>NC_059162.1:69012626-69657929 GCF_019923935.1 Bubalus bubalis | reverse complement strand
ATCTATTCAAAGGCGGAATGTCAAATTGCAGGCATCTTTTAAAACCACCATAAATTGTTACTAAGTGTGGGTATTGTTAATTATTAATTTTATCCAGGTGTAGATCAGGAAGTGTAAAACATTTTGTACTTATCTGATTCTAAGTCTGTCTTTTCCAATGCGAAATTGCTATGTTCTCAGGAAATATCCACCAATTTTTATATTAACCAAGTAAAACATAACATGGAAAGAAAATTCTCACATAAATATTACTAAGCATGAGGCTGCCTCAAGCTAAGTACATGCTTTAAAGCTCATCTGCATAAAAAAGATTGTCCTCTATTTTTTTCTGTTAACATGGATAATAAAGAAGCGACTGTAATAAGTATATTGTAGCATTTGGTTACTTTTGCAAATGTTAGTGGTGCTTTGATCTATGATGTGGGCCTTTTATCTAAAAGCACTGGGATGACCCAGAGGGATGGTATGGGGAGGGATGAGGGAGGAGGGTTCAGGATGGGGAACACATGTATACCTATGGCAGATTCATTTTGATATATGGCAAAACCAATACAATATTGTAAAGTTAAATAAAATAAAATAAAATAAAATAAAAAAAGTATATAGCCTGTGGAGCAAGAAAGGTGGGATGTATGAATATTCTTTTAAGAGCTGACAGGCTCTTAGGGTGTACAGCAGTCGCATCACTCATTAAAGGTGAAGTTCTGCTAAGGAGTCTAAATGACTTCCCTGGGGGCTCAGAAGGTAAAGAATCTGCCTTCAATGCAGAAGACCAGGCTTCGATCCCTGGGTCTGGAAGATACCCTGGAGAAGGGAATAGCTACCCACTCCAGTATTCTTGCCTGGAGAATTCCATGGACACAGGAGCCTGGCAGGCTACAGTCCATGGGATCACAAAGAGTTGGATACTACTGTGTAACTGGACAAAACAACAAAGGAGCCTAAATGACTAGCTCGGGCTTTCTGGGAGTTATCTGCTTATCCAAGACTGGATTCCAGGTCTTTTAACTCTTACTTCACTGCTCAGTTGTTCAAGATGACTGCAAAATTTCCATGGCTTTCTGCTTTGGTATAAAATTCATTGAGAAGTTTAATATCTCTAGATAGTGATTACATGATAAATTCCATGCTGATTAAGCCCATTCCTATCAAATTGACAATGGTACCAAAGTATCTTTTCAATAATGACAAGTTCTTTTACCTTAGAAGTAAATAAATCAGTAAATAGATACCAGAAGATACCGGTAAATGCCTTGTAAAAAACATCTATACAACTCAGGTCTAAAAGAATGAACACAACAAAGTCATGGAACAACAAGAAAAATTACTTTCAACCTAGAATTCTTTACCCAATTAAATTATATTAACTAGAATAAAAGAATAAAACACTAGAATAAAAACATTTGAAATTAAAATCTCAAAATATCTACTTGTCCCATATTACACCTTAAGATGATTTGTATTCAATAAAGTCACAGGACACAAAATCAGTATACAAATGTCAGTTACATTTCTATATACTGATACATTCTGATACAAACTATCAGAATGTGATACCAAGGGAAGTTTCAAAAAACAACTTTGGAGAGTACTGGATATATGAAGACATAGATGTTAAAGTGCAAGGGAAACAGCTCATCATTCCTTACTAGGTGATCAACAGTTTCTTCAAAAAACATTCTATTAAAGATTTATTAAGTGCCTATATATGCCAAGCACTATGCATGAGATTATAAAAATATCTTATTTAACCATTATAAAAATTATCTAATGTAATTATTTAATTCATGGCTTTGGTTTTAATTCTGTATAGTACTAACAGATGAGTCAAGCAAAATAATAATGCAAGCTTGTATTATACTTATTTTTGGTTCACATGGCTAATTATTGGATGTGCTATGTGCTTAGTCGTGTCTGACTCTTCGTGACTCTTTGCAATCCCATGGCCTCTCTGTCCACAGGGATTCTCCAGGCAAGAATACTAGAGTGGGTTGCCATGTCCTCCTCCAGGGAATCTTCCCAACCTAGGGACTGAACTCAGGTCTCCTGCATTGCAGGCAGATTTTTTACTGTCTGGGAATCACCAGGGAATATATATTTTTTCAGTATGTGCTGTTTTAAGAATCTCTATTAGAAGAAAATTAACTAAATCACTGGATGAAAAAAAATAAATTATCAAGTAAGGGCAACATACTCTTTTATTGATTGCTGTTGGTCACTAGAAAGTACCTGAACTTCAGCTGAGACACCTACGAGATGAAGTGAATAAAGATCTGGGACCTTAAACCCCGGGCACTCCTATACCATGAGTTTGTCTTTTCATGGCAATGCATAGCCTAATTAGGTTAAGATCATTATTCTTAGGGTATAGTGAAGTCATTACATTTTTTTTTTCTAAATTTAAAGTGTTATTTACAGAGAAGAAAAAGAAGCAATATCTATAAATAACTTGCTGAAAGTTCCTTGCCTATGAATTGTTCTATCTCTTTTTTAGTTATGTTCTTAATTACAGATAGAAGAGAAGAAACCAGTCCTCTGTCCAAATATGGCAAAAAGAAGTTATAATCAAATGTTTCCACAGACTTTCACACTTTTCCTCAGGAAAAATCATCAAGTGATCAGAACACCCCACCCCTTTTGAACAGGTCACTGGATAAACTCTACAGGGTTCTGGCTCATAAAAGGCTAAAAACCTTTCTTCCCCATCCTCAGGATTGATGGATTTGATCAGCTTTGGGGATCCATGTCACTCTGATGACTGAGAATTTCCACATTTCTGTAGACTGCTGAAAGAAACATGGATTTTATTTGGATACTGCAGGCTGTTAATATGATAAAAAATTAAATGCATATAAAATATCTTTTGATCAGTCTGTCTTTGGACAACCTAGTATTTTATCCCATTCTGATCAAAAGAATCAAAATAGGATCTGTTCATATAAGATAGCTCTCCAAATTTGAAAAATCCTACAATACACAATGACACAGATAAATTAAAAAGTAAAAAGTTACCCATATAACCCAACAAATCTCACCAAAAACAAAACAAAACAAAAAAAACCCACCAAACAACCTGTATAGAGCAAAGAAGGGTGTTTGTCCTCCATTGACACAGATTATCTTTCCACACTCATTAAATTAATGCAGTTATTCTTCATTTCCCCCACTCCAGTACTCTTGCCTGGAAAATCCCATGGACGGAGGAGCCTGGTGGGCTGCAGTCCATGGGGTTGCTGGGGGTCAGACACGACTGAGTGACTTCACTTTCACTTCTCACTTTCGTGCATTGGAGAAGGAAATGGCAACCCACTTCGGTGTTCTTGCCTGGAGAATCCTGGGGACGGTGGAGCCTGGTGGGCTGCCGTCTATGGGGTCGCACAGAGTCGGACACGACTGAAGCGACTTAGCAGCAGCAGCAGCAGCAGCATTCTTCATTTCTCAATTTTGCATATGTAATATGGAGTGCGTGAGAAGTTAACTTGAATAAAAAGCTTAATTCCAAATTTTCAAAACTCTGATATCATGTGTGGAACAAAAGATAATGATTAAGCAAATCATGCTCTCTTCTATTCAACAGGGCATAGGGGATAGTGGCCCCACTCCTCATCATGTGCTGAAGGCTGAAATTATTCACTACTTAGATCTACAAAGCTTGTCCAGCATTCAAACAGCCTTGCCTTATACATACATGCACTTAATAAATATTTCTGGATGATGTTTAAAGTTCTTAAAATAAAGTGCTAAATAACAACAATCACAGACCTTGGCAGCATGCCCTGTTAGCACATCTTCAACCGTTATACGAGCAGCCCTAAGCAAAAATTAGCCCATGAGGTCCCTCTAAATACTCTGCTAAAAATAAGCTTATTCATCTCTCATTTCAACGTTCATGAGGTCACAAGCATCTCATATACTCCAAGGGCTTGTCATGTCAGTCCCTTTGAGCTCAAGAAGTTGGCGTCTCAAGAAAAAAAGTCAATATGTATATCCTAATGGTTTCCAGGAAATAGGTTTTCCCCCTTCAGAACTGAAAAACACATGGCACTTTCAAATTACTGATTATGAGAACTCTGGGTATAAATCAGTATAGTATGAAAAATTTAGCAATGATTTTCTCTTCTGATTTTTTCTTAATTACCTGCTGTCACCTGCTCAAACATATAAGATGCCCTACAGAGGCTTAATGCATATTTGTTAATACTGTTACAAATGACAAAGTGCATAATCAAAAACTAGAAAGGCCCTAAGACAAGCACATATCATAGTGTGTATTGAGAGTTAACTGAAATAAAATAACCAGGATAGAAAACCCATTACATTATAAAATTCAAAATATTAGTCGCTAGCAGTTATTCCTGCCATATACCTAAAAACTCATTTCTTAATGATCTATTTGCACTATTTAGACTTCTCAAAATATTTCTTTTAAGCAGTAAGTCAGAATCTTCTCTAAGTAGAACATTTTACCTTCTCTCCAATGTCTGAATGACTACGCCTGAATTAAACTTCCCTTCTTTTTTTCTTAGAACATGTCTTCATAGCTGGAACAGCTTGCAATATTAGCTCTCAACAAACTCTGCCAAATGCTAACCTGATCCTTTGGATGATAAGTAGACATCATTGGCACATCAGAACTTATGTATGGCCCCAGGTCAGAATCAAATTCAGTGTTCCAGTGTCAAAGGCTTCCCCAAAAGAGAGCAAGAGTACCTCATCTTACTTGTTCCAAATATGTCACTTTCTTTCATTAAAATGTCCTAAGTATTTAAGCACTTCATTTTCCATTATTAATGATCCATGATCCATCAGTCTCTGGGGCCTTTTACTAAACTAATCTGAATTGTTAGATGCCCTCATTTAATGGAACTCCCACAAGTCCAGAGCTGGTTGGAGAAAAAGTAAAATATCAATTCCACATTCTTATAAATATTCAGGTTCACATATTTTCATCCACAGTTCATTATGTTAATGTCAGCCGTCATAATTTATTGACCATGTGAAAATATTTTAGCATGGAAAGTGGAGAAAATGAGTGAGAATAAATCATTCAAGAGTCTTCCATAAAGCCACAGTGCAGTCCAGAAGACCTTCATTTTTAATTTTGCATTCAAGTGCCAGTTGAGACAAATTGGTTAGCAGTTCATCATGGGAGCAATTCCAGAGCTCATTCATTTAGACTCTAAGGACTCTTCAGTGTCACCAAAGGCAGCCAACACATAGTTGGTGACCTCAGGAAGAACATAATACTTGAAGATTTGAAAAAAAAACTACAATGTTTGCATCAGGCCTTACAATCCATCATCTGATTTCCTCTATCTCCTTTCCACTGGGTAAAAAACATCTGTCAACACATTTCCCATTGGCTTATTATTCTTCCTAATATGGTTATTGAGTTTGACTTTCTATACCCCGATGGAGGAAAGTTGTTCTGACATACCTGCATGCACCACGGTTTAACGTAAGACATGCAAGGGTTAAAATCACTTACCCCACACCCCCATCTCTATGAATTTACCAAAAGGTAAAACCATGCATTATTTTAAACAACATGGCTCTTTTACATAATCTTATATATTAGTAATTCACATTTCAAAAGTTCACTTTTTTGTTTTTCTAGAGAACAACATATGCTATGCTTACATTTGAAAGCAATCTCAGGAAAAGGGCCTGCATGTGAATGCAATTGGCTGCAAGTTCACATTTCCCTTAGACAAAATTGTGAGCAAAACACATGTTTTTCCATCTAAGTTAGAAAATGGAAAATCACGCATCATTTTTTAGACTTTTGTGGCATGCACTTTAAAATCAATGCATATTTCTTCATGCACATTTTCACAAATGTCAATATTGATACTATCCATCAGATCTGATGTGCTCAATCTCTTCAGCACCTGGAGAACTTCTACTCTTAAAAATATTTTTTCCTCCTAACTTTTCAATTTGCTCCTGAGAATTGTAATTCTTTTTGACTAGTGATAAGTGAGAAACAGAACCCTCCCTCTTCATTTCCTGCTAAAGGAATAAGAACGTTTTTATATGTTCATCTTAATTCCAGGTAAATCAGGCTGTTTCACTCACTGCTGCTGCTGCTGCTGCTAAGTCGCTTCAGTCGTATCCGACTCTGTGGAACCCCATAGACGGCAGCCCACCAGGCTCCTCACTACTATGCAACAATAAGCTCTTCAGTTCCTCACAAAACTCGAGGACAGAGAAACTAACTAGCCACTAACATGTTGTAGGCAACATCAGATAATGTGATATGAACAGGAACGACCCAACCATTAATACATCGCAAATAACCAGCAGAGATTGTCATTTTGTTAGAAAACTACTCCTTTCTACTTGTGTTTAGTTTTAAAAAAAGAGAGAGAGAGAGAGACTTTTTCTTAAAATTCTAGTTTTTTAAAGATACAATGTGGCTAGAAGAGAGGAATTGCAGGCCTTCATTTTAGCTATACACATACAAGAATAAGGTTACCAGGAAGCCAATCAGACTGGAAAGGAGAGGGAAAAGGACATGCCCCACAAGTTAAGTAATCTATTCAATGTAAGGAATGTCAGGATGCCAACCACAGACATGTATGGAGAGTGACTTCTCTCAAATTATAAAGAAGGGGTAGAGGTAAGCAGGCCATACACTGTTTGCTATAAGTACCTGGAGAGATGGGCAGAGTTTTATCTTTACTGCTTTCAGGTAAAGATTTCTTTAAAGTACATGATTGATTTTGAAATAGGATGGGCAGGGAAGCTTTCCACTGACTTGAGAAAATAAAGAAAGTTGGAACATTTTATTCACTTACTCAACGTCTGAGTAATTTAAGAAGTAGTGGCTTTCAAAATCAACAGCAAAATTTTATTTTGTAATATGCTGTCAGAATCAATGTGCCTTTATCCAGCCCTTTCTGCAATATCATTTCTCATGCCTTTGGCTAAGGCCAAATGTAATATTTCTAAGTAAATTATGTTGTGCTGCTGCTGCTAAGTCGCTTCAGTCATGTCCGACTCTGTACGACCTCATAGACGGCAGCCCACCAGGCTCCACTGTCCCTGGGATTCTCCAGGCAAGAACACTGGAGTGGGTTGCCATTTCCTTCTCCAATGCATGAAAGTGAAAAGTGAAATCAAAGTCGCTCAGTCGTGTCAGACTCTTCGCGACCCCATGGACCACAGTCTACCACGGTCCTCCATCCATGGGATTCTCCAGGCAAGAGTACTGGAGTGGGGTGCCATTGCCTTCTCCTAATGATGTTGTAGATATTAGCAAATAACATACCTTAGGGACATAAGCATTGTCTTGAACCTACAGGGTCAAAGTAAGGCTTCTTGACCTATGCTGCTAAGTCACTTCAGTCGTGTCCAACTCTGTGCGACCCCATAGATGGCAGCCCACCAGGCTCCCCCGTCCCTGGGATTCTCCAGGCAAGAACACCAGAGTGGGTTGCCATTTCCTTCTCCAATGCATGAAAGTGAAAAGTGAAAGTGAAGTTGCTCAGTCGTGTCCGACCCTCAGTGACCCCATGGACTGCAGCCTACCAGGCTCCTCCATCCATGGGATTTGCCAGGCAAGAGTACTGGAGTGGGGTGCCATTGCCTCCTCCATCTTGACCTATAAAATCTATCAAAACTTGGCTCCTTTTCTACTTCAGATTAAAGGATGAATGTACTTTCTTTTAACTCCAAGATAGCATAATACATGTAAAATAAGTAAATAAACTTGATATTAAAATCTGTCATAACTAAAAGAACCCTAAAAGAATTAAATCTCAGTCGTCAGGCTTAAAAAAGAGATTGCTATTTAAATAGCAATAGGTTTAAAAAATATGTTTAAAAAATAAATATAAATATTACCCCAATGAACAGCTCAGTCATTCATCAGCATTTATTCTAGTTTTTAGAGCACGAAGTAAAATGAAGTTGGTGGTTAACTAGCATTTCAAATTATAAAATCAATGTTAAGCCCTCTTTGAGCATAAATATAGGGACTACAAATTTCAAATAGGATCAAGTACCTCTCCTTAACAATCCCTAAAGGGGTTCTTTTAACATGAAAACTTATAACAACAATAAGATTAATCCAAATGCCTTGAATCCTTGCTCTGGGGTGAGCACGAAACAGTTCACCAACAGTTAATGTAAGCATAAACAATCACAGTAAATTATAAGCCACGTGCAGGCCCACATTCAGTGTGTCTACTGATCAGTCCTCACTAGCAACTGGTGGGGCCCTAAGCCTGGAGCGACCTTACATTCTAATTTTGTGTCTGAGGAAATTTGTTTGTAATGGTGCCCCATTTATTCTCAGAAAAGTCACAACTTGGATCACACATCTTATGGGTACATTACTTAAGCCCCAGATGGTTGATATGGTGTCTCTTAGCATGAATTCTCTTCTTTTCTTTTCTTTTTTTAAATTGGAGGATAATGGCTTTACAATTTTGTGTTGGTTTCTGCCATACAATGATGAGAATTAGCTATAACTAGACAGCATATTAAAAAGCAGAGACATTACTTTGCCAACAAAGGTCCATCTAGTCAAGGCTATGGTTTTTCCATTGGTCATGTATGGATGTGAGAGCTGGACTATAAAGAAAGCTGAGCACTGAAGAATTGATGCTTTTGAACTGTGGTATTGGAGAAGACTCTTGAGAGTCCTTTGGACCGCAAGGAGATCCAACCAGTCCATCCTAAAGGAGATGGGTCATGGGTGTTCATTGGAAGGACTGATGTTGAAGCTGAAACTCCAATACTTTGGCCACCTGATGTGAAGAGCTGACTCATTTGAAAACACCCTGATGCTGGGAAAGATTGAGGGCAGGAGGAGAAGGAGACAACAGAGGATGAGATGGCTGGATGGCATCACTGACTCAATGGACATGGGTTTGGGTGGACTCCGGCACTTGGTGATGGACAGGGAGGCCTGGCATTCTGTGGTTCGTGGGGTCACAAAGAGTCAGATACGACTGAGCGACTGAACCGAACTGATACATATATTCCCTCCTTGTTGAGCCTCCCTACCACTCCCCCCATGTCATCCTTCTAGGTCACTCTACAGAGCACCTGGCTGAGCTCCCTGTGCTATACAACAACTTTCCGCTAGCGATCTATTTGAATTCTCTTATTTTCTTGTTTTCCCTAGTTGGCCCATACTAGTCTGGCCCTCCTGGGTAACAATATTAATATACTTATAAATATTTATTCCTCTCCCTTAAAGGGGTCAGAAAGTACATGTCTTAGGCCTTATTTCAGTTACTAATTGCTATCACTGAGATGTGTATAACCCAAATTCTTCCAGTTGTGAAATGTGTAATGTACTCTAAGCTTCCATGATCTGGGGACACATTTACCAGCCTGAAAACTCTCCACCATCACTCAAAATAACTTCCCTCTATTTTTGCCTTCATTTGCAATTCTCCCCCACTCTAAGGCATCAGCAGCAATATAAATTATATATAATTAAAACAATTCCAAGAATAAAGTACAAAGCTGTCCACCCAGGATACACTGCTGTGTGGATGAGACCTTTGCTAGTTACTTCTTCATGCCCATGATGGACTAGTTGCACCAGGGAGTCAGAAAAGATATTTGGAGGCTGAAGTCATCTCTTGGACACTACCATTAAGATTTTTTGATAGAGAGGACCTGGATTTGAGTTGCTCAGGCCCAGTTCTTAAATCTGACTCAGGGACACTATGTTCACACACGATCCTAAGCAGTCTCTCATACAATACCAGCCCAACCTCTGAAAATCTGTGGGTTTTAGGTTTCTCTGCAGAGCCCAGAAAACTTGGGCTAGACTAGACCTGTAATTACTGCAGGGAGAGAGGCCTCCATGTCTGAGATGACCTGGGTGGTGGGAATGACAAAAGTTATTGCAATAAAGGTAGCAGCATGAAGGGAAAAGTCATGATGACAAAGGCCACCAGCGAAGCGGGTAACCGCACCTGAAGCATCAGAGCTGGTTATTTCTGATGGGTTCTGACAGTAGCAATAACTGCAACAAAACACGACAGCCAGGAGTAGATAGAATGAGGACTACTGCATCACGGGTAGCCAGAAGTCATCAACCTCCATTAGGGGTAGGAAGGTGGCGTGTTATGGGGAGTAAGGAAACTGGGGTTTGGAGCTGAAAACCACTATGTCAGACTCTTATCCTCTGAAGTCACCAAGGCTGGTGTGACCTGTAGAAATAAGGATAATTGGCAAATGATCTACTTCACTTACAGCTCTTGGGCAGACACAAGCTTTCTGACACCAGGAAGTAGCCAGAAAACCATTCCCGCAGCAGCCAAGAGAGTTGTATGTATCTGTCTCATGATGGTTAAGCAACCACTGAAGGGGAAAAAAAAAAAAAAAAACCTCTTGAAAGCCTTTCCATAATGTCATTCAATATCCACACCAACACTGTAGGTTTTGTAATCAGGAAACTCATTGCGTAGATGACTAAAATGGGTCCTGGAAAGATTGAAGTGATTTGCCTAAGTACACACATAAGGACATAGCTGAGAAGTGACCCCAGGTCTGACTAACTCCAAAGCCAGGACTCTTTCCATTTAGACTCTACTGCCTCCCTGGGTATCTGAGACACCCAATAGAAAGACTCACAACAGACACCCAGCCCTCCTTTCAGTCTACCTCTAGCCCCCTGCAGAGGCAAGCAGATGTCAAGCAAAATACCCATAGTTCTGGGCTCTGAAACTTTCCATTTCTGAAACTGAAATCCCAAAACTGAGAAGTTGCTGACATGGCTGCTGAGTCCTGCCAAGTCCCTTGCTCTGAGGGCAGTTTGGTGTAAAGAATGTTGATAATCACTGTAAATGGAGGAATATGACTCTCAGCCCAGGAAATGAGGCTAGTGCATAAGTAGTTTTGGCAGCAGCATCTACCCTGTGGTACAGGGAGGTACATGCTTTTCATATAGAAAATAAAAAATAAAAATAAACAGATTGCCTGGAACTCTTCCAGCACCCCCATCTGACCCCCAGGCCTTATAACTCAGCATTCTCAGTCCCAAATGTGGTTTTCCCTGTTAAATGCTTGCAGAAACCAGGTGAGGTATTTGTTGCTCAGGTGGATAGCGATTATATCTCAAGGGTACTGGTGGCGTACTGGGGAGTGATGTGATTTTGGCTGCTGCAAGTCCAAAGGCAGAAATGGGGTTCTTTCAGGGGCAAACAGCATTGGCACTCTCACATGGAAGATGGATGCGTAGTGTGAAATCTCTTTAAGCCCCTCACTGATGTCAAAGAATGAAGAAGAGTTTGGAAAAATCACAAGCATGGGAGGTCAGCTTCACCCTTTCATTGGTAGGTAATTCTTTACATAACTGACATGAGGTGGTTTTCTCTTCATCAACATGAATGAGGACTGACTTGTCCCTAAAATGTCGTTACACTGAAGTCACAGGGGTATTCCTGACAAGTGGGGATCCATTTCTAGTATTTCTTTTTTGTATCTTTTCATAGCTAAATCTGTGGAAAAAGAAAATACTTTTCCATATGGGTACTAAAATTTATTGAGCACGTATTCTGTTCTGTTCTCTGGGCTGGGCTTTTAAATGTATTTTCTCAGTCATTCTTTACAAAATACATAGTATTTTACAGATAATAGCTGATATTTATTGAGCAGCTACTCTTCCTCATTTGGGGTTTCTTATGTATATATTAATTAATTTAATCCTCCAAAAAGTAATATGATTTTCTCCATTTTATAGACAGAAATAGAAATGAGGGGAGAGCAATTATTAAGATATAAGAATAGCCATTACTAAAAATTACTCTATGACGGCACAGCTCTAAATACTTTTCATGTAAATATTAAATAACTCTTTGAAACAAGTACTATTGTTATAGCCAGTTTACACATAAAGCATTTGGAGAGGTTAAGTAATTTGCCCCAAATTACACAGCCAGTGAGGATTAGGATTAAAATCCAGTCAGTTGGATTTTAGACACTTTCAATGTCTATCATTTTAACCTCTGAAT
Organism: Bubalus bubalis; assembly: GCF_019923935.1. Lineage (NCBI taxonomy): Eukaryota > Metazoa > Chordata > Mammalia > Artiodactyla > Bovidae > Bubalus > Bubalus bubalis. Next base: position 69,645,948 of record NC_059162.1, on the reverse strand, counting down.
AATAGTTCCTCACAACTTAGTAAAGTAAGAGTCAGAGGAGTTCAATAACCTATCTAAGTTCACACAGTTATAAAGAATAGATTGAACCCAGTCTCAGGATTTTGTTCATTTGCTTTTATTTTTTACTTCAAAGTGTTAGTCGTTCAGTCGTGTCCAACTCTTCAAGGCCCCCATGGACTGTGCCTGCCAGGCTCCTCTGTCCATGGAATTCTCCAGGCAAAAATTTTGGAGGGGGTTGACATTCTCTTTTCCAGGGGATCTTCCCGACCCAGGGACTGAACCCAGGTCTTCTGCATTGCAGGTGGGTTCTTCACTGTCTGAGCCACCAGGGAAGCCCCTTTTACTTCAAAGTCAGTGCTTTTCCATTTCATCACCAGGCTGCATTTCTAAGAAGTGTTTCTTTGCCAATGAAATTTTACCACAAAGCCTACAATGCAAACTCTTAATTTTTAACATCCAAAAAGTTCTTTTGCATATATAATATGTACAAAAAATATGTACATAACATAACATGGAAAGGGGACATTTCTGGGCCTGCAAACATATTTTTTTAGGCACATTGAAAGGCTGAGAATTGTACTTTGAAGTTAAAAAAACTGCAAAATGTTATGAACAGTGAAAATAAAATTAACACTTTGGGGTCAGGCAGAGGTATTATGAATTGAAGTAGTTCTTTTTAATCTAAATTTCACTGACAGGATATGAAAATAAAATGTTTTTTTCTTTAAGAAGCAATATTTCCTAAGATACCTATACCACTGAATGGATAAATATTTGATCCATCCTGAAGCAAATTTTCAAATGATTTATTCAGATACGTAAGCATGAATTCATAATGATGGCAAAACAAATGATCTGTTCTTATACATATTTGTATGCTCATATTCATCCCTTTCTAGTCCTGAGATAGATTCAGAAAAATGCATCCATTTGTATTTCTATAAAGACATTCTTAAATGGGACTTTTTTTTTTTTAATTTAAATTTATTTATTTTAATTAGGGGCTAATTACTTTACAATATTGTATTGGTTTTGCTATACATCAGCATGAATTCGCCACAGGTGTACACGTGTTCCCAATCCTGAACCTCCCTCCCACCTCCCTCCCTATACCATCCCTCTGGGCCATCCCAGTGCACCAGCCCCAAGCTTCTTATATCCTGCATCGAACCTGGACTGACGATTTGTTTCTTATATGATATTATACATGCTTCAATGCCATTCTCCTAAATCATCCACCCCCCCTTAAACCAAAGTAAGCAACATGGTGTACCACTTATACATTTTGTTGTGGCATGAATCCAAAAGTCATCGTTTACTAGTGGAATTTCATTCTGAAGTATACAATTCTGAGATACTGACTATTTAAATCTCTTAAAACTCTGATGAGACATTTTGATATAACTTGTATTTTTTTATCATTTGCTTTTCAGTTCTTTCACCTTACTGTGATGTGTTTGCATGCTCAGTTGCTCAGTTGTGTTTGACTTTTGAGACCCCATGGATTCTAGCCCACCAGGATCTTCTGTCCATAGCATTTTCCAGGCAAGAATACTGGAGTGGGTAGCCATTCCCTTCTCCAGGAGATCTTCCTGACCCAGGGATCAAACCCACATCTCCTGGATTGGCACTGAGCCACCTAGGAAGCCACTGTCTGTGATCAGTTGAAGTCAAATGTAAGGAGTAATTTCATACAGAATATATGAAATAGATATAATGCATGATAGGGTGAGGGCATAGCTTATGTATTCTTGTACAATATACAATATATTGGCAAATATATGTTAAATTACTGGATAGTCATTTGTTACTTGGAATTGGATTTGACTGAATACACTGTAATAGAAAAATCCAAAAATAACAGTGGAATAAACAAGATAGAAGGATATATATTTTTCATGCTAAAAGAACATTACATAGATAGGTAGTCCAAGAGTAGTATGATAGTTCATAATGTCTTCCTTCTTCTGTCTTACTATGCTGTTTACAATGCATTGCCTCAGTATCTGCAGTGGTTGCCTGAACTCCTGCCATCATATCTGTATTCCAGGGAGCAGAAACAAAGAATAGAGAACAGATTATCATGGATCCTCCTTCAAAGGTTCCCAGCAGTAAGTATAACAGAGAAAAAATTCCTGCTCTCATAAACTTGTATTATAGTGGAAGTGTTAGTCACTCAGTCACGTCCAACTCTTTGCAACCTCATGAACTGTAGCCTGACAGGCTCCTCTGTCCATGGAATTCTCCAGGCAAGATACTGGAGTGGGTGCCATTTCCTTCTAAAGGGGATCTTCACTACCTAGGAATTGAATCCAGGTCTCCTGCATTGCAGGCAGATTCTTTACCATCTGAGCCTTTACCTTTACCAGGGAAGCCAGTTATATTATAGGGGAGAAAGATAGAAAATACCCAAAGTAAGTAAAATATATTTATGTCAGAATGTGGTAAGTCCAAAGAGAAAAACTATAAAGAAGGGAAACAAGTTATGGACTACCAGGAGGATCAAATTTTAGGTGGGGCAAACAGAGAGGGCCTCACTAAGAAGGAGGTAAGGTAGCAAGTTGTCCAATATTTGCACAAAAACATTCTGGGCAGAGAACAGTAAGTGCCAGAGTCCTCTGGCTGCTGTGTTGCAAACATACCAGGCATGAGGCAAGAAACACAGTGACAAATTAAACCAGAAGAGAGGTGATGATGTCTTGGACCAGAGTAGTAGCACTGGAAGTGTTGAAGAGTAGTCAAATTCTAGATAATTTCTGTAGATGGTGTTTGACAAGATTTGCTCTGAGAGACCGGATGTGATTTATGAGTGAAAGAGAGAAATCAAGGATGGCTTCAATGTTTTCAGCCAGAGAAACTGTAAGGTTAGTGACATCATTTACTCAGATGGTGAAGACTAGATAAAAAAAAAAAAAAAAAAAAAGCCATTGGGAAGAAAATCCCAAAGACTAGGGATTCTAGAAAAATTTTAACTTCTCTGGTGGTGGTTTAGTCACAGTCATGTCTGACTTTTGTGACCCCATGGATTGTAGCCCTACCAGGCTCCTCTGTCCATGGGATTCTTTAGGCAAGAATACTGGAATGGGTTGCCATTTCCGTCTCCAGGGGATCTTCCCAACACAGGGATCAAACCCAGGTCTCCTGTGTTGCAGGCAGTCTTTACCAACTGAGCTAAGAGGGAACTTCTCTATTGTATGCTAATTTTTCTCTAAAGCTTCTTGTCAAGTTTAGTACTTAGATCCATTCACTGTGCCCATATTTTAGGGGGCCATGGCATGGCCCTCTCCTGGCCACACTCATTGTCATAATGTGAGGTTTCCATAGTGTGAGGCTTCCAAGGAACCAAGATGATACATCACTCAGCCTCTTCTTCTAGATCCTTCTCCATGTAAGACTTTGAGATTTGGTGTCAAATGCCCCAAATCCATTCCCATGGTCTATATAGATGTCCATCTTTCTAAGAGTAGGCCAGATTATTGACGCACATACTTTCAGGCCAAGTGCATAGCTGAGGGATGGCTGAATGTGAAGTAGGAAGGGTTATGGATTGAGTTTGGGGTGAGGAACCCACACACGCCTGGGCTAGGCCCTTTGCAGAGTGAGACAGAACCAGCGTGGGAAGAGAATGAGGGCAAGCTGCAAGCTAGTGGTTTTCTCCACTCTGTCACATTTCGGTGTGTAATCTGAAGGGTCAGAGCTCTAAATTTAATGCCAGCCTTACAGGTTACTATAAAAGTACATTTATTGAAATAAGAAGGCAGTATATATTTTAATCAACAGTTTGATGGCTTGACTTAAATATTTAGCTATATTTATGTGATCTTCCCTAGTGCTCAATGGTAAAGAATCCACCTGCCAATGCAGGAGACACAGGTCCCATCCCTGGGTCAGGAAGATCCCCTAGAGAAAGAAATAGCAACCCACTCCAGTACTCTTGCCTGGGAAATCCCATCAACAGAGGAGCCTGGTGGGCTATGGTCCATGGGGTCCCAAAAAAGTCAGACACGACTTAGCAACTAAACAACAAGCACGTGGGCCTCCAAGTATACTCCCACTCGAGGCCCTGAAAATTGTAGACTTTTGCCTACATTGTTGAACATGCTGATACTAGTATCAGACATATTTATTTTCAGAGATGGGACCCTGAGATGTAGAGTCAGGACTGCATCACTGTTCATAATGTCATAACTTCCTTCTTCTCTGATAACAGACATAGATTTATTTTTTCTCAGATGAGACTCTAAAAGGAGTCCTCTCTATATGTATTCCCATAGTCCTTAGCTCAGGGTTGAGAACCCGTGCTAAATGTTAGAAAACTACTGATCGTCCCTCTTCTCAGATTCCACACTTTTAAAAGGAGGCCAATGGGAAGATCCCCTGGAGAAGGGAAAGGCTACCCATTCCAGTATTCTGTCCTGGAGAATTCCATGATTTATCCACAGGGTTGCAAAGAGTCAGACATGACTGAGTGACTTTCACTTAACGCTTACTTAGAAGGTTTCTGTGAGGAAAAAAATAGGTAAAATAATAAAATAAATAAAATGCTAGGCATACTTCCTTGCACACAATAAGCACTTTTGTGATTATTGTTCTATTCTCAGGAAACAGTATCTTACATTTTTATGCACTTGTAAATTCTAGAAAAATATAAACAAGTGCAAAGGAAAGGAAGGATTTATTTAAGTGCCCTTCTAATGCCAACTGAATTCTCTCTCCTTTGAAAACCTGGAAGAAAATTTAGATGGAGTTCAGTAACTCTTGTATTCTGTTTCAGGAGCTAGTACTGTGCTTACTTTTGGAGTCAAATACAGAATTCCCATTAGTGTTGATGGTAATTACCTCTGCAAAACAAAGCATGATGAGTGGAGACCCCGCTGAGGAATTACTTTAATGACTTTGAACTCTAAGAAAGAAACTTAAAAGGCTACACATGATGACGACCTCAAGGCCTGAACTGCTGGCTGCCTCCCTAACTACTATTTTCAATTGGTGGTTCTGAGCAGGTCGCTTCTGGGGCCCTGTTGTTCTTTGTGACTAAACAGTAGAAGTACATTTCAGAGAAAGTGCCTCAAATTAGGAACTCAACATTTGATGGTTCATACAGTACAGGCTCCTTGCCTACTATAAAATGCCCCAGATATCAACTCAAAAGCCAATCCAGGGACTTCCTTGGTGGTCCAGTGGCTAAGACTCCATGTTCCCAATGCAGGGGGCCTGGGTTGATCCCTGGTCAGAGAACTTGATCCCACATACCACATGAAGACTTAGTATGGTCAAATAAATAAAAATAAATTTTAAGAAACTCAATCTATATCATAGTGTAGTAGTAGTAGTTAGTGGTCGTTGTAGAAATTGTAATACAGCACCCACCTTACATTACTATTATGCATTTCTGATCACCAACCTAAACTGGGGTTTCAACTCTTATTAGCATTTTTAGTATGATCTTACTTGTTTCTGTTGTGACCTCATTCTTCTACTTACCGTAAAACTATTTCTATCTTCTCTATTGCTCAGAGTCTTCATTGAATTAAACTGGGAAACAAAGCACACAGATGTGAAAATAAATTTCTAATCTATTAAGTTAAATTTTGCTATATAAAAACACTTGTTAAAATTAAAAAAATAGAACTACCATTTGATGCATCAATCCCACTTCTGGGATTATGATACTTCTGGGTATATGTTCAAAAGAACTGAAGGAGAGTTCCAATGATATTTGAACATCTATATTCATAGTCGGACACGACTGAGCGACTTCATTTTCACTTTCCACTTTCATGCATTGGAGAAGGAAATGGCAACCCACTCCAGTGCTCTTGCCTGGAGAATCCCATGGATGGAGAAGCCTGGTAGGCTGCAGTCCATGGGGTCGCACAGAGTCGGACACGACTGAAGCGACTTAGTAGTAGTAGTAGTAGTATTCATAGCTACACCATTCACAATAGTCAAGATGTGGGAGCAGCCCAAAAGTCAATGGATAGATAAATAGATAAACAAAATGTGGCATGTATATACAATGAAATATTATTCAGCCTTAAAAAATAAGGAATCCTGTCATATGCTACAACATGGATAAACCTTGAGGACATTCTGCTAAGTGAAATAAGCCAGCCACAAAAGAAAAAAAAAAGAAAAAACCCCACAAATTATGAATTATTCCACTCATTGTCATTGTTGCTCATTCACTTTTTCATATCCAACTCTTTGAGACCCTCTGCACTGTAGTCCAATAGGCTCCTCTGTCCGTGGGATTTTTCAAGCAAAAATACTGAAGTGGGTTGCCATTTCCTCTTCCAGGGGAGCTTCCTGACCCAAAGACCAAACCAGAGTCTCCTGTGAATTCTGCATTGCAGGCTGATTCTTTGCTGCTGAGCCATCGGGTAAGTCCATTCCACCCATATGAGGTATCTAAAGTAGTCTAATTCATAGAAACAGAAAGTTGAATGGTGGTTACAAGAGACAGGTAGAAAAGGGAAATTGTTTAATGCGTATAGAATTTCAGATTTGCAAGATGAAAGAGTTCTGGAGATTGTTTCACAACAATATAAATATACCTAACACTACTGAACTATACGCTTACAAATGGTGAAGATGGTGGTTTTTACATATTTTTAACACAATAAAAAGATCCAAAAAACAAACATACAAACAAACAAACAAAAAAATCCTTTTTCCTTTGCTTATAGTTGTTCAACAAATGTGCTTATATGCTTACTACATAATATATAATGTTCAGATTTAGTATTTTGGCGGTATTTATTTAGCAAATAACACTAGAGAGTTGGTAATGTATAATAAATGTATTATAATGTACAGTAAAATTTAGAAATATAGCAACATATTTCTGGGGCCTATCCCCTAAAAAATACTTGAAAAAGGAATGCTCTCTATTTCTGGGAAAAGTCTGTGTCAATTTCTTCCTCTTGCCTTTATGCACACTTTAAACACCCCACTTTAAACAATTTTCTTGACTGCAAGGCCAACGCATTTACAAGAAGCATCAACAACACAGGAAGAGGAACTTAAAATAGCTGGATAGGGATTGCATGGCCTAAGATCACTCAGACAAATTCTAGGAAGAAAGACCAATTTGGTGTTTCTAAGTGGTAGTGGTTTAGTCTCTAAGTCATGTCTGATTCTTTGTGACCCCATGGACTGTAGCACACCAGGCTCCTCTGTCTATAAGATTCTCCAGGCAAGAATACTAGAGTGGGCTGCCATTTCCTTCTCCAGGGGAGTCTTTCCAACCCAGGGATTGAACCTGCGTCTCCTGCTTAGCAGGTGGATTCTTTACCACTGAGTTACCTGGGAAGCCCTCAATTTGGTGTTTATCTATGTACAAAAGCAGATGCATTCCTGAAAAAAATTGTTTTAAATGCAAAATTTTGAATGGCAAAGAATTTTTTCACTTACATTTAAAAATTGTAAAATCATTTTTATGGAAAAACATCCTGAGACATAAGTAGTGTTCTAATTACATTTACATGTGCAGTGTTTCAAAATTGCATCTATTCCATTGACAAAGTTCTTGGCAAAGGGGAGAGAGTGAAACATATGGAGAGAGTAATATGGAAATTTATAATACCACATGTAAAACAGATAGCCTAATGGGAATTTGCTCTATGACTCAGGGAACTCAAACAGGGGCTCTGTGACAATCTAGAAGGGTGGGATAAGGAGGAAGATGGAAGGGAGGTTCGGGAGGGAAGGAACATGCACCTATGCCTGACTCTTGTTGATGTATGACAGAAAACCACAAAACTCTGTAAAGCAAATATCTTTACATTAAAAAAAATAAAGTGGAAAAAAGGCACAAACTTAGATGTTCTATTAGCAAATATTTTGCCATGTGACCTGCAAAACCCCTGGCAGAACTAAAGATTCACCAATGAAGCCAAAGACACTCAAAATTCCTTAACTCGGAATTGAAATATTCTCATCAAACTTTTTTTTTTTAAACTGTTGCTCCTTTTCTTTTTCCTTTCTTTTTCTCTCCATCCTATGAAGATGTCATAAATCAGGGGTTGGCAAATATTTTCTTAATGAGACAGATAGTAAATATTTTAGGCTTTGCAAGACATAGTCTCTGTTGTAACTATTCAATTCTGCCCTTGTAGCATAAACTAGACATCAGCAATAAGTAAATAAATAGGTATGGTTGTGTTCCAATATGTCTTTACTTACAAAAACAGGTGTCAAGCTGTATTTGGCAGGTAAAGCTGCAGTTTGCTGACCCATGTTCTAACTCATAGCCAGAAATTTGGATTTTATTCTAACAGAAGTACATACCTTTGTGTAGTTTTAAAATAGAGAACCAAAATAATCTTACTCAGGCTTTTTAAAATACCACTTTGGTTACTATATAGAGAATGGATGAACAGGAGAAGCAAAAATGGGAACAGGAGGCCGGTGCAACAGTCCAGACAATATACGAAGGTGGCTTGAACTAAAGCAGTGAAAGTAAAGGTGAAATGTAGCTGAATTCATGGCACAGGCCTTGACTGGAGCTACAATTTTGGAGTCGATAGCATGTTGATGGTATTTAAAACCATAGAACTGGGTGAGATTACCCAGAGAAAAGGTGTAGGTTAAAAGTAAAGATAGAGAAAGTAGCCAAAGACTGAACTCTGGGGGGTTCTCACATCTAAATGTGAGGAGGGGAAAAAATGAATCCCAGGGGTTCCATAGATGGGTGCACAGACCACTGTGAAAGAAGGAAAGGCAGAGCTCATGATCCATAAACTGGTAGATTAGTAAATCTGGTGGTAGGAGAAATATAGACGTTCTTTTCTGATTGCTTCTATATGCTCAGTGATATTTTAAGTAAAATCATTACTGGTCAGAGAGGTAGAAGCAAAACATTTGAGAAAAAAGAAGGCAAGATATAAAATGGTCATTGTGAAAAGCAGGAAAGTGCATTTACCAGTGCACTCTTTTACTGTTGACTCTAGTGAATACCCACTTGATTTTTTTAAAATGTAAATTCTAAAGAAAATCCATGGGCATGGCTGTATGATTTTCTCAAAAATCATGCAGTTGATCCAGAATAGGAAATGATTAGGTTGATAGTTGGGTTTAACCAGAATTGGATTTTTCTAGGTAAATATGATAAACAGAGAGAGGAGAAAGGGGGGTAATTCTGTTCTTCACATTTTCTCTCTTAAAACTTCCAGATATAATATGTTACGAAAAAGTGATTATGGATGATCACTTGATAACAGTTATGTCCTTAAAACTGACCAACAAGACTCATCAGTTAATATCTATTATTTCACACAAGCTACTTTCAAAATTGAGAAAGGAGTACGGCAAGGCTGTATATTGTCACCGTGCTTGTTTAACTTATATGCAGATTACATCATTCAAAATGCTGGGCTGGATGAATCACAAGCTGGAATCAAGATTGCTGGGAGAAATATCAACAACCTCAGATATGCAGATGATACTACACTAGTGGCAGAAAGAGAAGAGAAACTTAAGAGCCTCTCGATGAATGTGAAAGATGAAAGTGAAAAACCTGGCTTAAAATTTAACATTCAAAATATGAAGATCATGGTATCCACCAGTCCCACCGCTTCATGGAAAATAGATGGGGAAACAACAGAAACAGTGACAGGTTTATTTTATTGGGTTCCAAAATCACTGTGGACAGTGATTACATCTAGGAAATTAAAAGACACTTGCTTCTTAGAAAAAAAAGGTATGATAAATGTAGATATCATATAAAAAAGTAGAGACATCACTTTGCCAACAAAGGTCCATATGGTCAAAGCTATGGTTTTTCCAGTAGTCATGTATGGATGTGAGAGTTGGATCACAAAGAAGACTGAAAGCCGAAAAGTTGATGCTCTCAAATTGTGGTTCTGGAGAAGACTCTTGAGAGTCCTCTGAATAGCAAGGAGTTCAAACCAGTCAATCCTAAAGGAAGTCAACCCCGAATATTCATTGGAGGGGCTGATGCTGAAGCTGAAGCTCTAATACTTTGGCCAAGTGATGGGAAGTATCCATCAACTCATTGGAAAAGACTTTGATGCTCGGAAAGATTGAGAGCAGGAGAGGGTAGGGGACAGAGGATGAGATGGTTGGATGGCATCACCAAATCAATGGACATGAGTTTAAGTAAACTCCAGGAGATGGTGAAGGACAGGGAAGCTGGTGTGCTTCAGTCCATGAGATCACAAAAAGTCAGACACATCTGAGCAACTGAACAGCAACAACTTTCAGGCATTGCTCTAAAATTATGTCATTGTTAAATATATTCATGCTGCTACTCTCCGTGGTGTACCCATATAGACAGGATAACAGGATAAATAATAGGATTACTAATCAACAGCTATTGCTGCTCAGTAGGATAACTGCCTGTTTCTTTGAGGTAGCTTCTAGGGTGCCCAAAATAATTTTTTTATACCACATAGGCTATATATGATACACACACACATATATCTATGCACATATATTTAAATGTCTTTACTGTATAATTGACATACAATCAAATCAGATCAGATCAGTCACTCAGTCGTGTCCGACTCTTTGCGACCCCATGAATCGCAGCATGCCAGGCCTCCCTGTCCATCACCAACTCCCGGAGTTCACTGAGACTCACATCCATCGAGTCAGTGATGCCATCCAGCCATCTCATCCTTGTCGTCCCCTTCTCCTCCTGCCCCCAATCCCTCCCAGCATCAGAGTCTTTTCCAATGAGTCAACTCTTCGAATGAGGTGGCCAAGACATACAATAACCTCACATATTTAAAAGGTACAATTTGAAAAGTTTTGACACATGTATATGTAAAGCCAGGATCACAATAAAAATACTGAATATATCCATCGCCTCAAAAATTTCCTGGTGCATCATTGTAATCTCTCAGTTCCATCATTCCCAAGAAAGCACTGTTCTGCTTTATGTCATTATAGATTAGTTTTAATTCTCTTAAGTTTTATATAAATGGAATCATATATTAATAATATGTACTTTTTGTCTGACTTTCACAGCATTTTTTGAGATTGATTCATGTTGTTGCATGTATCAATAGTTCATTTCTACTGAGAGCAGTATTCTAATACATGGCTGTACCACTATTTCTTTATCCACTCACTTCTCGATGGGCATTTGGACTGATTCTATCTGTGGAAAAATATTTTTATTTCTCTTGGGGAGATATATATGAATAGAATAACTGGGCAATATGGTTAAGTGTATTTTTAACTTGTAAAAAAACTGTCAAATTATCTGTCGTAGCAGTTTTACATTCTTACCAGCAGTGTATAAGAGCTCCAGTTGTTCCATACACTTCCACTATGATATAGTCAGCCTTTCTTATATTAGACATTTAAGCATGTTGTGATGACATTCCATTGTAGTTTTAATATGCAATTTCATACTGACTAATAATGTTGAATTTTTTTCAGTAGTTGCCACCTGGATATCTTTTTGGTCAAGTGTCTATTCAAGTCTTTTGCCCATTTACTAATTTTGTTTTGTTTTTTAAATTGTTGAACGTAGAGAGTCCATTATATACTCTGAATACAAGTCCCTTATTAGACAAATCATTTGCAAACATTGTCTTCCATGCTTTGGCTTATTTTCTCCAGTCTTTTTAAGGTTAAAAATTAAGACCAGATTACTAGTTTGTTCTTTTATATACATAGACTGTGTTTTGGGTGTCATATCTAAAAAATCTTTGACTAACTTAAGATCACAGTTTTTTCTTATGTTTTCTTTTAGAAATTTTATAGTTTTACATGGATCCATTTGAGTTAATTTTTATATATAATGTTATATATGTATCCAGGTTCTTTTACATACACATACACACAGATAAATATTCAATTGTTCCACTACTATTTGTTGAAAAGGCTATTATTTTCCACTCCACCGCTTTGCACCTTTATGAAAAATCAGTTGTCCATATAAGTGTGGGCTTCTTTTATTTTTTTTCTTTCAAAATTGTTTTGTCTATTCTATGTCCTTTTATTTCCACATGAATTTTGTAATTAATTTGTCAATTCTACAAAAATACCAAAAAAAAAAAGTCTGCTGAAATTTTGATTGGGATTTTTCTGTTACTGATTTCTAATTTTATTCCACCGTAAGAAAACATGCTTTGTATGAACTAAATTGTTTAAATTTATTAAGATCTGTTTTGTAACTCAAATACAATGTATCTTGGTAAATATTCTGCATGCACTTGAAAACAATGTGCATTCTGCTGTTGTTTGATGGAATCTTTGATAAATGTTAGTTAAGTTAAAGTTAGTTGTGAAGTGAAGTGAAGTCGCTCAGTTATGTCCGACTCTTTGCGACCCCATGGACGGTAGCCTGCCAGGCTCCTCCATCCGTGGGATTTTCCATGCAAGAATACTGGAGTGGGTTGCCCTTTTCTTCTCCAAAGTTGGTTGTACTGTTGCTCTAATGTATAAAATTCCTGTAGGTTTTCTATCTGTGCTCTAGACTCTAAGGATTTCCCTGTTTATTTATTCTCGCAATTCTATCTGTTTGCTTCACGTATGTCACAGCGCTCTTATTAAGCATATGAACCTAACTGATTATATCCTCTAGACTAGTGGCCCGCAACCATTTCGGCACTAGATCTAGCAGAAGAGCATTTTTCCACAGACCCGGTTGTGGGGGGCGAGGGATGGTTCAGGAGGTAATGCCAGTGACAAAGTTGACAGATTTTTAGCGAAACTGAGAAAAAAAGAGATAAGACTGAAACTAACTAAAATAAAAAATAAATGAGGACAACCTTGTAGAAATAAAATGGGTTCTAAGGGATATCAAGGCCCTGATGAATGAAGCTTCATATCCAACATCACACATGTGGTGTTCAGGCTAAAATGAGAGGTTTTCTGTCCTCAGTCCATGTTCTGTCCGTGACACTATGCCACTGTGATATCACTGAGTTCAAGTTTCCAGTAGAGACTGAAATATGTTTAATAATTATTTGAGATTTCCCAGGCAGAGGATCTTCCCTTTTAGTTCAAAATAATTTTCGAAATAATATAATCAGTGGCCAATTTTGGCATTCCACTAGCCTTATTGAGATGGCACCAAAGACGATACACTGATGAGAACACTCATCAAGAGTGTTAAGTGTCAGTTCCAGAGCACTGTGAACTATTATCTCCTGCAACAACAGTCGGTGGCCTTGCTTCTGGCTGCTGTCTCTGACCAACATCATTTTTCTTCACAGTCAGGTCCTTTGGAGCTGATTAAAAAAAAGAAAAAACAAAACAAAAACTGAACCATATTTAAGCTGGCCTTAGTAAAGAGAGATTTATAATGAAGAATCAAGGATATTCTCAAAACTCTACGCCAAGAAATTCAGTTTATGCTTTATCAAGAATTCTCTGGAATCCCATGGTTCCTCACCTTCTCCACTTTGTACATCTGCCTCCATTCTTCTTCTTCTTTTTTTAATCGGGCATGTTCTGTCAGTGCTTGCTCATGAATATACAGAATCTAAACATTTCTGCTGCAAAACAGCAGCCTCAGTCCCCCTGAGTCCATAACCCTTACAGGTAAAGTACTTATTCTAAAAAAATTGTGAGATTTTTAAAGAAAGTAAGTTATTGAAGTTTCTAAAGTAACCGAGTATAGAAATAATGCTCACTGTGAAAATTCCTTATATAGATGTAAAAGTATAGAATTTCAAAAATTCTTTCACACTTTCTTATATTTACTTCACCTTAATCCCATAGAGGAGGCAGCCAGATGTTATTGATTCCATTTTACAGCTGGAAAAACAAACTCAGAGACTTTAAGTGATTTACCCAAGCAGCAGAGTCAGATCTTGAATCCAGGTTTCTTGGCTTCTAGTCCATTTGCCTGTTCAATACTCACATCCATAGCCACTGGCTTATGAAAGGAAAAAACAGTGGTGATGTTGGGGAGGTGATGACAGAGGCCAAAGAATAGGTGAACTGAGTAGCCACCTGACCATTTTAAAACTTGTTTCAGAGTTCTGTCATTCCATAACCTGATTGTTATTCTTGGACTCGACTGTACCTTTCTTTTTTTCCCCCTGCTCTTCCATGTGAACGCATCAAATTATTTAATCTGTGTTTTCAAATTTTACTTAACTTTTAACTTCCTGTAGTCTGATTCCTTTTCTGATAGTGAACCAGGAGTGACCTGAAAAAACTGGCAGAAAATAATGTGGATGATGATAACAATGACAATAGCAATTATAGAGGCCAGTCATCTATAGGATTAGAGTTTCTTTTGAAACTGAGGAACAGCATAAAAAAAATGTGAAGACAAATGTTAAATATCTGCCACTAGATGAAAGAATTCCTTATTCAGTGATTGATATGAAGTCTGAGGAACTAACTCCATGTGTTAAAACAGAACAGAAAATGTGAGTACAAAGGTATTATGCAAACAAAGAGCAGCATTTCCATATGTATAAGTTTAACTGGGTCTGGCTGAAGTGAGCTCTGAAGCACCATCTCCAGCACAGACAAGGGAATTTGGGATTCATATCTAACACATTCTGCAGGCTTAGATCATTGTTTACATAAATGTAAGGTGGTAGTTTTCAGTAGGATATCCCGAGTGAGAATCTGCTAGTGAGGGAAATGGACATAAATTTTAAATGTTTCAAAGACACATATAAACAAACACAATGTTAATATGTGATGACAATGTCAGGCCACATCAATTAAAGCAGATAATATTTCCATGTAAGATTTCTTCCACCTAGAAGTATATGCCATCCGAGAACATTAAGGACTAAATCTTGTAGAAACAAAAGTACCTCCAAAACTTAAAAAGAGAAATATCAAAAAAAAAAGAGAGAGAGAAATATCTATTCATATGGCTCATAGGCCCATCTTAAAAGAAAAATGTCTGTAACATTTTAATTTCAATGGAAAGTACAACTGATCCTGTTCACTAAGATATTCATTTACATACCTTTAACTAACCACTATAAATTAGATGTGTGCTTTGTGCTCTTTATAAAATGACCACTGCACAAATAATACCAATTATTATACTAACAATCAAGAAGGAGAAAAAATTTAATTCCTCCTATTTGGGAAATTAATATTTTTACAGCAACTGCTGGCCTTCCTTTCATTTAGAGTTTTCACTTTAACTCTGCTTAAACTCAATACACATAACTTTCCTCACTCCTAACCACCATTTCACCAAGTCTCTGTTCCCTGTACTCATCTCTCCCCAGGCTGATTCACTGGGCCATACGAGTTATGGGAAACAATGGAAGAAAAAACCTAGCCAGCTTTGCGGATAAAGGAAAAATGTTAGCCAACAGAAACTCAGTCTTTGAACCCTGAAACCCCAAGGTTTAGAATTGGGGAACACGAAACAAAATACAACTATGGAAGAAAGCAGAGAACTGAACAGGTGAGTAGCAATAAAAGTGAGCATGGCCCTTTCCCTTATTTACCATGAGGATCTCTACTGGGTATGATCAAATCATTTAATCTCTTTGAAGTTAATTTCCTTATTTGCAAAAAGGAAATACTTAATCCTGTCTAATTCAGAGGGCTTTTGAAGGAATCAAATGTAAAAGTTTTTTCAGAATTTTTCTCAATAAAGCACTTTCTAAATATAAAAGGACTTAAAACATTTTTACTCCTGTTTATGGTCTCTTTTCTAATCCTCACTCTCCTGTTCTAACCTCTCGTTAACCCCTTTTTATCTCTCTTCAGTCTGTATTTAACTTTAAAATGTGGAAGACTTTTATTACAATTGACACATAGTTGAAATACCACTTTGGCCTAAGGTAATATTTCAGTCCACGAAAGTGGCAAGTTTCTGCACATGCTTACAAGCCGTGTCAGATCTCTGTACCTAGGGCAGACTACGCGCATCTTACATACCCAGCTAAGGGTGGATGTAGTCTTAAAGTCCCTTCTCTTCTAGGTTTGGATGGTGCTCAAAACCAACTAAAGATCCCCTGGTACTATGTAATGTACAGTAAAATCTGGGGAAAAAAAGTGGAAATAATTATGGTTTTGTGAGGCCACTTTAAAAATACAAGCATCTTTTCTATTATTTTTCTTCTTCATTTAAATTACCCAGAAGTAATGAGACTTCCCAGGAATTAACTTGCTCATCTGACCAAATCTGGCTCAACATCCTGACAATGTCTGGTTAAAAGATGTGACCACCGCAAACACAGTTTCTCATCTCCAACACCATGTTTTACTCATTACCTGGCAAAGGTACAAGCCAAAATTCTCGTAAACCTCCTGATTTCCCGTTCATAATTTGGGGAAGTAAACCATGGCCGAGAAACCACATGAAACTCCAACAAATGAATCTAAATAAATGATATCTCTGCAAATGAATCAGTGCTTACCCAAATTCCATGCACTGCAGAGAGACAGGAATGGTCAATAAATACCAGACTCCCAATAACCACAACACACAGATTCAATCTCAGAGACAACTCCATCTCAGCTACATGAAAAGAGAAAGCTGGTTCCTGGTTGTGGCTGGAAATGCGCAGATTCAACAGCTGCCCTTGAGTGTCTGTGTAAAAACTGCTTCACCAGCCAGGATAAATTCAGAAATCTGAGTCAGAACAGTAAAATGGATGCCAATTTTAGACAGAAGCAAAGGAGAAAAGATTTTAAGGATGGAGCACTGCTTTGAAAGAATACACATAAAATAACTTAAGTTGCACAACTCTTGCATGTTCACAGTGACACCATTTTCTTGGCCAGGTTTCCCACATTGCCCTTTATTTTTTAAACAACGTCTGTACAGTTCTTACTGTGTTTTAGAGACTGTGCTAGGTGCTAGGGACATAACAAACAACAAAAGTATATTTCCTACCCTCCTGGGCCAAATCCAATCCACTACCTGTTTTTTCATAGCTGTATTAAAACACAGTCATTTGATTATGTATTGGCCATGACTGGTTTGCTATGACTGTTACAATGAAAGAATCAAGTAGTTGTGACAGAGAATGTTTGGCCCATAGAGTCTAAAATATTTACTACCCGTCCCTTACAGAAAAAAGAAACAAAACAAAACAGAAAAAAAACAGTTGCCAACCTCTGATCTAGAGGGATAAGTTGACAAGTATATGGGAAGTTATAATACTGGTAATTAGAGCTAAGACGTGGGAATCTTGCAGTTCCATAGCAGATTCTGAGGATCAAGAAAGACTGAAGAAACATTTAAATGGAGACCTCAAAATGAACAAGTAGCAACCAGATATGGGTCGAGAAAAAGTCATCCAAGGACAGGTCACACATGAAGGCAGGAAGGCAAGAGAGCATGTCTCACTCAGGAAACCGAAATTACAGTAGGTCAACACGGCTAGAACAAGGAGAAGGTGGGGAGTAGGGATGAAAGATGATGGAAAAGAGAAGATCAGAACCCAGATTGCTAAGGTTCCTTTATATTAGTCGAAGAAATTTTGAAATTATTTTGAAGAGTTCAAGTTGTGAGATGAAATAATTGACCTGTAGGAATTTCGTGTTTATATAAGATTTACAATAAGGCATATTTCTGACATAGCCACCAGAGAAACAAAAGCAATGAACTTTGAAATTAAGATTCATCAGGAAAAGCTAACAATCAAATTAATCTATCTCTTCAACGCATACCAACCTATGGCTCTTGGAAGTAAGTGCCTGGGACAGCATATTACTAAAATTTCCTGTAACTCTTAAGTCAAAGCTTCAACTTCAGCTTGTACTGACGGTACAACCAGGGCACACCTGAAAAGATAGTGGTGGTGCTGAAGAGAAATCCAAACTGCCTTATCTGAAAATGAGGCAGCTGAGGCACCTTAGGTTTGATTTCTGCCTTTTCCATAAAATACCTATGTAATCACCCATGCTTTTCACCTTATCTCATTGGTTGCTCCATCTCAGTCTTATTCCCTTGTTCTTCCTCTTGTCCTAGACCTCTTAACACTGGACTCCCTAACACTCAATCTTAAGCATTATTCTCCATCTACACTAACTCATTTAGTGAATGAATCCAGTCTTACTGCTTTAAATATCATTAACAAATAAATGTTTCTCAAATGTTCTCCTGAATTTCAGTCTTGTGTATCCTTTTGCCTATTTGATATGTCTACTTTAGTGTCCAGTGGATATCACAAACTCAAAGTATCCCTCACCAAGCTTCCTCTTTTCAAAACTACTCAACCTGCAGTCTTCCATTTTATTTACTAGTACCTACAGGGAAAGTTATGACCAACCTAGATAGCATATTCAAAAGCAGAGACATTACTTTGCCAACAAAGGTCCATCTAGTCAAGGCTATGGTTTTTCCTGTGGTCATGTATGGATGTGAGAGTTGGACTGTGAAGAAAGCTGAGCACCGAAGAATTGATGCTTTTGAACTGTGGTGTTGGAGAAGACTCTTGAGAGTCCCTTGGACTGCAAGGAGATCCAACCAGTCCATTCTGAAGGAGATCAGCCCTGGGATTTCTCTGTAAGGAATGATGCTAAAGCTGAAGCTCCAGTACTTTGGCCACCTCATGCGAAGAGTTGACTCATTGGAAAAGACTCTGATGCTGGGAGGGATTGGGGGCAGGAGGAGAAGGGGATGACAGAGGATCAGATGGCTGGATGGCATCAACGACTCGATGGACCTGAGTCTGAGTGAACTCCGGGAGTTGGTGATGGACAGGGAGGCCCGGCGTGCTGTGATTCATGGGGTCGCAAAGAGTCGGACATGACTGAGCGACTGAACTGAACTGACATCACTTCTACGATTCAGATCAAAGATATTGAGGTTATTTGTGACTCCTCTGTTTTTCTTACACTCCTAATCCAATCTGTCAGAAAATCTTCTTGGTTCTGACATCAAAATATATACAAAATTTAACCTTTCTCACCACCTCCACAGATGCCACCCACCACCATTATCTCTCACATGTACTAATTAAAACAGCTTCCTAACTGTTCTGATTACATTTTTTCTCTTCAAGTCTATTCTCAACACAGGAGTCACAGTAATTCATTTAAAATATAAGCCAAAATGAATCAGTCATCTTTTTATAAATTTGTATTGACTTCCCATCTCACTCAAATGGCTATCCTCTCCCCACTCCTGGTCCCCATTATGTCGCCACTCTTAACTCTAACTACTCTCCCCCTCACTCACTGCATTATGGACCATTTTTCAAATATTTTGTTGTTGTTCAGTTGCTCAGTCATGTCTGACTCTTTGTGAGTCCATTGACTGCAGCAGGCCAGGCTTCCCTTCCCAAGATGTCCTTCACCATTTCCTGGAACTTGCTCAAACTCATGTCCATTGAGTTGGTCATGCGATCCAACCATCTCATCCTCTGTCATCCCCTTCTCCTCTTGCCTTCAATCATTCCCAGCATCAGGGTCTTATCTAATGAGGGTGCTCTTTGCATCAGGTGGCCAAAGTATTGGAGTTTCAACTTCAGCATCAGTCTTTCCAATCAATATCCAGGATTGATTTCCTTTAGGATTGATTAGTATCTATATTTCTCATATATACCAGGGATATACCAGAGATGCTCTCACCTTAGAGTGTATATACTGGCTGTTTATTTTACCTGATATGCTATTATCCCCAGATAATCACACAGCCCATTACTTTGTAGTAGATTGAATAACTGACTTCAATTCTTTATCCCTCCATACATCCATATTCTTGCTTCATCCTGGGTAAACATACTTCCCTGACCCCTGACTTTATGCTTGGCCATTTGACTTCCTTTGTCAATGGTATATGGGCAGAAGTAACAGTAGGACTATTTGAGTCTAGTACTGTAGAAGTTTGCTCCTTGAATTTTCATCACCTTGAAAAGTCTTCCCCCTACCTGACTGTTCTATTTAGGTTATGTCCTAGAGTCCTATGGAAAAGAACAACTCCAGCCAACCTACCAACTACTAAACAAGAATAAATGACTGCTCTTTTAAGCCAAGGATTAGTAAAATTTTCCTATAAAGGGCCAGACAGTAAATAGTTTAGACTTTGGAGACTATATAGGCTCTGTTGTAACTACTCGACACACTATTGTAGCTTGAAAGCAGTCATAGACAATATGCAAATGAACACAAAACATGTCTATTTACATAAACAGGCAGTGTGAACAAACTAAGATCTGAATTGGCCCTGTCTCACTCCAAAGGTCTCTCACTCTGTATTATATCATCATAATATCATTTATATTTTATATCATTTATAATATCATAATATCTTGAGAAACCTGCATGCAGGTCAGGAAGCAATAGTTAGAACTGGACATGGAACAACAGACTAGTTCCAAATAGGAAAAGGAGTACATCAAGGCTGTATACTGTCACCCTGCTTAACTTCTATGCAGAGTACATCATGAGAAACGCTGGGCTGGAGGAAGCACAAGCTGGAATCAAGATTGCCGGGGGAATATCAATAACCTCAGATATGCAGATGACACCACTCTTATGGCAGAAAGTGAAGAACTAAAAAGCCTCTTGATGAAAGTGAAAGAGGAGAGTGAAAAAGTTGGCTTAAACACTCAACATTCAGAAAACTAAGATCATGGCATCTGGTCCCATCACTTCATGGCAAATAGATGGGGAAACAGTGGAAACAGTGGCTGACTTTATTTTTCTGGGCTCCAAAATCACTGCAGATGGTGATTGAAGCCATGAAATTAAAAGATGCCTTGCTCTTTGGAAGGAAAGTCATGACCAACCTGGATAGCATATTAAAAAGCAGAGACATTACTTTTTCAACAAAGGTCCATCTAGTCAAGGCTACGGTTTTTCCAGTGGTCATGTATGGATGTGAGAGTGGGACTATAAAGAAAGCTGAGCACTAAAGAATTGATGCTTTTGAACTGTGGTGTTGAAGAAGACTCTTAAGAGTCTTGGACTCTTAAGGAGTCTGCAAGGAGATCCAACCAGTCCATCCTAAAGGAGAGCAGTCCTGGGTGTTCATTGGAGCGACTGATGTTGAAGCTGAAACTCCAATACTTTGGCCACCTGATGCAAAGAGCTGACTCACTGGAAAAGACCCTGATGCTGGGAAAGATTGAGGGCAGAAGGAGAAGGGGACGACAGAGGATGAGATGGTTGGATGGCATCACCGATTCAATGGACATGGGTTTGGATGAACTCCGGGAGTTGAAGATGGACAGGGAGGCCTGGCATGCTCCGGCTCATGGGGTCGCAAAGAGTCGGACATGACTGATCGACTGAACTGGAAACTGGAATATCATTTAATCTCATTAAGGCCAGAGGTCTAGGGGAACCTGATATTTTATTTTAAAAATAAAAGCAACAGTCATCCATAGATATTGTTGATAAAATAAACATCTAGCTGGCCCAACTTTTACTCCATCAGTTGTGTTTTTTTTTTTTTTTTACTGACAATTCTAGAAGTATCTTCCAACCACTTGCTACTTTATATCTTGGTATATAATTGCTGATTTTGCCAAATTTTCCTTAATTGAATATAGACTTTCTGACCTGTTTTGCACCCATGTTCTTGACTTAGTCTATGCTTGCCTTGAAGCTATTAGACCAAGTTTCCTAAAGTTAATCCAACATCCCTAAATTCTAACTGGCATTTGGGCTTTCTTGCTCTCTACTCCACTTGACATTGCACTTGAATTACCTCAGTAGGTACTAACTCACCAACAGTGCTCAAGAGTCGCATTGCTCTCTGAAGTCCCACAGTCACTCTGGTCCAACCTCAGAATGTATACAGTGAGCTGTCGGTCTCTCAATATTTTATGTGTTCACTTTCACGAGTTAGAATCCGTAACACTACCTGGTAATATTAGTTCCCATCCTACCCTCTTTGTGGTAAAGTAGAAATTTTAATTTTCAGCTTCCAGAAAACAGAATATTGGAATCACATTTTGATTCCCTGTAGGATTTCAAGTGAAACCTATAGAGACCTTTTTATATCATTCATGCCTAGAGGCTATCAATGCTCTTGAATGAAAGTCTATACTACAAAGTCAGATTAGACCAGCTTTTAGATTCTGGTTTCACCCTTAAATAATGTATGAAAAATTGAAAGTGAGTCACTGAGTCATGTCCAACTCTTTGCGACCCCATGGACTATACAGTCCATGGAATTCTCTAGGCCAGAATACTGGAGTAGGTAGCCTTTCCCTTCTCTAGGGGATCTTCCAACCTAGGGATCAAACCTGGATTTCTCGCATCGCAGGTGGATTCTTTACCAGCTGAGCCACAAAGGCCCTAAATAATATGTATGTTTGGACAAGTCACTTAATGTCCTCAGTTTCTTTATCTCTAAAGTATTTTACTGAAACTCACTTCCTAGGATTTGTCTTGAAGAGTAAATGAGATATTTAATGGATGTCTAGATGAGTGAGTGTGTGTGTGTGTGTGTGTGTGTGTGTGTGTACTTTTCCCTTCCCTGCATTCTCCTCTTTAATTACTTTCTAGCAAGTTGACAATCACCTCCAAGAGCATTAGTGCAGGGAGCAACACATGTTGGGGGAGAAAATAAAAAGATCCTATAACAATGACTGGCTTTTGCTTTTAAAAGAGCAGTTCGGAGAAAGGAATTCATGAGTACAAGCTATCCTGAAGATGCATGAAAACAAAATGTTTTTTAGCATAGAATATAAGGATTCCCACCTGCAAGGGAAGAAGAAATGAGGAAAAAGTACCTGGATCTCAAAATCAAATGGGATGTGTACCTTGCTTCTGGCAGTAACACTGGGCTTTGGCAAGATCCCAAGAAATTACATATGCCTGGCATGTCAGGTTTATGAAAGATTATAATAAAAGAAAAATCTAGGCAGGTAGCTTAGGGTCAGATTTTGCCACTGTACAGAGTTTACACTTTGTTTAACAGAGAGTGACAAGTTTTAAGATGATGCGAGACTCCAAAGGCTGTTTTAGGAAGATTAATCCAAGGGAGTCAGAACTGAAGGAAAGAGAGAGACTAGTGGCAGAGAGAGATTAGAGGGAGAGCTAAGAGTTAGGGTTTTACTGTAATAGCCAGAGCCTACAATGATGAAATATTAAACTTGTATTTTTTGACCTCCCAATGCCTGGACTTCAAAGGCTGGGTGAAGAAAGCACTTTGGCCAAAGTTTCAAGATGCTCTTGGCCTTGCCAGACAGAATTACAGCTACCTGTGAGCTAAATCAGAGCTTGAAACACAAAGGTGCTAGAGATCCCATTTAACCTGGCCTAAGTATCCTAGGCATATTACATGAGGCACCTTTTGTCTTCTTTTCAGCAATTCGTTTAAGGTGACCTGAGGTCTAAGAAGTATGAAAGTGGATGCAACTGAAAAGGGCAGTCTGTGAGAGGACTGAGTAGCTCACTGATTATAATGGCTCCAGAATCAGGCTTCCTGCATTTTTAAAAGCAAAGGGCATGTGTGCTGTTTTCTTTTACACAGCACTCCAGGATCTTTTTACTTATTCGAAAGGTCATTATTGCCATTAAAATACAAACTGTGCTTTCATTGGCATTAAACAACATATATCACAAAGCTTCCATAGATGCCAATTAGGCCTAGGGAAGCTCTTTCATGGCTCCTGCAGCAGCTTTGTCTCATCAATGAGCAAGTCAGAATCCCTCTGGTCACAATAA
Source organism: Bubalus bubalis (assembly GCF_019923935.1). Classification (NCBI taxonomy): domain Eukaryota; kingdom Metazoa; phylum Chordata; class Mammalia; order Artiodactyla; family Bovidae; genus Bubalus; species Bubalus bubalis. The sequence goes on along the minus strand of NC_059162.1, from coordinate 69,622,401 downwards.
AGTATTGACAACATGCTTACTGGCTCGGCTGAAAAATTGAATAACTACTGAATATAGAAATAAATATCAATGACCAGCTATCCAGTAACTGCAGAAAGTAGTTCTGGCCTAAAGATTTCTTACCTACTTTTGCCTTAGAATGGAATCTAGAGAAAGGATTAAATCTCAAATCTTGCAAGAGCCTACTATGTTCCAGGTACTTGGCTAGGCCCTTAGTGTGTCTTATTTTGTGCAAGCCTTATAACAACTTGATAAGCTAAATATTACTATGTTTATTCCACAAAGGAGAAAATAGAGCTTCAGAGAAGTAAGATCATATGACAAAAATAAAGTAACATAAAAATGTATCAATCTGGTATTCTACTCCAAGTTTTTTCTCAGCTTTTAGAAAAGATTGTTTAGGAAAGTATATGGCTAATTCCCAAATGAAATATGTAAGAACTTCTGATTAGCATTAAGAGGAATAAAGGAAAAAAGGCATTTCCAACATGTAAGTTATCTCATTAATATTAGTCCCATTTTGTAGATGTGGAAATTAGAGAACTGGAGTATTGAACTTCACCTTTGTGACTCCAAAACTCCAGCTGTTTCCCACTGCATAGTATCATATTAATAGAATGCTAGAATAAAAAGATACCTTCTCTCATCCAACACGTTCATTTAATAGATAAATGAATAGAGGTCAATAGGTTAAGTGATTTGTCCAAAGGCAAACAAGTTGTCCATAACCGAGACTTTTTGTGTCTTCTCCTGAAGCTCTTACCAAGCACCCAGGTCCATTGTTCTCCTAAATTAGGAAGACTCAACATCTATCCCTGTTGAACTTTCATTAAGGGGTCTGTCGTTTTCAGTATTACTTCTTTGCTGCTCCAAATGTCTGTCTTTCACTGTATCTTTCCTTTCAACTCCTCTAGAACACTGATTCCTAACTCTGGGTTTTCAATCCTCAGTTTTGTTAAAGCTGCTCCTGTTCCATTCTTCTCGATCTCTGTACATCCTGGTACCTCAATTCACCTGATTCCTCATGAGAGAAAATGTAAGTCGTTCTTAATAACTCATTCATAGTCTCCCAAGTCCTCTCCAGGGTCAGTTTATACTATCTTCATTATACACGTCCACTTTATTTTGTCTCCCCTGCCTGCCATTAACCTGGTCCAAATCACCATCATCCGTCACCTATCCTTTTGTAGTAACCTCCTGAAGGATATCCCCCACTGAAAAGCCCATCCATCTTCATTTTTGTTCTTTTGCAATCTATTCTCCACACAACCAGAAGTCAGAGTATCTATTAAAAATACTAAGCTTATTTTGGATCTCTTTAAAACCTTTCAGTGACTTCCAATGCACTTAAGATCAAATTATAAAATTGTAAAAAGGCCTCCGGTGCCTGTATAATCCACCTGAATCTATCATTTCTGCCACTCTCTCCCTCCATCAGTATACTTCAAACATATTATCTCCTATTCCTCAGATAACTTCAGCTCATCCTTCAGTATTTTACCAGTTTAGCTGAAATTTCCAGAGAAGTTTTTTTCCTTTTCTCTCAGTCTAAGCTGGGTGTCCCTTTAATTTTCAGTCATAGAACCCTGCGATTTTCCTTCATTGCACTTACCTCAATTCCTAAATACCTGCATATTTTTGTGGTTAAGAGTTTTCTCTTGTTTGCTTCTCTAAACTGTAAAAACCATAAGGGCAAGGACTGGGTCTATTTTGTTCTCTGATAAATCTCTGCCTTATCAAAGGGCCTGCTACATTGTAGAAGCTCATTAATATCTGGTGAAAAGAAAAACGACTAAACAGTCAAGAATAATCCAATTATTTTAAGACTTATATTGGAATTCTATCAAAATAGAATTTAAATTTATTTATTCTAATTTTTTAAAAAAATCAAAGCTTTTACACCACAGTTGATAAGTGGAAGGGAAATAATGAAAGTAGAATTAAGAAATACAATTATAGATAGAAATTAACATGTCATAGAGACCCCAAATGTTAAGATAATTAATTTCAACTGTGCTTTATTTCCTGAGAAATATTTAATGAATGACCATTTTATCAATGTATTCCAAATTCAGTTTCTTTTTAAACAATGAAAAGTAAAAAATACCTGGCCTTAATCAATTCCCCCCTGCCCCAAATTTACTGCTTGTTGATTAAAACTAGTCCTGGAAATGATAAAATATCCACAGAGCTAAGTGAAAAAGGATTCCTGGCTTACATGAATAAGGGCAGATGAAGTAACCCACTCAGGAAAAAGGGTATATATATACACACAAAACCAGATATGACATCAGACTGGTTTCATATACATAAAACAGAATGTACTGATTCATCAAAATTCATCTGCTTAAGAAAGACATGACAGTAAAGAAATGAGAAGTTCTGGTCAAGCATTTTATTGACAGACAGTCCTCATTATTCAGTTGTATACTAATGGAATATACCTGACAAAATTGCCTGATACAATTTTTTTTCTGCTAATTTCCTGTCACTGAACTGCTCATGCTGAGCACAGTAAACAGAATAATCATAAAATTCAGGAAATTTAAGAAAAATCATATATGTATATATACATGTGTATATATTCACGCATATACACATAAACATTTATTTATATGTCAAAGATACTAAAACAAAAGGAATAGTCCTTACTATCTTGAATTATACACAAATTCTTTATATACTTTTCCCCGTATGAATATAGCCACTATAGCATATATTCTCTCAAATAAATTCTACTTCAAAAATACAACTCAATTTTCATTACAATGTTAATGCCTTTCTAAGTAATAGACTAGTTCTCAATCAACCCTCCGATCTAACTTCTCTTAAATCTTTTGTGGAATGAAGCAGAGTAAAAGCATTTAAATAAATAAAATAACCTACTAACTTGATCTTGTTTTATAAATGTTATAAATGGGGTCTCCACTAAAATGTATAAATCATTCTCCCTTGTGAGCCCCAGCTAGGCTTCTGTTTACCAGATGGAAGTAAAAAGTGACAGTACATGCAACATGTGCTCCAAATCCTGCTGTCAAGACTTTCATAAAGTGATATGTCTCTAAACATCCCACCGTAGTCCAGATGTGTTGGGCTTGACCTTTAAAACACGAAATAAAATAAAACAGCCACAGGTACAGGCAGGAATCTGTTCCAACTTCTTCATGAATGCTGCTTGAAACTTCTTAGTGAAAGTTACAAGGCAATACAGAGCACAGAGCCTAGAGAACATCAGCAGCACCTGTCTGATGCTTGAAAATGACAGGTATTCTAAGCCTCAGTCATTGTGCTCTATAAATCTGATTAAAAGGAAAATATCTCCATTAGGTTAAAAGACATCTCCTGACCAATAGAGGGTAAGATCAAGAAAACCTATATAAATTTCCTTTATATTAAACATTAACAAAGTACTTTCACATACTTTCTGCTATAGCTTGAATGTTTGAGTCTCCCCATAATTCCTATGTTGACAACCCAACCTCAAGGTGATGGCATTAGAAGGTAGGGCCTGTTGGAGGCTCTGCCCTTATGAATGGGATTTAGCGACCGTATAAAAGAGATCCAAAAGAGTCCCCTGGTCCCTTCCCCCAACTTGAGAGTACAATGAGAAGTCTGTAAGCAGAAGAGGGTTCTCACCCGATCATGCTAGCACTCTAATCTTACACTTCCATCCTCCAGATCTGTGAGAAACCTCTGTTGCTTATAAGCTACCTAGTTTGTAGTATCTTGTTACAGCAGCATGAATGGACTGAGACACCTCCCTTTAATTATTACTCCAATTCTGTGATACAGGTATTATGGCTCCCATTTTGCAGATAAAGAAAATAAGACCCTGAACACTTAAGTCACTTGCCCAGTGCCATCACTGCCGCTAACTGACAAAGTTAATTTTTACATTCAGTTCTTCATACAACAAATTTACTGTTTTCCTTCACCAGCATGTTCTATCTACTAAGCTTATGCTCCTAAGGTATCCTTGAATTTTGCCTTTGTTCACAGAGATCACATTTCTCAGGCCAGATCAAGTTCAAGCACCTCTATTAAGAAAGACCGGACAACAAGCATGAGTGTGGGTACTGGACAGCATGGTGCCTGGTTACTAACAGAACTGTCCTATGTAGCATCTCCAGCCCTGAGACATACTGTTAGAATGGGAATAAATGAGTATGTATTCTTGAATCTTGAATAAATGAATATTGTATTCTGAGTCCCTTTAGGCAGATTAGATTTTGGTTTCATTTTGTTCCATTCTCTTTAACTGTTTGATTCTCACAGCCCTGCTCTCTTTGGGCTCTTTTCTCTATTTAAATCTAACCTTGTCTTATGAGACAGTTCAATTAAGACAAAACAAAATTAACACATTTCAGCTAATAGTGATCTATATTATTTTATTCTAATGTCCCACTCTTTAGTTCAATCTATCCTTTAGGATTCAGGTGCAATCTCATATCTTTCACAAAACTTTTTTCCTTAACTCTGATCTTTCAAGGATTAAGAAGAAAAAGTACATCTCTACCTGAAGAGTGAAACCTGGGATCAATAGAAAAATACAATGTTGCATAAGAGAAAGGATTCATTCCTCATTAAATCTTCTAACATATCTTGTATTATATCATTATGTTTATACTAAGGAAATTGTCCAAAGCTTAAAGCAAAAAGAAGAGCGCATGTTCTTTTAAGCGGCCAACACTGTGAAGTTTCATGTTATTTTACATATCTCAATCCAATAAAACTTCAAATAACTTCTGTCTAGGGTAAAAAGTAAATCCAAAGATTAGGGGTACGCTATCCAGGACATTAGCCAGTTTTAGATATGACTGGGCAATCTTATTCCAATATTCTTTCTTCAATGTCTGTAAGTACTCAATTCTTCAAGTGCTGTTTGAATTGGTTTTATTCCTGCTGACTCCCTTATTAATGAGCTAAATCTTTATACATACATATACACATGTAGAGACTGCATTTAAATGAAAATTACATTTTTGAACTTCCTGAAAAATTATATGAGTACTTACTATATCATTTTAGTCGCTCAATCATGTCTGACTCTCTGTGACCCCATGAACTGCAGCATGCCAGGCCTCCCTGTCCATCACCAATTCCCAGAGTTCACCCAAACTCATGTCCATTGAGTCAGTGATGCCATCCAACCATCTCATCCTCTGTCGTCCCCTTCTCCTCCTGCCCCCAATCCCTCCCAGCAACAGAGTCTTTTCCAATGAGTCAACACTTCGCATGAGGTAGCCAAAGTACTGGAGTTTCAGCTTCAACATCAGTCCATCCAATGAACACCCAGGACTGATCTCCTTTAGGATGGACTGGCTGGGTCTCCTTGCAGTCCAAGGGACTCTCAAGAGTCTTCTCCAACACCACAGTTCAAAAGCATCAATTCTTCATCACTCAGCTTTCTTTATAGTCCAACTCTCACATCCATAGATGACTACTGGAAAAACCATAGCCTTGACTAGTGGACCTTTGTGGACAAAGTAATGTCTCTGCTTTTTAATATGCTATCTAGGTTGGTCATAACCTTCCTTCCAAGGAGTAAGCATCTTTTAATTTCATGGCTGCAATCACCATCTGCAGTGATTTTTGGAGCCCAGAAAAATAAAGTCAGCCACTGTTTCCCCATCTATTTGCCATGAAGTGATGGGACCGGATGCTTACTTACTATATACTATAAAAGCACCGGACGTACTTTTTCATGATTTCTTCCTGAATTCCCAAAACAATCATGTGAAATAGTATTATTATTCCCACTTTGGAAGTGAAAAAGTATCGGCTCACATAGTTGAAAGGATTGCCCTGAATTTACACATCTAGAATATTGTAGAGATTTACTTTAAATTCAAAATTTTGATCTAGAGCCTGAATCACGGTGATGAAGACTCTCTTGCCAGAGATTTATAACATCTTGGTCTACTCTGAGACGGGGCCAAAGAGTAGCGGAAGATGAATTAATATCTAGGAACAAGATATTATTTGTTACTATGGGTTCATATAATGGGCTGATTATTACTCATCCAATAAATATTTACTTGTTGAGCTTCTGTTATGTATTAAGCCCTATGTTTAATGATTGGGGGAGGGCAAGTAATCAGTGATAGACAGATTCTATTCTTAAGGAACTTATAGTCATGAATGAAAATCACTTAAAAAATAAAACAGATACACAAAGTATTAATTGTAGTCTGAGTTTAGTCATTGGATGAATATTTATTAAATGTCTACTATGTGTTAGGTACTGTGCTGGATATCTGCAATGAATAAGACAATAGAATCTTTCAAGGTGTTTATAAAAAATACAAATAATAAGCAAGTAATTTAAAGAGTGAAGAATGTTTTACATTCTATACTATGTTTTATAAGCATGTACCTGAGGATTGCTATTATTTTCTTTCTATGCTTCTGAATTTTCAGAAAGGTAAAAAATGCTGTGAATGTTAATTTTTAATCAGATAGATATAAAGATTATTTTTTAATACAAGGTTAAAGAAGACATGTACCATAAGAAATACATATAAGGAAATATGAAAATTCAGAGGAAGGAGGAATTGCTTCCTGTAAAAGTAATTTAGAACAACTATATGACCTAGTGGCACTTGAAATGAGGAAAGATATCAGAACTGTGATATACAACTGTTTTAGTGTAAGAGACTTGTCAATTATATGTACTACCAATGCAAACTGGTTTCTAACTTGGGAGATGATGAAAAGGGGTTAAAGATAAGGGATATCTTTGCCATTCCAATATGTCTTTTCCTCTATCATTTTACTTAGAAAAAACACTGATGTGTTCCAAGATTGAATAGTTGATCTCAAATCCATTCCTAGCCCTTGCTGCCTTCTAGCTGCTTTCTATTTTCCCCTGCAGTTAGTACTGGCCATGTGACATAGTTTTATCCATTTAGGATGGAACTGGAAGTCTGTGGGAATGGGATAAATTCTAGCAAAGTCTCTCTTTTCTGTTAAAAGAAACAGAGAATACTACTCTTCTCTATGTGTCTTGAAAAGGGATACAGTATCTGGAACTTGCACAGGAGTTAAAACTGGGAAGCCATCTTAACAGCATGAGAAAGAGGTCAAGAGCATCACAGATATGGCAGAACCTTGAAACCACTGTAAGCTATTGCTTATTTCCAGATATCTTATAATGTGGGGAAAATAAATGCTTATTTGCTTAAGTGCCTATAAATCGCTTCCTGTTACATATAGATAGAAGCATTCTTACAGGATACAGTGAATTTTCCAGGAAAGACACCAAAAAATTATTCTGAGAGGGAAGAAGAAATCAACATGAATATCAAGTTAGTGAGTGAAAAATGTAACATAGAAGAGACTGAGACACTTTGTGTCATGGGAGTTATATAATTGATATCAAACATTGCCTCATGAGAGCAAATCCAGACCTACTGATAAACCTTCAGAAAACGATACTAGCTAGACCATAATGGAAGACACATGGACACTGGTGAAGGGAGGATTCTTGCTTATCTAATCAGACTCTTTTCCTTCACCCTAGAGTAATGCTACGATTTCTTGGTTTATCACATTCAGATCTTTGCCATTGATTTTTTGTTCTGGCAGCTATCTAATATGTCAACTATGTAATACATCAACCCTTCTCTATCCTCCACACATATTTGTATTACAGTTTTTAGTTAATGATTATGACTCTGTAAATGATGGCTACACATTTTCTTTCATATAGTTAAGTTTCTTTGTAGTCCATCAATATGGACTGGTTACTTTCTAGGCCTGATACTCCATATTATACTGAGGCTTCCTTACACAACTCTCCTATGGTTATGGTGGGTACACTAGTCCCTGAGTACTACAATTTTTTATTACTTGGTCTGTTCCTTGTTTTGTTGTAGGACCTCATAACTTCCTACACAGTTGTGCATTTTCAAAAATTTTATTTATTCTGCTCTCATATTTCATTAATATGTGACCTTGTACAGAATTACAGAATTTTGAAAAAGATTATAAACCTCAAAAAGTTGTAAAATATTGTCTCCATATATCAAAGCCAATGTTGCTAAAGTCAAGACAGAAGACTAAGGCAATCTTGAAAAATTAAATCAGTGTCCAAATTCAGTAATTGTTTTTGTTTGTTTTTAATAGTTTTTACCTGAATTTCACAAAGAGCAAGGAATACCTAGAACTGTGCCACTAATAATGAAAGGAAATCTTATCTAAGATGGTGCATTTCTTTCACAGAGCTATGTCATACCATCCTTGGAGATTTCTGCTACAAAAGTAGAATCAAATGTCAAATAATGCCTTTTGAATTGTATTCTCTAGTATTACAGATGAAAGACATTACAGTATCATACCTCTGTGAATGTAAAATAGCATGTACCTGCTTTACGATACACAGTAGTAATAGTGCTTTGTCAGCGCTGTTTTTAATGACATTATTCTGGACTGTTTTCTTTCCAGATGATGATAGAGAAATTGATTAAAAAACAGTGGCAGATACCACAATAGTAACAGAATTTTACTTTTTTCTTGGGTTTTATTTGCTTAAATGGCAGCCCACTCCAGTATTCTTGCCTGGAGAATCCTGTGGATGGAGGAGACTGGTGGGCTGCTATCCATAGGATCGCACAGAGTCGGACACGACTGACGCGACTTAGCATGCATGCATGCATTGGAGAAGGAAATGGCAACCAGTATTCTTGCCTGGAGAATCCCAGGGACAGAGGAGCCTGGTGGGCTGCTGTCTATGGGGTTGCACAGAGTCGGACATGACTGAAGCGACTTAGCAGCAGCAGCAGCAGCAGCAGACCAATATGGCTGTTAATCTCTACACAATATCATCTCAACATAGTACCAGCTGGGATACTTCTTCCAAAGTTGAGAGCCGAGCTAAAGTTTTCAAAATTCAAATTATAAATATATAAGCAAACATATTTATGTTTATAAAAAGATCAATAGCAGTATGTTATTCGTCAGTAGCAGTAATAGATTTTTGAGGCTGTATAGTCAGTCATCTGAACAAAAAATCAAGCACACTTCATTAAACAAAAAAAGGTAAAAATGCCACATAAAAGACCTGCAAAATATATATTCTTCTCAAACATTTGAGAAAATTGATCGTTTAATGGGATATAAGCCACATCATAGCACATTTCAAAGGAACAGAACCATATAGACAATGTTATTTGCAATTAAGCTAATCTTAAAGTATAAAAAACTGCTTGGAAATGAAGATATAGATGTTTAAATAATTCATTATTAAAAGAAAGAATTATAAATATGTTTTGAATTAAGCAGTAACAAAAGTACAAGATGTATGAGATACAGCTAAAATTTCACTTAGGAAATTTATAGCCTTAAATACACATATTAAATGTGTATATTTAATTATTAATTATTTAAATATTAAATAAGATGAAGTACTAAAAACTCATGTATGTGCGCTCAGTCGTGTCTGACTCTTTGTGACCCCATGGACTGTAGCCCACCAGGTTCCTCTGCCAATGAGATTCTCCAGGTAAGAATATTGGAGTGGGTTGCCATATCCTACTCCAGGGGATCTTCCCAACCCAGGAATCAAACCTACATCTTTTGCATCTCCTGTGTAGGCAGCTGGATTCTTTACCACTGTGCCTGGGAATCTGTACTTTAGGGTTACTATAATTTGTTTAATTTGACTGCCAAATGATAGTCACTGAATATATCAAAAATACTGTTATCTAGTCTCTTTCAGAGAGCATTTGGACTTTTCTAGTTTTTATTATAAAGTTGCTATAGACTTTATTATACATTTCTCTGCACTAAAATTTAAGAGTTTTATTGGGTAAATATTTAAGGATAGACTTGTTAAAGAGTTGGGTTTGTGAACAACTGAAGTTGTTATATTCTTTATATTGCAGCAATGATTAAGAGATAAAGTCTACATTCCCTTCAACATTTGGGTTGTCGGACTTTTTAATATTTGCAAGTGAATGTGACATGTGAATATGAAATGACACTTCACTGTGGTTTGAATTGTATTTCCCTACCACAACTGAGGATTAATATCTCTGCATGTGCGTATCAGCCATAATTGTTCCTGTTCACAGGTTTTGCTAATTCTTCTATTGTTTATCCTTTTCTTATAGCTTTTTTAATATTCTTATAAGTTCTTTTATATTCTTGATGTTAATGCTTTGAAAGTTATAGTTGCTGTAAATACCATATCCCAATTTGAAACATATTTTTTATACTAACGTATGTATAACCTAAAATCCTCATAAGTCAACAAAAGAGTCCAAAATGCAGTACTTGGGTACAATCTCAAAAATGACAGAATGATCTCAGTTCATTTTCAAGGCAAATCATTCCACATCACAGTGATCCAAGTCTATGCCCCAGCCACTAATGCCAAAGAAGCTGAACAGTTCATTATCATATGTAAAATAGACAGCAGTGGGAAATTGCTGTATTACACAGAGAGCTCAAATCCAGTGCTCTATGACAGCCTAGAGAGGTGGGATGCTATGGGAAGTGGAAAGGCAATTCAAGAGGAAGGGGACATGTGTACACTTACAGCTTATTTATGCTGATGCATGGCAGAAACCAACAATATTGTAAAACAATTATTCTTCAATTAAAAATAAATAAATTTTGAAAAATAAAGATTAAATAATTCATGGATTTTACATAATAAAAATATTGTTTAAAAAAGACCTACAAGACCTTCTAAAATTAACACCAAAAAAAGGATTTCATTTTCATCACAGGGGACTGGTATGCAAAAGTAGGAAATTGAGATACACAGAAAAACAAGTAAACTTGGCATTGGAGTACAAAATGAAGCAGGGCAAAGGCTAACAGAGTTTTGCCAAGAAAATGCACTGGTCCCTAGCAAATACCTTTTTCCAACAACACAAAAGATGACTCTACACATGGACATTACCAGACGTCAATACCAAAATCAGACTGATTATATTCTTTGCAACCGAAGATGGAGAAGTGCTATACAGTCAGTGAAAACAAGACACGGAGCTGACTGTGGCTCAGATCACGAGCTTTTACTGCAAAATTCAGGCTTAAACTGAAGAAAGTAGGGAAAACTGTTAGACCGTTCATGTATGACCTAAATCGAATCCCTTATGATTGTACAGTGAAGGTGATGAATAAATTCAAGGGATTAGATCTGGTAGACAGAGTGCCTGAGGAACTACGGATGGACGTTCATGAATTGTACAGGAACTGGTGACCAAAAAAAAATTTAAAGCCATTTTAAATGTACAATTAAGTGGCACTAAGTATATTTACACTGTTGTGCACCACTACTATTTATCTCTAAAACGTTTTCATTATCCCGGACTGAACTTATGTCCCATTAAACAGTTACTCCCCGTCCCCTCCTCTCCTGTACTTCCTAACCACTATTCTCCTTTTGTCTCTATGAATTTCCTCATTCTAGATAACTCATATAAATGGAATCATACATTTTTCCTTTTATGCTTGCCTTAGTACATGGGTCATAATGTTTTCAAGGTTCATTCGTGCTGTTCAGTAATATTCCACTGAATACATACCACATTTATCCATTCATCAGTTGATGGTAATGTATTTCAATCTTTTGTTTATTTTGAATAATGCTGCTATGAACATTGGTATACAAATATCTGTTCAAGTCCCTGCTTTCTGTAATACATATTTTTACTTTATTTAAAGTTTCTTTGATGAAAAGAGATATTACTTTTCCATAGTCATACTGAAAATATTCCTACACCAAGATCAAGGAGGTGTTCACCTATGTTTTATTTACACAGTAATGTGAAGTAATACAATACTGATAAGCCCAAGAATACTATATACAATACAGTATTTTTCTTATAAAGTTAAAAACAATTTAAATGTTCTTTTAAAAGAATACACAAATGATGAAACAAAATCTTTAAATATTAAAGAAATTATTTAAAACAAGATTCAGGAGAGTGGTAGTCTGGAGGAGGGAGAGTAAGTAGATGGGTTAGGGTTTGGTGGGCTGCTGTCTATGGGGTCGCAGAGTCAGACATGACTGAAGTGACTTAGCAGCAGTAGCAGCAGCAGCAGTAGCAGCCAAAAGTTAGAAAAATATACTTTAACATATATATCTCTTAAAACAGTACAAAAATACAGCATACATAGGAAAATATGAAATACGGTTATAGAAAAATTACAAACTTCACTGAAAGACAAAGAGAATCTAAATAGATGTAAAGACACACTGATCATAAACTGGGAAAATTATTTTAAAGATGTCAATTCTCTCTCAATTGATCTATAGACTCAAACCAATCCCAGTCAAAATCCTAAATAGGTTGGTATGTATGTGCACATCCGCATGTACACACACATGTGCAGGACTAGAACAGCATATCTAATAGTGTATGGAAATCACAGGGCCAAGAACAGCAAAGATCTACTGGATAGGAAAATGTCTTATAAAGCTGTAGCAATTAGGACTGTATAGGATTACTGCTTAAGGAGTTAATTATATGTTAAGAAATGACAGCAAAACACATAAACTGTTCAACTTGGTCTTGTTTCTATATTCTTCATAATATATTTTTATTTTTCATATGGCATTAGGCTGTATTTCTGTTAAGAATGATTAAACAAATACAGACAAAAAGTCTTAATGGATGTCAAATTGAAAGGGATTTATGCTACAGGACTCTGTCCCTGCACTTTTTACATTTAATCTTCTTAATAAACAAAATGAAATAATGAAAGACTTAAGTTTTAAAATTATCTTCCAGTTATTTTTCTTTAAATTTGCATATAATATGCATTTTATAAAACATTTTATAGGCATAATTATATTTAATCTTTTTAACAAACTTATGAAATGAAGAGAAAATGTAATTTGGGGTGGAATAAGTTGGAACCTATTATTGCCTAAAGCCAACAGGATGTAGTGGCCTGCATCAGGTTTAAAAAATGAATTATGTAAATACAAATGGAAGAAATCTAGTTTAATGGTAATTTTTTAAATGGAGCTGAAAAGGAGTCTTAATATGCAAAGAGATAATGCTAAATAGGATTAATGAAAGTCTTTTAGTCTGTTTAATAGTAGCAAAATATGCATTTCAAGGGAAGTGATGGCAAGCTGTTTGTTGCATTGGTCAGATAATACTAGGAATGCTGTGTTCAGTTCTAGGTACCATATTTTAAAGCACATTAATAAACTGAAGAAAGACCAAGATGATCAGAAAATTAAACTGTCAGAAGAGGAATGGTTGAGATTAGCCTGGAACACGAATGCTCTCATCAAATATTTTTAAAGGTATCATGTAAAAAGAGAGATTGTATTATTTAACTTTGACTCAGAGAAGAGATATATGGTCAACAGATGAAAATTACAATAATGCATATTTCAACTCTAAGTAAAGGGAGAACTTTTCTACTAATTCACTGTTCAACTTAACCTCAAGGTTTGGTATTGTGCAGATTAAATAACCAGATAAGGGCCTAATTTTTTTATTCTTATTTACTGGAGCATAACCTGCACAGAGTAAAGTGTACTGATCTTAGATGTACAGCTCAATGAATTTTTTTATGATTTATCCAAATCAACATACAGTACATTTTCCAGAACCCCAGAGATGAAGACTGTACTCTTACGGAGTTCACAATCTCAAAGAGAAGACAGCATTGCTGCTGCAGCTAAGTCACTTCAGCCGTGTCCGACTCTGTGAGACCCCAGAGATGGCAGCCCACCAGGCTCCCCCGTCCCTGGGATTCTCCAGGCAAGAACACTGGAGTGGGTTGCCATTTCTTTCTCCAATGCATGAAAGTGAAAAGTGAAAGTGAAGTCGCTCAGTCGTGTCTGACTCTTCGTGACCCCATGGACTGCAGCCCACCAGGCTCCTCCATCCATGGGATTTTCCAGGCAAGAGTGCTGGAGTGGGGTGCCATTGCCTTCTCTGGAAGACAGCATTAGAGAGGTACAGTACCATACAATAAGACTTTGTCACAATACAGTGTGACAAAGGGAAGGTTCAGAAGGTTCTTTGAGAGCATATAACATGGAATTTAACCGACCTAGGGATAATATCAAGTATCCCAAGAATGAGACATTTACACAAAGACTTGAGAGATGGGAGAAGCTAACCTGGCAAAGGATGAGTCTGTTTTGGAGATTTTTTGCAAGATGGGCACAGTATGTACCCAAAGAGCAAGAGAGAGCATGAAATGTTCAAGAAACAGAAACAACTAGGAAGAGAAAGACAGAAAAAAAAAAATTCAGATAAATAAGCACCAGGCAGTTGCATTATTTTCTCTTAGCTAATTTTAAATAGCTTCTATTATCTTCATATAATATTGATGAGAAATAAATTAATTGACCCAAACAAATAAACAAAAGAATATGATAATTTTTCTTCTCATGTCTGAGTTTCCCAGAACCTTCTGTTAGACCAAAGGTCCCTTTTCTAACTGTCCTCTCAAATCTTGCTTTTGTTTTATTTCCTACATCTCCTGATATCTGGTCTTTCCAACAGTTTACTACATAAATATTTCTCTTGGGATTCTGTAGTCTTTAAAACAAAAAGAGTTGTCTTTTATTTACTCAAGGATGAGACAGAAAAAGCAGTTTCACCAAAGTTTTATTCATTAACTATAAAATAAAAAAGGTACACATTAATAAAAATATTAATAGTTACTATAGGTTAAAACTTCAAAACTTTTGGGGCAGTCCTTTCAATTACATCTACACTTTCTGTGGCATGCCCTGATTATAACTTTCTGTAAATTGCAATAATAACTAAAAAATTCATTGAACTCTTACTCTGACAAAGAACTGTTCTAAGATCTTGACATGTATTTATGTCATTCTTACAACAATCCACAAGGTAGATACTCTCACCAGCTTGTGCACACATACTCAGTTGCTCAGTCATGTCTGACTCTTTGCAATCCTATGGACTCTAGCCCTCCTAGATCCCTTGTCCATGGGATTCTGCAGGTAAGAATACCGGAATGGGTTGACATTCCCTCCTCCAGGGGATCTTGCTAATCCAGGGATCAAACCCAGGTTTCCTGCATTGTAGGCAGATGCTGTACCACTGCACCACCTAGAAGGCCTTATCTTCCAGATGAGGAAATTGCTCAGTGTAGCAGAACTAGTAAGAAATGGAGTCTAAACCAGGATCTGCTTCAGATTCTCCAGTTCTAAGAGAGTACTTATTAATGATAATAATGAAATAATTCTAACTTAGAAAATACCTACTTTGCAGAATTTCATACATATATCATTGAGGCCATTCACAGAGAGAGTACTTGCAGAATGTTATATATCTTTTTCTTGGATAAATAAGCCCTATTGCATAAATAAGCCCCATAAGAATTTCTGAAAAAGGACAATGGCCAACAGAATTATCATAAAGAACTTTGTAAATTATAAAGTACTGGGGAAAATATATAAAATATTATTGACTTGTGATTCAAAACCTCTAAAAGTTATTCTTATTTATGGACATAATGTTTTAGCCTATAGGATGGATTTTTATGATAAGACTGTCAGGTGATTCAGGTAATAGATACAGGATTCAATCTGGAGACTGAGATGACCTTTCTGTATCCTTTAAACAAACATTAAAACCAAGCGTCTCTTCTTTCCTCTAACTCCATATTGTAGTTACATAATTTAATGTGTGTATCTATGAACATTTATCCTCCCCAACCTATTAGCAAATACAGAGTCTGAATTGTTGAGGAGGGCAGATGGGTTCAAGGGGCTAAGCCATTAGTGACTGCTTTGGTTTCACACTGTTCTAGTCGGTCCTCTGAACAATAAATAGCTCTGCATGCGTGTTCAGTCTCTTCAGTTGTGTCCGACTTTTTGTGACCCTATGGACTGCAGCCCACCAGGCTGCTCTGTCTGTGGAATTTTCCAGGCAAGAATACTGGAGTGGGTTGCCATTTCCTCCTTCAAGGGATCTTCCCAACCAAAGGATCAAACCCTTGTCTCCTGAGCCTCCTGCACTGCAGGCAGATTCATTACTGCTGAGCCAGTGGGGAAGCCCAAATAGTTTTGTATGTATATCCTAATGAGCTAAGCCTCAAGAGGTCCCACAGACATTTCAGCAAGATGCTTTCATTTGGTACAAACCCCAGATTACTGTTGGAAGGCTGTTTTATTTTTGAATGGCTGGAACACATACTACCTTTTAAAACTATAATTAACGATTGTTTTCTTAAGCATCAGTCATTGAATTTGGACATATGCCACCTCTGGATTTGTTTATATAAATTTGTATTTGAGAATATTAATAGTAGAATATAATCTACAGTCTTCATTTATGCAAATTGAAGTAAATTATAGTTCACCAAACTGCTGTACTGAGGAAAATAGAAATGGTTGTAGATTTCATAGAGTAAACAAAATATTCCAAAAATAATTAAATTTGTTACCTTAAAATAGCCAGTTGATCCTCAAAAGTGATCAATATTAAGCAAAGACACTTTCATCTCAAGTTATATTTCATTGACTTTATAGTTATC
This sequence comes from Bubalus bubalis, assembly GCF_019923935.1. Lineage (NCBI taxonomy): Eukaryota > Metazoa > Chordata > Mammalia > Artiodactyla > Bovidae > Bubalus > Bubalus bubalis. The sequence goes on along the minus strand of NC_059162.1, from coordinate 69,605,910 downwards.
AATCTTATTTTTTCCCCCACAATTTATTTTTAAAAAGATGGTCTTTTTATTTACTTTTCTGGGGAAAAAGCGATGTACAAAGAAGAAAACGAAAACACATATGGATGTGTAAATTTCATTTGTATGTCACTTCTGTTTTATGATTTATTAACTAACAATACAATTTATTTACTATAGAGGATTTGAGGTATTTTAAAACTGTAGGAAATAAAATCAGGTTTTTTACTTGTTTGTTTTGTTTTGCTTTTGAAGTAGTGGTCTTTTGAATAAACTAAAGTTATTAGGAAACATCCTTTTTAAGTTTCCACTGTTCTATGCTAACTTAAGTTTAAATTATTCTATGCATATACAAAGCACATGTAAATGCTCACATAATATACAAGTTTCTTACATACTAAGTTTATATTGAAAAAGACAAAGAACACATTCACTTCTCAATATAAAACTAAAAAAACAAAAACTTTAAAATCTGTGTTTATCCCTGATTAAGATGACTGATAAGATCTTCCTGGAAGCTAACAATTACACAAACATGGAAATTAAGAACTGTTCTCTAAAATAAAATTGCAATCAAAATGTTTATCAATAAAAGTGTACAGATCTCTGTTTCAAAAATTTCCAGAGTTAACTAGAAGCAATTCAAATTTGATTCCAAACCATTTTGTACCATTATACAACCAAAAAAAAGTTCACCAAAAGCTGATGAAATCTATAGTGTATTAGATTGCTTTATGTAAGCTCAATTTAGGGAGAGGGGGAAGTCACAAGGGGTTGACTTTTAATGCTAATTTTGATTTCTAATGCTTACAATAAATTAAGTCAACCACTTTCCAAGTTCTGGACTGCCACACATGAACTAAACTTCTCTGTGGGGATAAAACACTTTAGAAGCTTATAATTCCTACAGAGTGTTTTGATTATTTTATACAAACTAAACTCAAACAGCAAAAAATTTCACAAGGGAAACAGTTGTGTGGTTTAAGGCCACATAATCTGTTTTCAACCCTTGTCTTTGCCTCGAGTTAAAGGCATATTCATTAACTTGAAACAATAAACTTAAACTTGAACATTTCTGGAAAGAATTCAAATCAGGACTTTGGCAAGATCAATGCCAAATATTACATACAGGCTCAATATGATTTTATACAGATGTATAGAACATATAGGTGATGTAGGCAATGCCAAAGTTTTAAATGAGCAACAGATATATTGCACATCATTGGTTTATATATGTGCACTACATCTTCTTCGCCATAGACACAGTTTTCCAGCTTTCACTGTATTCTAGCTTTTTCTTCCTTTTAAAAAAAACACTGGAGTATAGTTGCTTCATACTGCTGTGTCAGTATCTGCTGTACAACAAAGTCAATCAGCCTTATTCATACATATATACCTCTTTTGGGGATTTCTTTCCCATTTAGGTCACCACAGAGCACTGAGTAGAGTTCCCTGTGCTAAACAGTAGGTTCTCATTAGTTATCTATTTTATATACAGTAGTGCATATATGTCAGTCCCAATCTCCCAATTCATCCCACTGCCCACTTTCCTCTTTAGTATCCATACATTTGTTCTCTACATGTGTCTCGTCTCTATTTCTGCTTTGCAAGTAAGATTATCTATACTGTTTTTCTAGATTCCAAGCATACAAATTAATATATGATAAACTTATTCTCTTTCTGACTTACTTCACGCTGTATGACAGTCTCTAGGTCCATCCACATGTTCACAAATGACACAATGTCATCCCTTTTTATAGCTGAGTAATATTCCACTGTATATATGTACCACATCTTATTTATTCATTCCTCTGTCGATGGACAAATTGTTTAGTCTCCATATGCTTGTGTTTTTTTACAGTTTTTTTTTTCCTGTAATTGATTTCTAATCTCAGTATTGCAGTTGGAAAAATGCTTCATACGATTTCAGTTTCCTTAAATTTACCAAGGCTTGATTTGTGACCCAAGATGTGATCTATACTGGAGAATGTTCCATGTGCACTTGAGAAGAAAGCATATTCTGCTGCTTCCAGATGACATGTCCTATAAATAACCACTAAGTCTATCTGGCCTAATGTATCATTTAAGGCTTGGATTACCTATTAATTTTCTGTTTGGATGGTCCATCTATTGGTGTAGGTGGAGTGTTAATGTCCCTCACTATTATTGTGCTACTGTTGATTTCTGCTTTAATGGCTATAAGCATTTGCCTTATGTATTGGGGAATTTCTATACTGGGTGCATAAATATGTACAATTGTTATATCTTCTTGGATTGATCCCTTGCTCGTTATGTAGTGTTGCTCTTCCTTGTCTCTTATATTAGTCTTTATTTTAAAGTCTATTTTGTCTGATATGAGTACTGTTACTCTGACTTTCTTTTGATTTCTATTTACATGGGATATCTTTTCCATCCCTCCACTTTCAGTCTGTATGTGTCCCTAGGCCTGAAGTGGGTCTCTTGTAGACAGTATATATGAGTCTTGTTTTTGTATCCATTCAGCCAATCTGTACCTTTTGATTAGAGCATTTAATCTATTTACACTGAAAGTAATTATCGATATGTATGTTTCTATTACCATTTTCTTAATTGTTCTGGCTTTTTTTTTTTTTTTCTTGGTATCATTTTATTCTCTTGTGTTTCTTGCCTAGAGAAGTTCTGTTAGCATTTGTTGTAAAGCTGGTTTGGTAGTGTTGAATTCTCTTTGCCTTTGCTTGTCTATAAAGCTTTTGATTTCTCTATCAAATCTGAATGAGATCCTCGGTGGATAGAGTAACCTCAGTTGTTGGGTTTCCCTTTTCATTCCTTTAAATATATCCTACCACTCCTCCTGGGCTGTAGAGTCTCTGCTGAAAAATTAGCTGATAACATTACAGGGATTCTCTGGTATGTTATTTGTCGCTTTTCCCTAGCTGCTTTTAATATTTTTTCTTTGTATTTAATTTTTGTTGGTTTAATTAATTTAAATTTAGTTTAATGATTTTGCTAATTTGCATGTCACCATGTTTCTTCTTGGGTTTGTCCTGTATGGGACTCTCTGTGCTTCCCAGACTTCTGTAACTACTTCCTTTCCATGTTGGGAAAATTTTTTATTATAATCTCTTCAAATATTTTCCCAGACTCTTTAACTTTCTCTTCTTCTTTTGGGACCCCTATAATTCAAATATTGGGGTGTTTAATGTTGTCCCAGAGATCGAGACTGTTCTCATTTACTTTCATTCTTTTTTCTTTATTCTGCTCTGTGGCAGTCACTTCCACCATTCTATCTTCTATCTAACTTCTCTGTTCTTCTTCAGTTATTCTGCTATTTATTCTTTCTAATGTATTTTCCATTTTGGTTATTGTGTTGTTTATCACTGATTGTTCCTTATTTCTTCTAGGTCCTTGTTAAACATTTCTTGTATCATCTCAATCTGTGCCTCCATTTTATTTTTGAGATGTTGGATCATCTCTACTATCATCACTCTGAATTCTTTTTCAGGTAGATTGCCTATTTCCTCTTCATATATTTGGTCTTATTGGTTTTTTGCCTTACTCCTTAGTCTGCAACATATTTCTCTGTCATCTCATTTTGTCTAATTTATTGTCTTTGTGGTCCACTTTCCACAGGCTGCAGGATCACAGTTCCTCTTGCTTGTGTGGTCTTCCCCTTTGTGGGTAAGGTTGGTCTAGGGGCTTCTGTAGGCTTCTTGGTGTGGGGGACTGGTGCCTGTGTTATGGTGGGTGGAACTGGGACTCTTCCCTCTGCTGGACAGGGTCACATCAGGTCGTGTGTTTTGGGGTGTCTGTGAGTTTAGTATGAGTTTAGACAGTCTGTCCGCTGATGGGTGGGGCTTTGTTCCTGTTTTGCTCGTTGTTCAGTGTGAGGTGCCTGGCACCATCCCACAGGCAGTTAGGTGAAGCCAGATCTTGGCGTTGAGACAGACATCTCTGGGGGAGTGTACAGCAATTAATATTCCATGGACCCAGGAATTCTCTGGTGGTCCAGCATCCTGAACTTGTTGTTCCCACTCCAGAGGTCCAGGCCCAACCGCTGGCCACGTAACCCAGAGTCTGCAAGTTGTGCAGCAGGGCCAGAGCAAAAAGAAAAAGAAAAGAAAAGAAAAACAGACAAAGAAAACATAGGACAAATAGCAAAAAGAAAAACAAACATCACAAAAAGAGAAAAAAGAAAACAAACCAACAAACTAATCCCAAGACAATTAAATGATGAAAACAAAAGCAAACCAACAGAAACAAACAAAAAAAAACAGACAAAATAGAAAAAACAAGAGAACAAAGAACTTAAAAATGAAAACAATCAATCAAAACTGAACTAACAAAAACAAAAAAATAGTAAAACAAGAATGGAAAGCAAACTAAAAAAGCAAAGCTAGAACAGACAAAAACAAACAAACAAAAAATCACAGAGCAAAAACAAAGCAAAAAAAAAAAAAAAAACCCACAAAGCAAAACAAAAAAAAAACAGATTTTTAAAAAAATATTTAAAAAGTAATACATAATAAAAAACTATCACAACAACTGAATGAAACAGATAAAAAGAATAATAATAAGAATATTTTCCTGGGGCCTCTGCTATCAGTGTCCTTGTCCCCAGTGAGCCACAGCCAACCTTCACCTCTCCAGGTGAGCCTCCAATACCTCTAGGTAGGTCTCTGTGGGCACTGTGGGGGCAACTCAGGCTCTGACCTGGCCAAGTCCCACATGTACTTTCCCCCAAGTCCACTGCTGCTAAAGCTAGACCAGCCTCTTTTGTAGGAATACTCGTCTATTCAGATGTTCTACAGGTGTAGTAGTTACTAAGCAGATCACAGGGATATAATCCATGACTTGCACAGCTGCCCAGAAATTTCTGTTCCTCTTAGTCTCACTGCCCCTGGAGTTCAGTTTTGGTTTTGGCCCCACTTCTGTGTGTGGGCCACCACCAGGGCTCTGTTCCCTACCCCCGTGAGAGGCGGCAAAAGAAGTGGCTAACAGAGGCACTGACTCAGGCTGAGGAGAGTACAGTGGCCACAACTGGAGTAATGCACAAAGTGCCTGAAGGGCCAGAGTAGATGAAAAAATAACTACACATTTGATAGTCAAAAAGGAATGACACAGTCTAAGTAAGCAACTTCGTAACACCTTAGCCCAAAGTGATGGAATTAAATAAGGCGTTCATATGAAGAAATGAAAAAGGAAAAAAATGTATTTTTTAATGGATAAGAATCTTTTTTTCTTTGCTATAAAATGAATGTGAGTTAAATTTTGGGGAAAGATGCAGCATATTGAGTTAAATTTAATAAGATGCAGCATATTGAAAAGGGAAGGAAAACACTATAGCAATGAGTAGAAAATAAGAAAAAACCTAGAAAACTATGGAAGGAAGAAATTATGTTCACAAGTAAAAGCAGTCCACAGCTCAGCATATATTTCACTCAGGAGTGTCTAAAACAAAATCAGACAGTTGTGCTCACTCAAACATAAAAGAAATCAATGACCAGGAAAGAGAATAATGAAACTTGTTGATTCCAATGAAACTTGTTGATAATTTTTCAAAATTATCTCTCTAACTCTAGTTGCACATTTCCCTTTGTGATAGCAAGGTTGAAAATCACTAATTAATACTGAACTAGCAATTGTATATTTTTTGAAGAATTATATGTCCAACTTTTTTTTAAGTTAGACTACTGTAACAAAGTCAAGACACAACCAAAGAAAATGCCATTTAATTAAATAGAGGTTTGCCAAAATGAAGCCCATCATTTCTATTCAATCTCTCTATTGAGGTTTCTATTCATCTATTCAATCTAGAGACTTTTCAAAATTTTATTGAACTATAAACAAAGCATCCACTGCTGCCATCATTCCCACATCCCATGTCAACCCCTAATCCAAAACACGAAGAATTTTTAGAATATTTGTTAAATAAGGCCTACCTCTATCTCTATTTTCCATATCAGACACATATTTACTGCACGCATGCATGCATGAAAGACACCAGTCTAGACCCATTGTTATATGTTCTACTTTATTATCATATTACTGAGTATTAAGATATATACTTTTTAACAGTCTTTAGGTTCATACTGTTTAACAGTCTCTAGGTTCATTCACCTCACTAGAACTGTCTCAAATGTGTTCCTTTTTATGGCTGAGTAATATTCCATTGTGTATTTGTGCCATAATTTCTATGTGTCATCTGTCCATGGACATCTAGGTTGCTTCCATGTCCTAGTTATTGTAAATAGTGCTGCCATGAGTAGTACATGTGTCTTTTTGAATTATGGTTTTCTCAGGGCATATGCCCAGTAGTGGGATTGCTGGGTCATATGGTAGTTTTATTACCAGTTCTTTTTTTAAGGAATCTTCATACTGTTCTCCATATAGGCTGTATCAATTTACATTCCCACTAACAGTACAAGAGGGTTCCTTTTTCTCCATACCCTTTCTAGTATTTATTGCTTGTAGATTTTTTGATGATGGTCATTCTGATTGGCCTGTTATACAGAGTGAAGTCAGAAAGACAAAAACAAGTTTTGTATATTAACATGTATATGTATGGAATCTGGAAAAATACTGATGAACCTATTTGCAGGGCAGAAATAGAGATGCAGGCATATGAAGAGACTTTAGACACAGTGAGGGAAGGAGAGGGTGGGACAAATTAAGAAAGTAGCCTTGAAACATACATTACCACATGTAAAACAGATAGTAATGAGAAGTTGATGGATAACACAGGGAGCTCAACTGGTGCTCTGTGACCCTAGAGGGGTGGGGAAGGTTCAAGAGGGAGGCGACATATGTATATATATACGGCTGATTCATGTTGTTGTATAGCAGAAGTCAACACAATATTGTATATCAATTATCTTCCAATTAAAAATAAAATTTTAAAAACCACAGTAATATCATTATACCTAAAAGTGAACAATATTTTCTTTATACCATGAATAATCTAGTCATTGCTTAAAGTTCCCAGGTAGTCTGAAATTTATTAATTTGACTGAATCAAGATCCAAACAAGGCCCATATACTGTAATTATTGGTAATTAAATATTACAATATTTAATGCAAAAAAGTATAATGTTGTGGAAGTGTATTTCAGGTCCCCAAACACAGTATACCTTATATCATAAATGTACCGCAAATTCAGTATTGACTCAAAGTCTTCTACTTCTTCTCTACTGTATTCTTAGTAGAGAATTTTTTTACCACTCATTTAGTAGACCAGGATTTATCAAGTACCTATGAAAGAGATGGGAATACCAAACCACCTGACCTGCCTCTTGAAAAATCTGTATGCAGGTCAGGAAGCAACAGTTAGAACTGGACATGAAACAACAGACTGGTTCCAAATAGGAAAAGGAATACGTCAAGGCTGTATATTGTCACCATGCCTATTTAACTTCTATGCAGAGTACATCATGAGAAACGCTGGACTGGAAGAAACACAAGCTGGAATCAAGATTGCCTGGAGAAATATCAATCACCTCAGATATGCAGATGACACCACCCTTATGGCAGAAAGTAAAGAGGAACTAAAAAGCCTCTTGATGAAAGTGAAAGAGGAGAGTGAAAAAGTTGGCTTAAAGCTCAACATTCAGAAAACGAAGATCATGGCATCCGGTCCCATCACTTCATGGGAAATAGATGGGGAGACAGTGGAAACAGTGTCAGACTTTATTTTTCTGGGCTCCAAAATCACTGCAGATGGTGACTGCAGCCATGAAATTAAGAGATGCTTACTCCTTGGAAGGAAAGTTATGACCAACCTAGATAGCATATTCAAAAGCAGAGACATTACTTTGCCAACAAAGGTCCTTCTAGTGAAGGCTATGGTTTTTCCAGTGGTCATGTATGGATGTGAGAGTTGGACTGTGAAGAAGGCTGAGCGCCGAAGAATTGATGCTTTTGAACTGTGGTGTTGGAGAAGACTCTTGAGAGTCCCTTGGACTACAAGGAGCTCCAACCAGTCCATTCTGAAGGAGATCAGCCCTGGGATTTCTTTGGAAGGAATGATGCTAAAACTGAAACTCCAGTACTTTGGCCACCTCATGTGAAGAGTTGACTCATTGGAAAAGACTGATGCTGGGAGGGATTGGGGGCAGGAGGAGAAGGGGATGACAGAGGATGAGATGGCTGGATGGCATCACTGACTCAATGGACGTGAGTCTGAGTGAACTCCGGGAGTTGGTGATGGACAGGGAGGCCTGGCATATTGCGATTCATGGGGTTGCAAAGAGTCAGACACGACTGAGCGACTGAACTGAACTGAACTGATGATATACCAGGCACCGGCCCTGTTAACAGACTTTCATGAACCCTGACCTTGAGAAGCCTAGCAGCACTTAGTATTCTAGCACACAGTATTCTGACAAGTTTCAATATAATATGGTAACTGCTAGGATATGGAAGGGCTTCCCTGGTGGCTCAGAGAGTAAAGAACTGCCAGCAATGCAGGTGACTTGGGTTCAATCCCTGGGTTGGGAAGATCCCCTGGAGAAGGAAATGGCAACTCACTTCAGTTTTCTTGCCTGGAGAATCTCATGGACAGAGGAGCCTGGCAGGCTATACTCAACAGGGTTGAAAAGATTCAAACACGACTGAGTTGACTTTTACTTTTTCCATTTGTTAACTTGTTTATGCCTCCCTTTTTTTTCAATCTACGAAATAAGGATTATTATAGTTCCCATTTCATAGGTATGTTATAAGGATTAAAGAGACCTCTTTGCACAGTGTTTTGCTCTTAACTGATGCTCAATAAATATAGCCAATTATTATATTAAATGCCAAGAAATTTGAGTTGATTCTGAGTGATTCTATTTCCTCATAGTGTATTTTCAGGTAAGTCTTTAAGGTTATAAGTGGAAATTAGTGACAAGTTTTAAGTTACATTCCTTTTTCTTAAATCCATAGAATATATTGAGTAGGCTCTCTGCATGATTGTGTGAAGATAAAGTCAAATTTGGAACAAAGCAAAAAGCCAGTAAAACTATAGCCATCTAGGTATTTTTTAATATTCAGATCACAATAGAGAAACAAATATGTCGCTTATTTTCAGAACTTATTTTTTCCTGTATATTTGTCTGTTAATCTGCATTTACTATTTGAGAGTATATTCTGGACAGATAACCATGTATAATCAGTTTGCTAGCTACTGTGGAAGACTGACTGACTTTCCTAGCTGTTTCTGCAAGATTAATTAGTCACTGCATTCTATGGAATTTTAGGAATACAACACTGTAAGGCATCTGCAGTCTCTGGGTTAGCCAGACAAGTGAACAACCTCAAGAAAATGCATCTATGTGTTCTAGGCAGTTTCCAACATTATTTCATAAGACTTCTACCAAGAGCTAGCACTATTTTATAAGTCAAATAAGGATTAAGTAAATCATTTTTGTAACATTGATTAGAGGATTTCTGTAACATTGTCCAATATCCTTGGTTATTATTTCAATGAGTTGCTTAATTTAAAGATAATATTTAAGCTTCTCCTGTGCTTTAAGCCTCACATCTTAATTTTTTATGTTCCAGCTTCCCAAAGTTTATGTATAAAATGTCTCATTTTCTCTATGGTCTTTACTAAGAATTCCAGACTGTATGGTCTTCCTTCCTTGAACTTAACTACCATTTTAGCAGTTTGGTTTTGTTTCTTGTGAGTTTTTTTTTTTTTTTTTTTTTGGTATAATAGATTCTTTTACAAATTTTTCCAGCTTTATGGAGGCATAGTTGATGAAATTATAATGGGTTTACACACATTTAACATATGCAATGTGATGATTTGATATATTTATACATACATATTGTAAAAGGATTTCCACAATGAGGTTAATTAACACATGCTTCCCTTCACATAGTTACCTTTATTTGCTTATTTATTTATATTGGAGCAACCTCTTAAGATCTGCTCTCTTAGTAGATTTTCATTATACAAAACAGTATTATTAACTGTAGTACTATGCTGTTCATTAGAACCTTAGAACTTATTCATCTTATAACTTAAAGTTTGTGTCCTTTTATCAACCTCCCCCCACTTCCCTCACTCTCCAGGCCCTCACAATCCCCATTCTCCTCTTTATTTCAATGAGTTCAATTTCCTTTTTTAGGTTCAACATATAAGTGTTTCCATGCAGTATTTGTCTTTCTCTGTCTGGTTTATTTCACTTAGCATAATGCCCTCCAGATTCACCCATGTTGTTGCAAATGGCAGGATTTCCTCCTTTTATAAGGTTAATATTATCCCGTGTGTGTGTGTGTGTGTGTGTGTGTGTGTGTATACATACCAAACTGACAATTCTTTTTTTCTGCCTTTAGTTATTCTTTAAAAGTCTTAAATGTATAGGTCTCACAAAATTTTAATCTACCTAATGTCAGTGAACTTGTGTTCACAGGATAACCTCAAAATAGCACAACTTTATTTTTGAACAAGCATTGCAAAAAGCAGTATGCCTAGATGAAAGTTCTCTTCAAAGTACTCACTCTGGGATTCGTCCCTGTTCAACACTGCTGCCATTTATAGTGCTATGAAGCCTATGGCACATTCTTCTGCACAGCCTCAGAAATAAAGAATTTTCTTTCTTTGAAAATCAAATTTACTTTCAAAACAGTCAGTAGCTGTCATCAAATCTAGTACTATATTAAATGAGTAAGCAAGGTAGTAGTCAGACTGACTTTTGTAGTTCAAATCATTCTGAATATAATTCTTGAAAAAACAGCTTCTCAAAATATTCCAGTGCAGTAACTTTCAGCCTCCTACTGTTTTGACATTGTTGTAGACTTTACTTATTTTTATATATCATTTTAGGACTGTTTGTTTTTAGTCTTGTATCTCCCCCTATACTTTTCCTCAGTGCTACGTAAAATGAAGACACATGATGGGCACCCAACCAATGTCTATAATACAAAACTTCTCTAACCTTCTTTCTGTAGGAGGCAACCAGCAATCAGAAAGAGACATAATAAAAACCACCTGGGCAATTCCAACCAACTTAGAGTCCTTGGATTGAAATTAGTGGTTCCATTTCCATCAGAAATTGCTTTTTTATTTGTTTCTTTTCTTCCATTTTTAGACTCAAAGACACCCATTCTGATACCTAGTTAAAAATTCTAGACAAGTTCGGGTTTCAAGTTCCAGAAAACTAAGATAAGACTGCCAGAATACTATGCCCAGATTCTCTTGGCTTTACCTCCTGTGCAGCTTTTACCTCCTGTCCACTGCTGTGCTTGGCCAGGTGACAAAAACTGTTGCAGGGGAGACAAAACCTATCCTGGCACAGGCTCTGAGGCTGGCACCCTCTCTTTAGGACTCTCATCATTCTGGCATGTGGGCCATGCTAGACTGACATGACAAGGCGAGGCAGTGGTAGAGGGTAGAGGGAAAGAAGAGTTAAACTCTCTGACCCTTGATTGAGCTCTGCTTCCAACTGTCTCCAACCTCTGCAATTTGGTAACCTTTTTTCACTCTTGTCCTGGAAATTCCTGTGGGAATGGTGGAGTTCTGGAACCACAGTCCTACAAATGGGAAGAGGGACATAGGCTTAAATAACCCAAAGATGAGCGAAAGGAAAAAAAAAAAAAAGAAGTAGAGAAAAATAAAAAGAAACTGAAGTAAAAAGATCAACCAAGGTTGGATGAAGGAGGATGCAATGGCAGATCCGAGAATAAAGACTGAGCAAATAGAAATTAGCATTTTTGTTTGGTTGTTTGTTTGTTTTTTTAAATAGGGATAATAGAGATGGGGAAATAAAATAGCAAAACAAAAAAGCATGCCTGAACATTCATGTGAATACTGCCTATTGTAGGAGGAGTTTTCCAACCATCTTTTATCCTCAGCAGTTACTCTCCAAGATAATGCCCCTACACCTAGGTCTAAGTTAGGCGTTAACAGCACAGACTTTAGAACCAGACTTCCCTAGAAGTTACAGAGGAAGGCAGAAATATCCAGACTAACTCAACTATACCCTCACCAAATAGTAGGAAAAGTATAGGCTTTGAAGTCAGATAGAACGGGGCTTCTTCCTTAGCCTTCTATTTGCTAGCTGTGAAATTCTTGAAAAAAGTATTAATTATATGAGGCTCAGTTTCCTCATCTACAAAATTAGGGTAACAATGTCTACTTCACTAGGCAGCCACGAAATTCAAAAACCTTATTTCAGTGCCTGGTCAAGTAAGCATTCACCAAATGTCATTTCCCTTCCTCTTAGTAAACACTAAACAACTCAAGTGGCAGCAGTAAACACTAAACAAAATAAACCATTCTTGAACCAAGTAACTTTGTCTAGTCTACAGCCAAAGTCAGTTTTTCATAGTGTGCCTTTTTTAAATTCAAAGAGCCACTTTAGCCACTACTGAGACTTAATTTGATCTTGTTCTGGAGGATCACGGTCCCAGGAGTGTATCATCTCAGTACACAGAGTTAAAATCATACTCACTGTAAGCTGGAGAAATAAAATAAATAGCTTTTGTTTTTCTTTTTGTTTGCTGTTATAGTCTGCTTACTTCCTCTTTTGATAAGCAAGTAGTAGAATGTCAGGCCTTCAAATGAGTTTGGTCAATTTTTACCCATTCCTTTTTGCTATAAGTCTATAACAAGTATCAGTTCAGTTCAGTTCAGTTCAGTCGCTCAGTTGTGTAATGGAAGGGAAATAAAGCATCCCAAAGTTCTATATTATTTTTTCAACGGGAAGTAGTTTTTTCTGACTGGGGATGTGCTGTGTCATTATATCAGAAGAGGTTTGTGAACTAGGGGAACAGAAATCCTTATAAATATAGTATTAATTTATTTCCTGTGGAAATACTACTTGTTATAACTTTATCAGAAAGCTAACACTTTATTGCCTCAAATGAGGGTATCTGTAGATAGACATAATACTTATGGTTGGACTCAGAGAAAACTGTGATTAATAAAACTAGTAAGCTCAAGATATGTGAAAGTTCATGGGTGACTAGCAAAGCCTTAGAATCAGATGGACAAATATAATCTCTACAGCCAGAGTGGTCCATGTAAGCAGAAGAAAGCAGAGTTGAGTGACTGACACTGGGACCAAGCAAAAATCCCTAACAGGTGATTTGTGACCTCTACTTATGGGAGAAGTGTCTAAAAAACATACAGCCTTGAGGGTGTATGGAAGAGAGGAAGAGAGTGGCCCTGCAAACATAATGCACAAATGTGCAGATACAAAGAAAAAGGAGAGCTACCAGCTAGAAATGAGAGGTCACCACGAGAGTTGCAGGAACAGAAAAGAATCAGAGATATGTTGGCCTTACATATATTGAATAAAACAAAAAACTTTCATTCATTTAACAAATATGTATTGAGCACCAACCAGGTGTTAGATAAGGCTACAAAGATGAAAACACAATGCTTGCCAACAAAAGGTATAATAAGGAAATAAACACGTTTAGTGGGGCTTCCCGGGTGGCGCTAGTGATAAAGAATCTGCCTGTCAATAGAGGGGACACAAGAGATGGGAGTTCAATCCCTGGGTCAGGAAGATTCTCTGAGGAAGGAAATGGCAACCCACTCCAGTATTATTGCCTGGGAAATCTCATGGACAGAGGAGCCTGTCGGGTTACAGTCCATGGGATCTCAAAGAGTCAGATGCCACTGAGAACATACACAGGAGGAAAGAATCCTAGCCCTACTGAAACTAGATGGATGAGGTGTTTTCTAAGCAGACAAAAGAGGTGGATTTTAGCAAGAAGCACCTATATCTTCAAATTTTCCAAAGTGTGAAAAGTAATCAATGTTTGTGGAACTTAAATTGGTAGTAAATGGCAAGAGAGTTTCAGGAAAACATCTATTTCTGCTTTATGGACTATGCCAAAGTCTTTGACGGTGTGGATCACAATAAACTGTAGGAAATTCTGAAGGAGATGGGAATACCAGATCACCTGACCTGCCTCTTGAGAAACCTGTATGCAGGTCAGGAAGCAACAGTTAGAACTGGACATGGAACAGACTGGTTCCAAATAGGAAAAGGAGTACGTCAAGGCTGTATATTGTCACCCTACTTATTTAACTTCTATGCAGAGTATATCATGAGAAATGCTGGGCTGGCTGAAGCACAAGCTGGAATCAAGATTGCTGGGAGAAATATCAATCACCTCAGATATGCAGATGACACCACCCTTATGGTAGAGAGTGAAGAAGAACTAAAGAGCCTCTTGATGAAACTGAAAGAGGAGAGTGAAAAAGTTGGCTTAAAGCTCAACATTCAAAAAACTAAGATCATGGCATCCAGTCCCATCACTTCATGGCAAATAGATGGGGAAACAGTGGCTGACTTTACTTTTGGGGGCTCTAAAATCACTGCAGATGGTGACTGCAGTCATGAAATTAAAAGACACTTACTCTTTGGAAGGAAAGTTATGACCAACCTAGACAGTATATTAAAAAGCAGAGACATTACTTTGCCAACAAAGGTCTGTCTAGTCAAAGCTATGGCTTTTCCAGTAGTCATGTATGGATGTGAGAGTTGGATTGTGAAGAAGGCTGAGCACCGAAGAATTGGTATTTTTGAACTGTGGTGTTGGAGAAGACTCTTGAGAGTCCCTTGGACTGCACAGATATTCAACCAATCTATCCTAAAGCAGATCATTCCTGGGTGTTCATTGGAAGGAATGATGTTGAAGCTGAAACTCCAATACTTTGGCCACCTGATACGAAGAGCTGACTCATTTGAAAAGACCCTGATGCTGGGAAAGATTGAGGGCAGGAGAAGGGGACGATGGGGATGACAGAGGATGAGATGGTTGGATGGCATCACTGACTCAGTGGACATGGGTTTGAGTATACTTCAGCAGTTGGTGATGGACAAGGAGGCCTGGCGTGCTGCTGTTCATGGGGTCGTAAAGAGTTGGACACGACTGAGAGACTGAACTGAACTGGAATGTCTAGAATATGATATTCAAAGGAAGTCATAGTTGTTAATAAAGCTAGACTAAAACATAAGGAATATAATTGGACATTTCAACAGTAATACTTGAACATTTCTTTTGCATACAGTGTTTCTTATCGCAGCGTATCTGTGTATTTATCTGTTCACCATCTTTCTCATTCACTAGAGTATGAATCCATGAGGACTGGAAAATCATCAGTTTGTACTGCTATATCCTCAGTACATCTAGCAGGTAGCAGTCACTCAAAAAATTTTTATTAATGGAATAAAGGAAACAGTGGGGAAATAGAATTAGCATGGCCTGTGCCATCCATCCTACCTTATGTTTTCTAGCTTTTTAATCCATGCCACATCTTGTTATCCTGGTCACACATAATACATGTTCCTGCAGTTCTTTTTGTTTGTTTGTTTTTTCCTTCAAGGCTTTGACCTCAAAAGCTATGAAGTCCCAATGCCACCTCAATTGTCCAGAGATTTAAGTTTATACTATGGCCTACCCTTTATGCAAGCTAAAATATAATGCACTCTGTGTTATAAATTATTTGCTACTATAATGTAGCTATTGTTAGCCAATGGCAAGGCCTCAAGACCTCCCCAAAGTCATTTCACTTGCAGCCATGGTATTAAAAGGGTGTCTCAGGAGTGCTTAGAAATGCAAAAAAAAAAAAAGATTAGAAAGCACCTTATTTATTCTGAATAAATTGGTTCCTTAAGACATGAAATCATCTAACAATGAAACAAAATACAGTTTTACTCATGTGGGTGAGGATTTTTTTATAGCTGGGTAAGAAATTCCTTTTCTGTATGTCCTACTCCCTTAAAAATTAGCCATTGTGCCCATCAGGTAAAATAGCTTAAAAAAAAAAAATCTCACGTTATTGAGGCTTTCAGTGGCTAAGTCAAAGATGTCTTTTGGTAAATGTCATGATGTACTTGAAAATATGTGAGTTATTTTCAAATATCTTTTGATATTGATCTCTAACATAATTCCACAGTAATAAGAGAATAGACTCTATATGACTTCAAATACCTTTAGGCCATGAAGTTTTGTACCTGGTCTTATGTCCCTGGATATGTTTCAGTGTCTCCTAGTTTATAGTCTAGAATAACTTGAACTTGAATAGAATTTATATCCTACTGTTGTGTGAAAACTATCTAAGTCTTAATTATGTTGAATTGGTTCACAGGGCTTTTCAGGTCTACTATATCCTTCTACTTCTCTATGCATGCTTACATGTTAAGTAGCTTCAGTGATGTCTAACTCTTTGCAACCCTATGGACTATAGCCCACCAGGCTCCTCTGTCCATGGGATTCTCCAGGCAAGATCATTGGAGTGGGTTGCCATTTCCTTCTCCAGAGGTTCTTCCTGACCCAGGGATTGAACCCAAGTCTCCTGCATCTCCTGCACTGCAAGCAGATTCTTTACCCACTAAACCACCCAGAAAGCCCTACTTCTCTGTATAGTCATTCTATTTATTTTTGAGAGTTTGGTATTAAAACTCCAACTAAAAATCTTAATTTATCTACTTTTAAAAATAATTGTAATATATAGTGGAACTATATGTAACTTTGTTCTGTATTTTCCAAGTCTCTTGTAAATGTGTTATCATATTTTAATAATGTTTTTTAAAAAGTCTCACATGTGCTGAGACAGAAGCTAAACCAAACTGTGCAGAACAGACACTGGCTAGTGTTTGAGCATTTTGTGCATGTGTTTAAAGGTATTAAGTGACATTGATTTCCGTGCAGTTAAAAACCTTATTTTGAAAATAATTAATTTTTCAAAAAAATTTGAAATTATGTTCAAAATAATTTCTCTTTGGAGGGATAAACTTTATTTGATAAATGATCTTCTTGTGCAATGGCATATCTAGTTTAATTATCCAATAACTTATACCATATTTATTCTTATGTCATGAATTCTTTATAAGATAAACCAAAATAGTATTTGACAGAAATATTTCCTTATCATGGCCAAGAGTGAGGAGGTGTCTATCAGACAACTAAAATCTCTAGTTTCCAAAGAAACTCAGTATTTTCTGCATTAATCTACAATAAAACAATAAAATATAAACAATAAAAGTTGAAAACTAAAAAGATACACACTCTTTAAGTACATAAAATCTTCATTTTTATGTAAATATGTTTGTGGTAAACAATAAGCATTGCATATTTTATTGTGTCTCTTATAAAGATTCCCAGTATTCTCACACCAAAATATCTGTCCTTCATCCAGCTACTGTAAACGCACATCAACATGTACTTAGTCCAAAAACTAAAGATCCCTTATGACTTTTTGTTCCTCAGCCTCAACATGTCCCCAGTCATTTACTGACCCCCATAATCTTCCAAATGCAGTTGCAATTCACAGCAGTGTGTGTGGATGTGTGGATGTGTGCATGTGTGGTGTCTGTCTGGATAATGATGAGCTAAGCTTAATTACATCATTAGGCAGGAGGCCCCAGATCTCCTGCTGCCTTCTGGGACTGATTGGAATTTTAAAATATTATTTTCACTGAGTGGAATCTAAATTAAATAAATAAATTCCATTAAAAAAGAACTGTGGTATATTTGCTGTTGATTTTTGTCCCCTTATGATTGTGCCAGAGGCTGAGGTGTCTAAAGGTATATATAGTTATCTTCATGCGAACACCTAATTATATTATTTAAAATATGACAGACCAGACTTTGTCTGTTGTGTCATAATGTATTTATTTTTCAAAGTGTCTTCCTTTTCTATACCTCTAATATATTTCCCAAATATTTTTCTGTAACTCCCAAATTACTATTTAATGTAAGTCATTACTTTACAATTAATGGGCTTGTTTTTGTTTATATTTTTACATACTTACTTCAGAGAGACATTTACGACTCTACTAGTCAATCACTGCAAACTGAGGAAGGCAGAGAGCCAATTTGTTCTGTTCTGAGTTATTCCTAGCTAAGCTATGAGAAAGGTAAAAAGATGGGAGAATTTAGAAATCTGATTTGGGGTCCTGAAAAACCAAAAGCATTAGGTAAGTCCCTTTAACATTCTTCTACAGAGTCAGACTACTTCTCCTTCATGTAAGCAAGGTTATAAAATTGTCTCTATCCTTCTTAATTAAAGACCTGAAAAAACATGAATTTTAGGTTGCTTAGAGAGTTAGGGTTGGGTTTGAGGCACCACAGGCCACCCAAGGAAAATCCAGCTGCATCGCATTTGGAGCTGTCCTATCACCGTCTGGAAAAAATGTTCCAATCTTAAAAATATGTCTAGACCACTTCATTTCACTCCTGTGTGACTCTTAGGTGAAGCAGGGGGTGGGGTGGAAATAGATGGGTATGACGGGGGTAGCAAATGAGATTCTCCATGAAAACTCTTTTCTAAAAAGAACTCATTAAATCTGTAACAAAGCAGATTTACAGTTTAAAAATCTAACATTACAGATCATGTGTGTATGTCTTTCATCAGTCTGTGGTAGGGAGTTTTATACACTGCCTACATATAAGGAGCATGCAAAATATTCTCATCTGTCTCAGGGACTCTGGCATGGTCCTGGGCATGTAAGAGGCAGAGGGTCTCACTTTCCTATAGGTATGCCCCTTCCTTTCAACCCCTGTGCCTCCGCAATTCCCAGATCTTCAGTTTCTAGTGAGCAGTAGTTTGCCTGAGTCTGTTCTCCCCACCACCCAGCTTCGGATACATCCATTCTTCATAATCTCTTATGAAAACTTACCTGCATTCACTTATAACCCTAAGTTAATTGCTAATATTTCTGTAGAGGTGCAAAAGTGTCCTCAGCTTAAATGCCTTAGAATATTATACTCACAGAATCTTGGATTTTTGAGGAATGGGACCTCAAAGGTTATTTTACAGATTAGGAAGCTGATTCCCAGAGAAGTTGTCTAATTTCCCCAAGGTCACATAGCTACTTAGTCATTTCACTGGAACGAATCTTTATATTTTTCAGTTCCTGATCAATCATTTTAAATCCATGGTATCAAGCACTTGATGTTTCAGTCTTCTAAAGAAATAATATAATTTATACACAGAGTTTCTAATTCCTTAACCAACTAAATAAGATGGAGAATTTAGGATCTGATACTAAATCATGGTATATGGTCCCCTCACCTTATGGCAAATATAAGGGAAAAAACTGGAAGCAGTGACAGATTTTGGTTCCAAAATCACTGCAGACAGTGACTGCAGCCATGAAATTAAAAGACACTTGCACTTGGGAAGGAAAGCTATGACAAATCTAGACAGTGAAAGCTATGGTTTTTTCAGTAGTCATGTACGGATGTGACTGCTGGTCCATAAAGAAGACTGAGTGCCAAAGAATTGATGCTTTCAAATTGTGGCATTGGAGAAGACACCTGAGAGTCTCTTGGACATTGAGAAGGACATTGGACATTGACTTATCAATTCCAAAGGAAATTAATCCTGAATAGTCATTGGAAGGACTGATGCTGAAACTGAAGCTCCAATACTTTGGAAACTTGATTCGAAGAGCCAACCCATTGGAAAAGACCCTGATGCTGAGAAAGATTGAAGGCAAAAGGAGAAGGGAATGTTAGAGGATGAGATGGTTAGATAGCATCATTGACTCAATGAACAAGAATTTGAGCAAACTCTGGGAGATGGTGGAGAACAGAGGAGCCCAAGTGCTGCAGTCCATGGGGTCTCAAAGAGTCAGACATGACTTATGACTGAACAACCACAACACATTTTTAAAATGTAATACAACCAGTCCTCTAAGGATTGTCTTTCTAAAACAAATCATTACACCTCATAACTTATTTAACTGAAATGGTTAGCATCCCTGCTCATTTGTGGCTGGCAATGCCATCCCTTTATCACAGAAGAGGAAGAACTATAAGAATTTTTTCTAGAAATACTGGCAAGAGTTATTCCCTTGAAAAGCAGTAAAAAAGCAGTGATTTTGTCTTTGGTTAAGTGGATCACTTAATGGAAAAGGTAGGGGCAGGCTGCTGCTGCTGCTGCTGCTGCTAAGTCACTTCAGTCGTGTCCGACTCTGTGCGACCCCATAGACGCCAGCCCACCAGGCTCCTCTGTCCCTGGGATTCTCCAGGCAAGAATACTGGAGTGGGTTGCCATTTCCTTCGCCAATGCATGAAAGTGAAAGTGAAGTCGCTCAGTCTGGCCCGACTCTTAGCGATCCCATGGACTGGAGCCTACCAGGCTAGATATCCCTTTATGCCATCCATTAACACGTGTGAGTACACGAGTGCAGGAGGGTGTCATTAGGGCAAACGAACGGGTCTTGGGGATTAGTGCTGTTAACAGTGCTGCCTGCTGGTAGTAAGAGAAGGCAATCTCAACCTGTTAAATAGCTCACCATCTGGGAAGTTGAACGGCACACAGTCTACAGAGACTGACGCAGTATCAAGAATGAGCTTCAAAAACATTCTGAGTCACAGGGATATCATAAAGAAATAGATGCAGAGAAATCTTCAAAGGGAGAAAGAGGATGAGAAAGCTATCTTACAAGACTTAGGGGTATTATGGAGTGATCGATTTGGTTCTGAAGAAAATATTGGGTGTAGGTGTGAAGTACTTGGGCTTTTCTAATATTCTCATTAAATGATTTGCCAAGGTCACCTTGTTTGGGGGGTTTAGGTAATTTATAATAATAACTTTTCCTAAAATATCTCTGTACTACCACTCTTACTGATATACAGTATTCATAAAATATGTCTGTGTCTTTCTAACAATGGTTTATCAGCACAGAGTATGAGCTCATTTCCCAAAGTCAATACTGGAGGAACTACAGGCTTGATAGAGAAATATGGGTCTGAATAACTAATAAAAACAGTGAATAAACTTCTACAGAGAAAACTGTGGAAGCCAATAAGGTGGCAGCAGCATGAGGCAAAAGCTACTGCGTCACAGCATTAAGGACTGGCTTAGGGAAAGCTTTTAAATTCTGTTTTTATCTGAGGATAGGCACTGTCTGCATATTACCAAAGAATTTATAATAGTCTAGGTCACTGACATGGCATAATACTAAGGTAATTGCTGCTGCTGTTGCTGCTGCTAAGTCGATTCATTTGTGTCTGACTCTGTGCGACCCCATAGACAGTAGCCCACCAGGCTCCTCCGTCCATGGGATTCTCCAGGCAAGAAAACTGGAGTGGGTTGCCATTTCCTCCTCCAATGCATGACTTTGACTGAGGTAATTAGTTAAGGTAAAAATCCTACTGGAGTGAAATTATATTCCCACCAACCAGTCACATATCATGAATCAATCCTAGAATTGTTCCTTATCTAACCTACTTCCCACCTGGTGGGATTATAACCTAAGGGGATTACCTCTGCTCAGAAATATAAAGTATTTGCAAGATGGAGCATTGATTAAGATGTTCCATAAAAATAGATCCTAAAATATATAATAACTATTACAATGCAAATATAATAGTGATTAGAATAAATGTAAATGGGCTTAGCATTACTTAAATGACAGATATTCCCATACTAGTTTTTAAATTAAAAGAAAAAAGATCCAATAACTTCCTGTTCATAAGAAGGGTCATTCAAACAAGAGGCTACAGAAAGGATAAGAAAAGGAAATCTGGCAATTCAAAATTCCAAAGAAAGCTAGAATTGCACTCTTAACATCTGACAAAGCAAAAGTCCATGGGGAAAAATATAAAGGACAATGAGGAATATTTTAGCCTGATAAAGGGAACAATAAGCAAGATTTAGTCACCATGAACATAAATGTAACTAACAATAGATAGACAGCAGGGTGGGGGAAAAATAGATAAATCAAAAACTGTAGCATATACCTTCTGAAATACATAGATCCAGAAAAATAAGATAAAGTTCTCATTTCTTAACCGTAGTGCAATAAAACTAGAAGTTAATAAAATGTTCAATCTCATGCCTTAAATCAACAATGTGAGTGAGTGAGTAAAGTTGCACAGTTGTGTCCATCTCTTTGCAACCCAATGGACTGTAGTCTACCAGGCTCCTCCATCCATGGGATTTTCCAGGCAAGAATACTGGAGTGGGTTGCCATTTCCTTCTCCAGGAGATCTGCCCGACCCAGGGACTGAACCCAGGTCTCCTGCATTGTAGGTAGATGCTTTACCATCTGAGCCACCAGGCAAGTCCTGCAAATCAACAAAATATTCATCAAACAACCTTTGGAAATTATAAGAGAAATGACAAAGTATTTAGATTGAACAATGAAATTCATACTATGTGTTAAAGTTTGTGAGGTAATCTGAAGTAATATTTATGGAGACACACAGCTTTGAATATATTTATTTGGGCATAAGAAATATTGAATTAAAATATAGCTAAGCAAGAAGGTGAAAAAAGGTAAGAAAATATGCTCCAAAGTAAGAAAATAATAAATGAAAATAAGAGGAAATTCAACTAAACAGATTTTTTTTAAAAATAGAGTTCAGTTCAGTTCAGCTCAGTCCAGTCGCTCAGTCGTGTCTGACTCTTTGCGACCCCATGAATTGCAGCATGCCAGGCCTCCCTGTCCATCACCAACTCCCAGAGTCTACTCAAATTCATGTCCATCGAGTCAGTGGTGCCATCCAGCCATCTCACCCTCTGTCATCCCATTCTCCTCCTGCCCCCAATCCCTCCCAGCATCAGGGTCTTTTCCAATGAGTCAACTCTTCACATGAGGTGGCCAAAGTATTGGAGTTTCAGCTTTAGCATCAGTCCTTCCAGTGAACACCCAGGACTGATCTCTTTTAGAATGGACTGGTTGGATCTCCTTGCAGTCCAAGGGACTCTCAAGAGTCTTCTCCAACACCACAGTTCAAAAGCATCAATTCTTTGGCGCTCAGCTTTCTTCATAGTCCAACTCTTACATCCATATATGACCACTGGAAAAACTATAGCCTTGACTAGATGGACCTTTGTTGGCAAATAATGTCTCTGCTTTTTAATATGCTATCTAGGTTGGTCATAACTTTCCTTCCAAGGAGTAAGCATCTTTTAATTTCATGGCTGCAATCACCATCTGCAGTGATTTTGGAGCCCAGAAAAATAAAGTCTGACACTGTTTCCACTGTTTTTCCATCTATTTCCCATGGAGTGATGGGACCAGATGCCATGATCTTAGTTTTCTGAATGTTGAGCTTTAAGCCCACTTTTTCACTCTCCTCTTTCACTGTCATCAAGAGGCTTTTTAGTTCCTCTTCACTTTCAGCCATAAGGATGGTGTCATCTGCATATCTGAGATTATTGATATTTCTCCCGGCAATCTTGATTCTAGCTTGTGCTTCTTCCAGCCCAGCATTTCTCATGATGTACTCTGCATATAAGTTAAATAAGCAGGGTGACAATATACAGCCTTGACTCCTTTTCGTCTTTGGAACCAGTCCGTTGTTCCATGTCCAGTTCTAACTGTTGCTTCCTGACCTGCATACAGGTTTCTAAAGAGGCAGATCAGGTGGTCTGGTATTCCCAACTCTTGAAGAATTTTCCACAGTTTATTGTGATCCACACAGTCAAAGGCTTTGCAATAGTCAATAAAGCAGAAATAGAGGTTTTTTCCTTGTACTCTCCTGCTTTTTTGATGATCCAGCAGATGTTGGCAATTTGAACTCTGGTTCCTCTGTCTTTTCTAAAACCAGCTTGAACATCTGGAAGCTCACGGTTCACATATTGCTGAAGCCTGGCTTGGAGAATTTTGAGCATTACTTTATTAGCCTGTGAGATGAGTGTAATCGTGCGGTAGTTTGAGCATTCTTTGGCATAGCCTTTCTTTGGGACTGGAATGAAACTGACCTTTTCCAGTCCTGTGGCCACTGCTGAGTTTTCCAAATGTGCTGGCATATTGAGTGCAGCACTTTCACAGCATCATCTTTCAGGATTTGAAAGAGCTCAACTGGAATTCCATCACCTCCACTAGCTTTGTTCGTAGTGATGCTTTCTAAGGCCCACTTGACTTCACATTCCAGGATGTCTGGCTCTAGGTCAGTGATCACACCATCGTAATTATCTGGGTCGTGAAGATCTTTTTTGTACAGTTCTTCTGTGTATTCTTGCCACCTCTTCTTAATATCTTCTGCTTCTGTTAGATCCATACCATTTCTGTCCTTTATCGAGCCCATCTTTGCATGAAATGTTCCCTTGGTATCTCTAATTTTCTTGAAGACATCTCTAGTCTTTCCCATTCTGTTGTTTTCCTCTATTTCTTTGCATTGATCACTGAGGAAGGCTTTCTTATCTCTCCTTGCTATTTTTTGGAACTCTGCATTCAGATGCATATATCTTTCCTTTTCTCCTTTGCTTTTCACTTCTCTTCTTTTCACAGCTATTTGTAAGGCCTCCCCAGACAGCCATTTTGCTTTTTTGCATTTCTTTTCCATGGGGATGGTCTTGATCCCTGTCTCCTGTACAATGTCACGAACCTCCATCCATAGTTCATCAGGCACTCTGTCTATCAGATCTAGTCCCTTAAATCTATTT
Organism: Bubalus bubalis; assembly: GCF_019923935.1. Lineage (NCBI taxonomy): Eukaryota > Metazoa > Chordata > Mammalia > Artiodactyla > Bovidae > Bubalus > Bubalus bubalis. The sequence continues at coordinate 69,581,585 of NC_059162.1, read as the reverse complement.
CTCACTTCCACTGTATAGTCATAAGGGATTTGATTTAGGTCATACCTGAATGGTCTAATGGTTTTCCCTACTTTCTTAAATTTCAGTCTGAATTTGGCAATAAGGAGTTCATGATCTGAGTCACAGTCAGCTCCTGGTCTTGTTTTTGCTGGCTGTATAGAGCTTCTCCATCTTTGGCTGCAAAGGATATAATCAATCTGATTTCAATGTTGACCATCTGGTGATGTCCATGTGTAGAGTCTTCTCTTGTGTTGTTGGAAGAGGGTGTTCGCTATGACCAGTGCGTTCTTTCAGCAAAACTCTATTAGCCTTTGCCCTGCTTCATTCCATACTCCAAGGCGAAATGTGCCTGTTACTCCAGGTGTTTCTTGACTTCCTACTTTTGCATTCCAGTCCCCTACAATGAAAAGGACATCTTTTTTGGGGTGTTAGTTCTAAAAGGTCTTGTAGGTCTTTATAGAACCACTCAACTTCAGCTTCTTCAGCAATACTGGTTGGAGCATAGGCTTGGATTACCGTGATATTGAATGGTTTGCCTTGGAAACGAACAGAGATCATTCTGTCGTTTTTGAGATTGCATCCAAGTATTGCATTTCGGACTCTTTTGTTGACCATGATGGCTACTGTATTTCTTCTAAGGGATTCCTGCCCACAGTAGTAAATATAATGGTCATCTGAGTTAAATTCACCCATTCCAGTCCATTTTAGTTAGCTGATTCCTGGAATGTCGACCTTCACTCTTGCCATCTCCTGTTTGACCACTTCCAGTTTGCCTTGATTCATGGACCTAACATTCCAGGTTCCTATGCAATATTGCTCTTTACAGCATTGGACCTTGCTTCTATCGCCAGTCACATCCACAGCTGGGTATTCTTTTTGCTTTGGCTCCATCCCTTCATTCTTTCTGGAGTTATTTCTCCACTGATCTCCAGTAGCATATTGGGCACTACCGACCTGGGGAGTTTCTCTTTCAGTATCCTATCATTTTGCCTTTTCATACTGTTCATGGGGTTGTCAAGGCAAGAATACTGAAGTGGTTTGCCATTCCCTTCTCCAGTGGACCACATTCTGTCAGACTTCTCCACCATAACCCGTCCGTCTTGGGTGGTCCCACAAGGCATGGCCGAGTTTCATTGAGTTAGACAGGCTGTGTTCCATGTGATCAGATTGGCTAGTTTTCTGTGATTATGGTTTAAGTGTGTCTGCCCTCTGATGCCCTCTCGCAACACCTACCTTCTTGCTGGGGTTTCTCTTACCTGGGTTTCTCTTACCTTGGACGTGGGGTATCTCTTCATGGCTGCTCCAGCAAAGCGCGGCTGCTGCTCTTTACCTTGGACGAGGGTTATCTCCTCATGGCCGCCCCTCCTGATCTTGAACGTGGAGTAGCTCCTCTCGGCCCTCCTGCACCCGTGCAGCTGCCGCTGCTTGGACATGGGGTTGCTCCCCTACTGTAACTCAAATGCTCATTATTTTAAAAGATCAATAAGTCAGATAAGCCTTGGGAAATACTGATTGAAAATAAACAATATATAGTATAAAAAGGAGATATAACTATAAACTCAGCATAGATTTTTAATAATAATGAAATGGTATTATGAAAAATTTTATTCAACTAAATTTGAAAACCTAAATGGAATGGACAAATTTCTGGAAAAATGTAAATGCAAACCTATATATAAGACAAAATAGAAAATATGAATAGACAAATTGGCATTTAAAAAACTTAGTGGTGAGCAAAGACATTCCAAATAAGTCTCAGGTCCATATTGTTTTATTAGTTGAGTTCTATCAAATTTGCAAAGATCTGTTAATCCTCTTAGTAGAAAGAGAAAGATGACTGACCAGTACATAATATTCAAAAACTGTATAAGGATAATACAAGAAAAGAAAATTATATATCATTTCACTTATGAGTGCAAAATTTAAAATAAAGTATTAGCTACATGAATCCAGCTTTAGATATATTTTTAGCTATAGAATTATCAGGTAGAATTTACTCTGGGAATATAATGATATTTAACATGAGAAAATTTTATCAATGATATACACTACATTAGCAGACTAAACAAAATCTAAGATTTTAAATAAATATAGAAAAGAGATAAAGTTTAACACCTTACAATAAAACCTTTTATTGAACTATGAATTTGCAAAAATTTACTTAACCAAGTAAAGATTATATTCACAAATCCTCAACTTTCAATACATTCTCTTTAAGTTTAGGAACAAGACCAAGATACCCATTCTCTCTGCTATTGTTTAACATAGTACAGTAAGGTATTAAAAAGGAAGAGACAAAATTTTCATTATTTGAAGATCTTCTACATAGTAAAAACAAAAATCAATATATAAACCATATTGACTAGTGAGAGATTTCAGTAAGGTTGCCAGATCCAAAATCAATAGCATATAAATACCAATAGCATTTGATTTTGCTATAATTATAAACTTTCCCTATAAAATAGCATTTCTCTATGTCAGCAAAATCAATAGTATTTGATTTTGCCATAACTATAAAATTTCTCTACAAAATTTCTTTAGAGTTATAGCAAAGTTAAATGCTGTTGATTTTGCTGACATAGAAAAATGCTATTGATTTTGTATTGAATTTGAATCTGGCAACCTTACTGAAATCTCTCACTAGTCAATACTGTTTCAGATGGTAAAGAATCCACCTGCAATGCGGGAGACCTGCATTCGATCCCTGCATTGGGAAGATCCCCTGGAGGAGGGCAGAGCAACCCGCTCCAGTATTCTTGCCTGGAGAATCCCCATGGACGGAGATGCCTGGTGGGCTACAGTCCATGGGGTTGCAAAAAGTCAGATACAGCATAGCATAAAATTTCTATGAATTAACAAGTACTGAAATTTTTATAGAGATAAATTTTAAGCTCTATTGAAAACTGTGAGTAGACAGATATTCTATATGCTTGAAGAGATGATAAAAGTTTAAAGATCCAGTTTTTCTTCACATTAATTTATATATTAAGTGCAATTGCAGTTGAAATTCCAAAGAGTTTTTTTTTAATGATAAAACTCTAAAATTAGTTTCCTGAAATAAATACAAGATTGTTTAAACAACTTCAGAAAAGAAGAGTAGGTAAAAAAGATGATACAATATGAGACAAACAGATCAACAGACTACAGAGAACAGACACATGCAAATATAAGAACATTATGTATAATAAAGTTGGTTGCTACCAACTGTGGTAGTCATAAAAATGTGTAACTCAGAGTTTCTGTTGGAGAAACATAGTTAACTGTTGACCTCTCCACAGCCACATGCCAAAGTTACACCTCCTAGAGGGTTTGATCCCTAGGTTGGGAAGATCCCCTGGAGTAGGAAGTGGCAACGATTCCAGTATTCTTGCCTGGAAGATTCTATAACAGAGGAGCCTGGCAGACTACAGTCCAAGGGGCCGTAAAGAATCGGACACGAATGAGCAACTAGCACATAAGGGAAACACAATTGCATTCCTCTCTCATACCAAAATTGCAGGTGAATTGCAGACAGGTTAACATTAAATTAAAAAGGTATAACTAAAATGTTTTAAAAGATAGTTATCCAGTGGCAGTAAAAGTTTCCCTAAACAAAACTTCAAAAGCACAAATAAGACAAAAGTATTAATCTGAGAATATACAAATTAAGGATTTCTGTTCAATGAAGGACACTGGGACAGAAACTGTTGATGTCCCTCAAGTTCAAATTCCCTTGTCTCTAAATCTAACAGAATCCCCAAATTTTAGGTGGGATCATGACTACCTGGGTAAAAGATTATATTGCCCAGCACTCCTTATAGCTAGATATGACCCTGTGACTACTTTCTAGCCAATGAAATGTGAGCAAACTCCCAAACTTCATGCCCTTAAAACAAAGGGACTCACCATCCTTTTCTCCCTCTTTTCCCTTTCTCTGTGGCTGGTGAGAGTCACCCTGCTTCAAGTTAAAAATGGCAATACTCTGAAAATGGTGAAACGAGAAGACAGAAGAATTACCTCTTTCCACATTGTTGCTTGAGAGGTAAATAAATCTCTTTTTTGAGCTATTGTTAATATGGGGCTCTATAACAAATGCCAAAGTTACTTCCTAAATAATAGAAACACCACTGACAAAATTAGTGGACAGATGACAAGTTGGGAGAATATATTAGCAATATCTAAAACGCAAAAGGCATAATATTTAACATAGGAGAGGAAAAAACTAAAGCAAACAAATAAACAAAAAATGGAAATCAGAAATGATCACAAGCTATTAACATGAAATTTACATAAGAGAAAATCCAAAAGACTAAAAAGCTTATTAGGAGATGCTAAATAGTAATTAGAGAAATAAAAAATAAAACGATGCTATATCACTTACAACCATCAAATTGGCCAACACCAAGTAATGCCAGGGACCAAGGATATAGGGATGTAACATAAGAATACAGGAATATTCTTGCAGTTTTGGTATGTTATAGAAAACATTCTGGAAAATAATCTGGTAAAGTTTAATTAAATTAGGTATACACAGGCTCTTAGATCCAGCAATCCTGCTTCTGAGTAGACAGCCTAAGAAATCCTCATGCACATCCAAAAGGTGACACATAAAAGATTGTTTATTACAGGATTGTTCCTGATAGTAAGGAAATGGAGACACTGTAGAGCTCTATCATTGAAGCAACAGGTAAGTTCACTGTGAAGTACTATTTAGCCATTAGAAAAAAAGGATTTCTAATACATATGACACATAACTATTACAAATAGAGTGCTGAATAAAATAAGCAAAAAATAGAATGAGATTTATAGTAGTAGATTATATAAATAAAAATACATTCACATGAAAATAATATACATTTATAATAAATAGAGGGGCTTCTAAAGAACCTGCATGCCAGGGCAGGAGACACAAGAGATACAGGCTGATCCCTGGGTTCGGAAGATCCTCTGGAGTAGGAAGTAGCAACCCATTCCAGTATTTGTGCCTAAGAAATCTCATGGACTTAGGAGTCTGACAGGCTACAGTCACAGAGTCAGACATGACTGAGCAACTGAGCATGTGCACATGCGTAATAAATAGTAAAATAAGTATGTATTTTACAAAAACACACAAAAGGACCCCACATTAAAATGGTTGAGGATTAAGGATAAAAGGGAAAATAAATAAACAAACAGGAAGGATCACTGCACAGACTAATTTTAACAGTGTTCCATGCACTAAACATAACTAACTTAGTCTTCTGCACTCTAAGTCCAAGAAAAGCAATAATAAAATTTATACAAATAAATTGCTACAAAATTAAATATACCTTTCTTTATTATATATATGTATATATAATTGCTTCTTTTTCATACTCCTTGAGGTATTTTTCTAATATAATAGGCAATGCTGTGAATCCTACGAAAATTAGTTTTCACAGGTTAGTAATCTAGGAAGCTGACTAGAGGGTAAGGGTAGTAGGAATATGGAGGATAGAGAAGAAGGGAGTTTAAGTGTTATGCATATCACCTCTGAAAATGTGAGTTATTCTAATATCAGTTCCTAGTATTATTTTCCTTCATCACCTAGGCAGAGGAACATAAATCTTGTTTCTAGTGAACTTACCTTGACTCAAGAACAAGCCAAAAAAGAAATGGCAATCAAATTGGGAAGAGAATAAAAAGAACCAGAAGAAAGTTGGGGGAAAAAAAAAAGACTAGTAATACATACAACCTTTCCTATTCATTGTAGACTCCTATGTCTTTAGGGTTAAGAAAATGAAAGAACTGAGTGTGGAGCTCGGTCTTTCCATCACTGAAACACCCCCAAATTTATCAGAATCCTTTCATGTTCTATCTCCTTAGCCAGCTAACTCTTGCTCTGTAAAGTTCTCAATGGCTGCAAGTCAAAATTGGCTGACTGTCTCCATGTTCAGCAGCACCGTATTTCCTTTCAGAAATGAATCCACAGTTGTGTTTTCAAAAACAGACCTGGTCTTGTTACTTGCGTCTCACTTTAACAGTTGCTTAGTATAAAAAACAGCTTTGGCTTACTAACAGAGCACCCTCCAAGCCCTCTGTTCTAGAGAACCGCAGGGATCTGTGTTCTCCTACAGCGAAGATGGTTGGATAGCATCACCGATTCAATGGACATGATCTTGGGCAAACTCTACGAGATGATGAGGGACAGGGAAGCCTGGCGTGCTGCAGTCCATGGGAATGCAAAGAGTCGGACATGACTTAGCGACTGAACAACAACCGTGAAAATGGCCAAGTGCTCTATCACTCACCTTGATAAAAGAAAACCTAAAACTAATCTTTGCTTTAGGTGAACAAGCACTGATGTTTTCACTTTACTAGAGCAAGTGTATAAAATTGTAAGCAATGATAGCAACAAGAACAAACCATTTAGGGGAAAGAGGCTAAACACCACAGAGTAACTATAAAATATCTTCCTTAATAAAATGTATCTTACATTCAGAGTCTGCTGCACAGCTTTACAACTAGTGCAGTCCTTGGGGGTCTCATGTCCAGAAAAGTCCTGCTGGGGGTTTAATGGTCTTTGATGGGGGTTTAATGCCCTAGAGTGGCCATCTTGAAGTTCTTCAAGCTCTGGTCTACCACTGCTGCCACTTTCTCTCTGAGGTACAGTTTGAATTGGCGGGAGGAGGACACATCTCCCTCCTCCAACTGCTCTCCCTGCTCCCCAACAGGGTCCAGGTCAGCCATGCACCACCCTACACACAGCGTGACAGTGCACTCAATGGATGACTCCACAGGATCTTTCTCTGAATCGCACCCAGGCATCAACTGAGGCCTGGCTCAGGACCCATCTACAGTAAAGTGGGCAGGAGCAGCTCTGCATGAAAAGGAGATTGACTTCCCTAACCCCAGCTGGGGTCCCATACTTTCACTGTGGCCTGGGCCCTATCAATTATGCAGCTATCTCTGCCAAAATCCTTCCAGGATCAGTACTAGAAGGGAAACCTTCCTGGTGGGAAAAAGAAGCTGACCAAGTAATATGACTCTGTTCCTCTGAGTCTGATCTTCTTGTTGGTCTCCCACTGGGGATCCTAGAGCCACAACACACTGGCCTCTGGGGTATACTTTGCCCTTCACTACTCTGCAGGTTCAAGCAGTTCTGTTTACGTGACTTAGTGCAACAGAACCAAGCCAGAAATTTCCAATGGGATTTGTTAAATAGTAAAGAAAATGGAAAAATAAACACAGACTGCATAAGGAATAGAAACCGTCCATCTGACAGAAAAAAGACCATAGTCCTAGGACAGCAGACTTATTCTTAGGACACCTATGATTCAACCATGCCACACATCAGCCCATTCTACTCCGCTCACCTCCCCACAAACTTGCCTTTTAGACTTTTTTGTTTTGTTTTGTTTTCGCCCTTAATTCTTTAAATTTTCCTAGGTTTCTCTCAAAGAAACCTCTCTCATCCCTGGAAGACTAATACCAGGAATCAAGTTATACCTCAAAGGAAACACTACCTCCTCAAAAAAAAAAAAAAAAAGTTTTAGCTTGGTAGGCCCACTAAATAAGGATAGCCATATTTTAAGAAAGTACAAAATTATTTCATTCCTATGCTGGGAAATAAGTGATATAGTAGCAAACGTATTGCTCCCTAGTGGAGTCCAAAATGGTAGCAGCTAAAAGACAAAGAAAGGGGGAAAGCCTGCAAAAGGGGAACAAAGGGAAAATCCGAGGACCCCAGAGTAGGAAATTGAGGTGAAACAAACACCACCCCCTTCCTGATCTATGATGGGTACTATTCCTAATTTGCATACGGCCGGCTGGAGGGGTGGAGCGAGAGACAAAAAGTATAAAAAGAGGGAGCCAAGATGTATTGAGACCACTCCTTCAGGGTCGCCCGCCCTCACACCTTTGGGGTGTACTATCCTTTATTTACCAAATAAAGCTCTGAGCTGTAACACTGGTCGAGGTTTCAAGTATTTGTTGCCGAGACTGAATCAAGGAAATTTCACACTCTCCTGACAAAATGACTATGTGTTCTACAGGTTCTCTAAAAAAGTAACAGAAGTATCAGAGGGAAGTAATGTGTTCAAACTTCCTCCTGGAGCTCTGACATTCAGCTATTCCTAAAAGCTATATTCTCTTTAATTCCTGATTGATTTTTTTCTGAAATGTATGACCTAATTATGGGAGTATCTGATGACTCTTGTTCTTTTGGGTTTCACTGGTAGGCTGCAGTCCACGGGGTCGCGAAGTGTCGGACACGATTAAGCGACTTCACTTTCACTTCTCACTTTCATGCATTGGAGAAGGAAATGGCAACCCACTCCAGTGTTCTTGCCTGGAGAATCCCAGGGACGGGGGAGCCTGGTAGGCTGCCGTCTATGGGGTCGCACAGAGTCGGACACGACTGAAGTGACTTAGCAGCAGCAGCAGAATCATGGTAATTTTTTTTTTCCACACATTTCTTCTTCATGCAATTGGTTGACCTGTGGCTATAACAGACTTTTCAAGTCAGCTTTTCTAATAAAAGGCAAAGGTCTGCTCTCTCATTTCCAAATTCTCTTAGGTTAGTAGATGCATAAATTTTGGATTTTACAGGATATTTTTTAAAGTGAAGATAAAACCTACAAATGATTGCCAATTTTTTTTATTAATTAAAGACATTTAAAAGTAAAATTCCCTAACAATATTTCATAAAGGAAAGAACATTTTAATTCTGAAGGAATCCTTTTAACTGAATGAATTAAGCAACAAATTCACTCATTCTCATTTCTCTGGGAAACACTGAAGAAGAACATCAAAGAACATCACCAAGCAGCCTCCTGAATTAGAAGTGTGGCAACATTTTTAAATTCTTAATAAATATTTCCTTCTAAGCTTTTCAGCCACTTTAAACATTTCTGCAAGTTTTATCATCTTCTATGTATGACAATACATGAAATTCAAGAGTATGGACTCTGTGGCTTTTCAAAGTCATCCTAAATTTAAAAACCTTTGAAGTAAGCATTTAATTATGCCTTTTTAAAAAACTACTAATAACATTATACAGAAAGTGCCATTGTCTTCTTCTCTTGAATTTTTACATTCAAAACTTTTATTTATAAAATAGAATGCCACATATTAAATGACTAAGATACACACAGGTTATTTCCAATGCCTATGACATTGCTTCATAACTAATGACTTAATTTGACAAAGTAAGCCTATAGTCTTATCACCTAATATTAGTATAAACATTTCTGCTCTTTAATAAGCTTTCTTCTACATTTAATTCCCCTTGGAAGATCTACTTCGTATATACACAAACACAGATGAAAATGTGTTAGAAAATTTTAAAATTCTGAAAAAGTTTTTTGCATAATAACATGTTTCTATGCATATATTTTAAGCATATCTGATTAGACTATTTTGTTATCCACAAAGAAAACAAAACACTATATAGAATTAATAAGCTCTGACATGACCTTCACCTTTATTGCATAATAATCAATGTAAGATGTTATAAGGAAGTGTTCATTATATTAAAACAAAGGACATTATTCTGATAGCTGTTGGATCTAAAATGTAACATTTGACTATCAAAGCAAGTAAACCAGCAAGGTCCAAATAAGGGACTTAACCAACAAAGGATCATAAAGTTAAAAAGTCTCTGTTAATCAATGACAAATTTAGTACTTGTTGCTACAATTACAAAGATAATAGTTCCTTTATGTCAGTGCCTTTAGTTTTGCAGCTGTAAAATAGCTTTGAAATTCAGCATTTCAAGGAATAGAAATTAATAGGAGGTCATTTCTACCAGAGAAATTTTAGGGGCCCATCCTCTCTAATCATCATTAAAAACTAAATCCGTAGGAGAAGAGGCACTTTACTGATTGTCAAGTGGAAGCTATTATTCATTTGATGAAGCTCTTGGCACTGTGCCACTGATTCCGCACTACAGCCTGCTGCTTGTTCTCCTTCATCTTGGTGCAATCAGGGCTGTTTCTGCCTGCCAGGAGCTATTTATAGAGCAAAGGGGTGGGGTGGGGGGGTGGGCAGAAAAGCTGATATGTTCTCCTTAAAAAACAACTTTCAAACTTTATAAGTACAAATCTGTTTTCCTTGTCACTACACTGTCTGCTTTTTCTGTCAATGCAGAAGATAAGGACCGGACAGTGACTAAGGGTTTGGTGGAATCACAGGCTATAATCACACTGTATCTGATCCTAGGATTAATATTCCCCAAAACTACATGCACTGTCATATCTCTGTAGTGTAATTCTGTTATTTCTATACTTCTGTGTCTGCTCCAGTTCCATATATTGAAAATTTTTAAGAGATACTCCATGCTTTCCTGTACTTATTAAAAGCAAATATATTTTGGGGGGAAAAAACTCAACATATAAGTGTTGGAAAATATTTGGTGGCTCAGTTTTTTAGGAGTTAGTTTGAACTGAATTAACAGTTGGGGTGTTGGTGAAACTATTCTTCCTACAATTACAAAAGAAGTTGGATTTTAAAAAATTTTTGTTAAAATATTGGTTTTCCCCAAACTATATAAATCTCTATTATTTAACTGTATCCACATGGTATGGACGTGGTATTCTTAAAGTTATGTGCAACTTGTATTGTGTTGAATTGCAGTTATGAACATATTTTAAAACCTAAATTATTTAGAATCTTTATTTTTGGAAAAGTTTCAGGCTTTATTTCAGCAGTTGCAAAATTCAATATATAATGCTTTATCCTCTAAAATAATATATAAAAAATAAAAATAAAACAGTAGCATGCATTTAAAATACTTTAAGGATAGCAATAGAAATACTTATGATTGCTAAAATTTAATAGGAAAAAATTATACTAGTTAGAATACAAAACAATGAAACCAAAACTTGGACATTAAAAAAACATGAAAATGTCAAAATGATGTAGATGTGAATTGCCTGACATAGATTCTTCTAAGAAATTTAGTTCATATCCTATAAAATGTTGTTTTAACAAAATACAATTATTAAATATTTAAATGCAATTGTTAAATATTCAATTATAAGTAGAACACCGAAGACCCCCCTTATTCATTTGAAAATATAATAGCAGAAGTTAGTCACTTAGCAGAACAACTTGAGTTAGCAGGATGGGAAACAGGCTCAAGAATTCGTTTTGTTTTCACTTCATAGACGATCGACATTTCAGTACGCCCTTTGGATTGCGGCATTTCCTGAGAACAAGGTTGCAGCAGGAACCAGAAAGGTAGATTTATTCATGAGGCTGCAGTATCTTTTCTGCTAAACAGACATGCCTACCACTAAGACAGTTATTTAAAAGAAGCTAAAAATTAAATAAAATGCTCTGTTTCAGACAGAGCTATAAATATGAATTGAAATTAAGTGCTGTAGATCCAAGTGTTTCAGAAAGTCAAATGGAATAGTAAGAAAATTAAAAGTCCATTTGATTTTGAATTGCTTAAAGTAATTCTGCATGGCCCGAACATCTAGATAATTTCCAGCTCCTCCTCCCCTTCACTTTTAGCTCTCAGAACGCTCCTCTCTTGTCTTTCATTCCACAGAATGAAAAAGCTGAGGCATTTAACAACAGGATTTTGACATCTCTGCCATTAATTCAATTAGTTACCCCAGGGACTCAGAAGGTTAGACTTGTGAAGATAATTCCTATCTTAAACATTCAATAATTCATTCAACACATATTTATTGAGTACGTATTATATTCCCAGCACCATTCTAATTGTCAAGATACATCAAGGAACAAAAACAAGCAATATTTCTAACTTTATTAAATTTATATTCCAGTGGAGCTTCAAAACAAATATCATCAAATATCAATATCATCAAAATAAATATCATAAAAAAATTTTCTTTTATGAGCACAGTAATATATTTCTCACAACTGCACAACATTAAATGGAAGAGCAACACCTTCATAACATTTACAATTTCTTGAGCACAAACCATATATATACACCAGGTACTGTGTTGAACAAATTTTCATGCATTATCCTATGTATTTAATCCATTTTAATCTTCAAAAATCCACACTATAAGATTAAGAAATACATACTTAGAAAGGTTAATTAACTTGTTAAGCTTATATGAAGAAAAAGTGGCTAATTTAACACCAGTTTCTGCCATCTATGAGACTGGTAATTCCAGGCAAGTCTTCCACTAAGGACTTAGTAGTATTCATTCATTCAGCATTTATTCAACAAATATTAACAGGGCACTTAATACATGCAGGCACTGTTTTAAACACATGGGATACATTAATGAACCAAAGAGGTAAAGATTCCCGTCCTTGAGGCATTTAAATATTAGTGGGAGGAAATAGACAACAAATGTAAACATAATAAGTAAGCAAATACATATGTTAGAAGATTAACATTAATTCATTAAAAAATATAAAATCCAACCTTTTTTCTAAGAATCAGAATTCTTAAACCAGAGGGAAGGGCAACTTCTAATGTTAAAAAAAGAAGCTCAGGGGATCTTGACTTAAGCACCCCCAAGAGAAAATGTGACAGCAGAAGTTTCAGAAACTGACTTCATATTGAAGAAACTGACACCTGTTTTTTTACCACTGTGGAGAGCTGAACTTAAAGTCTTTGTTATTTTGATCATGAGAGGCTTGCAAATAAAGGCCAGAGCAGGGCATCAGGCAATTGCTCAATTGTACAACAAACACACGTAAATCACTGGAAAGTCACATGCGGCTTGATGACATTTATCCACTTTGGTTTCCAGTGACTAGTATGCCAAACCCCAGACACCAAAATGACTAAGCTTGGGGAATAAATACCCATCATTAAATTTCCAGTGATTTAATAATTGTCCCTCTTCCTGGGGACATGATTAAACCTCACATAACAGCAAAACGCCAACAAACTGAGTTGCTGGGCATCAGAGGTGAAGAGAAAGTAAATGAGAAAAAGGGAAAGAAAGTGAGAGTAACAAAGAAGATGAAAAAAAAAAGAAGAAGAGAGAATGAAAGGAAGAGAGAAGACATAAAGGGGAGAAAAATCACTTTGGTGGCTATTCCCAAGTATCCTTTGGTTTAAGACATCGCCCACAGGCATCATGATTAAGCCGCAATTGTGATGTGTATGTCATTCTCATCATTCCAAAGGCTGGGGCACGTTGCGCCAGTGGGAGCAAAACGTAACACAAAAAACATAAACCCACCCTCATGACAAACTTTACTCACAGGGCTCAGGATGAGGCAAAAATGGTGAATTGTCTCTCTTCTGGGAGTACTAAACTGGCTTTGGTCAATGTTGCTTTCTTCAGAGGGAAAAAAAAGGAAATTTTTTCTTTTAATATTGTATTATGTGGTCCCAGAATTATAACTGACCTAAACATCAGTTAAAGTTCTTTGTAATGGTTGAAATACCTAGAATACCTTCACATCCATAGAGTTTTCATGCATAGTCTAAGGAAAAATTCTCAATTACTGACTGAAAATAAGAGAAGTAAATTGGCTACAGGATGATAGTAAATCATATTTGAGATATGATTTCAGGGATTATGGGGCTTTCCAGGTGGCACTAGTGGAAAAGAACATGCCTGAGAATGCAGGAGACATGAGATGTGGGTTTGATTCTTGGGTCAGGAAGATCCCCTGGAGGAGGACATGTAAACCCATTCTAGTATTCTTGCCTGGAAAATTCCATGGACAGAGAGTAAGTGGACAACTGAAGTGACTTAGCAAGCACACATGCACCAGGGATTATGTATCAGTTGAAATCAAAATCAATATTCCTTAAATCAGTTCCTTCTTAATTTTTCCTGTTTAAAAACTGAATATAATCTAGCGGGCCAACTCCAAAAACAATGTCTATGCTCCTCACCACTGTATCTTTAGAACTTAGCATAGTACTTAAAAAATAAATAGCACTTAATAGATATTTAATGAATGAATTTCTTAATATTATTTTTCTATCTTACAAGAATATGGTAGCATTTTTATATTTAACTATTTGGTTCCCTAGATTAACTGGGAGAAGGCAATGGCACGTGAGATGAGAACAATTGTGCAGTAGTTTGAGCATTCTTTGGCATTGCCTTTCTTTGGGACTGGAATGAAAACTGACCTTTCCCAGTCCTATGGCCACTACTGAGTTTTCCAAATTTGCTGCATATTGAGTGCAGCACTTTCACAGACAGCACCATCTTTTAGGATTTGAAATAGATCAACTGGAATTCCATCACCTCCACTAGCTTTGTTTGTAGTGATGCTTCATAAGGCCCACTTGACTTCACGTTTCAGGATGTCTTAGTCTAGGTGGGTGATCACACCATCGTGATTACCTGGGTTGTGAAGGTCATTTTTGTATAGTCCTTCTGTGTATTCTTGCCACCTCTTCTTAATATCTTCTGCTTCTGTTAGGTCCATAACATTTCTGTCCTTTATTGTGCCTATCTTTGCATGAAATGTTCCCTTGGTATCTCTAGTTTTCTTGAAGAGATCTCTAATTTTTCCCATTCTATTGTTTTCCTCTATTTCTTTGCATTGATCACTGAGGAAGGCTTTCTTATCTCTCCTTGCTATTCTTTGGAACTCTGAATTCAGATGGGTATATCTTTCCTTTTCTCCTTTACCTTTCACTTCTCTTCTTTTCATAGCTCTTGTAAGGCCTCCTCAGACAACCATTTTGTCTTTTTGCATTTCTTTTTCTTGGGGATGGTCTTGATCACCGCCTCCTGTACAATGTCATTAACCTCCATCCATATTTCTTCAGACACTCTGTCTATCAGATCTAATCCCTTGAATCTATTTCTCACTTTCACTGAATAGTCATTAGGGGTTTGATTTAGGTCATATCTGAATGGTGTAGTGGCTTTCCTTACTTTCTTCAATTTAAGTCTGGATTTTGCAATAAGGAGTTCATGATCTGAGCCACAGTCAGCTCCCAGTCTTGTTTTTGCTGACTGTACAGAGCTTCTCCATCTTTGGCTACAAAGAATATAATCAATCTGACTTCGGTGTTGACCATCTGGAGATGTCCATGTGTAGAGTCTTCTCTTGTGTTGTTGGAAGAGCGTGTTTGCTATGTTTGCACAGCATTTGCAGTGGGTGTTTGCAGTGCATTCTCTTGACAAAACTCTGTTGACCTTTGCCCTGCTTCATTCTGTACTCCAAGGCCCAAAATGCCTGTTATTCCAGGTATTTCTTGACTTCCTACTTTTGCATTCCAGTCCCTTATAATGAAAAGACATCTTTTGGGAGTGTTAGTTCTAGATGATCTTGTAGGTCTTCATAGAACCATTCAACTTCAGCTTCTTCTGCATTACTGGTCAGGGCATAGACTTGGATTACTGTGATATTGAATGGTTTGCCTTGAAAATGAACAGAGATCATTCTGTTGTTTTTGAGATTGAATCCCAGTACTGCATTCCGTACTCTTTTGCTGACTATATGGCTACTCCATTTCTTTAAGGGATTCTTGCCCACAGTAGTAGATATAATGGTCATCTGAGTTAAATTCACCCATTCCAGTCCACTTTAGTTCACTGATTCCTAGAATGTTGACATTCACTCTTGCCCTCTCCTGTTTGATCACTTCCAATTTGCTTTGATTCATGGACCTAACATTCGAGGTTCCTATGCAATATTGCTCTTTACAGCATCAGACGTTACTTCCATCACCAGTCACATCCACAACTGGGTGTTGTTTTTGCTCTGTCTCTTCATTCTTTCTGGAGTTATTTTTCCATTGATCTCCAGTAGTATACTGGGCACCTACCGACCTGGGGAGCTCATCTTTCAGTGTCCTATCTTTTTGCCTTTTCATACTGCTCATGGGGTTCTCAAGGCAATAATACTGAAGTGGTTCCCCACTCCCTTCTCCAGTGGACCACATTTTGTCAGAACTCTCCACCATAACCTGGCTGTCTTGGGTGGCCCTACAAGGTGTGGCCTATAGTTTCATTGAGTTAGACAAAGCTGTAGTCTGTGTGATCAGATTGGTTAGTTTTCTGTGATTGTGGTTTTCATTCTGTCTGCCCTCTGATGGAGAAGGATAAGAGGCTTATGGAAGCTTCCTGATGGGAAAGACTGACTGAGGGGGAAACTGAGTCTTGTTCTGATGGGTGGGGCTATGCTCAGTAAATCTTTAGTCCAATTTTCTGTTGAAGGGCCAGGGTTGTGTTCCCTCCCTATTATTTGACCTGAGGCCAAACTATGGTGGAGGTAATGAAGGTAATGGTGACCTCCTTCAAAAGGTCCAATGCACGCACTGCTACCCTCAGTGCCCCCAACCTTGCAACAGGCCACCGCTGACCCAAGCCTCTGCCAGAGACTGCTGGACACTCACGGGCAGCCTCTTTTGGGGTCACTGCTACTTTCTCCTGGTGCACACAAGGTTCTGTTTGTGCCCTCCCAGAGTCTGTTCCCCCAGTCCTGTGTAAGTTCTGAAAAAGCAGAGGAACCAGAGATCAAATTGCCAACATCTGCTGTATAATCGAAAAAGCAAGAGGGTTCCAGAAAAACATCTATTTATGCTTTATTGACTATTGCAAAGCCTTTGACTGTGTGGATCACAACAAACTGTGGAAAATTCTTAAAGAGATGGGAATACCAGAACACCTGACCTGCTGCCTGAGAAATCTGTACACAGGTCAAGAAGAAACAGTTAGAACTGGACATGGAACAACAGACTGGTTCCAAATAGGAAAAGGCGTACATCAAGGCTGTATATTTACCCTGGTTATTTAACTTATATGCAGAGTACATCATGAGAAATCCTGACTGGATGAAGCACAAGCTGGCATCAAGATTGCTGGGAGAAATATCACTAATCTCAGATATGCAGATGACACCACCCTTATGGCAGAAAGCAAAGAGGAACTAAAGAGCCTCTTGATGAAAGTGAAAGAGGAGAGTGAAAATGTTGGCTTAAAACTCAACATTCAGAAAATTAAGATCATGGCATCCGGTCCCATCACTTCAAGGCAAATAGATGGGGAAACAGTGCAAACAGTGACAGATTTTATTTTGGGGGGCTCCAAAATCACTGCAGATGATGACTGCAGCCATGAAATTAAAAGGCGCTTTCTCCTTGGAAGAAAAGCTATGACCAACCTAGACAGCATATTAAAAAGCAGAGACATCACTTTGCCAACAAAGGTCCATCTAGTCAAAGCTATGGTTTTTCTAGTAGTCGTGTATGGATGTGAGAGTTGGACTATAAAGAAAGCTGAGCACTGAAGAACTGATGCTTTAGAGTCCTGAGAGTCCCTTGGACGGCAGATCCAAACAGTCCATCCTAAAGGAAATCAGTCCTTAACATTCACTGGAAGGACTGATGCTGAAGCTGAAACCCCAATACTTTAGCCACCTGATGTGAAGAACTGACTCATTGGAAAAGATCGGATACTGGGAAAGATTGAAGGCAGGAGGAGAAGGGGACGACAGAGGAAGAGATGGTTGGATGGCATCACCAACTCAATGGACATGGGTTTGGGTAAACTCTGGGAGTTGGTGATGGACAGGGAGGCCTGGTGTGCTGCAATCCATGGGGTCACAAAGAGTCAGACACGATTGAGCAACTGAACTGAAGTGAACTGACTAAGATTAACTAAGTATCCTGGAAAGTACAAAATGGCTCTAAAAATTCATTACAATTGAATGCCTCCTTTACTTTTTTACATTTTTAAATTTTATCTTGATAAGCACAATACCACATTACTCTCTGACCAACATAAGACAGGAAGGAAAAGTAACTAGTATTTATTTAGAACTCACTAAAATTGTCATGTGTCATATGTCTTAATTTGCATTGTCTCTTTTATTTCTTATGGCACTCTGATAAGTGGATATTATTGATGTCCTTTTAATAGAGAAAAAGCATAGCCTTGAAAATATTAACTAACTTGCCTAAAATTGTAAAATTATGGGTGGCAGAACACAGATTCAAACCCAAGCCATTTTCGCTTCAAAGTTCATATTCTTTCTAGTATATCAAACCACTGAAGGAAAATGTAATCACGCTGCTAAACAACATCCATCTGTCAAAAGAAACTTCTCTTTAACTTCTCTTGGGGTGTACCTGTGCCATTGTACATGTGTTTTCATTACAATTAACAATTCCAGCAAAGGAGAAGAGTGCCAGTTGAGTTCAAACACCAAAATATCTTTTATTTAGAGATTTTATTTTATAGCAATATTATAAGAAATTATTTTTCTTGCTAAGGGGTCATTTCATTATAAATGTTTATTTCCTTCCTGTGTGAACAAGCAGGAAAAAATGAAGTACAAAGGAAGGCATAGGAGGAAGCAAAACACATAGAACAGAGTTGGAGAGACTGAGAAACATCCTGAAAAATCCCCCTGATGGCCACCAGGGAGGACATGAAAAGCAAGCCTTTCTTGATGAATGCTAGTTTCCTGGAAGGAGGCAATTAGGCTCCTCTCCTCTAGAAAGTTATTTAGAAAAGCCAGCATGACCTCTGCTTAAGTCTCCTCTGAATAAGTTCTGGAAAATGTCCATAGAGGTGCAATTCTAAATGATATTAAACAATCCTTCAGTGATTAGACAGACAGTTGATCTGAGACTTGGAGGAAAGGAGCCTATGTTGGTAAGTGAACAGTATAGGTGTTTTAACCACTCATATCACCTGCACGTGTACATTGCTCACACCATTGAATTAATAACTACCAGAGTTCAAAACCAAGACTTTAAAGTACATCTTCAGGACAGAAAAAATTTTTCAAAAAAAAGCTCATCTTTCTACTGGCCTGATATGGAAAACTCTGCAATAAAAATGTGTTGAATTGAAGAGAAAATCATTCAGGGAAATTTATAAAGAAGAAACAGTTTGATAAACCTCCAACAGTCTCAGATTTCAAGTGCTCTAATAATCTGATCAGAGATTCAGCATGGGCTTTGGAAATCTCTAGAAGTGAGATCCTGTCAAAGCAATTATCAGGCTATAAGCATTAATAATCAAAATCATAACCTACCAAAAATTGGTTTGTGTTTTCTTTTCATGTTATCACTCTGTACTGTACTTCAGTCTCCCTCACCCTAAAATAGAGCTTGTAACAAGTAATTTCTGTCGAAAAGAGGATATAAACAGCATAAGCTTTATGCATAAACAAATATCTATGTGATTTATTTTCAGGGAGAGCAAAAGATTCGTGTGTCCCCAAAATGTATCATCCTCTTTCATGCACTGCTGGTGGTGGTTTAGTTGCTAAGTCGTGTCCGACTCGTGCAACCCCATGGACTATAGCCTTCCAGGTTCCTCTATCCATGGGATTCCCCAGGTAAGAATACTGGAGTGGGTTGCCATTTCCTTCTCCAGGAGATCTTCCCAGTCCAGGAAATGAACCCGGGTCTCCTGCATTGCAGGCAGATTCTTTACCGACTAAGCTACAAGGGAAGCCACCAAACTAAGAAATTCACCATTAATGGTCCTTCTTTTGAACTAGACCCTAATATATGTTAATCACCTATAAACATCCATATCCCTTCCTTCAAGAGCAGTGTTTGAGGGAACAGACAGAAATCAAGTTTATTTCAACAGGTAGAGGGAACAATTTGGAACGTTCATGGAAAAAGTCTAATCATTGAATATTAGTAAGATAAGTAAAGATACCAAAAGATATAACAATAAAAAAGTTGGAGCAAAGGTAAATTTTTCTAATAAAAGAACATAATTTATCTGGTTCACCTTACTTTAGAAAGATTCAATAATACATGCAGGGCTCTCTGAACTATTTGAAAAAGAAACCATAGAAATACAGGGAGTAATTATAGCCACATCTTTTAGTTCTCAATAAGTTTTGACTGAAAGCCCTATTAGCTCATTTGCATCAGCAGACTACCACTCAGTAAGGAAAAAAATCCTACATGCTAGTCAAGGAGCTGAAGAGTCAAATGCAGCCTGCAAGGGCTCGAATTCCAAACAGAATTCAACCTGGGCAATATAAAAGAATCTGGTTCACATATTTTTAGTGGATATCTTTCAAACACTTAAGGAAGAAATAGATTAATAAATTATCTCCAAACCCTATCCCTAACATGTAAGGAATGAAAAGACTGCCACCTGTCTAGGATTTGAGTTTCATAGGCATGTTCACTACATCAAAGCATCAAGGGACAGACTTCAAGGGAAGGCAGACAAGATCAAGAGACTTGCAGATTTTAAATAAGACAAAAAATTACAACATAAAAAAGGATCAGAACCCCTGTATTCATTCTCAAATCTGAGGGCCCTTTGTGGGTGAGGCTTAAATTTATATATTCTAGAAAAGGTACCTTGTTTAGAAAGAAGTTTAAGGGGGAACAAATGTATTTCATGGGGTCTTATAAATTAATGAAAGTATGCTGCAAGGTACTTTGAGATTCAGAGATTAAAGAAAAATGTGAAGCCATATAAAGTATTTACTTTCCCTAATGCTGTGAGAATATGAATGACTTTTCTCAGCTGTTGTCAGAGAAAACTTCCATATTTTTTCTTTCTTGGTGCTACCTATACCATGAGTAATAACATCTTATATTTAAAGTAAGCTTTAAAGATTGCTAAGGGATATTATATATGTGATCTTTTTTGATCCTTAGATATATTCTGAAAATGCTTATTTCATCTCAGTTTTATAGATAAGGCAACTAAGAATTTTAAAATGTTTAGTGATTTACGCAAGGTTACATAATAGATAAGTGGTAGAACTGTGTCAAACCCATGTCTTTGACATAACATTTCATCCCACCAAACTAGCAAGTAACAAGACAACTCATTTTCATTCACTGATGATTTTACAAGACAGATATTCTAACTAGACTTGTTAAAACAGTTGATACTATTATTAAGGCGGAAGTATGGTAATTTTCATCACTGATAGTATAGTGAAAATACCAACTCCAGCTCTTTCTTGTGATCCACACTAAGCAAATTGATTGGAGACTTCAATTTGTTCCTGGATAAAGTGTGACCATCTTGCTAACACAAGGGAATTTCTTTATTCTGGACCTTAACTTGTGAAACTGAGTCTTGACAAATTTCAGGACGTGTTGATGCAATCCACATGCAGTGTTATGAAAGTCTGCCTAAACTATGGCCCCTGAGGCAGGTGGTTCCTTTGATCTTTATAGTTTTAAAGGAAACATTTGGTAATCAGACTGAAGAAGTACCCTAGAGACAAATGGAAGGCATTTGTACAATGACAAGAAATTCTTTTTCTGTCTAAATCTCATTCTTTCAGAAGTAAAAGAGTCTGAAGGAAAATCCTAGGGAACAGAAAGAGTGGTAGAGTGGTTCCTGCAACAGCAATAAAAATAGAACTAAAAAAAAAAAATCAAGAATAATGCTTTTTTGTCTTAACTTATAATAGAAAGTCCCCTATATACTATATTTCAGTTAGACTTTGCTGCATAACAAACCATCCCTAAACTAGTGGTTTTAAAAATTCTTACTCTTATTATTCTTCTGGAGGGTTTGGTTGGGTAGTTTCTCTTCTCACCCATGTTCTGTATTCACCTGGAGAGTCATGTAAGGGCCTGTGGTCAAGGTGTGAAAACAGACCACCTGTTTATGGGAGAAGTCACACTGCAAAAGTTTGTGGACACAGAAAGACATAACTCTTTGGTGTCCATTATATGTCTAACAATCACACTAGAGTTTTGGCTTCCCTGGTGGCTCAGATGGTAAAAACTCTGCCTGCAATGCAGGAGTAGAAGTGAAAGTGAAAGTGAAAGTGAAAGTTGCTCAGTTGTGTGTGACTCTGTGACCCCATGGACTATAAAGTCCATGGAATTCTCCAGGCCAGAATACTGGAGTGGGTAGCCTTTCCCTTTTCCAGGGGATCTTCCCAACCCAGGGAATGAACCCAGGTCTCCCAAATTGTAGGTGGATTCTTTACCAGCTGAGCCACAAGGCAGACATCATAGGTTCAATCCCTGGGTTCGGAAAAGTATGGTAATTCCCCTGAAATAGAGCGTAGCAACCCATTCCAGAATTCTTGCTTGGAGAATCCCCACGGACAAAAGAGCCTGGAGAGCTACAATCCGTGAGGTCACAAAGAGTCAGACACAAGTGAGTGACTAAGCACAGCTACAGCTACGCATTTTTAATCCCTTCACACAGAATCATCTGGAATATTTCTGAACAATTAACAATGACAGGGGCTTACTTCTAGAGATTCTGATTTAAGTTGTCTGAAGTGAAGCCCAAACACTAGCATTTTAAAAGTTCTCCAGGTGATTAAAATTCAGCTAGATCTAAGAATGACTGCTATATCTCCTGGTGACTGAATTATAATAGCTGTAGAATAAGCAAGTGAGAAAACTTTGTCATAAAAGTTTCTTACCAATGGAAATGATAAAGGTTAAAAAAAAAAAAAAAAGAAACAGAAATAGAAAACAGAAAAGTATTGGATCAAAGTCAATAACAAAGCCAGAACAAAGACATTAACTCAGTTAAAACTAGTTATTGGTTTTTACCACTACCATAATGGAGATTGGTAATTAACACCAGAACAAAACTGAAGACCTATATGTGTTATAGTCTTAATTTGTTGTATTCACACTTATAGATATGCTTAAGTGTTTAAAACACAGTACACAGTCCCCTCATTGTTTTAGTTTTTCCCAATTGACTCTTGTGTCTTCCCCCTAAAACATGAGTTCTCAACACAGTCTGTACCTAGGATGTTTTCAAAGACTGCTGATGAAAAGTCCAAACCCAAGTGTTCTGATTTAATTGGCCTGGAATAGAACACAGACACCAGCTACCCAGGTGATTCTAATGTGAAACCAAGTTTGAGAACTGCTGCTTTAAGGTGTAATTCTAAGCAAATTTTTTAAAGTATTGATAAGGAGAGCTGGGCATTAACTTTGATGGAACTAATCAATACAGTGGTCTCCATTAGGATTTAAAATAGTTCTCTAAGGGCTGGACCTGTATATTTTTTAACTGTGTATTTCAAAACCCTGACACAAATGTGGCATAAGACCTAGACCAATATTTTCTTACAGAATGAGGACTCTGACTTACTGTTGCATGAGTTTGAGTGAGACCTGAATATATCATAGCTTCCAGGAACATTAAATATCTTGAATTCATCAAAAAGTTACTGAAAAATCTCCTGTTGGCAAAGCATTGTGCCAGTGACTCTATATATATACACTCACTGTATTAATGCCAGGCCACTGAAAATGCTTTTTTATGCAACTGACAGTTACATCCAGGGTCAGTTAGTGATTAGACAACCTCATATTGCTTGAATACCCAAGAATTAACTGAAATAGTCCTCTTCATCAGACAGAGACAGAACTTATACTTGAAATGGAGTCCATTAGCAGTCAATACTACTACATTCCAGAGCCTCTACCATAGACTGACCTCAGAGACATCAGACTTGGGTACCCTAGTTCAAGACCAGGCAATTATCCTTTATGCTTTTCATACTTCCTATCTCCCATCCTTGCTTTTCATTCTTTATTCTGTTCCTGCATCTACCCAACACTTAAATCTTCTTGGCTTAAACTTCTCTTCCTGGTTGAAAATTTAGTCCTGAGAATTTGGTTTTTCTAGTTTCAACCCTTTATACTTTTGAGAACACAACTTGAACTGATTCCTTGATTTTCCTTACTCTCAACCAGTTCCAGAAAAATCATGTTAGTGAAGCTCCAGCCATGGAACATCTTCCATGATGCCCCATGTATGGCTTATGCCCCATGTGTGCTTCTTCCTCAACCCACATATTTTCAGGTCAACCACACACTGGGACTGACCTTCATTCTACTGGTTGGCTGTCAAATCACTGTCTAGGATATATGAACTCAGGGGACTTCAAAAGTCAGGGTTCCCAAAATAATACTGGCAACTGTCTTACAGAAAAGAATTTGTATAAATATAGAAAACACTGGATTTAGCAAAATCAAATAGCTTTCTTTAGTGGAGGTCCTCAAGGAGTCTTGGTACATACTGTGAATTTCTAGCACCAGGTGTCTTCTAATGCTGCAAAGGAAGTTCTGGTGGCTTGGAAATTTCTGAGAATTCTCACTGCTGCTAAGTCACTTCAGTCGTGCCCAACTCTGTGCGACCCCATAGACAGCAGCCCACCAGGCTCTCCCATCCCTGGGATTCTCCAGGCAAGAACACTGGAGTGGGTTGCCATTGCGTTCTCCAATGCATGAAAGTGAAAAGTGAAAGTGAAGTCGCTCAGTCGTGTCCGACCCTCAGCGACCCCATGGACTGCAGCCTACCAGGCTCCTCCGTCCATGGGATTTTCCAGGCAAGAGTACTAAACATCCCAAATTTGGAGATAAGTAAAATGAAATGGGGCTTCCCTGGTGGCTTGGTGGTAAAGAATCTGACTGCTAATGTAGGAGATGTGGGTTCAATCCCTGGGTTGGGAAGAACCCTAGAGAAGGGAATGGCTACCCACTTCAGTATTCTTGTCTGATAAATCCCATGGTCAGAGGAGCGTGGCAGACAGTCCATAGAGTCACAAAAGAATCAGACACAACTGAGCAACTAAACAACAATGACAAAACTAAGATGAGAAGACATAGTTTTCTCTCTCTCTCTCTTTTAACTGATTAGCTGAGAGAAAGGGTATGAGGTACATTTGGAGAGGGATGGTTTAAAGACTGGTGAAATTAGAGAAGTGTTTAGTGTTATGTATTTGAAACAAAGCCTATGGGGCTCCTAATTGAACTAAGAGAGTTACTTAAAGCCTTAAGGAATGGTATATGTTTGTGATAAGACGTGAATTTTGGTAAGCTATAGTTTACAAAAACTCAGGTGAGAAAAGCTCAGGGTATTACAATAAAACTTCATACAATTTTTTCTGACCTCTAACCAACTTCAGAAATCCTCGCATACCCTCAACTTAAAGAAAAATAGACAAAATATAAATTATCCAGCCCAAAAATTTAGCTTAGAGGGAAAAGTAAACCAAAATAAAGATACATTTATCTATATTAAAGTGAATAGAATGTCTAAAAAAGAGATACTTATGTTAAACATAAGCAACATTCTGGGTGAGGGAAATAGCATAGCAACTACAGATATTGCAGTATAGAAACAAAACAGTGGGAAAATAATAAGGCATACAAAATGTAGTTCAATAATGTTTTTGAACAAAAACCTGAAGGATAGGAAAAAATTCATTGTAAGCGTGTTGCTATAGAGGAGCATAATAAAAAGGGTTAATAATATAGATTCTTCATCAACCTAAAAGATGAGATGAAAAAGCAATAATATGACATAAATGGTAGATTGCAGCATCAAGTAAAAAAATAACTTAAAAAAAAACAACTAAATAAATTAGAGGAAATGAGAAACAAAACATAATTACTGTCAGAGAGAAAAAGCCTGAGGTAATTAGAGCAAATGCAGAGGAAAAAGTCACAACAAAGCAGTAAAAGAAAAGATAACAGATTTGAAGGATGAGGCAAGACCACAGTAAAGATATAACGAGGGGTTTTGAATTATATAACCCCAGAAATGAAGAACAAAATATATCCAAATATATAACACAACTATCCAGATATGAAGTAACTCAAATTTGCATATCAAAAAATACTCTGCTCCAGGAAAAATAAAATGCAATGATCAGCATAAAGATATATCCTGATTGTTACTGAATTTTAAGAATGAAGAAAAACTTCTTCAGGAATTCCCTGCAATAAAAGGAAATAAGCCACAGTGGCTTTAAACTTCATACAACAATGATTTTCAAAACACTTTGGAAAGTTCTGAGAGAAAGAAAATATGGTCCAAAAATATTGTATTCAGCTAAGATATCTTTCAAAAATAAAAAGGTATTTGCAAAAATGAAGAACTCAGAGAATACAGTAACATGGTTTAAATATCGCTCAAACTCTAGATCATTAGAAGGTAAGTCAATCAAGAATTCAGGAAGGGAGAAGCCATTCTAAAAGACTGAAGGTTGATTTAAAGGTTATTAATCTGGACAATGAATAAGCAATAATATACAAGTTATGAGAAGAAGAGAAAGTGTGAGGAAGGATATGAAATATGAAAACATGTCATTCAAAACTTATCTTCCATAAGCTTTATACCTAACTTTTGAGGAAGTTTTTTTGAAATAATAGTTCTTACTAAGTAGAAATATTTATTTGAAGTCCAGGGACCTACAACATACAGTTATATGGATTTTTCCCCACCCAACTCTAGGGAGTACCATTTATATTATAGTCTAAATAACTAAATGTAGTGGCTCTGGAGTTTCGACTTAATCTTTCTTCTATTAAAATTAAAATAAAATAAGACCAAATTAAATAATCTTATTTATGAAAGCATAAATCTCCCAGAGAGCCTGGAAGGAACATTCTTATTTGCCACAAGACACTACCACCATGGCCACAGCTTATTAGACAATAATTGACACCAGGTCCAAGACCAATTTTTTTGCTTTAGCTACAAACTAATGAAAAAATGAATAATGAAAAAAAATTGAGACTATAGTCATTAGTGACAGAACCTTAATTGTATAAGAAAGGTGAGGACAGCCATGTTGGGCCATGTGAAAAATTAGTAAGAGAAAAAGCCAGTTGCTAAAGGGAGGAAATAATTAATTGGATACCTTTAGAGAAACAAAGGATTTCCCTGGTGGCTCAGACAGCAAAGAATCGACCTGCAATGTGGGACTCCTGGATTCCATCCCTGAGTTGGGAAGATCCCCTGGAGGAGGGCATGGCAATCCACTCTAGTATTCTTGCCTGGAGAATCCCCATGGACAGAGGAGCCTGTCATGGTATTGCAAAGAGAAACAAAAAGTATTAATAAATCTTGAAGAATGTATGTCATTGCTCTAGAAAGAAATATTCCACCTTCAGTTTGGGGAGAAGGAAGGAGAAGGAATAGATAAGTTTCAGGAAACTAAAGGACTCAGACACCTTCAGTTCAGTTCAGTTCAGTCACTCAGTCATGCGACCCCATGGACTGCAGCATGCCAGGCCTCCCTGTCCATCACCAAGTCCCGGAGTTTACCCAAACTCATGTCCATTGAGTCCATGAGGCCATCCAACCATCTCATTCTCTGTCAGACACCTTACCTTTGACAAAGAAGGCAAGAACATACAATGGAGAAAAGATAGTCTCTTCAATAAGTGGTGCTAGGAAAACTGGACAGCTCCCTGTAAAATAATGAAATTTGAACACTTCTTAACACCATACACAAAAATAAACTCAAAATGTATTAAAAACCTAAATGTAAGACCAGAAATTATAAAACTCTTAGAGGGAAAACATAAACAGAACACTATGACAAAAATCACAGCTATATCCTCTATGACCCACCTCCTAGAGTAATGGAAATCAAAACAAAAATAAACAAGTGGGACCTACTTAAATGTCAAAGCTTTTCCACAGCAAATGAAGCTATAAGCAAGGTGAAAAGATAACCCTCAGAATGGGAGAGTGAAATGAAATTCGCTCAGTCATGTCAGACTCCTCGTGACTCCATGGACTGTATAGTACATGGAATTCTTGGGCCAGAATACTAGAGTGAGTAGCTTTTCCCTTCTCCAGGGGATCTTCCAAACCCAGGGATTGAACCCACGTCTCCTGCATTGCAGACAGATTCTTTACCAGCTGAGCCACAAGGGAAGCCCAAGCATACTGGAATGTGTAGCCTATCCCTTCTCCGGCGGATTTTCCTGACCTGGGAATCGAACCAGGGTCTCCTGCATTGCAGGCAGATTCTTTACCAACTGAGCTATCAGATGGGAGAAAATAAAAGCAAATGAAGCAAATGACAAAGGATTAATCTCCATAATATACAAGCAGCTCATGCAGATCAATATGAGAAGAACTAACAACCCAATCAAAAAATGGTAGAAGACCTAAACAGATATTTCTACAATGAAGACATACAGATGGCTCATAAACACATGAAAAAATGCTCTTCAAAACAACAAAAATGCTCATTATTAGCTAAATGCAAGTCAAAACCACAATGAGGTATCGCCTCACACCAGTCAGAATGGCCATCATCAAAAAATCTACTAACAATAAATGCTGGAGAGGATATAGAGAAAAGGGAACCCTCTTGCACTGTTGCTGGGAATGTAAATTGATAGAGCCACTATGGAGATCAGTATGGAGATTGCTTAAAAAACTAGGAATAAAACTACCATATGGCCCAGCAATCCTCAATTCTCAATATACCTTGCTGCTGCTGCTGCTGCTGCTTAGTCACTTCAGTCATGTCCGACTCTGTGCGACCCCATAGACGGCAGCCCACCAGGCTCCACTGTCCCTGGGATTCTCCAGGCAAGAACACTGGAGTGGGTTGCCATTTCCTTCTCCAATGCATGAAAGTGAAAAGTGAAAGTGAAGTTGCTCAGTCATGTCCGACCCCTAGCGACCCCATGGACTGCAGCCTACCAGGCTCCTCCATCCATGGGATTTTCCAGGCAGAAAACCATAATTCAAAAAGACACATGTACCCCAATGTTCACTGCAGCACTATTTACAATAGCTAGGACATGGAAGCAACCTAGATGTCCATCGACACATGAATGGATGAAGAAGCTGTGGTACATATATATAATGGAATATTGATTGCCATAAAAAGGAATGTTTTTGAGTCCTGAGTCTATTCTAGGGAGGTGGATGAACCTGAGCCTGTTATACAGAGTAAAGTAAGTCAGAAAGAGAAAATCAAAATCATATATTAACGAATACATATGGACCCCAGAAAAATGGTACTGATGAACCTATTTCCAGGGCAGAAATAGAGATTCAGACATAAAGAACAGACTTGGGGACACAAAAGGAGAAGGAAAAGGTAGGAAAATCAAAAGAGTAGCACTGAAACATACATCACCACATGTAAAAGAGATAGGTAGTGGGAAGTTGCTGTATAAGACAGGGAGCTCAACCTAGTGTTCTGTGACAACTTAGAGGTGTGGAATGGGATGGAGGGTGGGAAAAAGGTTCGAGAGAGGGAAATATGTATACTTATGGCTGACTTACATTGTTGTATGGCAGAAACCAGCACATCATTATAAAGCAATTATTCTCCAATTAAAAGTTTGTTTTTAAATAAAGGACTTCTGAAAAGGAAGCAAGGGCCTTACTTTGGCCTTTAGCCTCAGTCGTGTGCCTCTGTGTGGTTTAAGCTATATTTAAGGATATATAGTACTTACAGAAAAATTAATATATTTATACTTTCTCATTTAACTAACATTAATTTTATATAATTTCTTAAGAGAGAAGAAAAAAATGCAGGATAGACTTCAGGTAATTGTTAGTCGCCAGTCGTGTCTGACTCTTTTGCGACCCCATGGACTGTAGCCCACCAGGCTCCTCTGTCCATGGAACATTCCAAGCAAGAATACTGGAATGAGGAGCCATTCCTTTCTCCAGGGAATCTTCCAAAACCCAGGTCTCCTGCATTGCATGCAGATTCTTTACCATCTGAGCCACCAGGGAAGCCCTTAAGACTTTAGGTAACTGAATCCTTAAATATTTACTAGGTCCTTTCCTTTTAAAGGTTTAAAAATTGGTATGTGCAAAATTAAAACTCTAAATTAAAAGTTCTATGAACAATATAAGAAGGAGGGAAAGTGTGAAACTGAATTGTCTGCCCTATGTTAACTGAGAAACCATGACAAAGAGGACAAAGAAACAGAGACAGAAACCAAAACAGAGAATGTATGTGCACAGTGATAAAAATCACAGTGGTAAAAAGAATACTTCTTCCAGTACTAAGACATATAAAAGCAGGCTGTTGCTCATTTCATATAATTAAATCTTCGGAACACTATCTATTATATCCTTACAACAATACTCTTTTATTTGGGCCATCTTGAATGGGCTTGTATTTTCTATTAATAAAAAAAGAAGAGCTTTGTTGGACAAGAAAAACATCAATCAAAAGATTCTAGAAATGCCTGTGATGATAAGGCGTATATTACTAAAGGCAGGGAAGAATTGGAAGAACAGAGATGTGAATTGAAATCACTGATTTTAGAAAGTGTGAGGATCAAACCAGGGAACCAAACTAAGTATCAACAGACAAGATTAAAGTTAAGGTTAGGGCTGAAAATGGAGTTAAACAGTAGGGTTATTATGATAGAGTATAGCTGAATTACAATTATGGCAACAGCTGAGAAGACTGTTCAGGTCAACCTTACCACCATGGAACAATTAGAAAGCAGGGAAACAATTTTTAAATATCAGAGAAGGAGGAAACTTCGAAGTTAACCAGTTCTTGATGTAAGGAGCTTGGAAGTTGCTACTCCGTCCCAACAACAAGTAAAAAGCTACACAGACTGAAAACTCAACACTTCTTGGATCCACAGATAGGAGCACACAGGGCAAGCTGCTGCCCCAAGGCTGAAGAGACATGAGAATACAGGCATCACAGTTTGCCAGCAATAGAACTCATGAGCAAAAACTGTCTCAAGAACCTGCACTGGGGAAGGGAACCTGAACTATGATCAATTGTTGACAGCTCAAAGTGGACAACTTGTGGAGTTAAAAAACCCAGAGGGACCCAGTTATGGGGAGGTCCTCAAGATACTGTGAGATTTACCTCCAGAAACTGGACCAGATTCCCACAGTAAATATCAGAAAAATCCCCTTGGGCCTCTGGCAGGCAAAGGGAAAAAGAAACCATTTTGAAATATACCAGAGCACTCAGTTCTTCCCAACAAGGCTTGCCCTGATTGGATATTATCAGAGCCTAGCTGACTTAGGAAAGGGAAAACATCCAACTTAAATCAGATCTAGCATTCCACACAGGAGAGAGGAAGCTACCCACCTTCAGCCCACTCCAACCGTCCTTTCCCACCCAAGGAGGGGTAGGGGGGAACTAGAGAAACACATGTGAAGTTCACTGCCCAGAGGTACAGACCCATTAAGAGACTGAATCCCAATCCTAGGACTACAAAATGCTATCCTCCCTTCAAACCTCACCAACACATTTCTATAGGTCTATTGATAGCAGTTACTTTTACATGATATATCATGTTTCACTATCCAGAAAAAATGACAAGATATATAAAAAGACAAGGACAATCTGAAGAGATAGAGCAAGCACCAGAACCAGATATAGCAAGAATGCTGGAATTATCAGATTGAGAATTAAACAATTGTGATTAACATGAATAATGAATAAATTTGACAGAATGCAAGAACACATGGGTAATATAAGTAAATAAATGAAAATACTAAGAAAGAACCAAAAAGAAATGCTAGAGATCAAAAACACTGTAACAGAAATGAAGAATGCCTTTGATGGGCTTGTTAGTAGACCAGACACAGCTGAAGAAAAGAATTTCTGAGTTTGGGGATATATCAATAGAACCTTCAACATTGAAAAGCAAAGAGAACAAAGACTGAAAAAAAAAAAAAGCAGAATATCCAAGGACTGTGGAAGAACTACAAAAGGTGTAACATATGTGTAATGGAAATATCAGAAGGAGAATAAAGAGAAAAAGGAACAGAAGAAATATCTGAAAACATAATGACTGAGAATTTCCCCAAATTAATGTCAGAAACCATACCATACATCTAGGAAGCTCAGAGAATACCAAACAGGATGTCAGAAAAAAAAAATACTTGGGAATATAATTTTCAAATTACAGAACATCAAAGGTAAAGGAAAAAAAATCCTAAAAGAAGCCAGAGGAAACAAACACCTTACCTGTAGAAGAACAGAGATTAAAAATTACATCCAACCTCTCAGAAACCATGCAGGCAAAAAGAAAGTGAAGTGAAATATTTAAAGTGTTGAGAGAAAAATCCACCATCTTGGAATTCTTTACTTAGAGAAATCATTATTCAAAATGAAGGAGACATAAAAGTTTTCTCAGGTAGACAAAAATTGAGGGAATTTGTTGCTACTAGAAATTCGTTTCAAGAAATGTTTTAAAGAGAAGGAAGGTAATAAAGGTCAGAAACTCAGATCTACATAAAGGAAGAGAACTAAAGAAGGAAGTTAAAGTATCAATAAAATCAAAATTTTTCTTATTCTTAGTTGATCCTGCTGCTGCTGCTGCTAAGTTGCTTCAGTCGTGTCTGACTCTTAGCGACCCCATGGACTACAGCCCACCAGGCTCCTCCGTCCATGGGATTTTCCAGGCAAGAGTACTGGAGTGGGGTGCTATTACCTTCTCCTAGTTGATCCAACAGTAAACAATTTGTTCAAAACAGTAATAGCAACAATATTAAGATTTGATTGTGTATACTTATATAAATTAATTTATGTATATACATATAAACATATATACATTTCACTTTTGTATAAGCGAAATTGTTACCAAACTCAGCTTTGGCTGCTCCAAAGCCAATACTTAAGAGGATATGTTGCTTGGAAAAGAAAAGCTTTATTCAGGAGGCCAGTAATCTGAGAGAAGGTGGACTCATGTCCAAAAACCAAGTCCGTAGATTCTGTTCCACCATTACAGTTTTTAAAGGGAAAATCATTCAAGAAAGGGGTTAGAGTCTTTGTTATCTTTCACTGTTTGCAAACTTTCTTCAACTGGTTAGCAGTAAGGTAACAAGCCAGTGTTCCAGGAATCTTCTTCTCAGTCTGAAGTTACTATCCTCTACTTGGATGAGAGCCTTACTTCCTACAAATGTAATCAAGGATATTGTTACGTATATACCTTGAGGAAGAACCAAGATGCTGCCCCATCACTACACTATTGTTTCTTGACTGCTCATCCTTTATTTCTTCATTCCCTCCTTTCCCTGATAAGCAAATAAAACTGTTCGAATCTGCCCTTTGGAACCCTTTGGGATTCTTTGATGGCTTAGATGGTAAAGAATCTGCCTACAGTGCAGGAGACCCAGGGTTGTGCAGATCCCCTGGAGAAGAGAATGGCTACCCTCTTGAGTATTCTTGCCTAGAGAATTCCATGGACAGAGGAACCTGGTGAGCTACAGTCCGTGGGGTCACAAAGAGTCAGACACAACTGAACAACTAATACTTTGGAACTCAGAGAAAGTCAAGGAGGATGAAGCCTTTCTCCTACATACAGGAAATAGAGGACAAAGAAAGGATTTATACTTGGGAGGATCCCACAGGGTCTTGTTCCATTTCAAAATGAATGACAACAATATTACAAATGAGAGGAGGGAGGAATTAGAAATATTTCATTAACAAGGTATTCACATTAGCAATATTTGTTGTTCAGTTGCTAAGTCACATCCAACTCTTTGCCCTCGTGGGGCAAATATCCATGACTGCAGCAGGCCAGGCTCCCCTGTCCTTTACTATCTCCCAAAGTTTGCTCAAATTCATGTCTATTGAATTGGTGATGCTATCTAACCATCTCATCCTCTGACACAACCGTCTACTTTTGCTTTCAATCTTCCAGAGCATCAGGGGCTTTTCCAGTAAGTCAGTTCTTCTCATCAGGTGGCCAAAGTATTGGAGCTTCAGCATCAGTCCTTCCAATGAGTAGTCAGGACTGATTTCCTTTAGGTTTGACTGGTTTGATTTCCTTGCAGATAAAGGGACTCTCAAGAGTCTTTTCCAGCATCACAGTTTGAAAGCAACAATTCTTTGGCTCAGTCTTCTTTATGGTTCAAACCTCATATCCATATACAACTACTGGGAAAACCACAGCTTGGATTATATGAACCTTTGTCAGCAAAATGATGTTTCTGCTTTTTAATATGCTATCTAGGTTTGTCATAGCTTTTCTTCTAAGGAGCAAGTGTCTTTTAATTTCATGGTTGTAGTCACCATCCGCGGTGATTTTACAGCCCAAGAAAATAAGATTTGCCACTGTTTCCATTGTTTCTCCATCTATTTGCCATGAAGTTATGGGGCTTGGATGCTATGATCTTCATTTTTGAATGTTGAGTTTTAAGTCAGCTTTTAAATTCTCCTCTTTCACTCTCACTTTTCACCAGTTGGGTATATCTTAAAGAAATGGGAATACCAGACCACTTTACCTGCCTCCTGAGAGGTAAGGTGGTCTGGTATTCCTATCTCTTGAAGAATTTTTAACAGTTTGTTGTGATCCAGACAGGCAAAGGCTTTAGTGTAGTCAATGAAGCAGAAGCTTTTCTGGAATTCTCTTGCTTTTTCTATGATCGAATGGATGTTGCCAATTCAATCTCTGGTTCCTCTGCCTTTTCTCAAACCAGCTTGTACATCTAGTTCTCAGTCCATGTACTGTTGAAGTCTAGCTTGAAGGATTTTGAGTATTAACTTGCTAAGCATGTGAAATGAGCAGAATTGTGTGGTAGTTTGAACATTCTTTGGCATTGCCCTTCTTTGGGATTGGGATGAAAACTGACCTTTTCTAGTCCTGCAGCCATTGCTGAGTTTTCCAAATTTGCTGGCATATTGAGTACAGCACTTTAACAGCATCACTCTTTAGGATTTTAAATAGCTCAATTGGAATTCCATCACCTCCACTAGCTTTGTTTCCTAAAGCCCACTTGACTTCACACTCCAGGATGTCTGGCTCTAGGTGAGTGATCACACCATTGCAGTTATCTGGGTCATTAAGATCATTTTTGTACAGTTCTTCTGTGTGTTCTTGCCACCTCTTATTAATATCTTCTGTTTCTGTTAGTTCCTTACCATTTCTTTCCTTTATTGTGCCCATGTTTACATGGAATGTTCCCTTGGTGTATCTAATTTTCCTGAGGAGATCTCTAGTCTTTCCAATTCTATTATTTTTCTCTATTTCTTTGCATTGTTCACTTAAGAAGGCCTTCTTCCCTTTCCTTGCTATTCTTTGGAACTCTTTATTCAGTTAGGTATATTTTTCTGTTTCTCCTTTGCCTTTCCCTTCACTTCTTTCGTCAGCTATTTATAAGGCCTCCTCAGACAACAACTTTGCCTTCTTGCATTTCCTTTTCTTTGAGATGGTTTTGGTCACCACCTCCTTTACAATGTTACAAACCTCTGTCCATAGTTCTCCAGGCACTCTATCAGATCTAATCCCTTGAATCTATTTGTCTACTTCCACTGCATAATCCTAAGGGATTTGATTTACATCATACCTGAATGGTATAGTGGTTTTCCCTACTTTCTTCAATTTAAGTCTGAATTTTGCAACAAAGAGCTCAAAATCTGAGCCACAGACAGTTTCAGGTCTTGTTTTTGCTGATTGTATAAAGACCAACAAAAAAGACCAACAACAACAAAAAAGCACCTTAGTGATTGATTCTGATGTGAAAAGTGAAAGTGAAACTCATGCTGGAGAAGACTTTTCAGATGTTTCAGGTGTAACCCTCAAATTGTTAGTGAAATAACAGAATTAATTTTGTTGGCCAAAATTTTGTTAGTTCCTGCAAAAATCTCTCAGTCAATAATCACTTAACATTTAAATTTGAGATTTAACTTTTTTCCCACATTTTTTTCCAACTTTTCAAGTATGTACCTACTGTATTATTAACCATAGTCACCACGCTGTGCATTAGATCTCCAGAACGTATTTCTCTTATATCTCAAAACTTTTACCTCTTCTAAAATATTTCCCATTTCCCCAAGCCCCCAGCCCCTGACAACCACTATTTTACTCTGTTTCTGTCAGTTTGGTTTTAGTAGAATTCACGTGTAAGTTACATCATATAGTATTTGTCTTTCTCCTTCAAGGCCCATTCATGTTGTCACAAATGTCATGAAAAAGAATTTCCTTTTCTATGGCTAAATAATTCTACAATGTATGTGTGTGGGTATCTCCCATGTTTTCTTTACCCATTTATTCACTGATGGACACCTGGGTGGTTTCCATGTCATGGCTATAGTGAATCATGCTGTAAAGAATGTAGGGGTGCTGATTTCTCTTTAAGATAATGATTTCATTTTCTTTGGATATATATCCAGAAGTGAGATTGCTGAATAATATGGTAACTCTCTTTAATTTTTGGAAAAATCTCCATACTGTTTTCCATAGTGGTTGTACTAATTTACATTCCCACCAACAATGTACAAGGGTTGCTTTTTCTCCACATCCTCATCAACATTTGTTATTTTTCTTGGTTTTCTTATTTGGTTGTTTTTTGATAATAGCTATTCTAATATGTGTGAGAAGACATATAATTATGGTTTTGATTTGTATTTTCTTAATGATTGGTATTGTTGAACACTTTTTCATTTTGTACTTGTTGGCCATTAGTATGCCTTCTTTGGAAAAATATTCATTCAGGTCCTCAGCCCATTCTTTAATCAGATTATTTGAGTTTTTTGCTATTGGGTCGTATGAGGTCCTTATCAGTTCAGTTCAGTCACTCAGTCGTGTCCAACTCTTTGCGACCCCATGAATTGCAGCACGCCAGGCCTCCCTGTCCATCATCAACTCCCGGAGTTCACCCAGACTCACGTCCATCGAGTCAGTGATGCCATCATATAAGGATATAGGATTTACAAATACTTTCTACCATTCTGTAGGTTGCCTTTTCATTTATTATTTCTTCTGCTGTGTGAAGCTATTTAGTTTGATATATAGTCCCACCTGTTTATTCTTGTTTTTATTGCTTGTGTTTTTGGTGTCAAACCCCAAAAATCATTGCCAAAATCAATGTCAAGGACTTCCCCCCCCTATATTTTCCTGTACTGGTTACAGATCTTGCATTTCAATCATTAAACCACTTGAGTTAACATTTTTTCATAGTATAAAATAGGGTCCAATTTCATTCTTTTACATGAAGGAATAATTTTTCCAACATTTTCTACTGAAGGAACTATCTGTGCCTTATTGAGTATTTCTATTCTTGGTCTCTCTATTTCATTTATTTCTGCTCTATTCTTTATTATTTTCTCCCTTTTACTGACTTTGAGCTTAGTTTATTCTTCTTTTTCTAGCCCTTTGAGGTGTAAAGTTAGGTTGTTTATTTTAATTTTTTTAATGTAGGCACTATAAACTTCCTTCTTAGAACTGCTTTTGCTGCATCACATATGTTTGTGTATGTTGTGTTTCCATCTTTCTATCCATATATTTAAAATTTTTTCTTTTTGAGTTATTCCTTAGTAGTTTTTCAGAAGCATATTGTTTACTTTCTACATATTTGTGAATTTTCCAATTTTCCTCCTGCTATTTATATTTAGTTTTATACCATGCAATTTTAATTTTCTTAAATTGGCTAAGATTTGTTTTATGGCCTAATGTATGATATATACCTGTGAATTTTCTGTGTTCAATGGAGAAGAATGTATATTCCACAATTATAGGATGGAATGTTATATACATATTAGGTCCATTTTCTCTAAATATAGTTCAAGCCCAATGTTTCTTTACTGATTTTCTGCTAAAGGATCATCGTTGTAAGCAGAATCTCTTGCTATTACTGTATTTTCTCTTCCTTCCTTTGGATTAGTTAATATTTGCTTTATATGTTTAGGTGCTCTGATGCTATATGTGTGTATGTAATGGTTACATTATCTTGATATATCAACCCCTTTATCATAATATAATGACCTTGTCTTTTGTTATAGCTTTCTACTTAAGGTCTATTTTGTCTGATGTAAGTATGGCCACTCCTTCTCTCTTTTGGTTTCCATTTGCCTAGAATATCATTTGCATTCATTCACTTTAAGTCTATGTGTGTCATTAAAGCTGAAGTGAGTCTCTTATATAGTTGGGTCTTGTGTTATCCATTGAGTCACTGTATGCCATTTGATTGGACAATTCAGGTCATTTAATTTTAAAGAAATAATTGACTGGTAAAGAACTTATTAATGCCATATTTCAAACATCTTTTATAATATCATTCTTACATTCCAGTTGTTTTAGAGTTTCTTGTTATTTCTTTCTTTCTTACTTTATTCATTTTTGAATTGATGATTTTCCTTAGTGGTATGTTTTGGTTCTCTTTCTTTATACTTTGTGTATCTACTGCAGGTTTTTGTTTTGAAGTTACCATGATGCTTAGATAACACATCTTATAGATATAATAGTCTGTTTAAGCTGATAACTTTGATCACATATAAATCTCTCTCTCATATTTTACTCCCCCTCTATTTTATTTTCAATATTACAACTTACCTTTTTATATAGTAAGTTCCCTGTATACAAACCTTCAAGTTGCAGACTTTCAAAGATGGAAACATATGTGCCAATTCCTGTATGCTAGCTATTGTAATGTACTACTGTACTTTTCAAGGTACTGTAAGATTGAAAATTTTTTATGTGTGTGTGTTTGGTTTTGTTGTATTTATTATTTGTGTGAAAATTATATTATTATGTTTTCATATTACTAATTAGCATGCTTTCATTTTAGGTTGAAGAACTCCTTTCATTGTTTCTTGTAAGGCATTTCCAGTGGTGATAAACTCCCTTGATGTATGTTTGCTGAGGAAAGTGTTTCCCTCTACTTTATTTCTGAAGGACTGTTTTGTTCTGCCTGCAATACAGAAGATTCAAGAGACACAGGTTCAATCCCTGAGTCAGGAGGACTCTCTGGAGAAGGAAATGGCAACACACTCCAGTATTCTTGCTGGGAGAATCCCATGGACAGGGAAGCCAGGCAGGCTACAGTCCATGGGGTCACAAACAGTCAGATACAATTGAACATGCACCCACACACCCATTTTGCTGGGAAGAGTATTCTGGGTTGGCAGTTTTTTCTTTTATCACTTTGAATATATCATTCTCTCTCCTAGACTCCAAAGCTTCTGTTGAGAAATCCACAGATAGCATTATGATGGTTCCTTTGTATGTAAGAGGATGTTTTCTTCCTGCTACTTTTTAAATGCTTTGTTTTTTAGACAATCTTACTGTACTGTGTCTTGGAGAAGACCATTTTGGGTGAAATTTCAGGGGGACAGTGAGCTGCATGAACATGGATGTCCAAATCTCTGCCTAGATTTGGAAAATGCACAGCCATTATTTCTTTAAACAAGCTTTCTGCTCTCTTCTCCTCAGGGATTCCAATACATAGATAGTTTCTCTCAAAGGTAGCCCATAATTCACACTGGCTTTCTTTACTCATTTTCTTTCTTTTTTTCATTTTGCTCCTCTAACTGGATGATTTTAAATGACCTATATTCTAGTTCCCTAATTCTGTTTGGTTGAGTCTAATGTTGAAGTTCTCTACTGAATTCTCCAGTCATTGCATTCTTCAATTCTAGTACTCCTGTTTGGTTTTTATAAGAAATTCTATTTATTTGTTGAACTTCTCACTTTATTCAAACAGTGCTTTCTTAATTTTATTTGATTGTCTCTCTGTGTTCCTTGTAGTTTACTGAAGTTTTTCAAGAAGAATATTCTGAATTCTTTGTCAGACAGTTCATGGATTATCATTTCTTTAGGGCCTATCATTGAAGTGTTTTTTATTAGTTACTTTCACTGCTATCATGTTTCTTTGAGTAGTCATGATCTTTGTGGTTCTAGGGCTTGCCAGGAGCCTGGGACTCTGATACCCAGCCCATTGCTGAGGATGGTCAGTAGCCCACAGTAGTTGTTTTGGAGTCCAGATCCAATAGACCTGTTCTGGTGCTGCAGTAGGTCATGAGAGCTGTCTAGAGCCATGGGATGGGGCCATGTGCTGATTTGGATCAGTGTTGATGTTCATGGTGATGTCAGATACACATTTTACTCTCTTTCCCCCACAGAAACGTGTCTCTCCACACTGGGCTGCCTAGGCTTGGTGAAGGGATGATGGGGTAATGCGAAAATGTCATTCTTATTCTCTTCAGTGAATCTTTTCTTATTTCTGTGCTCCATTCATGTTCTGTCAACCCTTGCCTGAAATCTCTAGCTCTCATGAAGGTATTTTCTGCATAGATAGTTACTCAAATTTATATTTCTGGGAGAGACAAGTAATAGAAATTCCTATACCATCATCTTGCTGATGTCACTCTCAGGGATTAAATAATTTAAGAATAACTAGAACTCAGTTATAGAGAATGTACCTAGCCAAAACCCAATAAGAAGGTCAGAATCTCTAGCTTTCTGGCTGGAATTTCAGGTTAGACCTCATATTCCATGAGAGGAGAAGCAAAGAGAAAGTGGATAGAATATCCAAGTATCAGAGTATGAGCAGACTAGTTACATGTGATGGAGGTCACACAGGGTACTGAAGCAGAACACAGTAACCTCAAACTATACTCCAGGCCCTTATACAGTAATAGAAAGCCTGGAATGCTTCATCTCATATTTGTAAGAAGAGGGCAAGAGAGGGAGGGAGTCTAAATCTCACTGGATTGTGATGAGCCTGCAAATGGCATACATAATTATAGACCATGGGTGAAAGTAGGGCAGGCAGGTCCTGACGATAGTAGTATTTCTTCTGAGCCAAGTGCTACCTGGAAAACTCTTTCCCCACAGCTTCAAATTCTTTTCTTTCGAGGTGGTTTCATGTCTTTTATTTTTAAAACTTTTCTTAACCACCTCACCTCCAACTCTTCCATTAGCAGCTGAGGTCTTTTCTTATTAATCATTTCATTTCCCTAACACGTGGCCTACATAATTTGCTTGTGTTAGGGCTGGGAAAGGTGGGAAAAAAAGACCTGAGCAGACTCTAAGCATAATAATACAGAGTCCAGAAGGAAACAAAGTATAACAAAGTGTAACATCAGAATAAGATAGGAAAATAGTAAGTAACCACAGGAGGATTAGGTGGTGGATACTCTGACTGTGGAATGGTGGCAGATACCTGAGATACAAGTGCATATCATAAATTCTAAGAAATTAGCAACTGGCAGCTTATTTTGGAAGAATTTTTGGAAAGGGGAAAAATGTGAAAATTGGCTGGAATTATACAAGTCTAATAAGAATCAAGAATTTTCATTTACTATTTAGAAATTCATGGTTATGTGGTTATAGAAATCTTAAAATGCTACATGTGGGTCATATGAAATTTTAGACAGATTTGTCCTGTGGATAGGGAATTTAAGTTCAAGCTGAATTTTTATGAGGAGAAATTGGCTAGAATTACTTGCCCTAGAATCAAAAGAGGAACTTTAGATAGTCAGTGATGTATTTGAATATGAAATATTCATATACATGTATAAAAATATGAATAAAGAATTTTATTCTATTTTCATATGCTAAAGGCACAAAGCTTAGTTTTAGCAAAAAGTTTAGTGTTTTATAACCTCCCATTTCTTGTACATCTGCACCCTGTCTTCCTTTACCTTTATTTCTATCCTCAAGACCAGGTTCTTCATACTTCAGTCAAAAGTTGAATTCCATGAAGGCCCACATTCTTTCAAAGTATCATATACACCTACATAAAGAACTATGAACAGAGTATCTATTTGCATAGTTCCTGAAGAACTATGGATGGAGGTTTGTAACATTGTACAGGAGGTGAATCCCCAAGAAAAAGAAATTGCAAAAAGGCAAAATGGTTGTCTGCAGAGGCCTTACAAACAGCTGAGCAAAGAAGAGAAGTGAAAGGCAAAGGAAAAAAGGAAAGATATATCCATCTAAATGCAGAGTTCCAATGAATAGCAAGGAGAGATAAGAAAGCCATCCTAAGTGGTCAGTGCAAAGAAACAGAGAAAAACAATAGAATGGGAAAGACTAGAGATTGCTTCAAGAAAACTAGAGATACCAAAGGAACATTTCATGCAAACATGGGCACAATAAAGGACAGAAATGGTATGGATCTAACAGAAGGAAAAGATATTAAGAAGAGGTGGCAAGAATATACAGAAGAACTATACAAAAAAGATCTTCATGAGCCAGATAACCATGATGGTGTGATCACTGACCTAGAGCCAGACATCCTGGAGTCCAAAATCAAGTGGGCCTTAGGAAGTTATCAGTATGAACATAGTGGAGGTGATGGAATGCCAGCTGAGCTATTTCAGGTCCTAAAAGATGATGCTGTGAAAGTGCTGCACTCAATACGCCAGCAAATTTGGAAAACTTGACAGTGGCCACAGGACTGGAAAATGTCAGTTTTCATTCCAATCCCAAAGAAGGCAGTGCCAAAGAATGCTCCAACTACCACACAATTGCATTCATCTCACACACTAGTAAAGTAATGCTCAAAATTCTCCAAGCTAGGCTTCAACAGTACATGAACCATGAACTTCCAGATGTTCAAGCTGGATTTAGAAAAGGCAGGGGAACCAGAGATCAAATTTCCAAAATCCATTGGATCACAGAAAGCAAGAATATCCAGAAAAACATCTACTTCTGTTTCATTGACTATACTAAAGCCTTTGACTATGTGGATCACAACAAACTGTGGAAAATTCTGAAAGAGATGGGAATACCAGACCACCTTTCTACCTCCTGAGAAATCTGTATGCAGGTCAAGAAGCAGCAGTTAGAACCAGACATGGAACAATGGACTGGTTCCAAGTTAGGAAAGGAGTACGTTAAGGTTCCATATTATCACCCTGCTTATTTAACTTATATGCAGAGTACGTCAAGCAAAATGCCAGACTAGATGAAGCACAAGCTGGAGTCAAGATTGCAGGGAGAAATACCAATAACTTCAGATATGCAGATGATATCAGCCTTATGGCAGAAAGCAAAGAGGAACTAAAGAGCCTCTTTTTTTTGTTGTTGTTGTTATCTTTTGCTTTTATTTATCCACATATTTACTCTTCCCATTGCTCTTTCTTCCTCCTAACATCTCCATACTTTAATTGGGATAATTTTCCTTCTGCCTTAAAAAAAAATTCCTCTATTATTCCCCTACAGTGGGTCTTCTGGTGACTCACAATTTCAGTTTTACTTCTGTCAAAATTTCTTTATTTTTCCTTCA
This sequence comes from Bubalus bubalis, assembly GCF_019923935.1. Lineage (NCBI taxonomy): Eukaryota > Metazoa > Chordata > Mammalia > Artiodactyla > Bovidae > Bubalus > Bubalus bubalis. The sequence continues at coordinate 69,539,028 of NC_059162.1, read as the reverse complement.
TTTTAAATGGTGATTTTATGGGTTGAATTTTAGGTTGGTAGGTTTTTTCATTACTCTCAGCATCAAAGTGAAAGAGAAGAGTGAAAAAACCAGCTTAAAATTCAACATTCAAAAAATTAAGATCATAATATCTGGCCCCATCACTTCATGGCAAATAGACAGAGAACAATGGAAACAGTGACAGACTATTTTTCTTGAGTGCCAAAATCATTGCAGATTGTGACTGAAGCCATGACATTAAAAGAAGCTTGCTCCTTGGAAGAAAAGCTATGACCAACATAGATAGCATATTAAAAAGCAGCAGCATTACTTTACCAACAAAGGTCTATATAGCCAAAGCTATGGTTTTTCCAGCAGGCACGTACAGATGTGAGAGTTGGAACATAAAGAAAGCTGAGCACCAAAGAATTGATGCTTTTGAACTGTGGTGTTGCAGAATACTCTTGAGAGTCCCTTGGACAGCAAGAAGATCAAACCAGTTCATTCTAAAGGAAATCAGTCCTGAATATTCACTGGAAGGACTGATGCTGAAGCTGAAACTCCAATACTTTGGCCATCTGACACAAAGAACTGACTAATTGGAAAAGACCCTGATGCTGGGAAAGATTGAAGGCAGGAGAAGGGGACGACAGAGCATGAGATGGTTGGATGGTTGGATGGCATCACCAACTAGGTGGACATGAGTTTGAGCAAGCTCCAGGAGTTGGTGATGGACAGGGTGGCCTGTCATGCTGTAGTCCATGGGGTCACAAAGAGTTGGACATGACTGAGCAACTGAACTGAACTGATATACCTAGCTTCTTATCTCTGCTATGCAGATGAAAAAGAATGGTCAGAGTGATTAAATGACTAGTTTAAGATAATACAGATTTAAAGTTATAGAGTTCATTCCCTGGTATTCTGTCTTCTTTCCACCAATTATACATCCATTAATTCATTTATTCATGTCTTTAATAAGTATTAGAGAAAGAATACTATGCACAAAACTTCTGATTTTTGTACAGACTCCCATAACTTTTTTGCTTATACTTTTCATTTAATCCCCACAATAAATCTCTGTGATGGATTAGTTATTAACCCCATTTTAACAGCTGATGAAGTTAAGGTTCAAAGAGATCAAGTCAATACGTCTTAGGTCACAAGATTTATTAAGTGTCAGGGCTGTAACTTGAATTTAGGTTCTCCAATGCAAAATTCAGTGAATTTCTCATTAAACAATGCTAAGGGCAAACCTATATGCAGGTTGGGAAGCAACAGTTAGAACTCGATATGGAACGACAGACTGGTTTCAAATAGGAAAACGAGTACGTCAAGGCTGTATATTGTCACCCCACTTATTTAACTTATATGCAGAGTACATCATGAGAAACGCTGGGCTGGAAGAAGCACAAGCTGGAATCAAGATTGCTGGGAGAAATATCAATAACCTTAGATATGCAGATGACACCACCCTTATGGCAGAAAGTGAAGAGGAACTAAAAAGCCTCGATGAAAGTGAAAGTGGGGAGTGAAAAAGTTGAACATCGAAAGTGAAAAAGCTCAACATTCAGAAAACGAAGATCATGGCATCTGTTCCCATCACTTCATGGGAAATAGATGGGGAAACAGTGGAAACAGTGTCAGACTTTATTTTTCTGGGCTCCAAAATCAGTGCAGATGGTGACTGCAGCCATGAAATTAAAAGACGCTTACTCCTTGGAAGAAAAGTTATGACCAACCTAGATAGCATATTCAAAAGCAGAGACAAAAAGAGACATTACTTTTCCAATAAAGGTCCATCTAATCAGGGCTATGGTTTTTCCAGTGGCCATGTATGGATGTGAGAATTGGACTGTGAAGAAAGCTGAGCACTGAAGAATTGATTCTTTTGAACTGTGGTGTTGGAGAAGACTCTTGAGAGTCCCTTGGACTGCAAGGAGATCCAACCAGTCCATTCTAAAGGAGATCAGCCCTGGGAGTTCTTTGGAAGGAATGATGCTAAAGCTGAAACTCCAGTACTTTGGCCACCTCATGAGAAGAGTTGACTCATTGGACAAGACTCTGATGCTGGGAGGGATTGGGGCAGGAGGAAAAGGGGACAACACAGGATGAGATGGCTGGGTGGCATCACCGACTCAATAGACGTGAGTCTGGGTGAACTCTGGGAGTTGGTGATGGACAGGGAGGCCTGGTGTGCTGTGATTCATGGGGTCGTAAAGAGTCGGACACAACTGAGCAACTGAACTGAACTGAACTGAACTGAAGGACACAGAACAACACATTGTTCCCACCATCACAAATGTTATCTAGTTGAAAACCAAGGACAGATTAAAGAACATATACACACAAAAATAGACACTCTAAACAATATTTTAAGTGTCAATTAAATTATGTAGGCAATAATTGCCAAGGATTCAGAGAGGAGAAGGATCACTGATAACTAAGGAATCAATGAAAGGTTGATGGAAAGTGTAGACATTAACATGGACTTAAAAAAAATTTTGAGTAGAAAAGGAGGAAGGGCTTTCTTGGCATGGTAGATGATATGAATAGTAACAAGGAAGTAGAAATACACATGACATGTTTAGGGGAAAATAAGTAAGGTATTAATAGTTGCCATTTATTGAAAGGTAACATGTCTTAGTGACTAAAAGCATAGCATTTAAAGACAGACTCCCTGAGTTTGAAACATGATTTTACTACCTTACAGCTGCTAAGAATTAATTAATTTCCCTATGTTCACTTTTCTCATCTGTAAAATTAGGATAATATTACCTATTTCAGAGGATTGTTATAAGGATGAAATGAGTTTACAACAGTGTCAAAACACTATGTAAATTGAGTTAACTAAATAAAGAACTGAAATATTATAAATATACTGTAACCCAGGCACTGTATTAAGCACATTTCATTTAATCTTCATCATCTTATAAAGTATATATAGTCATCTCCATGTTATGGTACGAAAACTAGAACAAAGAAAGTTAAATTTATTAAGATCTCATAGCTGGTAATTTAAAAGCTAGGATTCAAACACAAATGCAAAGCCTATGCTCTTACCCACTAAACTGATTCTTTCTTGTTCACTGTTCAGTCACTGAGTCGTGTCCGAATCTTCGCCACCTCATGAACTGCAGCACACCAAGCTTGCCTGTCTTTCACTACTTCCTAGAGTTTGTTTAAACTTCTGTCCACTAAGTTGGTGATGCCATCTAACCATCTCATCCTCTGTTGCCCCCTTCTCCTCCTCCCCTCAATCTTTCCCAGCATCAAAGTTTTCTCCAGTGAGTCAGCTCTGTGTATCAGGTGCCCAAAGTACTGGAGCTTCAGCTTCATCATCATTCCTTCCAATGAATATTCATGGTTGATTTCCTTTAGGATCGACTGGTTTGAGCTCACTGCAGTGCAAGAGACTCTCAAGAGTCTTTCTCCTCCAGTACCACAATTTGAAAGAATTGATTCTTCAGTGCTCAGCCTTCTTTATGGTCCAACTCTCATGTCCATATATGAGTACTGGAAAAACCATAGCTTTTGCTGTACAGACCTCTGTTGGCAAAGTGATATCTCTGCTTTTGAATACACTGTCTAGGTTTGTCATGCTTTTCTTCTAAGGAGCAACTATCTTTTAATTTCATGGCTGTAGTCACTGTCTGTAATAATTTTGCAGCCCAAGAAAAGAAAATCTGTCACTGTTTCTACTTTCCCCTTCTATTTGCCATGAAGTGATGGGACCAGATGCCATGATGTTAGTTTTTGAATGGTGAGTTGTAAGCCAGCTTTTTCACTCTCCTCTTTCACCCTCATGAAGAGGTTCTTTAGTTCCTCTTTGTTTTCTACCATTAGAGTGATATCATCTGCATATCTGAGGTTGTTGATATTTCTACTGGCAATCTTGATTCCAGCTTGTGATTCATCCAGCACAGCATTTTGCATAATGTACTTGGCATATAAGTTAAATAAGCAGGCTGACAATATACAGACTTCACATACTCCTTTACCAGTTTTGAAACTGAATTTTGAAATTAGGCTGACTCCTAAACCGATAGTTTACATTGGGTTAAAAAGCGTTACATTCCACTGCCTAAATGTAGGTGTAGACATTCACATATATCCATAATGTCTTTGTGATTTACGACTGAAAGGTATTTAACCGCTAGAAAATTGAATCACATGTGTGATGCCTCTTGATTTAATAGCCCAACTCATCCCCCCACCCAGATGCTATCCACAACTAAAAAGCATTGCTGGAGAAAAATCACATAACCAGGGGGATGCTACTACAAAATGATTATCTTCAACCTCAGCTGGGCCTGAAATGTGCCAGGAAGCTCCAGTCAGATAACTCTTCTGTTTCTCTCAGTGGTTATTTTAAACTTTCACCACTCTGAAGTCTTCTATACTTCTCCCCCATCCTACCATCACTGACACCTCCTACTTCACACACACATGCTCAACAGATGACCTTTTCTGTATTTTGCTGTGAAAATAAATTTAAATGCAATCATGTAGGAATTCCTTAGCTCCTCACCATCATGAATTCATTTGTAAACCCACTTATTTCTGTGTCTTTACCTTCTGGATCAGTAAAAAAGATGTCCTTATCTGTGTCTAAAGCTAATCTTTTTATCTCTGGACTTCCTCCCACATCTAAGATATTACTCCAGCAAACAATTCCTCCCATTTCTAAATTTTCAATCTTCCCTCTCTATTGGCTCTTCCTCTTTAGCTCATTCCCTATTCTTTAAAATTCTCTTTTAACCCACATCTTCCCCTAACTACCCCTCCCCTTCACTCTTCTCCTTTCAAAGTTAAGCTACTTGAAAGAAAACCTTTATATTCTTGACTCTCTTCCTTTCTTCACCCATTCTTTTGAGTTTTCCTTGGACCACATGTTCACAGAGTGAGATTAATCATAACCCTTGATTCATGACACATTCATCATTACTTCATGCATGGCCCATTTTTAATAAATTAGTTAGGTGGTCAGACAGCTTGCTCTGTCCTTTTCTCTATCCTGTCTCAGACTTTTCCTGGAAGGTTTTTCCTGAAAATCATTCCCTTCATGAATCTCATAACCTGAATTTTCATGTCAACTCAGCTTCTAGAAAACCTGACCAAAGATACTAATAATGACAAAACAGAAAGATTAAAGGAAAAAAAAAAAAAGCCAGAAACATCAGTGAAATCTTGGATTATCACATTAATCCTGGACTATTTAATTCTAGATTTGTTATTTAGTAAGAAAAATAACTGACTGTTTAAGCTCCTATAGCTGGGTTTCTCAGACTTGTACCTGAGCACAGGCCCTAAATGATTCACTCCCAAGCCTAGCTTATCCAGTCCAGATCAATCTTCTAAATTTTAGATATGGACACTAAGTACTTTAGTAATATTTCCATTTATTACCTCAAACTTGCCAAACTGGACTCAAATTTCTCCCCAAATATATATTTCTTTTTATATTTTGAACAACAGTGAATGTCATCCCAAACTGTTCACTTGACTCATACAAAATCCCAAATTATAAACAGAAGCCTGCATTCCCTACCATTCCCGTTCGCATCTCTCCTCTATTATGTTCCCCTATACCGCTGCTCCCGGAGAAGGCAATAGCACCCCACTGCAGTACTCTTGCCTGGAAAATCCCACGGACGGAGGAGCCTGGTGGGCTGCAGTCCATGGAGTCGCTAAGAGTTGGGCACGACTAAGCGACTTCACTTTCACTTTTCACTTGCATGCATTGGAGAAGGAAATGGCAACCCACTCCAATGTTCTTGCCTGGAGAATCCCAGGGATGGGGGAGCCTGGTGGGCTGCCATCTATGGGGTCGCACAGAGTTGGATACGACTGAAGTAACTTAGCAGCAGCAGCAGCAGCAGCATACCACCGCTCCAGGTTGTTTCCATCATGAGTCCAGTCCTGTGGATTCTGTTTCATAAATATACCTCAAATATATTCTTCCCTCACCATTTCCACTGTCAATGCCACTGCCATACCCTCAGCATTTTGCTCTTTGACAACAGCCTTTCACCTGGTCTGCTTTCCTCCTATCTTGATCTTCTCCAATTCATTACTTACCCACACTTCCACCAAAGGACTTTGTTTGGGCAGGAAGCAAAAAAATGTTCTCTCTTTCCACAAATAGTATGTGTGGTAAAATAGGATAAATTTGAAGTGGTTGTTTCCTAAAAGAAAAGGAGAGAAACAATGTAGAAGAAATGAGCTAAATTTTGCATTTGGTTGGACAAGATAAAGATTAAGGATACGTGTAAGAATAAGAGGATGCATACATTGAGCTAATTCAGCAGAAGCAGACACTTTGAGCCAGAAGGCCTAAGAAATTCAACAACCCCTTCTCTTCCCCTGGTTTTCCACCAAATTCCTAGAAAGATCGGGAAAGACGCAGAACTTCCTCCTCTTGTGCCTTGAACTTCCAGCAAACTTCATTTGACTCTCAAACTCTCAAATGACTGCTGAGCTACAACCCAAATCTGATAACATTATTTCTCTTTTTAGTATTTTCAATAAGAAACTCAAGAAAAATGCAAGCATCTTAGTTTAGCCCAGTGACTCAGCAATAGCAGACCACCCAGAGTTTACTACACCACCCTACCTAAGTCATGCTTTTTCATGCTTCCATGCCTTTCTGCATGCTGTCCGCCAAGTCTGGCACACCATTTTGTTCTATCCTTTCTTCTTTGCTAATAAATTCTGTTTGCCTAAACAAGGGAGTTCAAGCTTTTTCTGACCTACCAAGTGTAAATGCCCTTCAACTGGATTTGAGTATCATTGTAGGTGAACTTCTGTTCAAGTATTTCTAAAATTATATAGTAACAGTGATGAACTTCTTAAGAGAAGAAATATAACTGTGTTTCCAGAACAGCTCTCAGCCTCATACACAGTAAGTAGTATCCTCTTTCCAAAGTTTGCTTAATGTGTGTGTATGTGTTTTGTTTTCTTGCTACCATTTATGAAGGATTTACTATTTGCCAGGCTGAATAATAAGGACTTTATGTATATTTTTTAATCCTCACAAAACCCTATGAATTAAAAACTATTATTAGTAATATACATTTTATAAATGGGTAAAGGGTGAACAGAGAGGTTTAGTGATGTACACAAGTTCACACAGCTAGCAACTAAACAGATGTCAGCAAGCTACATACATATTAGTAACAATAAACATTTGTAAAAGTCAAAGTAGAAATGGCTGCATGAGAAAACACATATGTACACTAAAAACTATACTCATTTATTCACTCAACAAATATTTAATGAAGAGAGTGTGGTAGGAGATGGAAATCATGTAGCCATACTTCAGTTTCTCTAAGCAAGTATCTTATCCCTTTAAAACAAATTCAGAGTAAGTAAATTTTAAATCCATTAAATTTCAAATGGATTTTTAAATCCATTAAATTTCAAATCCATTTTCCCCCACTAATCCTTATGGTTTTTCTTTTCTTTTGCAAGGTGTTAGTCAGTCTCTGGACATGCACTTGAAAAAGTGTGTTAATATCTCTACTGAAGTCCATCATAGTTTTATTGAAAATCAGCTATTTCCGTTATTTTTTTATTAAAATAACTGGTGAAGAAAAAGAAAAAACACAAAAAGATTTCATCACATGTGAAATATTTGGGAAAATAGTAGCCATAATAATTAACAATGAGAGCTGAAATGAATTAAAACTTGAAAAAAAATTGAAAATAATAGCACCAAAACAAAAGCCAGGTAAATTCCAAGCTTCAGGATGCTAAATCTACCCACAAAACAGCTCAACATCAACCGAAATGGATGTTCAGTCCAAATATATATCCAGAGGTAGGTACGTTGAAACAAAATTTAGTCTAATGCTGAGTGTTCATTTGCCAAGCAGACAGGCCATTAAAAACCTGTGGTTTGGGATATTTTCAACTGAACCTGAATTTTCAAATGTATAAATTAGTTTGCCTCCTTGGGAAGACATGATTTCCTGTTTTGAAGAGAAATGCAGGCTTCTAAAAGCTTATTGTAATGGTTCAAAAGGCTACTTGGGCATCAAATAACTATTAAAAACAATATTTTGACTATTTAAGTGTAAACGAATCAGAAACATATGGATTAAATTTCCCTTAAATTGCACATGCTCTGAACTGCAGAGAATACGCATGGGTGAAAGCTGTTTTGGATTTCAGTGAGCTCCAAACACTCAAAAACTCATCTGAGATGTTCAGTGAACTCAAGAGTACAGCTGGATTCACCCATCCCTAATTCATCCCTATCCCATGCTTATGGTCTTAATATAAGGAAGGGTATAAGCACACAAATAGCTTACAGGTAAAATGTCTAGACCTAAATTTAGAGGTGATTGAAAAAAAAGGGAGAGAGGAATAAATTTTTTAAATCTGTGTTTAAACAGAAAGTCTTTCAGGTTTAAAGAAAATCTGAAATATTCTTTAGACTATATAATTTCCTTTTAAGTCTCTTTCTAGTTAAAGATTAATTCATACAACTCGAGGATGGAGACTAAAGTAAACTAACATTTTTTTTCTAAGCTTCCACAATGTGCCAGGCACTGTGCTTGATACTTTTACATGCATTATTTCTTTATTCAATCCCACCAAAATCCAGCTTATGATCCCCCTATGCACAGAACTCACAAGGCATTCATATTTCACTCAATTTTATTCTCACCTTGAGCTATCAGTCTGTTTACAATAAATGGCCTGAGACAAATAGGTCAACTGAAAAAAAAGAGTTATATTTTCCTCATCCAGTTAAGCTGATAATACTAAGAACTGAAGTCCTTAGCTCCTAACAGAACTACAAGGAATGGGAGGACCGAATAAAAAGTGATTCGGAACATATGTTTGGGGATAGCAAACCAATTATGTCTTTTTCTCTCAGTCTTTTTTATGTCCTCTATGTAACTGGGGAAATAATACTGTACAAGGTCATTGTGAGTACAGAGTGAAAAGTTGTATGTAATGTGCCTGGAATAAATGTTCAATAAGTGATAACTATTCAATAAGAAATAAGTATATTCATATACTCAATACTTATTTTCTCCAACAAACCAGTCAGAGCCAGACTGTGTCACCATCTATAACCCTTCCCAAAATGAGTCCCTCTGATCTCTCTCCAGATTATGTGATAAATGCTTCACCAAGCACCCTATAGAGATAATAAATGGTCCTCGCACACCTGGCAGAGGTTACCTGGAACCACTTCCACCACAAGTTGCAACTCTCCACCTCAGGGTGTGTGGCTTGTGCGATGTCATGATGGTTACTTGAAGACTGGAACCATTCTAGCACATGTCAAGTTAGAAGTTGCCTGTGTCTAACAGCAGGGAATGCCATGACTCAGCTCTTGTTAACTGAGGTTTAGCAACACTTTACAGGAGCCTCCCTTTTCCAATTAAAATCCAGTTGGCTCCTCTACTACCAGTGTAGGGCGCTTTCAGCCTTCCAAAAAAAAAAGTCATAGCTCTTTCTCAAGTACCTCTCAGCTCTAGCACGTCACTCATCCACGCTGCCATGGCTGGAGGCAGCACAGCCCATAGAGCAGACATTCAGAACAGCCATTCAGGAGAGCTCCAACACTCAGATCCATCATCTCTGAGAAAGGAGAACGGACATCGACAGCCCCTTCCCACCAACCACTCATGCTGTCTTATCTGGGGGGCATGCCTCTGCCTCTCTATGACCTCCAACTTTTGTATAAGGAAGGAGATGGAAAAGGGTGGTGGGAGAGTTCCCAGAAACATATCACAATTCCATACAGAAAAATGATCAAAGTTTTCTCTTTAAGTTTCCTTTTCTCAAGTTTTCTCTTTCTGCTCCTCCCACCTCTAATACCTCCCCACATGTCCGTTTTCTTGGGAAAAGGCCTGATGCTCCAGCATTTCAGCCCATGAGGTTTTCATAAAATGCCTGTGCAGGTTTAAACTTCTGAGTTATAGCAAACCTTGTCAAATTTGCTGTTTAGTCAACAACCTGTCGGCAGTGCAAACCTGAGGAGAAGAGATGTTCTGGCCAGCAGGTATCTGTGAATCACTCCTCTCCATGAGGTTTTAATGAGCCGCATTAACTCAAGCACTCTGACAAATCCATACATGAGGTAATTGGTTATAAATGCCTAGTGAGAGGCTACACACAGAGCGAAGGTGTTGAATGTTGTGTACTCACCACAGGTAAGAATTTTAAGAGGCAACCTAATTACTTGAGAACCTTCTAATTCTCATTAGGTCTCTCCTTGGTTGGTTGCTCTTTAAGTTTGCAGGACCAGAACTAGCTTCAGATCATAGCTAAGAAGGTGAAAGTGACTGATATTTAACAGAGGGCCCACCCTTCAGCCTATGTGCTCTCTGGAAGAAATAATGGGAAAGCATGCCCTCCCTGCAGCTCCACTGATATTCAACTTTAGTTCGTCTGTCAAAGGCAGATGTGCTGGCAAAGTAGAATTTTGGGTGCTGTTTAAGCTTCCGTACTGCATGATCCACAGTGTTACCACAGGCCAGTTTGGCACAAGGCTACAGGGTCACCTGTGGTATTGCATCACCATGGGAAAAAAAATCATTATTGGAGTTGTCGGCCTGGTAACAGAAGGTCTATTGTTAGAACCAGGGGCACATGTATAAGACTCAGCCCTGCAGAGGGGGATCTAGGCAGGAATTGACACTGATGCCTGGTATATTATAACTGTGATCCAATGAATTTTGTCCACATCTGAGAGGTCTCCAGCCAATGGAACTGGTGACTGTGAGGTTATCTCTAAGGACACAGTTCTAGCTTTCAAGGAGATAAATGAGATTATCAGGACCTTACAATAGCCCAGGTTCAGGTGAGTGCTAGATGCCTAGGAGACCTGAATGGAGTACTAAGAAGAGTAACCAAGCAGGCTACCATGTAGAAACTGAAGCCCCCAAACTCCTGTCTTTCCCCTATTTCACCCTCTTGTCACTAATCCCCAAATTCCACTCAAGTGCCCAAGTTAGAAACCAAGGCACCATATATGATGCCTCCCTCTCTCACCCTCTTATATTCAAATCAAACACCAGTGCTTTTGTTCTATATCCTTAATGTCTTTTGAATTTGTACTTCTTTCCATCCTCACTGTCATTACCTTAGTTCAGGACATCATTACCCTAACGAATCCACATTTCTTGCCACTACATCCACTGTAGTCTGTGTTCGAGCACTCCCCCAGTTACTTCTAGCTCCCTATATGTGCCATGGTCCCTCGTGCTTCTGGGGTTGGAACATCTTTACCTGGCTAAGTACTACTGCTTCACTTCCTCAAAGAGGGCTTCCCAATTCCCTAACCTGGGCTTGGTACCCCACTCCTATACTATTGCAGACGCTATAATAAGAGCAACAAATACCATACTGCAGCTTCCTCTTTGCTTAATTTGGTCTTTTTGATGAATTCTGTACTTCCAGCTCTTAGCATCCTGCCTCAAAGAGAGAATGCAAGCAATGAATATTTAACTGCTGGGCTGGATTGTATGACGTGGGGACTACACACCTGACAGATTCTGGACAGATTATGTTTTTCTAATTAGACAAAAATGCTGGATCAAATGAGTCATTTGATCCAGCAATCAAACTTCTAGGTATATAGCTGAAATAAACGAAATCAATATATTGAAGAGATATTTGCACGCCCTCATTCATTGCAGCGTTATTCACAATAGCCAAGACAACCTAAGTGTCCATCACAGATGAGTAGGTAAAGAAAATATAGTACACACCCACTTGAATAGTATTCAGTCATAAGAAAAGGAAAAGCTACCATTTGCGACACCCACATGGTCAGACCCTGAGGACATGGTTGTCATGGGGTGGTAGTAAGGGGACATGGGGAGTTGTTGGTCAAAGGGTACAGACTTCCGGTAACAAGATAAATTCTGCCAATCTAACGTATGGTATCAGTGAACCAGCAGTTAACAACTGAAGGAGGCAAAGAAAAAAAATACAAAAACAAAATACCAGGCAGAGGTCATAATAACTCTTCATCTAAAGAGAGCATCTTTAAACTTCTGTGGTGGCAAGAAACAGTAATGCTATTTGAAACTGAGCATTACATGCTATAATCTGTTTAGATACTTCTTTTGGAGATTTCTATTTTTCACAAACTCCTCCAGCCGCTTATCCTAATACTGAGTCGATATAAATATTTGCTCCAAGCTGACCATAAATTCAACTTGTCCTTCCACTCCCACACATAAATTCTCCTTGTCTTCCCACCTACCCCAAATTAAGGCTGTCCAGGCATAAGAAAAACCAAAACCTAGCCTCATAACAAGTATTAAGGTGTTAGTTTGTAAAAAAGAAATTAAAACTTTCTTGCATACCCCTTTTATAAAGAAACCTGAACAAGTTGAAATAAAACAAGAACAGTTTGAAATAAAATATCAATTTTACATAGTAATAGGAGGAAAAAAAGCAATGCTCCCCAGGACACAGTAATGTTGCCTCTAAAATTGGTCAGTACTAAAGAAAATAATCTGTAAAGAATCTGCCTGCAATGCAGGAGACCCAGGCTTGACCCCTGGGTTGGGAAGATCCCCTGGAGAAGGGAATGGCAACCTATTCCAGTCTTCTGCCTGGAGAATTCCATGGACAGAGGGGCTTAGCGGGCTATAGTCCATGAAGTTGCAAAGAGTTGAACACAACTGAGCCACTAACACTTTCACTTTAAAGAAAATAAGGATTCCAAAAATAGGTCTGTTTTCATTAATTTAACTAATCAAAACACTTTCTGTTGATAAGCTTGGTACTCCTTCATGCACTGCTACTGCTGCTAAGTCACTTCAGTCCTGTCCGACTCTGTGCAACCCCACAGACGACAGCCCAGCAGGCTCTCCCATCCCTGGGATTCTCCAGGCAAGAACACTGCAGTGGGTTGCCATTTCCTTCTCCAGTGCATGAAAGTGAGAAGTGAAAGTGAAGTCGCTCAGTTGTGTCCGACTCTTCGCGACCCCATGGACTGCTGCCTACCAGGCTCCTCCGTCCATGGGATTTTCCAGGCAAGAGTACTGGAGTGGGGTGCCATTTGTCAAAATCTGTGAATCATGATCAATTTCGTGTCCTGTCTCTAAATGCCAGGCAGCTATCCTATATGGTTCTGCAGGTTGCTCACTACACAAAGATGCCCACCCAAAACTGACTGGGGACTGAAATCCAGCCTGAACTCTGCTCAACAAGCTTTGTGCCCTAGCATGGGGCTTGCCTCACTCAGTAGTTCGGACACATTTTTCTAATCCACACAAAGGTTTCTTACCCATAATAGATATCCTGCTTGAAAGGATTAAGACTTAGACACTATCATGGCTCTCAAGTAACTCAAGAAAATCAAACCTTTGAATTATATATTCCAGAGATCCCAAAGGCCCTAATCAATCTGAGAATATACCATTTTGCCCTCTAATCATCATGACTTTGAGCCTGAATGAAGCCATAAATCACTGAATGAATCCACTCAACCTCTGCCCATCAGAACCTTTGCTTATAGTGGAGATTGCCTGAACTTTAAACCATACAGAATGAAAAACAAAGGCTATAAAAGTCAGTTTGAGGCCTTCTTCTGTCTTCAAGTCAGTGAAGGTAGATCAAGCCCTTCTCACATTATCACTCTAACTTTTGTTCCATCCTCATGTCTCCTTCTTTAACTCTTTGCTGCCTCCTCTTCCACTTCTGAAGATTCTGATGATTACACCAGACATGCAAAAAAACACAGCATAATCTCCCTATACAGGGTCAGCTGATTAGCAACCTTAATTCTCCTTTGCATCATAACATAACATTTCACAGGTTTGGGGGAAATGCTACACAGACACTTTGAGGGAGCCGCATTCTAGTTTCTGGACTTGTAGTCATCTGGTACAATAAATGTCCCTATAGTTAAAGCCTACATAATTTGAATTTGGGTTTGATTTACTCACCATATCCTCCTTCTCACCACTCAGCACAGTGCCATTAACATAGTTTTTGAATGATAAATATTATTGAAAAATATATTTATTGATAATCTTAGTACCCAGATTGGAGAAGGAAATGGCAACCCACTCCAGTATTCTTGCCTAGAGAATTTCATGGACAGAGGAGCCTGGCAGGCTACAGCCCATAGTGTCGCAAAGATTTGGACACGACTGAGCAACTATCACTTTTTAGTATCCAAACAATTTAGGTGAGTGGTTTTCAAACTAGATCTCACAGAATCCTAAAGTTCCACTGCTGTGCCAGAGGGACCATCGGAGGTGGGGAGGGGAGACGAATGAAAAAGGGGGAGGGGAGACTAATGAAAATTATTTTGTAATTCCATGTAAAAATTTATTCATAAGAAGAAATTTTACTGCTACAGGAAGTTTAAACAACACGGGAATTAGGTCATTGACAACATAGCACAATTCAAAATGCTTGCTTCATGAAGATGTTGATTTCATAACATAAACTGAACCAGCTGTCTAGGTGAGTTACCCTTGTAACAGAAAGGACATGTTTCATGTGGTGCCCAGCTAAAACTGGGTTGAGTAGAACTGGAGCATGAGACAGTCTCTTTGGAACTCAGCATTCATTCTAAATATAGTTTCCTACTCAATCCCCCAAATATTCTCTTCTAATTAAGCAAATTACCTTGGCCCTGTAAATTTCAAAGCTCTCTGGAATTCAATTAGAAATGAAGAATTGCTTTTTCCAAGCTACTGAAAGAAGAAAAACAATAGTGAGCATTATTAAGTGCTTACTTACTCTGGGCCATGCACTGTGCTAAGTAATTGACACATAATATCCCTTGTGTGTATATAATTTTTGCCATAAACCTGAAAAGTATACTTTTTATCTCCATTTTACTAATAAGAAAAACTGAGACTCAGTTCAGTTCAGTTCAGTTCAGTCACTCAATCGTGTCCGACTCTTTGTGACCCCATGAATTGCAGCACGCCAGGCCTCCCTGTCCATCACCAACTCCCAGAGTTCACCCAGACTCACGTCCATCGAGTCAGGGATGCCATCCAGCCATCTCATCCTCTGTCGTCCCCTTCTCCTCCTGCACCCAATCTCTCCCAGCATCAGAGTCTTTTACAATGAGTCTACTCTTCACATGAGGTGGCCAAAATACTGGAGTTTCAGCTTTAGCATTATTCCTTCCAAAGAAATCCCAGAGCTGATCTCCTTCAGAATGGACTGGTTGGATCTCCTTGCAATCCAAGGGACTCTCAAGAGTCTTCTCCAACACCACAGTTCAAAAGCATCAATTCTTCGGTGCTCAGCTTTCTTCACAGTCCAACTCTCACATCCATACATGACCACAGGAAAAACCAGAGCCTTGACTAGACGAAGCTTTGTTGGCAAAATAATGTCTCTGCTTTTAAATATGCTATCTAGGTTGGTCATAACTTTCCTTCCAAGGAGTAAGCATCTTTTAATTTCATGGCTGCAGTCACCATCTGCAGTGATCTTGGAGCCCAGAAAAATAGTCTGACACTGTTTCCACTATCTATTTTGCCATAAACCTGAAAAATAGATGTTTCCCCATCTATTTCCCATGAAGTGATGGGACTGGATGCCATGATCTTCACTTTCTGAATGTTGAGCTTTAAGCCAACTTTTTCACTCTCCACTTTCACCTTCATCAAGAGGCTTTTGAGTTCCTCTTCACTTTCTGCCATAAGGGTGGTGTTATCTGCATATCTGAGGTTATTGATATTTCTCCCAGCAATCTTGATTCCAGCTTGTGCTTCTTCCAGCCCAGCGTTTCTCATGATGTACTCTGCATAGAAGTTAAATAAGCAGGGTGACAATATACAGCCTTGACGTACTCCTTTTCCTATTTGGAACCAGTCTGCTGTTCCATGTCCAGTTCTAACTATTGCTTCCTGACCTGCATACAAATTTCTCAAGGGGCAGATCAGGTGGTCTGGTATTCCCATCTCTTTCAGAATTTTCCACAGTTTATTGTGATCCACACAGTCAAAGGCTTTGGCATAGTCAATAAAGCAGAAATAGATGTTTTTCTGGAACTCTCTTGCTTTTTCCATGATCCAGCGGATGTTGGCAATTTGGTCTCTGGTTCTTCTGCCTTTTCTAAAACCAGCTTGAACATCAGGAAGTTCACGGTACACATATTGTTGAAGGCTGGCTTGGAGAATTTTGAGCATTACTTTACTAGCGTGTGAGATATTCTGCCCAAGGCCACAAAACTTGAGAGATCCTTTAAAATTCCCCCATACATTGGCCTTAAAGACACCAATAATAATAGGTGACCGTTTGTCTTGCTGTCCTAAAACAACCCTTTCATTTACATGATGTCGAGAAGCACTCACAGAGATTTCAGATTTATAGTTATGTTTAAGTGGAAAGTAAACTTTATAGAGTGGGAAATCTTCATAAAGACCATGCCTCACTAAATATAAAATTCCTGGATTAGAATAATCAATTTTGCTGAAATTTCCACAGAGAATCTAATATTTGTCCTGAGTAAAGCATAGTAAGTAACTGACCAGAAGCACTTTAGAAGAGATTAGCAACCTAGTCTGAGGGCAGTCAAACCTGGGTCTGGGCTTGAACCCTGACTGTGTGACTGTGGAGAAATTCTTAACTCTGCTAAACTGGTTTTAATCTGTTAAATGGGGATGATTATTGTGGCACTGAGAGGAATAAATAAGGAAATGACAATTGGAATGTTTGAAAGAGTCTCAATCATACAGCAAACAACAAATATCTGTTATTAGTATAATTGAGACATTTATAGAGCTTTTGAATATGAATTTTAAATATCTGTTCCCATTGTACAGTAGCAATAATAATTAGTAGCAATAATGATAAATCAGTAAAATAGCAATAATAACTGCTCCCTCTCTTTCCTGATCATCTACTGCTCCCTCTACAGAAGTGATACCATAAACATCAAGTCTGTTATATATACTTCATTTAAAAAATAACTCTTCTGTGAACATTTACCACTTAACTATCACTCAATCTTTATGCTCCCCATTAGAACAAAAATCTTCAAAATCCTGTTTAGAGGGACTTCCCTGGTGGTCCAGTGATTAAGAATCCACATTCCAATGCAGGGAATGTGGGTTCAATCCCTGGGCAGGGAACTAAGACCCCATACGCTACAGGGCAACTAAACCTTTTCACTACAACTAGAGAGCCCGTGTGATGCAAGAAGAGAAGCCTGCACCACAATGAAAATTCAATGCAACGCCCCCCCCCAAAAAAAATCCTGTTTGTACCCATTGTCCATACTTCCCCTCCTCCCATTCTCTCCTGAAGCCACACTACTGAGCTGTTTTGCTTCCAGGCCCTGTTTGAAAGTCACTTTTGTCAAGATCACCAAGGACCTCCTCGTTATCAAATCCAATGCTCATCTTACTTGTCCTTTAAACAGCATTTGACACAGTTGACCATTTTTTCCTTTCTGAATCATTTTCTTTACTTGGCAACCACAACAGCACTCTCTCAGTTTTCCTTCTACTCTCTCAATTCTTTCAGCTCTGTTTTTCAATCTTGTCTACTGGTTCTGATTAATCTTCCAGAACTTTGAGAGTGCCCTAGGGCTCAGATCTTTGGGGTCGCACAGAGTCGGACACGACTGAAGCAACTTAGCAGCAGCAGCAGGGCTCAGATCTCTCTTTTAGCTAACTCCCTTCTCTAATGATCTTATCCACTTCTGTACTTTAAGTAACATGTAGAGACTAACAGCTCTTAAGTGTATATCTCGAACTCCAACCTCTTCCTTGAATTTCAGATTTGTATAACCCATTGAACACCTCTGTTTGGCTGCCTAAGAGGTATCTCACAAATAACAGTTCCCAACCTGAATTCCTATTTTCCTATTTCTACCCTCTGCCTCCACCCTTCCATTAACTCTGTAAGTAGCAACTCCATTTTTTTCAGCTGCTCAGATCAAAAACTTCTTTGACATTCTCTCACACCACTCTTGGCCATCTAATCCATAAGCAAGTCTTATTAACTCCACTTTCAATCTGGCTTCATTTTAATAATTTACCATACAATCCAATAAGCAGGCTTACTTTAAAATTTACACCAGACAGTATCACTCCTTTGCTTAAAAATCCTATAATTGCTTCCCATTTCATTCAGAATCAAGTCCAAAATTCTTGCTATAGTCTACAAAGCCTTTCATAATGTTGCCCCTATTTCTGATTTCATCTCCCAGTATGTTTCTTCTCGCTCACTCCACTCTAGCCAGACAAAACTCTGTAGTGATTCTTGACTACTTCAAGGTTTTATATTAGCTTTACTCTCTGCTTGAAACATTCTTCCCAATTAATTCTATATACCTTGCTCCCTCATTTTATTCAAGTGTCTGTTCAAATGTCACCTTAGCAGAGAAATTGTGGAATAGTCATCGCATCTTCATCACTCTCTATTTCTTACCTTCTCTCATTTTTCTTCATAAAAGTCATCACTACCAGGAATATTAATTTTTTATTATTTGTTTTCCTCATCATAATGTAAGCTTCATAAGTCCATGGACTTTGTCTTTATAATTAATTGCTATAACCTAAATGCATACAATAGTACATGACAAAAAACAGAAGCATCCATAAACCTTTGTTGAATTAATAAATCATTTATTAATCCCTTTTTATGTAACCATTATCTTAGTATATCATTACAACCATTTGGGGTCAAACGCTTGGGCACTGGAATCAGAATGTCGTGAGTCTGATACTATTAATAACTCTTCTACTAGTTATATCAAATTGGATAAGGTATTTTGCCTCTCTAAACCTAGATTTCCTCATCTGTATAAAGTGAAAGAAAGTGAAAGTGAAGTCGCTCAGTCGTGTCTGACTCTTTGTGACCCCGTGGTCTGTAGCCCACCAGGCTCCTCCATCCATGGGATTCTCCAGGCAAGAATACTGGAGTGGGTTGCCATTTCTTTCTTCAGGGGATCTTCCCGACCCAGGGATTGAACCCAGGTCTCCCGCATTGCTGGCAGATGCCTTAACCTCTGAGCCACCAGGGAAGCCTGGTATATCTGTATACAGGTGTTCATCTGTATAATAGGGAATAATTTCTCTTTCATGGTATTACTGTCAAGATTAAAACAAATAATGTATGAAGAGCTTTACACAATGGCTCTTCAAACCAGTCCATCCTAAAGGAAATCAACCGTGAATATTCATTGGAAGGACTGATGCTGAAGCTGAATCTCCAATACTTTGGCCACCTAAAGTGAAGAACCGATCCATTGAAAAAGACCCTGATGCTGGGAAAGATTGAGGGCAAAAGGAGAAGAGGGCGACAGAGAATGAAATGTTTGGATGGCATTACTGACTCAGAGGACATGAGTTTGAGAAAACTCCAGGAGATAGTGAAAGACAGGGAAGCTTGGAATGCTGCAGTCCATGGGGTCAAAAAGAGTTGGACGTGACTGAGTGACTGAACAACAAACAACAAACATTGCATAGCATTAATCTAGGTAAGGAAACTAAGAATCAGAGAGTTAAAAACCCAAAGTCAAACAGACAGGTTATAAAATAGAAGGAGAGCAGGCTAGAATACAGAATCTACAGCCTGATGCTTGATGATTTGCTTATTTGTGTTATACTGATTGTTCTTGAAACTAACTCTAGACAAGCAGCTTTTCCTCCTCCATTTGTTCTTAAATCCAAAAAAGCAAAATGAAACTTTTCTTTAGAGTGTTATGAAATCCTGCTGAGGTGTCCTATTTTCTGGAATGGACACTATCAACTTTCTATTTTCATTTATTCACACTACAAACAAATGACTAGGAATTTATAATCTCTTTGGAACATAAACCACGTGTTTTGATGACAAGAAAACCAGGAGAACTGAGAGAGGGTAAGGAAATTAAGAGACAAGAGTCATAGCTTTGCCTCTTGGTAGATGAGAACACTCTCCTATTCCTTCCCTCACTCCCAGTCCATTTGGTAGTTTCTTTGTAGAGCCCTCACTATGGAAACACAAATACATGAGAATGACTGACATACAAACTTACTTTTCTCCTAAGTGTTAAGGATTCTTGTTTAAGTTCCTAACATCAATTTCTCAAAACAAAAATGCATAGATAATCCTTTGGTGAATAAATCAGAATGCTTACTATTCATCTCATCTGGTTTGCACACTCTTAAGTGATGCCTCTGGGTACACTATGAAAAAAGCTTTAATTAAGAGCAAACACACTTGGGTTTTGCTTATCTTGGGTATAATAATCAGACTAAAGATTTTGTAAAGGGGGAAGAAAGCAGATACTTTTTTCCCCAAGCTTTTTGTCTATTTATGCAGTTACTAAAAAAAGAAAGAGAAGGGAAAAAGCCACATATATTGTATAATGTTATTTACAATCTCTGGAGAGAATGAACATACAGTGTTAGTGTGTATGGATACTGTCATGTGTTAAAAGAAACACTCCTGTTGTGGGCCTGCAACTATATAATTTTGAGGTTGGATTTCAGGGTTTATTGGGATAAGGTAGTGATTCATAGAGATGGTGATATTTTAGCATTTTCTACTCAACATGGGAATTCAGAGATTTATCCTAGGAGAAATGAAGGGGAAAGCTATATGTCTCAACTTCTATTTTTAATGAGGATAAATTTGCAAGGATGTCAAGAACTGGACAGTTCATTTGCCAAATCTCTGTTTTACATATGTATGTTTCTTTCTTTCTTTCTTTTTTTTTTTTGCCACCTTGTTCTTCTGAAAAAGGTGTTGTTGAAAAAGAACTGGCTTCGGAGGCACAGGTGCTATATTAATGTTGGAAGCATTCCTATGTGGAAGCCTGTATGCTTCCTACTGAATATGCGGTATTTACTACCACTTAATCCAAAGACCCCCTCCTCCTTCTATTTATGGTAACTGAACTGTGTTTAGTGTATGTGTGCATTTTTTTAACTACATCTGGACTGCAAATATGTTTTTTTTAATACATTAGTTAAAAGTATGATAGTTCTCATCATTCTTCTTTCACTTGAAAGCCTGACATTCTTGCTTATGATCCTATCTCCCAAAGTGAAACCTTTAGGCAAATCTCTCTAGGCCTCAGAATTCACATTGGAAAATTAGGAATTATAATATCTACCACACACTCAAAAAATGTTACCAAGATTAAAGGCTATAACTTTCCCATACCACTTAGCATATACACAATAAATGTTATGTGGGAATATAAACAATAAATGCTACTTGGAAGGTAAATAGAGTACAGTGGTTTGTAAGCAAATAGACCTGATTTCTTTCTACTATTTATAAACTGTGCAACCTTGACCAGTTTAATTTCTCTGAGCTTCAATTTTTTTCCTTTAAATTGGAATGACATATTACCTAACTCATAATATATGATACTTAAATGTGATAAAAATGCTCTATATATTAGCCATTATTATTATTACTTTTTGAATGCTTGTATAGACAGCATATTTTAGCACACTTTCAGGAAAATCAGTGAAAAGATTCATTTATTTTCTTATAAGAATGAAGATTGACATGAGACCCTCTATGTATTGTATAAATTGAGAATTATAGAGTCCTAAAAACTAGTAAATTACAGAGTATCTCTGAACTGTTAGATCATTTGTGATTTCTCAGTCTGGATACATCTATCCTGGCATGGATGTGTATAGGCATTCTTGGTCTAAGTTCAATTAAGAATCACATAAGCTCTTTGAGCTTCCAGCTGTGTCTCTCCTGGAACAAGCTAGACATCTAAAGAAGTGGTTTTTATCTCGCCGTCTCTGAGCTCTCAGGCCCAGTTAGGCCAAGGTCCTGTTCCTTTAGTTCCTTGCTCAACAGCTCTCTGCAACCCAACTTTTACAAATTTATGTCTCCTTCCATTGGAGCTATGCTTTTGATCTCTAGTTCTCCTGGAATCTAGAGTCATTAATTTTGTATAACATGATTGTTTTCTCACTTCCCATTAACTCTGAATAAAAACTACAGACACGCAAAAACCATCAATCAAGGCAAGTATACAATGACACACCCGCCAAAGAGACCCAAGACATGTAGTCAGAGTGACTGTGCAGAAGTCACTGAAAATGCAGTTAGAATCACAATCTTCCAACACCAAAAGGGTATTATGGTAGTTACTATGGTCAGTGAAGTATAACACATTCTGAACTGGAAAAAAAAAAAAAAATCTGCCTTGGGAAAAAAAGCTGCTTTGTGGACTGCCATGTGGAAATCATTCAGAAATATTTAAGTTTTTCAAAAGGCATTTGATTCATTCATTCTGTTTTTCAACAAATGTGTGGGAAAAGTAAGAATAATTGCTAACATTTATTGAGCATTTTCTATGTGTCAGATACTGTTCTAAGCACTGAAAAATGATAACATAATAGGAAGTGGATAACGCATAAGATCTCCACCTAAGTGAACGTCCCAGGTGGCTCAGTGGTAAAGAATCCACCTGCCAAGCAGGAGATACGGGTTCAATCCCTGTGTTGGAAAAATCCCCTGGAGCAGGAACCAGCAACCCACTCCAGCATTCTTTCATGGGAAATCCCATGGACAGAGGAGCTTGGTGGGCTAAAGTCCATAGGGTCGCAGAGTCGGACACGACTTAGCAACTAAACCACCACCACTTCCGCCTCCACCTAAGTAAACTGAGGCACAAAGGGGTTAAATTATTTTCCCAAAGTTACAAGGTAAGTGATAAAACCAGCTACTTACCAGGTGCAAGACATTTTGCCAGAGACTGAGGATACAAAAGTAATAGTATCTAATCCTGTCTTTACGACAATTATATTCAAATGAAAAAGTCAGTCAAAAAGAGTAAACAAATAAAATAATTTCAAATAAGCACACAAAAGGAATAAAAATGGGGGAAGTACTTTTGATAAAGTGGTTGTTATGGGCTAAACTGTGTCTTTCTCAAAATTCATATGTTGGAATTCTAACCCCCAATACTTCCAAATGTGACTGCATTTGGACACAGGGCCTTTAAAGAGGCCACTAAGGTAAAATTAGGTCATATGACTGGGGAACTAATCTAGTATGATTGGTTGTCCTTGTAAGAAGAGAGATTAGGACACAGTCAAAGAGAGATGAGGTTGTGAAGATATCTGAAGAAGATAGCCTTCTGTAAGCTAAGGAAAGAGGGCTCCAAAAGAAACCAACTCTGCTCATCCCATGATCTCAGACTTCCAGCTATTAGAACTATGAGAAAATAAATTTCTGTTAAGTCACCCAACCTGGGGTACTTTGTTTTAGCAGTCCCAGATAAGTCAGTATTCTAATTGCTCAGTTGTGTCTGACTCTTTGTGACCCCATGGACCATAGCCTGCCAGGCTCCTCTGTAGTGCCACTGTTCTTTGTAGCACTATTTACAAAGCTAGGACATTGAAGCAACCCAGATGTCCATCAACAGATGAATGGATAAAGAGGCTGTGGTACATGTATACAATGGAATACTACTCAGCCATAAAAGGAATGCATTTGCATCAGTTCTAATGAGGTGGATAAACTAGAGCCTATTTTACAGAGTGAAGTCAGAAAAAGAAAAACAATCATTGTATATTTATGCATATATATAGAATCTAGAAAGATGCTACTAATGAGCCTATTTGCAGGGCAGCAATGGAGATGCTTTTGAACTGTGGTGTTGGAGAAGACGCTTGAGAGTCCCTTGGATTGCAAGGAGATCCAACCAGTCCATTCTAAAGGAGATCAGCCCTGGGATTTCTTTGGAAGGAATGATGCTAAAGCTGAAACTTCAGTACTTTGGCCACCTCATGCAAAGAGTTGACTCATTGGAAAAGACTCTGATGCTGGGAGGGATTGGGAGCAAGAGGAGAAGGGGACAACAGAGGATGAGATGGCTGGATGGCATCACTGACTCAATGGACGTGAGTCTGGGTGAACTCTGGGAGTTGGTGATGGACAGGAAGGCCTGGCGTGCTGTGATTCATGGGATCCCAAAGAGTTGGACACGACTGAGCGACTGAACTGAACTGAACTGAATGGAGATGCAGACATAGAGAACAGACTAATGGACAAGCAATGAGGAGGAAGGAGAAGGTGAGATGAATGGAGAGAGTAGCATAGGAGCATATACACTACCATATGTAAAATAGATAGCTAATGGAAATTTGCTGCATGACTCAGGGAGCTCAAACTGGGGCTCTGCAACAGCCTAGATGGGTGGCAAAGGCTGGGAGGGAGGTTCAAGAGAGAGGGGACCCATGGCTAATTCATATTGTTGTATAGCAGAAATCAAACCAATATTGTACAGCAATTATCTTTCAATTAAAAATAAATAAATTACAAAAAAAAAAAAGAATGCTGGAGTGGGTAGCCATTCCCTTCTCCAGGGGGATCTTCCTGACTCAGGGATCAAACCTGGGTCTCCTGTATAATAGAAAGATTCTTTACCGTCTAAGCCACCAGGGAATCCCATAGCAGTCCTAGAAAACTAACTAAAAAAGAAAGAAAGAAAACTAATACAGTGATCAAAGAAAGGCTCTCTTTGAAGTGAGTATATTTAAAGTTAGGACTTGCAGACTGACAAAAATAGAAGAGAGCTCCAAATAGAGGAACTCTTTATTGACTTTTGCAGTCAATAAGAAATTTACTTGTTTAAAAAAACAAAAAATCCAAATGCTGGCATTGTTCAGAAAAATTTAACAGGTTTAATTGTTATAAAGTTGAACTGCTGAAACTTGTTCACGGCACCATTTTGAGTTTCATTAATGCTTTATGTCTCTGAATTTATATTAAAAATTCACACACAAATGAAAATGGAAAAACTGCCAATGCCTTATTTTTGTCCCATATTTTTCCACTTGTAATCATATACTTAGGCACTTTTGAACCCATGGGGAAAAAATTCTCACCTTGAGGTGAGAATTAAAAGCTTCAAACATTGTTCTTGTTTCAGGAGTAAGTCAACATAGCTCCTTCACTGAGTGATTATTCACAAAACACTTTATAATTTGGAAGTTTTTACAATATTACAATATTATTCTCAAGCCTCATCACAATTACAGGAAGCAGGTACTAACGGCTTCACTTTACAGACAGAAACTAAGGCACCAGAGATGTGAAGTGAGGTCACACAGTAACACCGGAGCCAGAACTTGCACCTCGTTTCTCTGATGCCAAAGCCAACATTGTTTCCACTATACCAAAGTCTCATCCAAACCACAAACACACCAATTTTGTAAAAGGGCTCTGTGACTCAAGGCCAGATATACCCAAGGAAAGGGAGATTAAGAGCTGAGAAACAATAAACAGAGTAGAGAGTTCTTCTGGAAGAGTGTTTTGTTTTTTTTTTTTTTTCATCTCTTCATGTTTCACATCCCTGTCTCCGCACTCTCTTCTTCTTGTCTTCAATAGTGATGGTGCTATATTACGGGTATCAGCCCTGGGATTTCTTTGAAAGGAATGATGCTAAAGCTGAAACTCCAGTACTTTGGCCACCTCATGCGAAGAGTTGACTCATTGGAAAAGACTGATGCTGGGAGGGACTGGGGGCAGGAGGAGAAGGGGACGATGGAGGATGAGATGGCTGGATGGCATCACTGACTCGATGGACACGAGTCTGGGTGAACTCCGGGAGTTGGTGATGGACAGGAGGCCTGGCGTGCTGCGATTCATGGGATCGCAAAGTCGGACACGACTGAGTGACTGAACTGAACTGAAAATTTGTTTTCATGAATAAGATATGTTACTTGTTTTGATTTCCCCTTTACTTTGGGTAGATCCATGAATTCTCTACAAAATGGCTTTAACTATGGTTTTGCAAAAATGAACCTCAACAACTACCTACACTGCTTCAGCAAGGCATGGGGAAGTAGGACAGGCAAGGAAGCTTTCCATATAACACACGTGTTCTAAGTCCAAAATTACAATAATTAGAGATGGCAAAGACTGAGCATTCTATCTCCAGGAAGGTCGACGAAAGATTATGAAAATGTTTAGTCTAGGCCTGTTCCCATTCTCCTAATACCACATAAAGTGAACAAACCATATATGCTTTTGCTATCAGGCTACTGTATAATCTAATCAAATATAGTTTTAGCATACTTGTGCAGTGTCATGACCCGTGACTCTATCATATTTCACAATCAGCTCTTCCCACTGAAGCATCTGGGAATCCGAATGTACAAACAAAACACACTGATGATCTATCAAAAGTTATTCAAAAAATATTTTGGGGGTCTGTTATGGAGAAGGCCCTCTATTATCACTGTGAAGGTTATAAAAAACAGTTAAAAATAAGACTAACCTTCATGATGAATGTAAAATTCTAACAGAAAAATGTCATCTTTACCTATAATTCAAGACAGAATTTGTAAATTGTGAGAAAAGGTTGATAATGAAAAGAGGAGTTGACTTATAAATGTAAGCATTAGGGAGCCTTTTGTGGAAGAGAAAGTACTTATACTGGGTTAGGATTTTAACTGGTATAAATTGTAAAGGGTGAACTTTCAAATAAAAAAAATATATAAGCAAAAGTTAAGAAAAAGTGGAGCATTTTCAGCAGGTACTTTGATAAGAGTTTACATGTCAGGCTGAGAAGCACTAGCTCTTCTTCTTAATACAGAGCCACAGCAGTGTTTAAATAAGGGAAAGTCCAACAGAGAATGCCTTCCATAAATCAGGTGCCAAGTTTGGCCTATTTCATATGAGTGTATACTTTCATCACCACAATCCAAAGACTCATAACACACTCAGATGAGGAAACTGAGGCTTAGGAAGGTTAAATACAGAATTAGCAATGGGAATGACATGATCATAACTATGCTCTAGGAGAAGAGTCTCAAAAAAAGGAGGAAGAACTCTCATTATCAGAAATAAGAAAGTGAGGAAAAGATGATTTAGGATCAGGATAAAGACATGCTGAGTTTGAATTGAGTAAAATATAGCTAAGTGAAGATTTCCAAATAGCATTTTAAAGATAAGGATGGAATTGACTTGAGAGATCAGAGCTAGATGTAGATTTGAAAGTCGTGGCTTTGGAGATGATAGTTTAAGTCATGGGACACACAAGATCACAAAAGCACAAGTCAGGAGGAGACAATGGAACTTATGACAAACCAACAGCCAACAAGGGGGGAGGGACAAATTAGGGATATAGGATTAACAGATGCAAATTACTACATATAAAGTAGGTAAGTAACAAGTAAAAGAGAGAGAGGGAGGACAATGGAAGACAGAGCCTTGGGAAATGTCACTCTTCAGAAGAGAAGAGGAAGAAGGTAGGCCAGTGACCAGTGGCATAGAGTTAAAAAATGGAAAAGTGAAAGATTAAGGTGAAGAATGCTGCTGCTGCTGCTAAGTCGCATCAGTTGTGTCTGACTCTGTGTGACCCCATAGACGGCAGCCCACAAGGCTCCTCTATCCCTGGGATTCTTCTGGCAAGAACACTGGAGTGGGTTGCCATTTCCTTCTCCAATGTGTGAAAGTGAAGTCGCTCAGTCGTGTCCAACCCTCAGCGACCCCATGGACTGCAGCCTTCCAGGCTCCTTCGTCAATGGGATTTTCCAGGCAAGAGTACTGGAGTGGGGTGCCATTGCCTTCTCTGAAGGCGAAGAACAGCAAAGCTCAAATTTCCAGTATATGCTGTTGTTCAGCTGGTCAGTCGTGTATGATTCTTTGTGATCCCCATGGACTGTAGCATGCTAGGTCCTTCACTATCTCCTGGAGTTTGCTCAAACTCATGTCCATTGATTCTGTGATGCCATCCAATCATCTCACCCTCTGTCATCCCATTATATAATAATTGCAAATCTAAATCAACAAAATTGAAGATAAAGGGATGAAGGAAAATGAAAGAGGAATAATGAGGATAGAAAAAGTACAAAAAATTTGCAATTGGTGTTGTAGGGAATGCAATAAGGAATCAATGTGACAGGAATGAAAGCAGCAATGAGATCCAGCAAGGATTTGTGGTAGAGTCAGGGAGAAGGATATTGTGACTTTCTCTGGGAATGCTGATAGCCTATGAACATAACAAAACAGGTAGTGAAATAATAAGTGGAAGTGAAAGGAGAATAGAGGATGTGGAATCTATTGTAGAGCGTAGACTGAGAAGAGAAGCAAGTGAATTCTGCTTTCCCCTTGGTCTCCAACAACCCCAACTATGGCTAAATTGATTTTTTCTTAAATGCAAAGATCAGTAGTACCCAAACTTTAAAAATACAAAATAAGCATTCAAGTCAACCCTGTTTCCTTAGGGAAAACAGGTACATCAGCCATACTGAAAGACAAAAGAAATATGTATGTTGTTCAACAATGTGAAATTTGACCAGATTATCCTCTCCAAGCTGTGAACCAAATTCTGTTCTACTGGCCTCATTACTCTGCATGGAAGGCAGCTTGATCAAGCAGAAAGGACTCACATTTGGAGTCAGAGAGTTCCAAAGTAGAATCTTTGCTTTATCATTTATTAGCAGTATGACATTTATGTTTCCACTTTGAGCTCATTTTCTTAGAGATGGGGTTATATTGTGTAGGTTCAGTGAGATAGCATATATAAAACAGTGAATATTTATCCCAAAGATTTTTATCACTAAGTGCCTTTAATGTGTGAGGGTCTGTGTGAGAAATTGTGAATAAAAGATGAGTAAGACACTAAAACACAGTTCTTTATCAAAGGAACTAAAAATCTGGTAGCAATAACAGGCATTTAAGTGAGTACAATGCAATAATAATAGAAGCAAGCAGAAGATGCAAATGAAACATATAGGTGGGAATGAATATCCATTTTAAAAGGTGTGCACGAGGGTGGGTATTTAGGAGAAACTTCCTGGAGAAAGTGACATCTAACATTTACAAGTGCTCAATAGTTATTCCCTCCCTCTTACACACACATTTATTATGTATAGGACCTTGAAAACCTAAAGATCACGACTTCTAAAATGGATATTTCAGGGGAGGGGTTTTGAAGAGTTGCTCAAAAACCGATTTTAGTCCTTATGTGTTTCTCTCTTCTTTTCTATTTTCTGGAATCCTAGAATTTTAAAGCTAGAAAAGACTGTAGAGTTCCAATCCTAATCTCAAATTTTTATAGATGAGAAAATCATAGCCCAGAGAGCTTCAGTGATATATTTTCCATGACCACACAGCTGGCAGAGCTGACTGAAACTAAGATCTCTTTTATTCCAATTTTATAAACCCAGAAACAAGCAACAAAAACCACAAAAGCTCCTCTAGAAAAGATTTTGGAACAGAATGATAATTATGTTCAGAGCCATGACAGCACTGCTCTTCTTCCTCACATGTTGTGTTAGACCTTCTTTAACAACCATCTTGTTATAGTCCACTCACAGTGACGACTCTCTCTTCTGTCACTTATCCCTAGGTTGTCTGAGACTTTAGGTTAAATAATACTGGTAAGAAAAGATCATCAATCTTTATTAATGCTGATGACAACTACTGTCTTCAGATTATTTTACATTTTTTATAGATCCTGAGCATGTTCCTTCCAAGGAATATTCAGCGTTGCTAAAGCTGAAGCTTCAATATTTTGGCCACCTAATGCAAACAGCCAACACATTGGAAAAGGCCATGATGCTGGGAAAGATTAAAGGCAGGAGGAGAAAGAGATGACAGAAGATAAGATGATTGGATAGGATCACCGACTCAACGGACACGAGTTTGAGCAAACTCCAGGAGATACCAAAGGACAGGGAACCCTGGTGTGCTTCAGTTCATGAGGTCACAAAGAGTTAGACACAATTTAGTGACTGAACAATTAACCATGTTCCAAATGGTATAATTAATGGTACAAATAATGCCTTGACTTAAACTTGACATGACACAATGGGTAGTAAAAGTAGTTTTCAAGCAATGTTTGTACCTTTTTAAAAGTACAGAAAAGTACAGGAGCCATTGGACTTTGAAGGCTGATACATAAGGAAAAGAGAGTACTTCTGTCGATCAGTTGAGCTCTGAGATACCCATCTTATTAAACCCAGGCTTCAGTGGTTTTACTCATTGACTGAGTGAAAACATAACCATGCTATTCCTACAAAATTATTATGAGCCAATAATGTTTTTTATTTTGTCTTTAAACTTTCCTTTCTGAATATGAAAAATATTTTTCTTAAAATTGTCTTTATTTCATCATCATTTTTAAGTAAAGCCTTTAATATAAATAGGAAGAGGCTTATTTTGATTTCACAAAGATTACTGAGGAAATCAGGTAAAAGTACTCCAGAATTTTAAGTTAGTTAAGGCTAAATCAAGTATGTACTCTTTTGCTTATTTAAATAGCCGAGTGCTTTTAGTTTTGTTTCTGATCTTGGCCTACAATGATTTTGGTTGCAAAGCCCAAATTTACTAGATAATTGCTAACTCTATAAATCACCCTATGAAAAATATTTAGCTAAAAACATAAACATAAGTCTTCATAAATTTATGAGCAGTATAAATTCATGATTAGAAAAAAAGAAAGGAAAAACTTGTGCTGAAATTGGTCAACAATTCTCCTCCATCTTTTTCAATAAGGTAGGCCTAAAAATTCAAACACCTACGTTTTACTTATCTTTAGGAGTTATTTTACAATCAGTATTTATAAGTTCCCTTATACAAGGAATATGAAAATCAGTATAATTCCGAAAGGACTGCAAAAAGCTAAAAAAATATTTTTTTTTCCTCTTGCATGTTTATAAATGTGCTTTCACAAGTGCATATGTCAAATAGAATTCAAGCTTTACAATAAGGTGTGTAGTATCTATTTTATAGGGAATGATAGCTGCTTACCATATCCTAGTGGTCTCCAAACATCCTACCAATTGATAACAATCCATCTATAAAAAGGAATTGGGGGGGGGATCTGATATTCAATTTCACATTATTCAGAATGATGAAAGATGGCTTAGAGAAAGTAAGGTACACAAACATCCTCTCTTAGTACAGCAGAATAAGAATGCATATTTCCTCAAAATAAGGGGGCTACTCAGCTGTACCCAGTACCATCTAATTGAGGGCTAGCTTAAGTTTTGGTTCCTCTCCTACTGCCATCCCACTTCTGGAAAAGGATCTATTCATAGTGAAGGGTAAAGGTTACTGAATAAGACTATTACAGAAAGTATATAATTTAGAGTCATTATATCCTACATCTATATAATTTCTATAACTGTTTAGTATAAATAATAGAAAACACTTCAGTATGTTGGTTCTGTGTGCTTCCCCATTATACCATTTGTAAGTTACAGTCATTCATTTTTAGCCTAAACTTTTCTTTGTACATGATATTAAAAGCCACAGTCAAGTTAGATTAAGTTGGGATATATTTTATGCAAGGGTCATCTAGAAGCTTAAGTACACAAAACCAACCAATCCTCAGAAGCTAACCCATGTAATTGTTAGTTTTCTACCTTCCATAACTTGTTACTAGAATTTTTTTTATCTTAAAATGTTCACTGAACAATGCTTGTTTAGGGATAAGAAAATCTAACAGATGTTTTGCATTTTGCATTGTATTGTTCACATCCCCCTTTCTCATAGACAGATCTGTAGCCAATAAAGTTTAAGTATACTGTAAAAAGCCTAGCAACATGGAATGTATTTGTCCCCATTATATTCCACATGACAGGCAAGCTAACTCCATTATGAATTTTGCATCAGCCAAGCAAAAGACTGATTAAGTGAATAGTTCAAGTTTTAAAATTCTACTATAAAGGCATGTGTTAATCAGTCATGTTCTAAATGGAGCTTAACTTACAGTGAGTGAAGTGGCTATAATCCTTTTCTGAGCTGGGTTATATAATGCAAAGAAAGCTGGATCTTCAGACAGAGTTAAATTTGAGTTTTTCTCCACTGATGTGCTGTGCAGCCTAAAGGAAGTTGCTTAACCTCTTTGTATCCCAATTTCTCATGGTTGTTTTTTTTTCTATTATCAAGTGAAGTTAATTTATAAATAAGATAAGCTAAGTGGGGAACACTTTGAAAAATTGGAATTTTCAAATAAACACAGATAATTACTATCATTATCTAGGCATTTCAAGATAAGAATCTTTGGTTGCATACATACTATAGACAATTCAATAATTTGTTCAGTTTGAGGATTGAGGTACAACATCATATGGATAACTGCAGACCTTTCCTCTTCTAAGACCAGTCTATACAGCACAAAACAGTGTGGAGCATTTGTACGTGGAAATCTCTAGACGGCCACATTCAAACCAGGCTAAAAAATCTCACTGTCAGTTAACAACTTCTATACAAGTCTGATGTTTTCTGATCATTGCTTCAAGATTTTCTGATCATAGAAACTCAACCATCATTGCTGGGACTTCCCAAATGACTCAGTGGTAAAGAATCCACCTGCCAATGCAGGAGAGGCAGATTCAATCCCTGAGTCAGAAAGATCCCGTGGAGGAGGAAACGGTAATCCACTCCAGTATTCTAGCCTAGATAATCCCATGGACAGGACAGCCTGGCCAGCAACAGTACATGGAGTCACAAAGAGTTGGATGTGCCTGAGCACTCTTGCACAACCATCATTGTCCCAGTAAATCTCCCCTGGTTCATTTCATTACTGAAAACTTGGCTGTCGCATTAGTCCGTTTGAGGTACTATAACAAAATAGCACAGATTGGGTAGTTTATAAACAACTGAAATCTCTTACAATTCTGGAGGATGGACGTCTAAGATCAAGATGCCTGTGTGGTCAAGTTCTGGTGAAAGCCCTCTTCTGGGTTACAAACTACTGTATTCTCTCTGTGCTCTCATCTAATAGAAGGGACCAGGGAGCTTGTGGGTTCTCTTTTTTAAGCACACTAACCCAATTCATAACCTCTTGAGGTTGTGGTTAGCAGATGTAAGCTTTTATAAACAGAATGGATAAACAACAAGGTCCTCTTGTATAGCACAGGGAACTATATTGAATATTGTATGATAAATCATAATGGGAAAGAATATTTTCAAAAAGAATGTATGTATGTATATATATATATATATATGTATGTATAACTGAGTCACTGTGCTATAAAGCAGTAACACAACATTGTAAATCAACTATCAGTTCAGTTCAGTCACTCAGTCGTGTCCGACTCTTTGCGACCCCATTAATCCCAGCACGCCAGGCCTCCCTGTCCATCACCAACTCCTGGAGTTCACTCAAACTCATGTCCATCAAGTCGGTGATGCCATCCAGCCATCTCATCCTCTGTCATCCCCTTCTCCTCCTGCCCCTAATCCCTCACAGCATCAGGGTCTTTTCCAATGAGTCAACTCTTCGCATGAGGTGGCCAAAGTATTGGAGTTTCAGCTTTACCATCAGTCCTTCCAATGAACACCCAGGACTGATCTCCTTTAGAATGGACTGGTTGGATCTCCTTGCAGTCCAAGGGACTCTCAAGAGTCTTCTCCAACACCACAGTTCAAAAGCATCAATTCTTCGGTGCTCAGCTTTCTTCACATTCCAACTCTCACATCCATGCATGACCACAGGAAAAAGCATAGCCTTGACTAGACGTACCTTTGTTGGCAAAGTAATGTCAACTATACTTCAGTTTAAAAAAAGACACCATATCCTAATATTATCACAATGGGCATTAGGATTTCAATGTATAAATTTGGTAGGGGGGAACATAAACATTTAGGCCATAGCACCTTCCAACTAAACTGTAGTTATAACAAAATGAAAAAGCTAAAAGTCAGCATTTATAAAAATTGAGCACTTTCTCAGAAAAGAGACAAATCTGAAGATATTGTTCCTTCTTCTTTCTAGTATCACACACTAACCATTATTTAAAAAAATTCTGTGTCTGGTAATGTTCCATTATCCAATCCATTATTGGACAATGGATTATCCAATAATTATTCCATTATTCCATTAACCAGCTATGGCTTTAGAAATACGAGAGGAGGAAAACTTAACAGATTGTAACTATTCAGAATGTCACATTAGAAACAGGAAATATTTTGATATCCTAGAAGGTACTCTAGTGCTCTTCAATAAAGAATAAACCATAGTGATAGACCCATATTTTAGATATCATAAGATGAATGGCAGACCTTCAGTGGAAGTTTTATATATAATCATAACTCCAAGAGAAGTATAATGCTTTAAGTTCAGTGTAATAGTAAAGTACTGCTCCAAATTTCAAGACCAAAAGAATGCTAGAAGTAAGCTAACTGACTTTTCACACAAAGCTAAAAAGAGACTAAAGTCTCTTCTAGTGCAAGTCTTCTTCTGCTTCTTTTGTATGTCTACTAACACCTAAGCAAGAGACACATTACAAATTTACCAAACGGTTATGGCCATGATCTGAAGATTTATTTCCTCCCCAAATTCACATGGTAGAATCCTAATGCCAAATGTGGATGGTGTTAGGAGTGAACCTTTGGGAAGTGGTTAGGTCTTGAGGATGGAGCCCACATAAACAGAGTTAGTGCTCTTATAAAACACACCTTACAGAGCTCTCAAGCCCCTTTCACCACGTGAGAATAAAACAAGATGTCTGTGACCCAGAAGGACCCTCACTTGGTCATGCTGCCCCCCATATCTCAGACTTCCAGCCTCCAGAACTGTAAGAGATAAATTTCTGGTATTTATGAGCTACCCTGACTATGATATTTTGTTATAACAGCCCAAATGGACTAGGACAGTTATTGCTTGAACAAAGGATACGATAAACAAAATTTCAAAGACTGGAATTTATCAGGAATGAAGCATTCTGATTAATCATCAGCTTTGATAAAATGTTATGTGTTATCCCAAACAGTACTGTTTCTCAAGTCACTAGGACATGTTAGAACTTTCCAGAACAAATTGGATTTTCATTTGCCAGATAATATATTAAACTCTTCCTCTGTATCGACTAGCTAAAACCTTACAACCTATAAAAAAGATATTATCCCACTTTACAAAAGAGAACACTAGGCACAGAGCTTGAAAGTGCTGAAGCCAAGATTCAAATTCAGTCTGGTTTAACTCCACAGCAGATACTCCTGACTATTTCACAAAACCTTCCCATATACGGACCCATGTCTCTGAATACCAATTGTTATGGCTTGAAACAGAAAAACACCTGCAATTGACAGGCTGCATAAGAAGTAAGCTATATTGTTCCAAAGTCCATATCCCCAGAGCTAAACAGGCGGTATAACACCCAAAAGAAAAAAATCTCTGGTTAAATCTGGCTAAATGAAGCAAAGTTTGAAACACCTGGCAGGGCTGCAAGCCAGAAAATGTTGATCCAATAACCTGCCTGTCTCTAACAGCTAATCTTGCAGAAGGATTAGCTGACTGCAGTTCTGATGGGAGGCAGCTGTGCAGCATTGCTTCTTGGTAGCCAGATTTCTACTATCTCCCTTTTATGGAGGGACACAGTAGACACACTACACTGCCCCATGCTCTAAGGTCAGCAGCAGTTCTCAAAGGCCTTTCCAGACACTTCCAGGCCAACTGGCTGGGGACATGTGACAAGGAGAACAATTAAGCAACTTGTACCTAAGCTTACGAGCTGGATTGTATTGCTTACAAAAATGCACACCCACCAGACTTCCAAACATGTAGCAACATACAGCCAGACTATAAGGATTGCTTTCCTCTGCTCTGCATAGTGGCCAGACCAAGAAGTATGATTGCCAACCACAAACCAGCTACCACAGGTGGAATGTCCAGTGACTCTAACCTGAAGAAATATATCAGAACATTTCTTTCACTCTTTGGTCCTTTTCCATTAGCTATTGAGAAGCTTCTTGGACAACTGAAAACAGATGCCTTAAATAAAATATTATTAATATCTTCATCTGTGGAAAACTGAAACTCTCTATAAAATGAATGTGATTTTTCCTTCAAGTGAAAAGAAAAATAAGAACATCAATAGGAGAAGATTTCAATTCAGAATGCCACTCTTTGAAGTACTAAATACCACTATATGGTATCAATGCACTCATTAATAAAGAAAATATATTTGTTGCTATGTTTAAATATATATAATTCATATTATATAATTAGAAATGAAATTTGCATGATTGTCTTTTACTTTCTTGAGCTTGGACAACAGATTTCAATTTATGACTTCTCAGCTACATAAATTAGCTTTATTTATTTGAAGTGAATGTAAAGAATATCATTTGTACAAAATTTCTATATGGTTTCTACAGTGCAGCATTTTTCATCAAAAATTTAAATATAGTTGCATTTAGCATTGTAACTCCAAGCTGAGAAATATGTGAGTATAAGCATCACTAAGAAAATGATAAATTTCTTAGAGAAAAGTAAACTGCCTTTTTATGAACATTATGTCACAAAATCAAGAAAATATAATTACCTTGATTTTTTAATTATTTAAAATATTCTCTATAAAATCCCTATAAAACATCCCTCATTCATTCATATAGCATATTATCCATTATGTAAAAGGTATATACTTGGCATTTTAATTCTCTTTATCCAAAAGTCACTGTAACTATTCTATCCAATAGAAATATTCTAAGTCTACAAATTCCTCAACCTTCCATCTTAACATTTAAATCTCTAAAATAACTTCATGTGATAATTTAGTCCATCTGCCCAGAATGTCTATGTTTCTCTCTATAAATGGTCAGATTAATTAAAAAAGCAGCTCCAAACATTTCTCACAGCAGTAATGAAGGAAAAATTTGCAAAAGTGAAAAAGAATATAGATTTACAGTGCCCCAAAGTCTCTGTCAAACGTCTACCTTCACATTCCAGACCCTCCTATTTCTTCACACTTCTTTGATGTAAAGAAAGTGAAAGTGTTAGTCGCTTAGTCGTGTTTGATTCTTTGTGACCCCATGGACTGTAGTCAGCCAGGTTCCTCTATCCATGAGATTTCTCAAGTAAGAATACTGGAGTGGGTTACTAATTTCTTCTCCAAGGGATCTTCCTGACCCAGGGATCAAACCCACGTCTCCTGCATTGCAAGAAAATTCTTTACTGTCTGAGCCACCAGGGAAGCCCCCTTTGAGATAAAAATCAGCACAATGCAGTCATTGCATATGATCTCTACAATGAGACTTCCTGGGTTTGAGGACCAGCTTTATTACTTACTACCTGGATAACCTTGGAAAAGTTGCTTGACCTTTTCAACTTCAGTTTCCTCTGCTGTAAACTGGCCTAAAGAAACTACTGACCACATAAAGTAATTGTGAACATCAAATAAGATAATGCAAGTGAAGCACTTACTTAATAAAACTGCTGACAAGTAATAATCCAACTAGTCAAAGCTATGGTTTTTCTAATAGTCATGTATGGATGTGAGAGTTGGACTATAAAGAAAGCTGAGCACTGAAGAAATGTTTCTGAAATGTGGTGTTGGAGAAAACTATTGAGAGTCCCTTGGACTGCAAGGAGATCAAACCAGTCAATCCTAAAGGAAATTAGTCCGAATATTCATTGGAAGGAATAGTGTTAAAGCTGAAACTCCAATAGTTTGGCCACCTGATGCAAAGAACTGACTCATTAGAAAAGACCCTGATGCTGAGAAATATTGAAGGCAGGAGGAAAAGGGGACAACAGAGGATGCGATGGTTGGATGGTATCACCAACTCGATGGACATGAGTGTGAGCAAGCTCTGGGAGTTGATGATGGATATGGAAGCCTGGCATGCTGCAGTCCATGGGGTTGCAAAGACTAAGTCAGACATGACTGAATGACTGAACTGAATAGTAACTACATTTAGATTCTATTATTACCTTTATAAGATGACCCACAGGGCTTCCCGGGTGGCACTGGTGGTAAAGAACCTGCCTGCCAATGCAGGAGACATAAGAGACACAGGTTCAGGAAGATTTTCTGGAGAAGGGCATGGCAACCCATCTAGTATTCTTGCCTGGAGAATCCCATGGACAGAGGAGCCTGGTGGGCTACAGTCCTTAGGGTCACATGGACCTAGACGTGACCAATGCAACTTAGTATGCACACACAATGTGACCCAGGAGACTTGAGGAGACATATTTATATTAGTGAGAAGAACAGATGGGAGGAATAAGATTTAGTCACTGGGTCTAATGTTGCTTTTAATGATTAACAGCTAGTATCCTTGAATAATGTCATAAAAAATGAATTAAAAATAAGATTTTCTGCTTACAAGAAGACAATCTGATGGTCAGCTACACAGATTTCAAAGAGTATTGCTAAAAAAAATGACGTGAGGCAATTAGAGCTAGGCATCTTCATGGGGCTACATTTTCCCAACAGCCTTGGTAAAAGTGAATAGGAAATAATGCAAAAGGGAGCATTTCTGAAATGATGAAGTAAAGACCTCCAATAATCTACTCTTCTATAAAAATCATGCAAACACGGGAAATACCTGCCAAAATCAACTTTTTCAGAACTCTGAAAATTAACCAAAGGCTTGCAACAATTCAGGGAGACTTTATTTAAAAAACAAACAAAAAACCACACTGACTTCCACTGACCACTAAGCCAGGTCAACAGAAATTTGAGTGGCAACCTACAATAAAAAATACAAATTTTAGGGAATTCATCCCCAAAAGTCAGTTAACAAAGAAACAACAACTAATAACAACAATAACAAATCCTAGAGAGAAGAGGATCTGATTTCAAGAGTTATCATATTATTTTAAAAGACTAGCTTTGAACAAAATGGGAGTCATGCAAAGAAACAGGAAAGTATGGACCATACATAGGGGTAAAAAAGCAATAAACAGTAATTATACCTGAAGAAGTTCAGAAGTTGGACTTAACTAAACAAAGACTATAAATAAGATACCAAATCTGCTCATAGAACTAAAGGAATGATGTCTAAAGAACTAAAGAAATTAAAATTATGGGAACAATCCCTCACCAAAAAGAAAATATCAATAAAGAGATAGGAATTATTTAAAAGAAGCTAATAGAAATTCTGGAGTTGAAAATTATAACTAAAATAAAAAATCTACTGAGGGTCTCAATACAAAACTGGAAAGACTAGTAAAAGGAAGAATCAACAAATTTGAAGACCGGTCAATTGAATTATCCGATCTGAAGAACCAGGAAAAAAAAATATGAGGAAAAAAATTAACAAAGCCTCAGAGACCTACAGGACATTATCAAGCAAACCAAGATGCATACAATGGGAGGATGAAGAGAAAACAACAAAACAAGGTTTGAAGGAAAAAAAGTCTAAAAGTTTCTAATTTTATGAAAAACATTAATCTACACATCCAAGAAGCTCAATGAACTCCAATAAGATAAATTCAAATAGATCTACCCTTAACTACATCATAGTTAAAATGTTGAAAACCAAAAACACAACAGCAAGAGAAAAACACTCAGCACATTCAAAGAATCTTCAATAAAATTAACAGCTGACTTTTTATCAGCAACTATGGAGCCTAGCAGGCAGTAGGAGTACTCATTCAAAGCGCTGAAAAAAAAGGAATGCCAACCAAAAATTCTATAAACACCTAACTATTGTTCAAAAATGCAGGAGAAATTAAAACACTCTAGATTTTTTAAAACCACAGATATTTTGTTACTAGCCCTACAAGAAATATTAAAAGGAGTCCTCTGGGCACAAATAAATGGATACCAAATAGTAATACAAATCCACATAAAGAAATAAAGTGTATCAGTAAAGGTAACTACATATGTAAGCATAACAGATCATTAAGTGTATTTTTGTTTGTAACTATTTCTATTATTTAAAAGGCAACTACATGAAGTAATAATTATATGTTAAAGAGCTTATTAGTATAAAGATGCAATGTGTTTGATAATAATAACACAAAGGACCAGGAGGGAATGAAGCATTATTAGAGCAAAGTTTCTGTATACCATCAAAATTAAGTTGGTATTAAGTTGTACTATATTGTTTTAAGACAAAATGAGAATTGTGATGCCCATGGCAACAAATTTTTAAATATATATATAATAAAAGAAACAAGTGATTTAAATTGGCATAGAAATATATTGGCATAAAATATATCTGTTTAATACAAAATAGAAAAATAAAGGAATAAAGAAGTCACAAAACATAGAACACAAATAGAAAAATGTCACACATAAATCATCTCATTATAAATTACATCAAATATAATTGGATTAAACACTCTATCAAAAGGTAGAAATTAGCATAATAGTTTAAAATAATCCAAACATCTGCTGTTTAGAAAAGACTTTCATAATATATAGATACAAATAAGTTGCATCTAAAAGAACTGAATATACATTGCAAACAATAACCAAAAGAGAGCTGGAGTGACTAAGCTAACATCAGACAAAGCAGAGTTTAAGATAAAAATGTCTGCTAATTCAAAGAAGTAGATTTTATAGTGGTAAATGGGTCAGTCCATCAGGAAGACATAATTACTACAAACCCATATGTACTTAAGCAGCAGAACCTCCAAATATATGAAGTAAAAGCACAGGATAGATGGGAAAAACAGATAGAGCAACAATAACAGGCTTCAGTATTTCACTTTCAATAATAAATAGGATAAATAGAAGATCAGCAAGGAAATGGAAGACCTGAAAAATACTATAAACCAACTAGGCCTAAAAGATACCTATAGAACAAGAGAACATGCTACTCAACAGCACAATATACATTTTTATTAGGTGCATATGGAAAATTCTCCACAATAGACCATATTCTCCAACCACAAGAAGATGAAATTAGAAATCAACAACCAAAGGATATTTGGGGAAATGTACAAATAAGTGGAATTTAAACACACATTCCTAAATATCCATTGGGTCAAAGAAGAAATCAGAAGGGTAAATTTAATTTTGAAATGAATGAAAACAAAACCCAATATGCCAAAATTTATGTGATCCAACTAAAGCAGTGGTTAGAGGAAGATTTAAAACTGTTAATGCCAGTATTTTTTTTTAAGATATAAGATCTAAAATCAATAACCTAAACTTCTTTAAAAAACTAGAAAAAGAAGAGAAAATTCAACCCAAAGCAAGGAGACAGAAGGAAATAATAAAGTTAGAGCAAAACAAATGAAACAGAGAGTAGAAAAACAATTTTAAAGATCAACATGACCAAAATTTGGTTCTATTAAAGATCAAAAAAATTGACAAAACTTTAGCTAGAATAATCAAATAAAAAAGAAGGCTCAGATTATAAAAGTTATAGATGAAAGAGGGGTTGTTATACCAACTTTAGATAAATAAAAAGAATTAAAGGGAAAAAAAGAATAAAAAGAATTATACAGGAAAAATAACAGTATACCTCAAAATTAGATAACTTAGAGAAAATGGAAGATTTCCTAGAAAGACACAGAGTAAATATACAGCAAATAAGACTGAATTCATAACTTCTTAATTTCCCATAAAAGAAACCCCAGGCCCAGATGATTTTACTGGTAAATTCTATAAATGTTTCCAAAAAATTAATATCAATCCTCCAAAAATTATTCAAACAAAGAAGCAGAGGGAACATTTTCCAAGTTACTTTATGAAATCAGTATTACCCTGATACCAAAATCAGACAAAAGACATCAAAAGTAAAAATATATATATATATATATAGGCCAATACCCTTTATGAATAAACAGGTAAAACTCTTCAATAAAATACTAGCAAACTAAATCCAGCCACATATAAAAAGGACTATACACCATGATCAAGTCAGATTTATTTCAGAAATCCATACTGCTTTAATATCTAAAAAGTAATAGAAGTTTTAGTTGCTCAGTCGTGTCCAACTCTTTGCAACACCATGGACTGTAGCCCACCAGGTTCCTCTGTCCATGGAATTCTCTAGGTGAGAATACTAGAATGGGTAGCCATTCCTGTCTCCAGGGGATCCTCCCACATTCTTTACCGTCTGAACCAACAGGGAAGCCCCAAAATCAATCAAGGTAATTACCAAATTTAACACTTTTTTTGAGTGTAAAAATACTCAACAAACAAGGAATAGATGAGAAATTCCTCAGTGTAACAAAGGTACAAACTTTCCATTTAAAATAAATGTCATGAAGATATTATGTACAGCACAGTTACTATAGCTAATTATTCTGTATTGCATATTTGAAAGTTGCTAAGAGATATCTTAAGAGTTCTCATCATAAGGAAGCAACATTTTTATAACTAGGTATGGGGAGAGATGTTAACTCTATTTATTGTTGTGATCATTTCATAATATGTACAAATGTTGAATCATTATGTTATATTCCTGAAATTAATATAAGGTCCTATGTCAATTATATTTCAATCCTTTTTAAAAGGGAAAAGGGTGTGGTTTACTTTTGAAAATGTGAATAGATGCCATGTTTTGCTTCCACTCTTGACCTTAACAAATAGTCAGACTTATGTTAGTTAGGCCCTAACTAGACAAAAACAAGCAGAAGGAGGAAAAGTAAGAAGGTTGCACGTGAATAAACTGCCAAAAGTGTCTCCAACCAAGATCCCAATCATAGGTAGCACTCGACAGATTCAGAAAACAATTTCTGGGTCCATCCGAAAACCCATGTCATGAGAACAATTTATCCCCCTTATCTTTTCTTAAGAGAAGTTATAAACACAAGTAAAGAAAATCAGATTGCTCCACACCAGAACAGGTAAACAGACAGTCCTAAAACACAGACCGAAGGTAGCTCTAAAAACAAATGCAAGTCATCCTGAAATGTTTCAGTGCTGCTGCTCATTCTAATTTGTACTTACTGGACTCTCTTCTCTCAGCTCTACTAATGGAAAGGGGCAGGAAAGCTGGTGGCTTAAACCTTGGTTCTACTACATAAGGCTGTGTGACTAGAGGAACCCTTCCAACCTCCATGAACCTCAATGTCTTCATTTCTAAAATAAGGATAAACAAGGTCTGGTCTGCCTAGCAAGCAGCATGGTTTGAAAATCAAACCATGTATATGAACGATATCATGTATTTGAAAGAACTCTGTAAATTATAAAATTCCACATAAAATAATTTCAAGAGTTAAGATGTTTAATGGAGAAGACAGTGGCACCCCACTCCAGTACTCTTGCCTGGAAAATCCCATGGACAGAGGAGCCTGGTAGGCTGCAGTCCATGGGGTCACAAAGAGTCGGACACGACTTCACTTTCACTTTTCACTTTCATACACTGGAGAAGGAAATGGCAACCCACTCCAGTGTTCTTGCCTGGAGAATCCCAGGGACGGGGGAGCCTGGTGGGCTGCCATCTCTGGGGTCGCACAGAGTTGGACACGACTGAAGCAACTTAGCAGCAGCAGCAGCAGCAGCAAGATGTTTAATTGTACACCTCTGAACCCCTTTACAGTAGTAGAGAGGATATATTTTGAATTAATGATTTAGAGTACCTAAATAGATATCTTCATTTATCTGGCCAGCCAAAGTGGACTGTATCACTCCAATATATATCCTACCCCTTTCATTATCTTATCTCTCATTTTACAATGAGCTGTTCTGAGACACAGAACCACATGGTTAAAGGATAGCTCCTATTACTATTACGGTATACTTCCCCATATCCTCCAAGTCAAGAATTCTTAATCTAGATGCCATGAATCTCTTGCAACTGCACACAAAATTTTACATATATATGCAATGTACATTCTTCTGGGATTCTTCTGGGACTTTCTTTGATCAAAGTCCATAACTTTCATCAAACTCTAAAAACAGTTGTTTCAATGTAACACTTTAATGTGATTTCCAGCATAGAACATAATATCACAAATGTTGACTGGCCAATGGGCAAAGTTGAAGCCATTATCTCTCTTGACATAGCCCCTTCCCACACTCATGGAAGACATCGGTAATCAGTCACTAAACTGTTTTCCTCTGAGTCCTGAAGTTAATTCACAATTTTCAAAAGGCACATTTTACCAGAGGAATCTCTAAAGATGAAATAAGTTTGACATCTGGATCTGGAATCTGTCTACATTTTTCCTTTTTCTTTCATTTATCTAATTTTGAAGTTAGTCACCTAAAACCCTTCTGTCTTTTAAAAAATATTTCTATGAAGCTTTACATAAATGTGGTTAATGATTCTTTGAATCATGG
The DNA here is from genome assembly GCF_019923935.1 of Bubalus bubalis. NCBI lineage: Eukaryota > Metazoa > Chordata > Mammalia > Artiodactyla > Bovidae > Bubalus > Bubalus bubalis. The sequence goes on along the minus strand of NC_059162.1, from coordinate 69,495,190 downwards.
CAGGTAAACAGATCTAGTGTATATATAATGAGATGCATACAGTTTTTTTTTTATTAATTGGGGTATAGTTGCTTTACATTGGTTTAGTTTCTGTGGTACAGTGAAGTGAATCAGCTATAAGAATACATATATTCCCTCCCTTCTGTCTTTTTAAAGAATTACACATGTGAAATGTGTGATGCATGTGACACGTCCCTGTGAATGGTTTCCCTCAGTGCCCTCTAAGATGACTTCTGTAGTGCTCAGCTCCTGAAGGGCATGAGGCTTGTACTTCCTGAAGCCAACAGTATCTAGTACCACCCACAAATGGCAAGGTGATCAAACCAGTCAATATTAAAGAAAATCAATCCTGAATATTCACTGGAAGGACTGATGCTGAAGCTGAAGTTCCAATATTTTGGCCACCTGAAGAGAGAGTTGACTCACTGGAAAAGACCGTGATGCTGGGAAAGATTGAAGGCAGGAGGAGAAGGGGATGACAGAGGATGAGATGGTTGGATGGCATCACCGAATCAATGAACATGAGTTTGAGGAAACTCCAGAAGATGGTGAAGGTTAGGGAAGCCTGGTGTGCTGCAATCAATGGGGTTGCAAAAAGTCGGACATGACTGAGCAACAGAACAACAGTTAAACAAACAATATACCCACCTGTCTTTTTGAAACAGCTCTCTCTCTAACGTGAGCTGAGATTCAGGGTGTTATGGGAGAACACTCTTAAGATTCTTAGAGAATACATTTGAATCAGTTCTAATGAGGTGGATGAAACTGGAGCCTATTATATAGAGTGGAGTAAGCCAGAAAGAAAAATACCAATACAGTATCAGATCAGATTAGTCGCTCAGTCATGTCCGACTCTTTGCAACCCCATGAATCACAGCACGCCAGGCCTCCCTGTCCATCACCAACTCCCGGAGTTCACTGAGACTCACGTCCATCGAGCCAATGATGCCATCCAGCCATCTCATCCTCTGTTGTCCCCTTCTCCTCCTGCCCCCAATCCCTCCCAGCATCAGAGTCTTTTCCAATGAGTCAACTCTTCGCATGAGGTGGCCAAAGTACTGGAGTTTCAGCTTTACATCAGTCCTTCCAAAGAAATCCCAGGGCTGATCTCCTTCAGAATGGACTGGTTGGATCTCCTTGCAGTCCAAGGGACTCTCAAGAGTCTTCTCCAACACCACAGTTCAAAAGCATCAATTCTTTGGTGCTCAGCCTTCTTCACAGTCCAATTCTCACCTCCATACATGACCACAGGAAACACCATAGCCTTGACTAGACAAACCTTTGTTGGCAAAGTAATGTCTCTGCTTTTGAATATGCTATCTAGGTTGGTCATAACTTTCCTTCCAAGGAGTAAGCGTCTTCTAATTTCATGGCTGCAGTCACCATCTGCAGTGATTTTGGAGCCCAGAAAAATAAAGTCTGACACTGTTTCCACTGTTTCTCCATCTATTTCCCATACTAACACATATATATGGAATTTAGAAAGATGGTAACGATAACCCTGTATGTGAGACAGCAAAAGTGACACAGATGTATAGAACAGTCTTTTGGACTCTGTGGGAGAGGGCGAGGGCAGGATGATATAGGAGGATGGCATTGAAACATGTAAATTATCATATGTGAAACAAATCACCAGTCTAGGTTCGATGCATGATACAGGGTGCTCGGGGCTGGTGCACTGGGATGACCCAGAGGGATAGGATGGGGAGGAAGGTGGGAGGGGAGTTCAGGATGGGAAACACATGTACACTCATGGTGGATTCAAGTCAATGTATGGCAAAACCAATACAATATTGTAAAATAAAATAAATAAATAGAAAAAATAAACACACTTCTGAAAAAAAAAAAAAAGATTCTTAGAGCTCTTTTGTCTAGCTGTGAAGGTCTCTGAGGCATCATTTTTATTCTTTCTTAGGTTTAAACAAGGGTCCTGTAGCTACACCCTTGATCTGGTTTTTACCCTGAAATTTACTGGTAGTTGCCTGAATTTGACCTTTGTCCTAAGACCATTTCTTTTCTTTTTTATGGTAAAGACTGCTTTATTGGTGGCAGTTAGTACAAATCAATAAATACTGATCCCCAAGAACCTAGCTATTTATCAGTCCACAGAGAGCTGCATGAAACAGAACCAACTGATTGCTGGAAGGATAAAGTGAATCAATCCTGCTTATTGGGAAATGAAGTCACAACCAGTTGATATATGGCATATGCCATTCCACCAACTGTAAGAATCATGGTGGCTCTATACAGGGAGGCATCAGCTATCCCACCCTTCAGATGCACTGGAATTCCATTATCCTCCTGAAACATCCTTTTTTTCTCTGGAACCTTATTTTCAAACTTCCTGTGTGAAGCAGTAATTATGGTCCTCTGGATAATCTGATGAAGAGCCAGCAGATTCCACAGCATCTTTGTTTAATTACTGTACTAATGGCAACAATTCACTTCTTACTTTCAGAGCTTTTAGCCAGGAGAGATTAAGTGAGAAATAGTTTCATATGCAAACTCAGCAACTCCTGGCTCTTATATATTTATTTGCTCTAAATTGTGCTTGAAATAACTAAAATAGTCAGGAGTGAGAAATGTATATCCAATATCACCATACCATTTTCAGTTCAGTTCAGTTCAGTCACTCAGATCAGATCAGATCCGTTGCTGAGTCATGTCCGACTCTTTGCGACCCCATGAATTGCAGTATGCCAGGCCTCCCTGTCCATCACCAACTCCCGGAGTTCACTGAGACTCACGTCCATCGATTCAGTGATGACATCCAGCCATCTCATCCTCTGTCGTCCTTCTTCTCCTGCCCCCAATCCCTCCCAGCATCAGAGTCTTTTCCAATGAGTCAACTCTTTGCATGAGGTGGCCAAAGTACTGGAGTTTCAGCTTTAGCATCAGTCCTTCCAAAGAAATCCCAGGGCTGATCTCCTTCAGAATGGACTGGTTGGATCTCCTTGCAGTCCAAGGGACTCTCAAGAGTCTTCTCCAACACCACAGTTCAAAAGCATCAATTCGTCGGCGCTCAGCCTTCTTCACAGTCCAACTCTCACATCCATACATGACCACAGGAAAAACCATAGCCTTGACTAGACGAACCTTTGTTGGCAAAGTAATGTCTCTGCTTTTGAATATGCTATCTAGGTTGGTCATAACTTTCCTTCCAAGGAATAAGCATCTTTTAATTTCATGGCTGCAGTCACCATCTACCATTTTCAGTTCAGTTCAGTCACTCAGTCGTGTCCAATTCTTTGCAATCCCATGAATTGCAGCACGCCAGGCCTCCATGTCCATCATCAACTCCTGGAGTCTACCCAAACCCATGTCCACTGAGTCCGTGATGCCATCCAGCCATCTCATCCTCTGTCGTCCTTCTTCTCCTGCCCCCAATCCCTCCCAGCATCACAGTCTTTTCCAATGAGTCAACTCTTCGCATGAGATGGCCAAAGTACTGGAGTTTCAGCTTTAGCATCATTCCCTCCAAAGAACACCCACAGCTGATCTCCTTCAGAATGGACTGGTTGGATCTCCTTGCAGTCCAAGGGACTCTCAAGAGTCTTCTCCAACACCACAGTTCAAAAGCATCAATTCTCCAGTGCTCAGCTTTCTTCACAATCCAACTCTCACATCCATACATGACCACTGGAAAAACCATAGCCCTGACTAGATGGACCTTTGTTGGCAAAGTAATGTCTCTGCTTTTCAATATGCTGCCTAGGTAGGTCATAACTTTTCTTCTAAGAAATAAGCATCTTTTAATTTCATGGCTGTAGTCCATCCACAGTGATTTTGGAGCCCCAAAAAATAAAGTCTGACACTGTTTCCACTGTTTCCCCATCTATTTCCCATGAAGTGATGGGACCGGATGCCATGATCTTCGTTTTCTGAATGTTGAGCTTTACATATGTAAATGATAAGTTGCTTTAGTCGTGCCTGACTCTTTGCGACCGTATGGACTATAGCCCCCAGGCTCCTCTGTCCATGAGATTTTCCAGGCAAGAATACCAGAGTTGCTTAGCTAGAACATGGAAACAACCTAGATGTCCATCGGCAGATGAATGGATAAAGAAGTTGTGCTACATATACACAATGGAATATTACTCAGCCATAAAAAGGAATGCATTTGAATCAGTTCTGATGAGGTGAATAAACCTAGAACCTATTATACAGAGCGAAGTGAGTCAGAAAGAGAAAGAGAAATATCATATTCTAATACACATATACGGAATCTAGAAAAATGGTTCTGAAGAATTTATTTACAGAGCAGCAATGGAGAAACAGACATAGAGAATAGACTTAAGAAGACAGGGATCCCTTAAGGGGAGGAGAGGGTGAGATGTATGGAAAGAGTAACATGGAAACTTACATTACCATATGTAAAATAGATAACCAATGGGAATTTGCTGTATGGCTCAGGAAACTCAAACAGGAGCTCTGTATCAACCAAGAGGTGTGGGATGCGGAGGCAGATGGGAGGGAGGTTCAAAAGGGAGGGGACATATGTATACCTATGACCGATTCATGTTGAGGTTTGACAGAAAACAACAAAATTCTGTAAAGTAATTATACTTCAATTAAAAAAAAATTTTTTTTAAGTCAGTTGCGTTCTTAAATATCAGCAAGGAATAATTGGATTTTGATATTAAAACCAATACCATTAACTTAGTCCCCAAAAAAGAAGAAATATGTAGATGTAAATCTGAAAAAATATATAAAAGATCTATATCAGGAAAACTACAAAATTCTCATGAAAGAAATCACAGATCTGAATAAATGGAGACTTTCCTGTACAAGGATAGAAAGACATAATACTGTCCAGATGACAGTTTTTCTCAATGTGATCTGTAAACTCAATACAATCCCAATAAAAATTACAGCAAGTTATTTTGTAAATACTGACAACTGATTTTAAAGTTTATATGGAGTGGTAAAAGTCCCAAAATAAACAAAATATTGCAAGAGAAGAACAAAGTCAGAGGACTGATAATACCCAACTTTAAGACTTACTAGAAAGCTACAGTTATCAAGACAGTAGAGTAATTGGTAAAAGAAAAGACAAGTAAATCAGTAGGGCAAAATAGAAAGCCTCGAAATGACCAAAAGAGGAGCAAAGGCAATTCAATGAGAAACCATAATCTTTTCAACAAATGGTCCTGAAACAATTGAATATCAACATGCAAAAAATAAATAAATGTAGGTACAAACTGTACATCTTTCACAAAAGTTTACTCAAAATGGATCATAGATATATACAAAATGTAAAACTATAAAACTCTTAGAAGATAATATAGGATCAAATTCAGATGACTTTAGATTTGTTAATGACTTTTTAAATACAACATCAAAAGCGTGATTGATGAAAAAAATAATTGACAAACATGACTTCATTAAAATTAAAAACTTGACTGTATGAAAGACACTAAGAGAATGAAAACAAGTACTAGACTGGTAGGAAATCTCTGCAAAACACCTGATAAAGAACTAGTATTCAAAATATACAAGAACTCTTAAATCTCAATGATAAAAAAACAAATAACCAAATTAAAATATGAGCAAAAGATATGAACAGACACTTCACCAAAGATATACAGATGGCAAATGAATACACACAAAAAAATTCAGATCATATATCACCATGGAATTGCAAATTAACTAATAACATACCACTATACATATATTCCAGAGAAGGCAATGGCAACCCACACCAGTATTCTTGCCTGGAGAATCCCAGGGACGGGGGAGCCTGGTGGGCTGTTGTTTAAGGGGTCGCACAGAGTCAGACACGACTGAAGTGACTTAGCAGCAGCATACATATATTCAGTTCAGTTCAGTTCAGTCACTCAGTCGTGTCTGACTCTTAGTGACCCAATGGACTGCAGCACACTAGGCTTCCCTGTCCATCACCAACTCCTGGAGCTTACTCAAACTCATGTCCACTGAGTCGGTGATGTCATCCAACCATCTTATCCTCTGTCATCCCCTTTTCCTCCTGCCTTCAATCATTCCCAGCATCAGGGTCTTTTTAAATGAGTCAGTTCTTCACATCAGGTGGCCAAAGTATTGCAGTATTGCTGATGCACTTCAGCATCAGTCCTTCCAATGAATATTCAGGACTAATCTCCTTTAGGATTGACTGGTTGGATCTCCTTGCAGGCCAAGAGACTCTCAAGAGTCTTCTCCAACACCATAGTTCAAAAAAAATCAATTCTTCGGCGCTCAGCTTTCTTGATAGTCTAACTCTCACATCCATACATGACTACTGGAAAAACCATAGCCTTGACTAGACGAACCTTTGTTGACAAAGTAATGTCTCTGCTTTTCAATATGCTGTCTAGGTTGGTCATAGCTTTTCTTCCAAGGAGAAAAATGTCTTTTAATTTCATGGCTATAGTCACCATCTGCAGTAATTTTGGAGACCAAAAAAATAGTCTCTCACTGTTTCCATTTTTTACCCATCTATTTGCCATGAAGTGATGGGACCAGATGCCAACTGGCTAAAATCCAAAACACAGCTCCAAGAGAGTGTGTGTGTGTGCTCAGCTGCACTGCTGCTGCTAAGTCACTTCAGTTGTGTCCAACTCTGTGTGATCCCAGAGATGGCAGCCCACCAGGCTCCCCGTCCCTGGGATTCTCCAGGCAAGAACACTGGAGTGGGTTGCCATTGCCTTCTCCAATGCATGAAAGTGAAAAGTGAAAATGAAGTTGCTCAGTCGTGTCCAACTCTTCACGACCCCATGAACTGCAGCCCACCATGCTCCTCCGTCCTTGGGATTTTCCAGGCAGGAGTACTGGAGTGGGGTGCCATTGCCTTCTCCAGCTCAACTGCACAGTTGTGTCCAACTCTCTGCAACCACATAGCCTATAGCCTGCCAGGCTCTTCTGTCTCTGGGGTTTTCCAGGCAAGAATATTGGAGTGGGCTGCTATTTCCTCCTCCAGGGGATCTTCCCAACCCAGTGATTGAACCGGCATCTCCTGCACTGGCAGGCAGTTTCTTTACCACTGAGCCACCTCAGAGTCGGTGGAGCAACATGAATTCTCATTCATTGCTGGGAGGAATGCAAAACTGTACAGTCACAGTGGAAGACCACATGACAGTTTCTTATGAAACTAAACATATTCTTAACATACAATTCAGCAATCATGCTCCTTAGTATTTATACAAATGAGTTGAAAACTCACATCTACACAAAAACCTAAACATGTAGGTTTACAGCAGCTTTATTCATAATTGCCACAACCTGAAGCAGTTAAGATATTGTTCAACAGTGAATGGATAAACAAACTCTGATACATGCATATAACATAATATTATTCAGTAATAAAAGGAAATGAACTTTTAAGCCATGAAAATACATGGAGGATACTGAAATGCATATTGCTAAGTGAAAGATGCCAATCTCAAAAGACTATATACCATATGATTTCAAATATATGACGCTGTGGAAAAGACAAAGCTGTAGAGACAGTAAAAAGCTCAGTGGTTGGCAGGGTATGGGAGGGAGGGATGAATAAGTGGAATGCAGAGAATCTTTAATGCAGTGAAACTACCCTGCATGATACTGTAATGGTGAATTCATGTCATTATATATGGGTCAAACCCCACTGAAAACACAACACAGAGTGAACCCTAAGTAATTTACAGACTTTAGTTAATATTATGTAAGTACTGGCACATAAACTGTAACAAATTCATTATTTTCTGCTCAATTTTTCTATAAACCTAAAACTGCTCTAAAAATAAAGACTATTGACTTTAAGTGCAGGGAGAGCAATATATCATGTCCTTAGATGGGAGGTCTTGAACATAAAGCAATTCTCCCTAATTTGATCTATATAGCAAGGGTTACTACAGACAAAATTCCTTTTTTTTTTTTTCGTGAAACTTGGCAAGTTTCTACTAAAATTCCTATGTTAGTATAGAGAGCCAAAATAACCAACATGATTTTGGAAGAAAGAATCAAATAAGGCTTATCTAACACTCACTGTGAGGCAGCAGTGATTCTGATGGTGTGCCATCTACATGTAAGTGGACTAATGAAAGAGAATAAATTAAAAAGTTGATGTGGACATATGGATATTTTATTTGTGACAGAGAAATTGCTGGAATAAGGAAAGATAAACAACATTTTAAAAAAATATTATTTTGGTCTGTGTACAACACCACACAAAAAGGTAAAGTTTAGATGCACTAAATACCTAAATGGGAAAAATATAGCTATTACAAAAAGCTATAGGAGGCTTTCTTTATGTCATAAACATACTGTATCAGTCAGAGTTTCAATCATATAGGCACACATGGTTTGTGATTTGTCATGTGAATTTGACTTTATGTGACTGTGGGAGCTGGTTACCCAGTTTCCCTGAGCCTGCTGCGTCTTCCCATGTGATGCTGGAGCTTTAAGTCCGTGGGGCAGAAAGTTGGGAAGGCAAGATAAGCATGAAGCGAGAAACATATAGGTATCCTATAGAAACTGGGGCTCTTCCTCATGAAGCTTATAAAACACACACATCCGGCCCAGGCGTTAGAGCAACTAAAGAAAGATTCAGGAAAAGGCAGAGCAGTTACAGCCTGACTGCTGCTTCATGCCAATTAGGCGATCTTTCAGATATGCAATAAAAGTGTCTGAGCTACAAAATGCCTGTTGCTTCACTTCAGTCTCCAAATCTCTCACAAGAATCTCTTTATGTGGCCTACCTTAACTGAAAACACAGAAGGAAAATCTGAGGAATGCACCTCAGCCTGCTGAAACTGATACATTATAATGCCACCAGTTAGGAAAGGATTTATTATGATCACCCCAAAAAGGGGTACATACCATAGAAGAAAAGAGAGATCAACATTAAAACGATAAGCTTCTACATGTCAAAAGGTGTGATAAAGTTAAAAGATAAATCTCATAATATTAAAAGAAATTTGAAATTTTGTAATCACAAAAATATTCATACCTTAATATTTTAGAAGTTTCTTCAAATCAATAAGAAAAAGCCAAGTCACCCAACAGATGGATAGACAATTCAGAGAAGGAAAATCTATAATGGACAAGGAAAACATGATCAACCTTACTAGTATACCAGAAAACAAAAATTAAATAACAATACCCTCCAGCCTGGCAAAAAAACAAACAAACAGTAAACCTGAAAACAAGCATTAGTGATAGATTGCTGTTAAAGGGTGTGATGGTACGGCCACTCTGAAAAAGCGAATTTCAGTTTATGTGAAGTTGCATACACTATAGAACACAGCAATTTTTCACTGGGTTCCTGGCACAGAGTTCCTAAAACTTTTGCAATTTCCAAGATGACAAGAAAACTAGGAGCGTCTCTTGTTCTAATATGTGTGGCACATATGGTAAAGAATCTGCCTGCAATGTAGGAGACCAGGTTCGATCCCTGGGTTGGGAAGACCCCTTAGAGAAAAGAATGGCTACTCACTCCAGTACTCTTGCCTGGAGAATCCCATGGACAGAGGAGTCTAGCAGGCTACAGTCCATGGAGTCTCAAAGAGTCTCACACGACTGAGCAACTAACTTTCCCTGACACAGGGATCCTAAAAACCTTGTAAATCTCTGATAAGAGCACTAGGAGCATCTTTTGTTTAATGAGTTGACTCTAGATGGACTCCTGGATGACTCCTGGATAGGGCTGGTCACCAGAAAGATCAAGTCAAGATAAGATGTTAAGAATTTTTAGCTCTCCCCTCAATCCTCTAGAAAGTGGAGAGTGACTGGAAATGGAGTTTATGACTGATCATATGTATGTGAGGAAGCCTCCATAAAATCCCAGTATTTCTGGGGACAGGGAGTTTCCTGACTAGCAAACATACACATTCAGTTCAGTTCATTTTAGTCATTCAGTCGTGTCTGACTGTTTTGTGACTCCATGGACCGCAGCACTCCAGGCTTCCCTGTTCATCACCAACTCCTGGAGGTTACTCAAACTCATGTCCATCAAGTCAGTAATGCCATCCAATCATCTCATCCTCTGTCATCCCCTTTCCCTCCCACCTTCAATCTTTCCCAGAATCCGGGTCTTTTCAAATGAGTCAGTTCTTCCCATCAGGTGGCAAAAGGATTGCAGTTTCAGCTTCAGCATCAGTCCTTCCAATGAATATTCAGGACTAATTTCATTTAGGATGGACTGGTTGGATCTCCTTGCAGTCCAAGGGACTCTAAAGAGTCTTCTCCAACACCACAGTTCAAAGTCATCAGTTCTTCAGCACTCAGCTTTCTTTATAGTCCAACTCTCACATCCATACATGACTACTGGAAAAACCACAGCCTTGAAGAGATGGACCTTTGTTGGCAAAGTAATGTCTCTGCTCTTTAACATGCTGTCTAGGTTGGTCATAAATCTTCTTCCAAGGAGCAAGCATCTTTTAATTTCATGGCTGCAGTTACCATCTGCAGTGATTTTGGAGCCCCCAAAAATAAAGTCTGTCACTGTTTCCATTGTTTACCCATCTATTTGCCGTGAAGTGATGGGACCAAATGCCATGATCTTAGTTTTTTGAATGTTGAGTTTTAAGCCAACTTTTTCACTCTCCTCTTTCACTTTCATCAAAAAGCTCTTTAGTTCTTCACTTTCTTCCCATAAGTGTGGTGTCATCTGCATATCTGAGGTTACTGATATTTCTCCAGGCAATCTTGATTCCAGCTTGTGCTTCATCCAGTCCAGCATTTCTCATGTTGCACTCTGCAAATAAGTTAACTAAGTAAGGCAACAATATACAGCCTTGACGTACTCCTTTTCCTATTTGAAACCAGTCTGTTGTTCCATGTCCAGTTCTAACTGTTGCTTCTTGACCTGCATACAGATTTCTCAGGAGGCAGGTCAGGTGGTCTAGTATTCCCATTTCTTTAACAGTTTTCCAGTTTGTTGTGATCCACATAGTCAAAGGTTTTGGCATCGTCAATAAAGCAGAAGTAGATGTTTATCTGGAACTCTCTTGCTTTTTTGATGATCCAACACATGTTGGCAATAAGATCTCTGGTTCCTCTGCCTTTTCTAAACCCAGCTTGAACATATGGAAGTTCACAGTTCATGTACTGTTGAAGCCTGGCTTGGAGAATTTTGAACATTACTAGTGTGTGAGATGAGTGCAAATGTGCACTAGTTTGAGCATTCTTTGGAATTGCTTTTCTTTGGGATTGGAATGAACACTGACCTTTTCCAGCCGTGTGGCCACTGCTGAGTTTTCCAAATTTGGTGACATATTGAGTGCAGCACTTTCACAGCATTATCTTTTAGGATTTGAAATAGCTCAACTGGAATTCCATCACCTCCACTAGCTTTGTTTGTAGTGATGCTTCCTAAGGCCCACTTGACTTCACATTCCAGGATGTCTGGTTCTAGGTGAGTGATCATACCTTCATGGTTATCTGGGTCATGATCTTTTTGTATAGTTCTTCTGTGTACACACTGGGCTGGTTCATCTGCTTCCTTTATCATATCCTTTAGCAAACTGGTAAATGTGTCTCCCTGAGTTCTGTGAGCAGCTCTAGCAAATTAATGGGACCTGAGGAGGAGGTCATTGGATCCTCTGATCTATACCAGTCAGGTCAGAAACAGGTGATCTGAAGGGGCTGGGGTAGACAGTGCAACAATTAAGTTACACTATAGGAAACAGTGGAAAGAGTATCAGACTTTATCTTTTGGGGCTCCAAAATCACTGCAGATGGTAATTGCAGCCATGAAATTAAAAGACACTTACTCCTTGGAAGGAAAGTTATGACCAACCTAGATAGTATATTGAAAAGCAGAAAAATTACTTTGCCAACAAAGGTCCATCTAGTCAAGGCTATGGTTTTTCCAGTGGTCATGTATGGATGTAAGAGTTGGACTGTGAAGACAGCTGAGTACCAAAGAATTGATGCTTTTGAACTGTGGTGTTGGAGGACACTCTTGAGAGTCCCTTGGACTGCAAGGAGATCCAACCAGTCCATTCTAAAGGAAATCAGTCTTGGGTGTTCTTTGGAGGGACTGATGCTGAAGCTGAAACTCCAATACTTTGGCCACCTCATGAGAAAAGTTGACTCATTGGAAAAGACCCTGATGCTGGGAGGGATTAGGGGCAGGAGGAGAAGGGGATGACAGAGAATGAGATGGCTGGATGGCATCACCGACTCAATGGACATGAGTTTGAGTGAACTCCGGAAATTGGTGATGGACAGGGAGGCCTGGCGTGCTGTGATTCATGGGGTCGCAAAGAGTTGGACATGACTAGAGAAAGCCTTTGACAAAATTCAACATCCATTTTATGATAAAAACTCTCCAGAAAGCAGAAATAGAAGGAACATACCTCAACATAATAAAAGCTATATATGACAAACCCTCAGCAAACATTATCTCAATGGTGAAAAATTGAAAGCATTTCCTCTAAAGTCAGGAATAAGACAAGGGTGCCCACTTTCACCATTACTATTCAACATAGTTTTGGAAGTTCTGGCCACAGCAATCAGAGCAGAAAAAGAAATAAAAGGAATGCAAATTGGAAAAGAAGAAGTAAAACTCTCACTGTTTGCAGATGACATGATCCTCTACATAGAAAACCCTAAAGACTCCACCAGAAAATTACTGGAACTAATCAATGAATATAGTAAAGTTGTAGGATATAAAATCAACACACAGAAATCCCTTGCATTCCTATACACTAATAATGAGAAAATAGAAAGAGAAATTAAGGAAACAATTCCATTCACCATCGCAATGAAAAGAATAAAATACTTAGGAATATATCTACCTGAAGAAACTGAAGACCTATACATAGAAAACTATAAAACACTGGTGAAAGAAATCAAAGAGACACTAATAGATGGAGAAATATACCATGTTCATGGATTAGAAGAATAAATATAGTGAAAATGAGTATACTGCCCAAAGCAATTTATAGATTCAATGCAATCCCTATCAAGCTACCAATGGTATTCTTCACAGAGCTAGAACAAATAATTTCACAATTTCTTTGGAAATACAAAAAACCTCGAATAGCCAAAGCTATCTTGAGAAAGAAGAATGGAACTGGAGGAATCAACCTGCCTGACTTTAGGTTCTACTACAAAGCCACAGTCATGAAGACAGTATGGTACTGGCACAAAGACAGAAATGTAGATCAATGGAACAAAACAGAAAGCCCAGAGATAAATCCATGCACATATGGACACCTTATCTTTGACAAAGGAGACAAGAATATACAATGGATTAAAGACAATCTCCTTAACAAGTGGTGCTGGGAAAACTGGTCAACCACTTGTAAAAGAATGAAACTAGAACACTTTCTAACACCATACACAAAAATAAACTCAAAATGGATTAAATATCTAAACATAAGACCAGAAACTATAAAACTCCTAGAGGAGAACATAGGCAAAACACTCTCCGACATACATCACAGCAGGATCCTCTATGACCCACCTCCCAGAATATTGGAAATAAAAGCAAAAATAAACAAATGGGACCTAATTAAACTTAAAAGCTTCTGCACAACAAAGGAAACTATAAGCAAGGTGAAAAGACAGCCTTCAGAATGGGAGAAAATAATAGCTAATGAAGCAACTGACAAACAACTAATCTCAAAAATATACAAGCAACTCCTACAGCTCAATTCCAGAAAAATAAACGACACAATCAAAAAATGGGCCAAAGAACTAAATAGACATTTCTCCAAAGAAGACATACAGATGGCTAACAAACACATGAAAAGATGCTCAACATCACTCATTATCAGAGAAATGCAAATCAAAACCACTATGAGGTACCATTTCACGCCAGTCAGAACGGCTGTGATCCAAAAGTCTACAAGCAATAAATGCTGGAGAGGGTGTGGAGAAAAGGGAACCCTCCTACACTGTTGGTGGGAATGCAAACTAGTACAGCCACTATGGAGAACGATGTGGAGATTCCTTAAAAAACTGGAAATAGAACTGCCTTATGATCCAGCAATCCCACTGCTGGGCATACACACTGAGGAAACCAGAAGGGAAAGAGACACGTGTACCCCAATGTTCATCGCAGCACTGTTTATAATAGCCAGGACATGGAAGCAACCTAGATGTCCATCAGAAGATGAATGGATAAGAAAGCTATGGTATATATACACAATGAAATACTACTCAGCCATTAAAAAGAATACATTTCAATCAGTTATAATGAGGTGGATGAAACTGGAGCCTATTATACACAGTGAAGTAAGCCATAAAGAAAAACACCAATACAGTATACTAATGCATATATATGGAATTTAGAAAGATGGTAACAATAACCCTGTATACGAGAGAGCAAAAGAGACACTAATGTATAGAACAGTATTTTGGACTCTGTGTGAGAGGGAGAGGGTGGGATTATTTGAGAGAATAGCATTGAAATACGTATAATATCATATATGAAACGAGTCGCCAGTCCAGGTTCGATGCACGATACTGGATGCTTGGGGCTGGTGCACTGGGACGACCCAGAGGGATGGTATGAGGAGGGAGGAGGGAAGAGGGTTCAGGATGGGGAACACATGTATACCTGTGGTGGATTCATTTTGATATATGGCAAAACCAATACAATATTGTAAAGTTAAAAAATAAAACAAAAATAATAATTAAAAAAAAGAGTCGTACACGACTGAGCGACTGAACTGAACTGAACTGATAAGACATCTTTGATAGCTCAGTTAGTAAAGAATCTATCTGCAGTGCTGGAGACCCTGGTTCGATTCCTGGGTTGGGAAGATCTGCTGGAGAAGGGATAGACTACCCACTCCAGTATTCTTGGGCTTCTCTTGTAGCTCAGCTGGTAAAGAATCTGCTTGCAATACAGGAGGCGTGGGTTCAATCCCTATGTTAGGAAGATCCCATGGAGAAGGGAACAGCTATCCATTCCAGTATTCTGGCCTGGAGAATTCCATGGACTCTATGGTGTCGCAAAGAATTGGACACGACTGAGCGACTTTTCACTTATACAGCTGGTGCCACAGAAAGCTGTTTATTGTGGAAGGAAAACTTCCACACATTTAATGACCATAAATGGCAAAAGTAAGGTGTTCTGTGTAAAAGTAAAGAAACACACAAGGAAGAACACACAAGAGGGAAGAACTGGGTTTTTCTCCACAGAGGAAGGAAAACTCTGAGGCTTTTCCTTAGACATAGAAAACACGGAGACATTAAAATGGGTGTTTATTGGAATACTTTTGACAACAAAAAAGTGATATCAACCTAATAGTCCATCATTTGGGGACAGAAAATATACTGTTTATTCATACAATGGAGTACTATTGTTAAACTAATTAAACAAAGTGGCCATTAGAGTGAGCTGCCTGCAGTGCCTTAGTAGCCTACTTAAGCAAACCAAGACCTAAGCCTGAAATGCCTCAAGGTGATGTCAACTAAAAATTAGAACTTGCCGTCTACCTCTACAAGGATTAAGTCACAATTGCTGAAGCTGCTGACCTTTAACACACCCTGAAAGAAGTTCAAGGTGGAGATCAGGAATGAGGCATTCCATACTCTAGGAAAAACTGGCAGAACAGGCCTTCAGACAGATATTTTCAGGAGAAGATTTTATGAGCCCAATTCCTGCATATTCCTATATCTAGGAAAGCATTAAAATCATTACTGATGATGCCTACCTCTCATGACTGAGCAACAAGCCTCTGCCAAAATGACTGCTTAATTGCACATATGCCTCCTTCACTAATATCACGTATAATACTGACCTCTCCCCTACATCTTTGGAGCAGTTTCTCAGAGCTATCTGAAATGCTATCTCCTGGGCTACAGTCCTCATTTTTGTCCCAAATAAAACAAACTCACAAATCTCACATTATGCATTTTATTTTTTCAGTCAACACTTAAGAAATTGGAACCTAAGGACAACCAATCACAGACAACTAAGCTTTCCCAAATAAGGCAACCACTTAAGCAGCAGCCAATCAAATAATAGCTTTGCTTTGTTTCCACCTCTTCCTTATAAAGGTCTTTCCTTAGCTCCTGTTGGTGGAGTGCTCCTAATCACTTCTGGTTTGGTGCTGCCCAATTCAAATCAATTTTTGCTCAAATAAACTCTTACATTTTTTAATATGCCCCAGTTTAATCTTTTAACACTATATAGCAATAAAAATAAATTAATTACATCTATTGTATCACTTCAGGTGGCAATAGTAGTAAAGAATCTGCCTGCCAATACAGGAGATGTGAGACATGGTTCTGATCCCTGGGTCAGAAAGATCCCTCAGAGGAGGGCATGGCAATCCTCTCCAGTATTCCTCCCTGGAGAATCCCATGTACAGAGGAGCCTGGCAGGCTAGTGTCCATGGGGTCATAAAGAGTCAGACACAACCAAGGCAACTTAGCACTGTATTACTAGGGATAAATTTCAAAAAGTAATATTTATTAGGGCAGTTTCCAAAAGATGCATAGAGCAGGATAAACTGTGGAAAATTCTGAAAGAGATGGGAATACCAGATCACCTGACCTGCCTCTTGAGAAATCTGTATGCAGGTCAGGAAACAACTGTTAGAACTGGACATAGAACAAGAGACTTATTTCAAATAGATAAAGGAGTGCATCAAGGCTGTATATTGTCACCCTGCTTATTTAACTTATATGCAGAGTACATCATAGAAATGCTGACTGGATGAAGCACAAGCTGGAATCAAGATTGCCAGGAGAAATATCAGTAACCTCAAATATGCAGATGATACCACAGGCAGAAAGTGAAGAAGAACTAGAGACCCTCTTGATGAAAGTGAATGAGGAGAGTGAACATGTTGGCTTGAAGCTCAACATTCAGAAAACTAAGATAATGGCATCTGGTCCCATCACTTCATGGCAAATAGATGGGGAAACAATGGAAACAGTGACAGACTTTATTTTGGGGGGCTCCAAAATCACTGCAGATGGTGACTGCAGCCATGAAATTAAGACACTTACTCCTTGGAAAGAAAGCTATGACCAACCTAGACAGCATATTGAAAAGCAGAGACATTACTTTGCCAACAAAGGTCCATCTCTTCAAGGCTGTGGTTTTTCCAGTAGTCACATATGGATAGGAGAGTTGGACTATAAAGAAAGCTGATGCCAAAGAACTGATGACTTTGAACTGTGGTGTTGGAGAAGACTTGAGAGTCCCTTGGACTGCAAGGAGATCAACCAGTCCATCTTAAAGGAGATCCATCCTGAGTGTTCATTGGAAGGACTGATGTTGAAGATAAAACTCCAATACTTTGGCCATCTGATGCAAAGAGCTGACTCATTTGAAAACACCCTGATGCTGGGAAAGATTAAAGGTGGGAGGAGAAGGGGACGGCAGAGGATGAGGTGGTTAGATGGCATCACTGACTCAATGGAGATGAGTTTGAATAAACTCCGGGAGTTGGTGGTAGACAGGGATGCCTGGTGTGCTGTGGTCCATGGGGTCGCCAGGAGTCGGACAGGACTGAGTAACTGAACTGAACTGACTGAGCAGGATAATGTAAATTCTGCACAAATATAATAGCATATAGTGTTTGTGTGTGTTAATACACGTGTGTGTGTGTGTGTGTGTATGCCTCTGAGCTCATACACACTCAGGCATAGTATGGGCATTTATGTACATGTATTCTACATATATACATATGTAGGGAAAATATGCATAGAAATGATCAATGTCAACCTGAGAATACTATCGTAGTTTCCTCTGGTGCAAGAAAGAAGAGGTAATGCTAGAAGAGTTGAACTTTAATTCAGTAACATTTATCTATTCTTCTGAGGATCTGGCAATATTTCTAAATCTATAATCTGTGAAGGGTGCATGGATGTCTATTATGTTACTTTCTGAACTTCTATGTGCTTATAATATTTCATAATTCAAAGCAAAACATTTTAAGAAAAAAAAATAAAGGCACATAAGAAATTTCACACTTTTGGTTGCATGTGTAGGAACTCCACTTAATAGCTAAGACCTTAAAAGTAACTATGAGACCAAACAAATAATTTCTACTAACATGCAATATACTTTATGTTCAGCCTTTTTATATATCTTAAACGATACACAAGAAACTGGTAATCAGCAGTTGTTTTGTTAAGAAAAACAGTGAAATGAACCAGTAAGCAGGTGTGGGAGACTTTTCATTGTGTTCCATTTTGTAATGCTTTCATTTTTTTTTTCCCATTTGAACTTTTCCAAACTATGTAATTTCACATGTGTAACACATATGAAAAAAAGAAAATTAAATATTTTCCTTCATAGTGCCTTTCTTCTTTTTATATGTAAATCCTCTGGGAGAAGTAACAATGAGTCCAAGATATCCTAGGGTAAATTAGTTTACAGATGACTTTCTTCCATAACAGAGGATCAAATGTCTACCACAAATACCATTATTTACTACTCCATTGTTACACTCTTTCCTGCTGAACCTAAAGACTTCTCAGAGAATGCTCCAGGCATTGTCAACTGACCAATGACTGCACTCCAATTGATACTTGCCATATTTACTTGATGCTTACTTTGTTCTGTAATATTAATACATTTATACAAGAACTGTACAAGAATTTTTGGTCTTCAGTAGAAAACTATGCTTCCCAAGTGACTCAGTGGTAATGAATCTACCTGCCAAACAGGAGACACGGGTTCTACCCCTGGGTCAGGAATATCCCCTGGAGAAGAAAATGGCAACCCATTCCAGTATTCTTGCCTGGGAAATCCAGGGATAGCGAAGCCTGGCGGGCTACAGTTCATGGGGGTCAGAAAAAATATTGGACACAATTTAGCAACTAAACAACAACAACAAGAAAACTATGCATCTTCTAAAAGAAACCATTTCAGGTTATCTGACTTTAGTCCTCATCGTCCTTGAGTTATTTTACAACTCTGTAAAATGTACATAACTGATAAAGATGCAAATTCTGTCCTGTTAGATTTCATGGACTTCCCAACTCTGGGGAAAAAAGAAACCAGCTTTGCCTTGACTTGCCTGTTTGTTTCAATAAATTTATATAAATCCTTCTGTTTTACAGATTCTCTTTTGACCAGTTATAACATCTGCCTGGTTCCCTCACTGAATGTGTTAAATAAAATCTTTAACACATATTCATTTTTATATCATGTAGAAGAGTCATGATCTTACTTTTTTTTAATTATCTTTTAGAACTCAGTAGGGTAAAAAAATGAAAGAGGATATGTCAAAAGAGCAGGAGAGACATCCCCTTTAGGACAAACTTCATTTACTGTAATAGTTTGCTCGACAGGAAGATTTCCTGCCCTGCTATTCAAATAAATATTTTAGCAGTGTAGAAACCTCAAATGTCTGAATTCAAGGGCTTTTTTTCTTAAAATATATCAACATGAATGAAGGGGTGATAGCTGAGCAGCAATATGGAGAACAATCAAAATTAGAATTCAACAGCTCTTTTCTTACCCACAGAGGCACTGCCTAGAGCCTAGTTCATCCAAATACTAGTGAGCCTCCAGGGAAGCCATAAAATTCACAGGCACAACCTAAAAGCATGTTTTCTTTAAGATTTCTAAAATCTTAAAACCGTTTGTTTTAAGATTTCTGAAACATTGGCTTATTTCTAGCAAGTTTCTTCCAGATCAACTATAGTAGTGAAGCTTTAACTCCATTTACAGGATGCTAGGTGCAGAGTGAGAATAACAACTTTCCAACTGGCAAATTTATGTATGCCATCAACTACCTTCCGTCCCTGCACTCCCACCCAAGCTGCCTCCATACCCCAATTCATGAGCTTTGTTTCTATATGAAGGGATGAAGAAAGGCACACGGTGTTTATCTGGTTTTATACCAGTATGGCAATATGACAAAGAACTCCCATTTCTACAAACAACATTAACTAAGCTACACTTTTACTTAACACTGACTTAGCTGCTTAAGAGAGCAAAAGATATCTCAAATAATTAAAAAAAAATATATATATATATATATCAGATCAGATCAGTTGCTCAGCCGTGTCTGACTTTGCGACCCCATGAATCACAGCACGCCAGGCCTCCCTGTCCATCACCAACTCCCGGAGTTCACTGAGACTCACGTCCATCGAGTCAGTGATGCCATCCAGCCATCTCATCCTCTGTCGTCCCCTTCTCCTCTTGCCCCCAATCCCTCCCAGCATCAGAGTCTTTTCCAATGAGTCAACTCTTCGCATGAGGTGGCCAAAGTACTGGAGTTTCAGCTTTAGCATCATTCCTTCCAAAGAAATCCCAGAGCTGATCTCCTTCAGAATGGACTGGTGTATGTATATATATATATATATATATATATATATATATATATATATAAACAATCCTAGTCCCTAGTTTCCAGTTTCCCTAGTGACTCAGTTGTGTCCAACTCTTTGCAACCCCATGGACTGTATACTACAGTGGGTAGCCATTGCCTTCTCCAGGGGATCTTCCCAAGCCAGGGATTGAATCCAGGTCTCCCACACTGCAGGTGGACTCTTTACCAGCTGAGCCACAAGGAAGGAGGTATCTAATTAAAGCTTTTGAGACTGTTCCACACCCCCCATACCAAACCTGCTTCCTAGAGTTATTTTTAACTGCAGAGCTTTCACAGTGTATAGAAAAGAGAAAGGAAGAGAAGATTTATAAGTACACAGCCACAAAAGTCTGAGCTCATCCTCAGTGTCTCCTGGGCACACTCTTGGCGAGTGCCTGGGCTAATTAAGGTGATTGTGGAGGTCATAATCACTATGAGCTTCCTGGGAAGTTCATGTGAATATTTGAATATCAATGCATGTAATATATGCGGAATGAATTTTCAGAAGCCAGACTACATTGTTTACCTAGCATTGGAAATCTCACTGCCTCGCCTGTGTGTGTACACTTCTGAATACAGGAACAAAACGAGCCAGTTAAGACCATGTTTAATGGGATCCTAAAAGCAAGTTTTCAATGTGGAGCACCACCAGAAAGGTAGCAATTTCGCTTTTGGTAAAAATGATACAGTTTTTCCTCAGGATTCTCTTCTCTCCCTTTTTCAGCTATCCATTCTCAAGGATCCTTTGGTTGTTGCTGAAGGTATTTATTGCTCATTTTAGAACTAAACAAAATTCACTTGGAACCAGGAGTATTGGATGATTTCATATTTTATTAACTTCACATTTTATATAAGAAAATTGACCAAGAGAAGGTACATCACTGGTTGACCCAAAGTCACAAATGACAGGGTTGAAGTTTGAACTCACATATCTTGACTTGGTTTTGTCTGTCAGATCTGTGAAGAAATTCTGTGGAAATTTCTTTAGTATTTTCCATATAAAAGGTATTTGTGTTTGGAGAATTTCATCTATTGCAGTTAGTCATCTTTTCATGCCTATGCACAGGCAGCTAGGTATTGGTCCAAAATATAATCTCAAATTTATATACTAATTTCCATTTCCATTACTAAAATGAAATCATCTCATTTGAACTACTGCAACAGATTGCTAACTAGTCTCTCCCTATTTCTACTCTTCTCTACATTTTTTCCCATAACATAAATCAGATTATGTGATACTACTGTTAAATTTTTTCAATGATTTCCCATGGTATTGAGAATAAAATTCAAATTCCTGGCCACAATGGATATGACTTGGTTCCTATCCTTTTCTCCAATGTCACATCCTATTTTGTACTACTCTCCCACTAACTATTTATATTGCAGTTACAATGACCTTCTTTCAATTCAGCAAATATATCAAATCAATTCTGTCTCAGAGTCTTTCACTAGCTATTTCAGTTTCTAGCCAATTCAAGTTTTAGCTCAACTGTTATTTCCTCAGGGAAGCCTTCCTCTCTATCAACATCTCTTATTTTAGTTTCTTTATAATGTTTATTACTATGAAATCTCATTCATTTGTTGCTTATTTCCTGTCCTCCCCTTTAGAAGTCTGTCATCTCTTATTCACCATTGTACCCCCTGTTTACAAAAAAATTCAATAAATATTTGTTAAATATATGGATATGTGAATGAGTGAATGAAGTTGCCAAGGTCCAATTGCTAACATATCACAAATAGTTATTATGTGTTGGTGGGGGAGGGACAACAAGGAAGAAATTTTTGTTCTTAACAAAAATGACTGGTTGGAACCCTTTGAGAATATATTTATGCAAAAAATTTCCTCAAGCAATTGCCTGAAGCTCATCCATGACTCCCCACATGGCCATGGGACTGAGTTTAGAACCTCCTTTTTAGTATATGGTCCTAATGTATTATCTTGACTTACACTAATCTGAATATTTTTGCTTTTTAGTTTTTCCTCCCCCTCTTCCATCCTTGTAATCTAAGCTCAAACCATACCAGATTATCTTCAGTTATAGACTCTTACTAGAATTTCACTTGCTTCTAGACTTTTCTCCTCTGTCTACCTGGAATCCTCTCCAGACTCCCAACCCCAATTTTCATCTACTTAGACATCATTTCCTCTGGGACATCCTCTCTGATAATTAGGTATAAGTTTAGAGCCATAAAAGAGATTCACAGTTTATTCTGTTTCTCCTATAAAAACACTTCCACAAAGTACTGTGATTGTTAGTTTACATTATGCACACTCAAAAGGTCAAGGAACATACCTGTTTTCAAGATTTTGGATCATTTTCACTATCATTATTCAGAATTCTTTGTCAGGTAGATTCCCTATCTCTTCCTCTTTTGTTTGGTTTGGTGGGCATTTATCCTGTTTCTTTACCTGCTGGGTATTCCTCTGTCTCTTCATCTTGTTTATATTGCTGTGTTTGGGGTGGCCTTTCTGTATTCTGGCAGTTTGTGGAATTCTCTTTATAGTAGAGTTTCCTCACTGTGGGTGGGGGTTGTATGGGTGGCTTGTCAAGGTTTCCTGGTTAGGGAAGCTTGTGTCGGTGTTCTAGTGGGTGGAGCTAGATTTCTTCTCTCTGGAGTGCAATTAAGTGTCCAGAAATGAGTTATGCGGAGAAGGCAATGGTACCCCACTCCAGTACTCTTGCCTGAAAAATCCCATGGATGGAGGAGCCTGTTAGGCTGCAGTCCATGGGGTCGCTAAGAGTCAGATACGACTGAGTGACTTCCCTTTCTCTTTTCACTTTCATGCATTGGAGAAGGAAATGGCAACCCACTCCAGTGTTCTTGCCTGGAGAATCCCAGGGATGGGGGAGCCTGTTGGGCTGCTGTCTATGGGGTCACACAAATTCGGACATGATTGAAGTGACTTAGCAGCAGCAGCAATGAGTTACGAGATGTCAGTGGGTTTGATGTGACTTTGGGCAGCCTGTATATTGAAGCTCAGGGCTATGTTCCTGTGTTGCTGGAGAATTTGCGTGGTATGTTTTGCTCTGGAACTTGTGGGCCCTCGGGTGGTGCTTGGTTTCAGTGTAGGTATGGAGGCGTTTGATGAGCTCCTGTTGATTAATGTTCCCTGGAGTCAGGAGTTCTCTGGTGTTCTCAGGATTTGGACTTAAGCCTCCTGCTTCTGGTTTTCAGTCTTATTTTTACAGTAGCCTCAAGACTTCTCCATCTATACAGCACTGATGATAAAACATCTTTCAAAGACAATGGGCTGCTTTTCTGGGTGCCTGATGTCCTCTGCCAGCATTCAGAATTTGCTTTGTGGAATTTACTCAGCGTACAAATGTTCTTTTGATGAATTTGTGGGGGAGAAGATGGTCTCCCTGCCCTATTCCTCTGCCATCTTAGGACCGCCCCACCAAGGAACATATCTGTTTTATTCACCGGGGTATCAATAGTGCCTAAGTATAGTGCTCACACAATGAGGACTCAATTAATTTTAGTAAATTAAAATAGTCATTTTATTGGTTTATTAATTTCTTTCTTATTGATGGGGGTTATTTCATATCAGAAGATAGACAAATTTTATAAATCATATTTTATAGGACCTTCAAATTAGAAGTTCCAAACTTGTCATAAGTTTTATTTCTGACTTTAAGGAAAAGCTTTTCAGAGGCTAATACAAATTGCATCAATGTTTACATTGTATCTTTCAAATATTTTTAAATAGTAAAATAAGTAATATGCATAGCTGCAGTAAAATAGATGTCTCCCTACTATCACATTCATATCATTACTGAATTTGCCTGTCCATAAGTCGCTTATGGCTATCCAACAAAAACTCGAGGCTGTATAAATCATTGTCTGCTTCTGAACTAAGACAGCTTAAGGAATTTCTTCAACAAGGTAAAATAGAGCAATAAGATGGCATGAATTTATATTGGTGGAGACCAATGAACCTGATAAACTAAGTATGATCGGGAGGCAGAACTAGCAAGAAATTTAGGGTAATAATAAATGTTGATACTAATCTTCTCTACACGACTTCCTCTGTTTTCCTAGTAGTAAAAACACTTTCAAAGGCAAAGATTTTTAATACTCTATTAAGAAAAGCTCCTAATAATACTACAGTCTTCTAGTCCCATTCATCTCCAGAGAGCCTTAAATATACTCTCCTTTTCTCATTTCATAAACACATGGAACCCCAACCAAGGAGTTGCTTTGTACTCAGAATTCCCAATGTGGTGGTTCCAATACTATGGATGAGAACCATCATTTTGTAAAAACATGTGTGATTCTTAACACAACTTATTTTTTAGTTTATATGAGAACCAGAGATGAAATATAAATATGAGCAAAATAAGTCGAATAACAATTCATAGATATGGCTTAGAAAAACAAAATAAAAGGATGTGTTTACATAAATTATAAGCACTCCAGGCCTGGGCTATTATTCTTTCTCCAGCACTGTCAACCACTTATATAACATTTTGCACACTTGTGGCAATATAGAATGAATAATAATAATTAATACAGTATGTTCTGAATCCCACAGATTTCTCCTTATCAGATTCTTGCAGCCTACTTTTCAAGTCAGTTTGTAATTGACCATATGTATTTTCCAACACTTGCCTGTTAGGCTTCTTTCTCTCTTATAAACCAACTAGTGATTATTTTGGACAAATATCTGCTATATCATTACTAGCAAGGCACTGACTTCAAAGAGTTCAACTTGGATAGTGTTGAAATGATTGGAATGTTGGCCAAGAGCTTTAACCTCAAAGGGGTATGATTTCAGTAATTTCTGGTTTCAGATGGCTCAGAAATGGAAAAAAGAAAATTGGAAATGGGGTAGGGGAGTAAAGATAAAGAGAGGGCAGAGAAATTAATTATGAATCCATACCAGTAAAATACCAAGACACGAAAACTCAAAGGTATCTTTTTTTAATCTTCTT
The DNA here is from genome assembly GCF_019923935.1 of Bubalus bubalis. Classification (NCBI taxonomy): domain Eukaryota; kingdom Metazoa; phylum Chordata; class Mammalia; order Artiodactyla; family Bovidae; genus Bubalus; species Bubalus bubalis. The sequence continues at coordinate 69,470,019 of NC_059162.1, read as the reverse complement.
ATGCATTTACTTGTTGAAGGAATCAACAAATGAAGTGTGGAGAGTCCCTACTGAAATAGCTTTCTCATTGGCTTCCTGACTCAAATATGTTTTCCCTCACCGATCTATCTCACACTTCTGCCAGAACAAGATTCCAAAAACATCATTCCAGCAATAATTTTCCTTTAATTTTAAAAGAAAATCAAGCTAGTTACTGCCTGCAAAGTCACTCCTTAGCATGGCTCCCAAGGTACCAGCCTGTCTTTCTAGCCTGATCTCCTTCCTCACCCCTCCACACATCCTATGTGCACACAATATTAATCCTCCCTTAATTCTCTCAAAGATCCCTGGATCTTCAATATCTCAGTGACTTTGTGTTCATTACTCACTCTATAACACTCCTTCTCACTTTGAAAACCTAGAAAACAGCACTCAAGATGTAGAAAAACTATCACTTCCTCCATGCTATCTTTTCTGACTGTTCTCTTCTTAAGGAATCTGTTTCCTCCTTTATCAATTCTTAGTTCATATTACAAGCCACTAACCACAATTGCATATTAGTTGCTGTATGTATGTTGATGTATGTGGTAGTCTCCTTCATTAGACTAAGTTCATGGGCAGAGATGATCTTCAGATCTAATTAGAAATAATCTTATTTAGCCCTGGGTCAAGCATAGTGTCTCACACATAGTAGGTACTCAGTAAGTATTTGTTTAATAAAAACACGGAAATAAAATATAAAAATTATATATGCACGCATATATAATGTATATATATATGTGTGCATTATTTTAAAGGAGGCAAGCCAGTTAAACTCCTGGCAATGCAAATCATCTACGGTTCTTACCATTTGCCTCCAAACAGAATAACAAACAATAAATGGCTGGTAGAAACAATTAGCTTGTAAAGCAGGTGCTGGCTCAATCCCTCAACACATTTTACACAGAGGTTCCATTCTGGGTTTCCTTTAGTTTGTGAAACCCAGAAAGGGATTCCCACCCCCACTTGAGCATAAACAATACCAAGAGCAAAATTCAGCAGCCTCTAAGTGCACTTAAGTCTCATTCAAAGTCAAGGGAAATTATGCATACATGAGAAGTAGAATGGGAGGGGAGACAAGAAAGATGGCTTGCTGCTTTTTGGAAAACAATCAGGAAAAAGACCACAAAGATTCAGTTCCAGAGAAAACTGTCACCTATTTGCTGTCACTTTTTCATCTTCATAGGAATTTATTGGATTAGGAAAGACCTTTGCTACTCCACATTATCCCAAGCTCCCAGTGGCCTTTGCATTAGTTAATGCCCAGGCTTCCTGGTTAATTGTGGCAGGCAAGCAGCCGGCTGCACAGATGTCAGATGTCATACTCTATCAGATGAAGAGGTTCCTGCCTCAGGCTGTTTATATATGACCTACCAGGATTTCCTGCTGCATGATGAAATAATTATGGGGCCGCCATGCAGGGAGGAACATTGCAAGTAAGTTGTAACAGCATTACATTAAAAAATGAAAATTAAACATTTGGCCTTATCTGCCTCAGAATCTTCCTAAGGTTTACTGTGAACATTCTGTTCCTTATTTTTATAATATTCACATGGGTGCTAATTCAATGTTCCCTGGAGAAACAGTAAGTTTAGCAAGGCTTTCTTTAATGCTTGTGCTGCAATTTGAGTCAAGTAAACAAGGCGGGGGGGGATATGTCTTTTTTGTGTTTAATTTTCTAAATAATGTTTGTCTTTTGCCACTTATAACAAACTAATTCTACAGACTCAACAAAGTCTGGAGAGTCATTAAAAAAAAATTGATTAATTCTTAAGTCTTACTGAGGTTTTTTTTTTTTTTCTTCATCTTACTAAATTCTGACTTTCTGATCCAGAAAAAAAGTATACACCATGTTTATAATGTAATACTCCTTAATGGTTTTATCCATAGGAGCATAAAACTCTCTTATCCACATACAATTTCCATTATTCAAGGAAATATCCTTATAGAAACAAGATTCAAGATTAAGAAAAATTCTGTGACTTTGATGATTAAAATTAAAAGGTTAGTAAATCATCTAACAACAATGGCTGGATAAATGGAACAATGCAGACCAAGTCATATTAGCATGTTTTCCACTGAAATGAAGTGAAGTGAAAGTCATTCAGTCGTGTCCAACTCTTTGTGACCCCTTGGACTATACAGTCCATGGAATTCTCCAGGCCAGAATACTGAAGTGGGTAGCCTTCCCCTTCTCCAGGGGATATTTCCAACCCATGGATCGAACTCAGGTCTCCCACATAGGAGGAGGATTCTTTACCAGCTGAGCCACCAGGAAAGTCCCCACCCCCATCCTATATATCCCTGTTTTACTTCTTAACACCTTCCCTAATAAGATTGTAAACTCCCTGACAGTTGATTTGTCCTATACATTTTTTTATCTCCTATTCTTAGAACATATTTAGCATACTTAGTACAAGTTATTCATTGTTCAGTCACTCAGTCATGTCTGACCCTTTTTGACCCCATTTACTGCAGTACGCCAGGCCTCCCTACCCCTCACTGTCTTCTGAAGTCTGCCCAAGTTCATGTCCATTGCGTTGGTGATGCCATCCTTACTCAGCAAATTTTTGTTAAACTACATTATAGGGTGTGGAGTAAGGAATGGAGAAAAGGGGATTAAGAAATATATAAAAATCACAGTGAATCCCTCACTTTTTCATATTTTTTCCTGTGTAAATATGATGGAATCTTTCCATATAGATAGATATCACCTTTCTCCCCTCAACATTCTCCCTACTATAATTTTAAAAATGTTAACGATTCCCAGCTCCTTCATCTAAAAAGTGGGCTTAACACTCACTGTTTATTTATAGGAGTATAATTCCTATAATAAATTACTAAGGAAAATGAAAATCCATCTGAGCTTTATTGCCAGAAGGTCACATATACATGCCCTGGCCAGATAGATTCCTGGAGAAGGGGAACATAATTTTAGAGCAGTGGGAGATTTTATATTACATTTCTAGGAAAGGTCTTACCAGAACTGTGAAGCGTTCTGACAAAACATGGTCCACTGGAAACAGAAATGGCAACCCACTCCATTATTCTTGCCTGAAGAACCCCATGGACAGTATGAAAAGACAGAAAGCTATGACACCAGAAGATGAGCCCCCAGCTCAGAAAGTGTCCAATATGCTACTGGGGAATACTGGAGGGCAATTACTAATAGCTCCAGAAAGAATAAAGCATCTTGGCCAAAGCATAAATTATGTTCAGTGATGGATGTGTCTGGTGGTGAAAGTAAAGTCTGATGCTGTAAAGAAAACATTACATAGGAACCTGGAATGTTAGGTCCATGAATCAAGGTGAGTTTGATGTGGTCAAGCAGGAAATATTAAGAATGTATGTTGACATCTTAGGAATCAATGAATTAAAATGGATGGGAATGGGTGAATTTAATTCAGATGACCATTATATCTACTACTGTGGGCAAGAATCCCTTAGAAGAAATGGAGTGGCCCTCATTGTCAACAAAAAAGTCCAAAATGCAGAACTTGGGTAAATTTTCAAAAATAACATAATAATCTCAGTTCATTTTCACAACAAACCATTCAACATCCAAGTCTGTGCCCCACCACTGATGCCAAAGAAGCTGAGCTGACCAGTTCTTTGAAGATCTACAAAACCTTCTAGAACTAACACCAAAAAAAGATGTCCTTTTCATCGTGGGGCATTGGAATGCAAAAGTAGGAAATCAAGAGATACCTGGAAAAATAGGCAACTTTGGGCCTTGGTGTACAAAAGAAGCAGGGCAAAGGCTAACAGATCTTTGTCAAAAGAAAACACCAGTCACAGCAAACCCTCAAGAGACGACTCCATACATGGACATCACCAGGTGTCAATACCAAAATCAGATTGATTATGTTCTTTATGAGGAGAGCATGGTAACCCACTCCAGTATTCTTGCCTGGAGAATCCCCACTGATAGAGGTGTCTGGCAGGCTACAGTCCATGGGGTTGCAAAGAATTAGACATGCTAAGCACATATTCTTTACAGCCAAAAATAGAGAACCTCTATATAGTCAGTAAAAATAAGACTTGGAGATGATTGTGGCTCCGATCATAAGCTCCTTTTTACAAAATTCAGGCTGAAGTTGAAGACAGTAGGGAAAACCATTAGACCATTCAAGTATGGCCTAAATGAAATCCCTTATGATTATATAGTGGAGGTGATGAAAAGATTCAAGGTATTAGATCCAGTAGACAGAGTGCCTGAAGAACTATGGACAGAGATTCTAACACTGTACGGGAGGCAGTGACCAAACCTATCCCAAAGAAAAAGAGATGCAAGAAGGCAAAGTGGAAATAGCTGAGGAAAGAAGAGAAGTGAAAGGCAAGAGAGAAAGAAAAAGATATATACCTAACTGAATGCAGAATTCCAGAGAATAGCAAGAAGAGATAAGAAGGCCTTCTTAAATGAACAATGCAAAGAAACAGAGGAAAACAGTAGAATGGGAAAGGCTAGAGATCTCTTCAATAATCTTGGAGATTTCAAGGGAACATTTCATGCAAGGATAGGCACAATAAAGGATAGAAAATGTAAGGATCTAACGGAAGCAGAAGAGATTAAGAAGGGGGGATGCCAAGAATACACAGAAGAACTGCACAAAAAGGTCTTAATGACCCTGATAAGCATGATGGTGTGATCACTCACCAGACATTCTGGAGTATGAAGTCAAGTGGGCCTTAGAAAGCATTATTACGAACAAAGTTAGTGAAGGTGACAGAATTCTAGCAGAGATATTTAAAATCCTAAAAGATGATGCTGTTAAAGGGCTACACTCAATATGTCAGCAAATTTAGAAAACTCAGCAGTGGCCACAGGATTGTAAAAGGTCAGTTTTCATTCCAATCCCAAAGAAGGGCAACACCAAAGAACTACCATACCATAGTGCTCATTTCACATGTTAGCAAGGTTATGCTTAAAATCCTTCAAGTTGGGCCTCAGCAGTACATGAACCAAGAACTTCCAGATGCACAAGCTGGGTTTAAAAAAGGCAGAGGAATCTGGCAGAGACCAAACTGCCAAACATTCGGTGGATCGTGGAGAAAGCAAGAGAATTCCACAAAAAAAAAAAAAAAAAAAAATCTACTTCTTCTTCATTGACTACACTAAAGCATTAGACTGTGTGGATCACAGCAGAGTGTGAAAAATTCTTTAGAAGACCATACAACCAGACCACTTTACCTATCTCCTGAGAAACCTGTACACAGGTCAAGAAGCAACAGTTAGAACTGGACATGGAACAACTGACTCATTCCAAATTGGGAAAGGAGTATGATGAGGTTGTATCTTGTCACTCTGCTTATTTAACTTATATGCAGAGTACATCATATGAAACGCTAAGATGGATGAATCACAAACTGGAATCAAGATTCCAAGGAGAATATCAACAACCTCAGATATGCAGATGACACCACTCTAATGGCAGAAAGTAAGGCGGAACTAAAGAGCCTCTTGATGAAGGTGAAAGAGGAGAACGGAAAAGCTGGCTTAAAACTCAACAATAAATGACTCTGATCAAATGGTATCTGGTCCTGTCACTTTATGGCAAAAAGAAGAGGAAAAAGTGGAAGCAGTGACAGATCTTATTATCTTGGGCTCCAAAATCACTGTGGATGGTGACTACAGCCATGAAATTAAGACGCTTGCTCCTTGGAAGGAAAACTATGACAAACCTAGAAAGCATAATAATAAAAAAAAAAGAGCAGAGACATCACATTGCCCACAAAGGTTCATACTGTCAGAGTTATAGATTTTCCAGTAGTCATGTACAGATGTGAGAGCTGGACTGCAGAGAGGGCTGAGCACCAAAGAACTGATAATTTCCTATTGTGGTGCTGGAGAATACTCTTGAGAGTCCCTTGAAATGCAAGGAGATCAAACCAGTAGATCCTAAAGGAAATCAGTCCTGAATATTCATTGGAAGGACTGATGCTGAAGGTGAAGCTCCAATACCTTGGCCACCTGATGTGAAGAGCCAACTCATTGGAAAAGACCATGCTGCTGGGAAAGACTGAAGGCAAATGAGAAGGGGATGTCAAAGGATGAGGTGGTTAGATGGTATCACCAACTTAGTGAACATGAATTTGAGCAGACTCTGGCAGACAGTGGAGGGGAGGAGCCTGGTATGCTATAGTCCATAGCATCATAAAGAGCAGGACGTGACTTAACAACTGAATAACAAGAACAAAGAGAAGGTTTAAGAAAAACAAGAGACTGCAAAACAGCAAATAGGTTTTTCCCCAAGTGTCAACACTGATCCATTACCATGTAAAGAGGCAACATTCAAGCTGTGTGAGCAAGTATAGTTATTGATTAATGGATTCTGTCCTGGCCTTAGAACAGGTGGCAACATGGCTACTAACTATCTGCCTTACTAGTAGTTCTTTCTCACAATCAAGAAAGCTGCAATTATTTTAGAGTAGAACTGGGGAGCAAAGAGACATTTAATCAACAATCTTTGAAACACAGCAGAGTTCATTTTGACACCATGATTCTCAAGTATTGTCCTCCTTGCCTTGTTTAATAAACGTTTATTGAGCACTTACTTCTCAAGTAGTGCTGTCTGACCTTCAGAAATTCATGGCCACCTACAGGAAGCAGACAAATTTAAAAAACTTAATATTACATGATGAGCCAGACATGACTGAGCGACTTCCCTTTCACTTTTCACTTTCATGCATTGGAGAAGGCAATGGCAACCCACTCCAGTGTTCTTGCTTGGAGAATCCCAGGGATGGGGGAGCCTGGTGGGCTGCCGTCTATGGGGTCACACAGAGTCAGACACGACTGAAGTGACTTAGGCGGCCAGCCAATAACATAAAAGTCTACAAAGAATTTTAAAGGAATTCCAATTGAAGTGACTAACCCTGGCTAAGGTGAGGGTGGAGGACAAAGATGACAGGAAATATTTCCCAGAGAAAGGGATCATCTGAACAAAGCTTTAAGGATAAGTGAAAATTAGTCCAGAATCAAGATTGCCAGGAGAAATATCAATAACCTCAGATATGCAGATGACACCACCCTTATGGCAGAAAGTGAAGAACTAAAGAGCCTCTTTATAAAAGTGAAAGAGAAGAGTGAAAATGTTGGCTTAAAACTCAACATTCAAAAAACTAAGATCATAGCATCCGGTCTCATCACTTCATGGCAAATAGATGGGGAAACAATGGAAAGTGACAGACTTTATTTTCTTGGGCTCCACAATCACTGCAGATAGTGACTGCAGCCATGAAATTAAAAGATGCTTGCTCCTTGGAAGAAAAGCTATGACCAACCAACCTAGACAGCTATTAAAAAGCAGAGACATTACTTTGCTGATAAAGTTTATATAGTCAAAGCTTTGCAGTAGTCATGTATGGATGTGAGAGTTGGACCATAAAGAAAGCTGAAACTGAAGAATTGATATTTTTGAACTGTGGTGTTGGAGAAGGCTCTTGAGAGTACCCAAGAGGAAGGAGATCCAACCAGCCAATCCTAAAGGAAATCAGTCCTGAATATTCATTGGAAGGACTGATGCTGAAGCTGAAACTCCAATACTTTGGCCACTTGATGTAAAGAACTGACTCATTAGAAAAGACCCTGATGCTGAGAAAGATTGAAGGCAGGAGGAGAAGGGCCCAACAGAGGATAAGATGGTTGGAGGGCATCATCAATGGACATGAGTTTGATCAAGCTCCAGGAGTCGGCAATGGACAGGGAAGCCTAGCGTGCTGCAGTCCATGGGGTCGCAAAGAGCTGGACACGACTGAGTGACTGAACTGAACTGAACTGAAAATTAGCCAGGCCAAAAAAGAAAAAGGAGGAGAAGGAGAAAAAGGAAGGTTATTTTGACTAGCATCTGCAATGATATAAAGGAAGTATCATACTTCGTTCAGTTGTACTGGTTAGTTCAAGACCATGCAGAGGATGATTAGAGTTAAAGCCAGCAAGTTAAGAACAGTCAGAAATCAAAGGACTGTATATGTCAGTCCCAAGAGACCAGAGAATTTTAAGCAGGGCTTTGGCTGGCATCTTTTTTGGCCTGCATCTACTATCCCTTCACTATTGTCTTTACTCCCTTAATATATAAATATATCAATATCTCTCCTCCTTTAAAAAGAAAATATCTTTTGACCCTATGTTTCTATATCTATTCCTATATCTCTCCTTCTTTTCCCAACCAAATAGCCAAGCTTCTTTATAGTTCTTTATTATTATGTAAATAATAATCTATACTTTGTCTCCACATTTACTATTAAATCCAACACAATATTCTGTCCCACTATTGCAACAAACTTTATGAAAAAAGTCTCCAGCTGTTATATGTTCTAATAGATGTGAGCCTTAAGTGGGTCCTTAGTAACATCTGGGGGCTTCCCTCATAGCTCAGTTGGTAAAGGATACACATGCAATTCAGGAGACCCCAGTTCAAGCTTCAATTCCTGGGTTGGGAAGATCCTCTGGAGAAGGCATAGGCTACCCACTCCAGTATTCCTGGGCTTCCCTTGTGGCTCAACCGGTAAAGAACCCACCTGCAATGCAGGAGACCTGGGTTCAATCCCTGGGTTGGGAAGATCCCCTGGAGAAGGAAAAGTCTATGCACTCCAGGATTCTTGCCTGGAGAATTCCATAGACTATATAGTCCATGAGGCCCACAATGAGTTGGACCCGACTGAGCGACCTTCATTTTCACCTTAGTGACATCTGGCATGACCTCCTCCTTGCCTCCAGGATTCTGTTCTCCGGCTTTTCCTCTTATCTCTCCAACCTCCCTGAGGCTCCATTTTGAGTGCTGCTTCTTCTGTATAGTCCTGCTTCCTCTAAATAGTCCAGAGCTCCAATCTCTCCTCTTTGGCCTATTCATATTATAGTATGGACTATTCATTACTGATTTCCTTTCCATTCTAGACCAACTAAGATACCACTTCCATTATAAAGCCTGCTCCCAAAGTACTTTGTTTTTGCCGAAAGGAAAGAAGGTCCGTCAGTGTTATCTATTGCATAGACTTTTCATCTCTCAGAGCTCTAAAGGGTGGCAATCCCTCAAGTTACAAATGGGGAAACTGAGGCTCAGTATGGCAAAGCAGTTGACCTAAAATCAGAACTCAAGAACAGGTTTTCAAAATTCTAGTTTCCTGCTCTTTCATACCTTGCCTGCTTCATTTTAAGCAAAACACTCAAGTAAACAGTATGAAAATTAGGAAAGAGTATGTACTCAACCCTTCTGAATTTATGAATAACTGAATCACAGCAGAAATGAAACAATTACTTTGTGCAAATTCAGGTGCTTTGTGCTTCTCAGGAGTGTGAAAGCTGAGCAACACCCTACCCTGCAAAAGATGAAGTAAATTTCTAGAAGGAGCATTCCCCCAGTTGCAGAAGCCTCTGGGAAATGTGTTTAATCCAGTCAGGAGATCCTCAGAAATGCAAATTACCCACTTGAAATAAGAAGGCACCTATTGTTCAGTCTTGATTGCCTCTGTAGGCCTATAGGCAAGGGTGAAAAAAAAAATCCCTGAAGGAGAAGAGAATCTAAGTAAACTGCACACAGACAGAAAAAATAAAAATGAAGTCAAACCCCAACAGGGCTTCCATTTATCATCTGCTAAGTGAGTAGGGATTATAGAGCAAAACCGTTTATGATTTTGAACCCTTTATAACCTCACTATCTGTGTTCCTTTTTCTTGTCCCCTATTTCCTCGTAGATATGATAAATCCAAAATCTTTCATTTGTCCTGTGGAGCCCTACCTCACCATCAATGAATACAGAATGAGAACAATTAGTGGTTTCTGTAGTGATATAAAATACTATATATATCAGAGAATATACTTAGAGCAAAAGAAAAAAATAATAGTTTTCACTTTTTTTCCTTCATTTAAACATGCACCTCATTTAAATTTTTTGTTCTAATCTTGCTTCTGCAAATTCTGCTCCTTCGCCTTCAAAGGAAATATGCTGATTTTTGTTTTATTTCTAACTCAATTTCTTTTTGCAAGAAAAGACACAATCACCAAAAAAAAAGTATTAAAACTTTCAAAGTGTGAGCTTAGAACAAAATGAATCCTTCAGGAGAAAATAAACAAGGTGCCATTTTTTTTCTCTAAAATAATTCTCATCTAACCTGTTCACCAGCTGAGAAACAAAAGACCTTGGTATTTAAACTTGAAACTTCTTTCGTTTCTTTATCCCATCTCCTTTTCATCTTTATAAACAGAAGAAAGTCTATAATTACTATACTAACAAAGAATACAGCTGAACTACACACAGGTTAAACCATTCTAAATAAAGTAGAGAATAATAAATAGAATAGTCAAAGGAGCTAGCATAATAAACACATGAAGAGTAACACCACATTCTACAACACAAAATGTCTCCCATTTCTAAGTATTTTAAACTTCCTGAGTGGAAGAAGACCTTAAAATGGTTAGCATAAGCCAACCATCTATTTTCATAAAAACTAGAGAGATTATATAGTCCAGGATCTTTGCTAAATTTAAAATTCTAATTAATAATAATAATGATAGTAGCAATGACGGCGGTTATGGTAGCATCTGCAATTACCATTCATGGAATATTTACAATGTGTCGAGCCCCATGCTAACTGCCATGTGCATATTATTTCCTTTAATCCTTATAACAACCCTGGGTATCCTCACTTTACAGACGAACATACAGGTAGATTTCTGATTAGTGGCAGGCCAGTTTCTCCTGGAACATTTTTAGTGTGAAAGCTTATTACCTACTAAGGCAGCCTTTTCTATTTTAAAACAGTTGTGGTTGAAAACTATTTCCTCATATGGAGCCCAAGTTGCTTTCATGAAAACTCCAGTCACTCACCTTACTTCCCTTATGGAAATAAACGAGTCCAATATTTCTTCCAAATCATACTTCTTCAGTCTTTTTTTTTTTTAACTGCCATCATGATGTCATTTGGGTTAACTAACCTGGTTGGATGGCACTGCAGCTAGACCTAGCACCAAAGCTTGACCAACCAACTTTAGTCCTCATTTGAAAACTCAGTCTTGAGTTCAATTCTGAGACAAAACTAGCCCTTAATCAGGAGAGCTATAGAGAGTCCTGCAACCCATACCCTTTATCACAGACAATTAAATATAACACTGGTCTTTTTCCAATTTATGGCCCTTGTCCCTGTAACAAATATGTCTTAATTTTGTACTATATTTTATAGAGTGATTTATAATACAAAATGCAAAGCATTAGGAAACTCTACTGGGCAGATAATTTGAGGTATCACTCTATACCCTTCAAATATTAATAGTATCTTGCTGGCAATGCTCACTGTATTTTAAAAGAATTAGACTGCTTACTATTCTGACCACTTTGTATTAACTGAATTCTGACAATAACCCTATGAGATGGGTATTGTTATTATCACCACTTTATAATGAGGAAAATGAGGAACAGAGAGAAGTTAGCTAACTAGTCTGAAGCTCTGTAGTCTTGTAGGAGCTAAAATGCAAATCCAGGAAATATGACATTAGTATTTTTAATCACTACATTATGCTGCCTTCCAGTAGATACTAAACTCTTTCTAAGCTGGGATCTGGGAATTGTTTCTGATAGTTTGGCATGTTTCAGAAATTTCCCAGAGAAAAAAGAGCTCTCCAGAGCAGCAAAATGCTTTCCCTGGGTCTTACCACTTCCTCTTTTGTGAACACATCTTTCTATTTATAAGGATGCCCATTGGGTGGGCTGGGAGCAAGGAGACTGTGAGTCAGCATTCAGGAAATACAAATGCAGGCTGACCATCAAAAGACTCAGTCAGAACCAGGCCTTCATGAGAAGTCAAGAAAGAAGGATGTCACTGCTTTGTGTGGTATGGAAGATACAGTTTATAGTGTATATTACTGAAGCCAACACTGCCACATGCAGCTATTCTCTCAAATGAAAACTCATTGGTCAAGTATATCTCTGTTTGGTTCAATTGGTGTCTTTTCAGATCTATCTGCTGTCAGTTATAGTCAGGAGATTAGGTCTGATTTGCAAACTTATTGTCCTGTACCTGAAAACAAAAAAAGTCAGTTTTGCTTGGGATGGAACCCACTTGAGGTTTATAGCTGCGTTCCAAGTCCACAACTAGAGTTATATAAATGAGAGACATTTAACCTTATGGCCTTTCTTATCTAATCTGTGAGGGTACTGTATAAGAAGATACACTCTGCTTTTCATGTTCAATACAATTATGGATTGAAGGAAAGAGGAATGACTCTTTACAGGGATTTTTCTGTTCCTTGCCAAAAATAAAAGTAAGTAAAAAAAATCAGGCTACTTTTAAGATACCTCACTTTCTAGTCAAGTGCAATTTTATATCACACTCAATTGTACAGATGTAGTACCAACCTATTTGAATAGTTAGAACTCAAAGAAAGAACTCTATATATTTTGACCAACTTAATTATAACTGAATGAGTAGTACAGTCATCTTAAGAGAATATTTATAGTAAGCTATCCCACATACAGTCAATTTTAACATAAACCATTCTCTCCACTTAACTAAGCAGTAGAGATACTTATTTTAGAATGGAATGAATCTTCCAGATATTGGCTCTGTCTTTCTTTCTTGGCTCTGTCCTAACTATCTGCAGCCTGCTGTTGGTTACTTTTTCCCCCTTCACATCTTTTCCTTCACTCCCACTCAGCCCCATCCTTAAAATACAAATCTTTCTACATATCAGACTTCATTTGGCAAGCTAGATTACTGATTCAGGCTTTTTTTTTTTTTTTTTTCTTTTTTGTTAAAAAGGATCACTTATCAGTTATTTTTCTGTCCCTAAATCCCTATGCTATGATAGAGAAAGATGAAGAAACTTTATTTTCCCATTATCTCTTTAAAGCAAAACATCTCCCATTATCTTTTTAAAGCAAAAGACACATAATTACCATGTACACATGTGCATGCGCAGATGCACACACACACACATTCCCCCTAACACACACACACACCTTAGATCCCACAGTATTCTCATATTTCCCAGTGGTTAATAATTTCCTCTTTTGAACAATGCAAATATTACCTTTACTTATGGAAAATACATGAACCACTTATCCACATGTACCTTTGCTGCTGTTAAAAAGAAGACAGACTATACTGAGAATTCAAGAGGTTTCTTCATCCTTGTCATGCGATAATTTTGTGCAGTCCAAAAAGAGCAGTGTTTTCTCCATACACATCTATGGTGTAGCTCTGGTCACTTCTGTTCTTGTAATATTTTTCCATTCAATATATCATCCTTCCAAATAGTTTCTCATAGCCTATTAGCACCTCTCCACAAATTTTAGCAGTCCAGGGCCCACAGAATAATCCTCAGCATCACAGGAGTAGGTTTCTTCTCTAATTCATCGACATTTTACCTTCTAGAAAACACAGAACATAACAAATTCTCTGACCTGTGGGACAGAATTAAACTCATGAAAACCTGTCAAGATAAATCTACCAGCTTCTATGGGAGAAAGCATACAGGAGCAGAAACTAGCAATATTCACCTTCTCAGTTTCTCAGTTCATAGGTATATGCAACCTTATTTGGAAATGGAGCCTGCTCTATTCAGTCACCCAGAAACTTTTTTGTCTCTTTTTCAAAGTAAAAAGAAGTGCTGGAGGTACTGAGAAAACCATCTGCTATGGCTACGCACCAATCTTCTTGAGACAAAGCCAGGGTTCTGCTGATAATAGTACAGGTTGGGTACAAAAGTACCCAGCCAAGGGAGCAAGTGAGGCTAAACCCAGCTTTATTTAGCTGGACAAATCCTGTATCCTCGCAGCTGCGACTGCAGAAAGGACCTTTTACTAATTTGTGCAAAAGCATTAACAGGCTAGAAGTGACTCTAAGAGACAAGGGTCCTCTCTGACCCAACCACCGCCACGTTCTTAGCATTCTGAGTCACGTGGCACCCAACAGAAACTTAATAAATATTCAGAGAATGAAGGCAAAAGGAAACAAAGAGTCTCTATGTGACATGTCTGTAAGTGCAAAAACTCAAGCAGAGACCCTATTAATAGATAAGTGCTCCTTTCGTTGACATAAGAATACGTACTGTTGAACATGGGAAGTCAAAGAGCAAAGAAAACTAAGCATCATGTGCTGTCATTGTGGTTTTATTAACATATCAACAAATCATGACAAACAAATTGTGTTGAGGTAGACTACAACCTAATGTTTATCATTCTGATAAACATGTTTATCAGTGCAGCCAAATGTGTTTTTAAGCCAAAAGTATGTATACATTCCTTATTAAAAAATGAAAGAAAATACTTTAACGTAGCAAAATATCATATAAACGTGTAAGAAGACCAAAATGCATTTCATCAAAGGTACAACTAACTGTTTGCTTTGCACCTGTATCTCACCACCAAAAATAGTAGTATGATTTTTAAGTTAGAGAGGGAAACAAAACTTCTTCAAACCTACACTTACTGTATTAGGTTCCCCTGACTGTTATCCCAATTTGCCACAAACTTGCTAACTTAAAACAACAAAAATTTATTCTCTTCGAGTTCTGGAGGTCAGAAGTCCAAAATCAAGGTTTCATAAAGCCCCACGATCTCTGGAGACAGAATTCATTCTTTGCCTTTTCCAGCTTGTTTTGCTGACCCTGTACGCCAGTTGTCCTGCTGTATCTCACTGTGCACACTGTTCGTTGAATCCAGGGTAGGCAAGGCATGAGCTGAGAGACTGGAAGAAGACTCAAGGAGTCATAGGAACTGCAGACCCGTTTATTCTCTCCTGGCTGACACAGCAGCCATAGCAGCAGACATACTACATTCTCTCCTCTTGTGACTGACCCAACGGATACAGCCGACTCAGCAGTAATGCCACTACACTTTTAGGAGGAGCTCATACATGCATACGGAGAAGGCAATGGCACCCCACTCCAGTACTCTTGCCTGGAAAATCCCATGGACGGAGGAGCCTGGTGGGCTGCAGTCCATGGGGTTGCAAAGAGTCAGACACGACTGAGCAACTTCACTTTAACTTTTCACTTTCATGCATTAGAGAAGGAAATGGCAACCCACTCCAATGTTCTTGCCTGGAGAATCCCAGGGACGACGGAGCGTGGTGGGCTGCCGTCTCTGGGGTCGCAGAGAGTCCGACAAGACTGAAGCAACTTAGCAGCAGCAGCAGCATACATGCATAAAGCACAAAGTAGCAAGTACCAAGCCAGTACCTCCTGAAGCCCATGTGCAGTGCCATAAATGATCTCAACTATTACATAGTAATTATTTACAAAAACACGGGATGAGAGAGCCTGAACAGGCCATCTTGACTAATTTGCTCTCTCCCTACTCTGCTTCTAAGGGTTGTTGGCATCCCTTAGCTTGTGGCCACATCTCTCTCTATTCTGCCTTCATATTGCCTTGCTCTCAGTGTATCTTCTCTTCTTCTGTCTGTTTAATCTCCCTCTGCCTCTCTCTTATAAGAATATGTGATTGCATTTAGGGCTCACTAGATAATTCAGGATCGGAGAAAGCAATGGCACCCCACTCCAGTACTCTTGCCTGGAAAATCCCATGGACGGAGGAGCCCGGTGGGCTGCAGTCCATGGGGTCACTAAGAGTCAGACACGACTGAGCAACTTCACTTTCACTTCTCTTTCATGCATTGGAGAAGGAAATGGCAATCCACTCCAGTGTTCTTGCCTGGAGAATCCCAGGAATGGGGGAGCCTGGTGGGCTACCGTCTATGGGGTGGCACAGAGTCGGACACGACTGAAGCAACTTAGCAGCAGTAGCAGATAATTCAGGATAAGTTCTTCCTCTTAGATCATTAATTTAATTACATCTTTTTATATTTAAATATTTATATTTAATACCTTTTGCTATATAAGGTAACATTCAAGGATCTAGCAGTGATGGAGGGAATATATCTTTAGGGGTGCCATTTTTGCCTACCATACCCACATTATAATTTACCACCATTATATTATCTGAATAAATATTTATATTTTTAGTTTTCATAGTTCTATAAATAGATTATAGTAGTTCTTAGGAACTCTCTTGAAACAGCAAAAATTCCTTACTGAGGACACCAGAATTTTTCATGTAAAATCTGGTAGTCCTACTTCTATTTCAATGCTTACATTTCATGTTTCACTCATAGAAAGTGAATCTCTTATACACATTCTGAGCTGGATAATTTTTTACACTTCTGAAATATTCTTTACAGACATTATGATAACTATGCTGTTACATAGTTATTGTTGGGTGGATGGTGCCAAAATACCAGGCAAACACACAATCTGACAAGTCAGCCTTTATTACCGTCAAATTCAGCTCACATCTCAGAAAACTTTAATGAGCTGAGCCAATTAGTACTTTGCATACTGCTAAAATTATTTGCTCAAATTAGAATTTTAACAAATAATGATGGTGGTGATATCTACTGACTATATTAATAACTACAATCGAATTCTTTAGAATATTTAAAGTGAGAAATTAGGGATAAAATAAAAGGAAAGGTGTTGGCTATCCACACAGATGTAAAAAGAGCTAATACTATAATACCTGTATCTTTTTGGTGTTCTCAGTGCACCTAGAGTTGAATAGGCTCTTAAATACTGATTTAGGTTAGCTAAATTCACCAGAGGCTGATTCATGGAGCAACACATTCATTTATAATGAGGAATATTTTTTTCCAGTAACCATGGACACGGGTCTATCTATTATTATTATTATTCAGGGAAGTAGACCTTCCAAATCAAAACATCTGGAAGACTGACTTGCTAATCATAAAATAGTTTTGTAAGTAAGAATCTGAGCAAACTGAGTTTGGAAGAGTATTTTATCTAAACCACGGACAACCTCAGGCACACATTAACAGTTTCTACAGATACCTAACTTCATATAAAACTCAATGATTTTTGTCTTACATTTAGAAAGTAGTCTTGTTTCTAAGTTTTAGGGTCACCTTATTTTGCTCCAACAAACTAACTACACCTGATTAGTTGGAGTTGGTGCTTTCTAAAGCAAGTGTTTTGGCAACTTTAACAGTAATTCTTGAATGACCAGAGCAAGTAAGTAGATTCCACTTAAGGTTGACATGAAAGCTAAAAATTACCCCAGCTTATCTCAATAAACAGCTTCAATTTAAAGTAAACCTCTTAACTTTGACATTGATTCTGTCAGTTACTAAAAGTTTAATAAAACCAAGCGAGGTCTATACTTAAGACAAACAGCCTCAGTAAATTCAAGAAAATGTGTAGACAATGCAAATGTGTAGATGATGAATAAGAGCTCTTCATTCTGAGCCAGATCTAAATCTAATAATTTCCAAATGCAAGAAAGAGGTGCTTTGGTTTCCGGTTGTTTTTTTTGTTTGTTTTTTGGTTATTTTCAAAAAGGCATTAGTACAAAATTCCATTGTTGAATCTTATAGGAATAAAGAGGCTATCCTTGTTATGTGATCTTTTTTCAATTCACAGAATTGATCTTGTCCAACTTCCTCTTCCACTGGGCATAATGTACTTGTCCTTTTCATGATTTAAAAAAAAAAAATGCTTTTAGGGCACTAGGGTAGTACTAGTGCAATGGAAAATAGACATTGTACAAAATATAGGGATGGTCCACTAATTTATCCACAAGATATTTTGAAATGTTGGAATAAACTTTTAAAAAGTGCAAAGTACTGTTGTTGTTGTTTAGTCACTAAGTCACGTCTGATTCTTTTGCAACCCCACAGACTGTAGCTCACCAGGCTCCCCTGTCCATGGGATTTCACAGGCAAGAATACTGGAGTGGGCTGCCATTTCCTTCTCCACAAAGTACTATCATCCACTAGTAAAGTAACCCTGAAATTTTAAGAAAGGAACAAATCTAGGATCTAGCAAAAAGACACATATGCTAAGTTGAGCCACATTCATTCATTGATTGATTCAACAAATGTTTATTATGTGCTAGACAACTTGCTAAGTGGTAGGTATGTAATGAGTAAAAATATACAGTCCCTGCCTTCATGAGGTTTATACTTCTAGTAAAGTATTAAATTCTATCAGATCAATGTATATCTGTATTTTCTAGTCACATTTTGAGACTGCTTTTACAATGGCAGAGAGGAAAATGAAGTCCTAAAGAAGTGGGCAGTGACAATAAATGCTGCCTATGAATAACCTAGATCTTGGTATATATGACATCAAAAAGCAAGATGAAGGAAGACACTTGAAGGCTGTCATGGAGAAGCAGAAAAAACTATTTGCTATTGTAAAGACAGAAATACATAGATTTTAACGTGTTACATTTTGACTCAATATTTTAAAAATAAAATTTAAAAAATTACAATTGCCCAACAGAGATATACAAGTATAAGATATATATCTATCAAAAAGCTATAGGAAGAAATTATTGTATTATGAGAAGACTCTTCGGTTTTAGTCTACCAGGATATCATGAACCGGTTTTGGTTTTGTGGATAAAGCAACAAAGGAAAACTGTTACTTAAAAACATAACAATAACTCTTTGAAAATACTTGCATTTTCCAGATTGATTATCTACATTATAAACTAATTTTATCCATCAGAAAATATCTCAACTCTACTTCACTTTATGTAGTTTCATACTATGTACATTAACTCAATGTTACTGCTTTTTAAAATAGTTTTAAGTTACTTTTCAGCTCAGCTTTCTGCATAACTTAATCTTCAACAGAGAATTTTTTTAACTCAATGGCAGAAGATTTTTCTTAATATATCATTTCACTAAAATACTGAAATCCAACTTAGTTTCTTAATCTCTTCACTTATTAACCTATTCTTCACCATTGATGATTTTTAATTATAAATCAAAATTTTCTTCCAAACAGAACATATAAACCTTGTTTTGCATAGCTATACAATCCTCAAGTCCTAAGGTTATATTTCAATAAAACTATTTTAATCCTATGGCCATTTTGGTTCAATATTCTGTCAGATTTTATTATAGTCATTATATTTCTACTGGTCATTTATATCATTCTATATTTCAGCAAAGGTGATACATATATTACTGAATAGGGCTGACCAGAATGACTAAAATGATACTACAGAAGTAACAGTATATAACTTCTGAGGCTAGTCATAAAAGGCACTGCAGGATTTCACTTTCAGTTCTTGGGTCACATGATGGGGGGTGAGCCAGCCATCATGTCCTGAGAACACTCAACCAGTCCTGTGGAGAGGGGGGAACTGAGGCTTCCAACCAATGACAGGGATAAACTTGTCAGTCTCTTGAGCAAGACATCTGGGAAGTAAATACTCCAACCCTAGTAAAGAGCTGTGAGAGACAAAAAAAATGCTCACTGTTATTTTAAGCAATTGAGTTTGGGTGTCTCAGGATAAGATAATGCTGCAAGGCTTTTTAAAGCCTTAACCTAGAACTTACACAACCCCATTTTCCATATTGCTACATTTCTAAACAAACAAACAAAAAAAAAAACTCATGAAAAAGACAAGGCCTTAGGGGAAACAGGAATTTATAAATCAACTTTTATTTAAAAACTTTAAAAACATGCAAGGCCCTAACTTAGGCTGCTGCAGCTGCTGCTAAGTCGCTTCAGTCATATCCAACCCTGTGCGACCCCATAGATGGCAGCCCACCAGGCTCCCCCATCCCTGGGATTCTCCAGGCAAGAACACTGGAGTGGGTTGCCATTTCCTTCTCCAATGCATGCAAGTGAAAAGTCAAAGTGAAGTCGCTCAGTCGTGTCCGACTCTTAGCGACCCTACGGACTGCAGCCTACCAGGCTCTTCCGTCCATGGGATTTTCCCAGCAAGAGTACTGGAGTGGGGTGCCATTGCCTTCTCCCCTAACTTAGGCACCATGCTTTAAATGCAAAGCAATAAAAGACAACCTCTTATTTAATGAACAGTTAAGAAAACAATAGTAAGATCTGATGAACCCTAAAAGATTGCTACATAACAGATTTCTAAAATATTTTGTTAATATAAAAATTATAAATATAACCATCAAATTCCTACTCCTTTTCTTTCCTAAATAATAGGATTAACAGATCCATGACAGATGGCTTTGGCAACAAAAAACATGCCTACCCCACAGATTGCAGTGGCTACAATAACTGTACTAACTCCTGGAACAGTTTAGGAATTCATGAGTTGCACTTTTTTCTTTTTCTTTCCTATGAGTGGGTCATACTTTTGCCAAGTAGCAATAGTCCTGAGGTATAAATGTGACTTCAATAGCAGAGAGTCAGCATGGTAAACTTGAGCACACCAACCTCCAGTTTCTTTTAATTTATCCCAAACCATTCTCCAACCTATTTCAAGATGAAGTTAGGCACAATAATATGATCAAGAAATCCTAGAAGAACTTTACATGAAAAATAAAGCAAAAGAAGCTTATATTTTTTAAAATTATGAAATGTTATGAATTTAAAAGCTTAGAATAAAGTAATCACTAGAACTGTTATAAAAATTGTGGCCACTGTTTACTGAACTCCTTCATGTATCCGTTGTCATTCTAGGCACTATAGCTACATTTGGAGAAGGAAATGGCAACCCACTCCAGTGTTCTTGCCTGGAGAATCCCACGGACGGAGAAGCCTGGTAGGCTGCAGTCCATGGGGTCGCACAGAGTCGGACACGACTGAAGCGACACAGCAACAACATAGCTACATTATCAGCAAGAATTCTGTGAGTAAGATATAATTATAACCTACTTATATATAAGTAAATTGTTTAAATGATTTGCCCAAGATCATCCAGGTTGTAAGTGGTAGTGTTGGGATTCTAGCCCAGGTTTGCCTGATGCCAAGAGAGTGCCCTTTCCACTTGTATTACACAATACCTTCTTAAGTGGGATAAACAATTCTCTCAAATATTTGTCCATTTCATACAAACTACTATTTTAGACATAGGAATCAATCTGACATTCTAAATTATTTTACTGGTATCTTCCTGGTAGCTCAACTGGTAAAGAATCTGTCTGCAATGCAGGAGACCCTGGTTCAATTCCTGGGTTGGGAAGATCCACTAGAAAAAGGACAGGCTACCCACTCCAGTATGCTTGGGCTTCCCTGGTGGCTCAGTTGGTAAGGAATCCGCCCGCAATGTGGGAGACCTGGGTTCCATCCCTGAGTTGGGAAGATCCCCTGGATAAGGGAAAGGCTACCCACTCCAGTATTTTGGCTCAGAGAATTCCATGGACTATACAGACCATGGGGTCACAAAGAGTTGGACACAACCGAGTGACTTTCACTTTCACTTGAGCATATATAAACTGTTTTCATCATTCTGAGTTCTGTACATTTCGGACAAATTACCAAAAAACACATTATCTAAATGTCTTCTATTTGTTACCTCTTGGTCATCATCAATGTTGTCTGTTTTATAATAACAGCTCCTCAAAGACAGAAGGTTCAACTGCAATTTATTGACTGAATGCACAAATTCTATCTTCAGTCTATTAGTAAATATTATCAACTTAGAGTACCCTAATAAATAATAGTGATTATAACAATTACTCTACTTAAAAGTATCAAAAGATCTAATGAAGTTTGGCGAGCTCCTAAAGGATGCATTTCATATCCAAAGATTTATGAACACTTCAAGTGTGTTACAAATGTTTTTGAGTTGCATATAACAGGGATTTATCTACTTAATTCTATCTTCATTATCTTTTTATTTGAACTATAGGTCTCATTTGACGTACAAGTACACTTAAAGTCCTTGGCCCATAATGTTTTTTTCTTATATTTAAACTATATCTTTTTCTTAAATTTCTTTACATTAATTATTTACATATTTTATTAACTGAATCTGAGAAATCATGAGTTCATAAGATAAACCTGCTAGAAATTACATTTAAAACTACTAAAGCAGTGGTGCCTTTAAAACAACAAAGGCAAATTTTCAGGACATAGAATATATTTGACTAAAATATTAGAGACAAATCTATTCCTAGTTGTCCAATTAATTAAATAAATTTAAAGACTAATACTTGATATGTCAAGGGCAGGAAGAAAAAGAAAGAAAACTATCCTAGAGGGACTGAGTCCACTTCTTTTTCTAACCCCTTTTATTTCTTGGAATCCATTTCATCCTTAATTTTGTTTGAGTTTATCTCAGTTTTCTTCATTCAGTGTGTTTCCAAGCCTTTTCTTGATAATAATTTTATTCCCCTGTCTGCCTTCTCTTGGCAACAGCTGACCTGGACGCAAGTCCAAAACATAGTAAATGGACAAATCACTACCAGATGAGTCTGCAAGTTTTACAGAGTGTTTCCTCCAGACTCAGAACACTTTGAGGCCGAATAAAATTACTGGTATGATTCAGGTTTACAGTGAGATCCTTTTCTTCTTTTTGTTTTTTGGTGAAAATCCTCTGATTCTGCTAGACAATAAAGCACTAATGACTAATCCCATTAATCTTCAAAATCAGAAAATAGTAAGTTGTAATGGGACAGAAATATTATAATAATGACTAGAAAAGAAATTATTAAATAAACAAATAATATTTAGAAAGAGAATTATTAAACAAAGGATACCAGCTTTTAAATTATTTTCCCAGTGTTTTGTTTTTATTTTAAAATTATTATAAAAATTATGCACAGTAATTTTATGAAAACATTAGAAAGAAAACTCTTCAAAGAAAAAAAATCACATAATTTCACCACTGACTAAATCCTTTTTTCCAGTTTTTTAGTCTTATTTTTAAATATTTGTGACCACATAGTATTGGTATATAATATTCTAATCAACAAATAATAAAATTTTACTTTTTAAAACTTCATTACTGGGCTTATGGGTAAGTTTTTAAAAGTATATATACAATAATTTTTCTAAGCCCTAATGAATTAAAAAAATAAAAATAGAAGACTCAATCTATGACTGTATCTACAATAAAAACACACCTACCCATCTGAATCACAAAGAAAATAATTTTAGCAACTCTTTCAGATATTTATAATGTGCAATTTTTCATCTTTCAGGAGTCTTTAAGAATCTACTTTTCTCAGTCCCCCAACCATACATATCAGATTTTAAAACTTTACTTGATCCTTCACTCCATGTCAATGGTTCTGAAAAATAGCTGGAAAACCATTTCCTAAATATACGTGGTGTAATTTAGGGGGAATATTTTTGACATACTGAAGGGTAAAAATGTGTGAAAAGTCTGTCAACTTAAAACTGAACAACTGTAAAATGCTTTGTAAAAGAATGTAAAAAGCATTCATATATCAATTTGTGGGTGTTTAAAACAATGCATATTTGCTCTGTACTTTGCAGATTTTACTTATTCTCCGGCTAAATGATGCTTGCAAATGTTTAGCCTTTGGAAGATCTCAAGAAACCAAATTCTTCTATATTTCCCTTCTTACCAAGGAATCCTCATTAAATTTTGGTGTAGCGGCCAGATCTCACAATCAGAAGACCTAGTTTTAATATTGTGTTCTTTATTAACTATGCGAATTTAAGAAAGTTACTAAGCAAAAGCCTCAGTTTCCATACCTTGAAAAATGGAAATTTGAAAATGGCCATTTGATGATGGCCTATTTAAGAAGGAGTATTTTTAGGATCAAAATCAACGTGAGATGATACATAAGTAAAATGCTGTTTCAAACTATAGAGCACTCTGTAAGACTGCTCTCCTTGGCTTAGCAGTATTTATGCTGCAACCTCTCTTCCTTTCAACCTCCCTTTGATAGGAATCAATCCAAAACATCATCTTTCTAATTTTTAGGAATCAATTCCACTATGAGATACTAAGAGACCCAGATCACTACCTGAAAAACGTAAGAACATTTCTCAGAGCTTTCTCAGAACCTGTTCCTACCATGTTGTCTTACTTATTAGCAAGTTTCCCTATTGGAATTAAGGTCTTGGCACAGTAACTGTAAAGCCCTACTTACAAAAGGTTTTGGAAAACTAACCACTTCCACATTTTTCCTAAAACTGCAACTCGGACAAGACAGATGTAAATTAGAAGTGAATAAAACTCTTTCCTACAGTAGGAGGAATACAGGCAGGGAAGTTACTGATATTAAAACAAACAGAATAGGTATGTAATATGAAACAGTAAAGTTAATCCTTTTATCAGTAAAAGAAAAGTCTAGAATTTCCATGCTACCCCTGTCTCCCCCATCCCTCACAATAAGTACTGTTCAGTTGCAAGACTGACTTCTAGAAGTTGTTATTAGTTTCTAGGTAAAAGTCTAAAGGAGTCTCAGGGTTCATTAAGGTTACCGTTTTTTTAATGTTGTACTAACAATGAACAAGGAAGGCAAGGACTATGCTGAAGACTGTGCAACCCTTTAGGCACAATCTACTGTATCCATCGGAAATTGGGTACACTGTAGGAAATAAGCAATTTTTTCCTAAAGTGACAAATTTTTTGAAACTTTGTCCAATGTACTAGAATCAAGAGAATTTAACTATATTGCTTTATGGAAGTAATGTAAGGAGAAAAACAAACAAACAACGCAAGCTTTTAAAATTAGTTAAGAAATTGGCTGAAGCATCATTCTTTTCTGTAATTATTATTACCAGTTTTAAACTGCAAATTTTCAAGGAATGCTCTGTCCTCAGAAAAACAAAACGAACAAAAAATTACTATTGCATGACTGAGATGCCCTCTCTTGGACCTTCCCAATTTGCAAAGTTCTCTTCCCAGCTTCTCCCTGTATTCTTCCCTGACCTGAAGCCACTGCCCGAGTAAAGGTTAGCAAGGGTGATACTGAATGAATTCCAGGTAAATTCTACAGCTAGCCTCACTTATTCTCTAGCACAGAGTACTACAGTAAATGGCTATAATAAATAAAGCAGCATCGTCCACAGATTCTGAGTGTTTAAGGCTGATGACCCTCCAAAATGAAACTGCAGTGAGCTGAAGATGGAAGTAAAAGAAACTTCAAAGGGTCACGTCTAGACGACACCTTCCTGTCTCAGGGAATTGCTTGTAACTTTCACTTAGATGCAGATGAGAGAGAAGGAAAGCCTGTCAAATCTCGTTGACCAAAGGTAATGGTACAGGGTAATTTCTTCTGATAATGTCACCCAAAAAGGAAATCCTACAGACTAAACCGATTAAGACCTCAAGGGAAATATCATATGAACAAAATTGTTTTTTTGTTTTTTGCTTTTGGTGAGTTACTGATGGGACTTTTTACATTTTACATTGATTCAGGCCTCTCTTTTTTTTTTTTGCAGAAAGAAAGAAAATGGAACTAAATTTGAGAAAAAAAATGCTGTGATTGCCGTGACATGTAATAACAGGTATTTCTAAGTTCCCCCACTAGATATTTGTGAGCTCTCAAAAATCTTGGTTCCCCCCTATCAGAAACCACGTTTTCTTTTCCAGATCTGTCATTCCTTTAAAAAGAAATAAAGTTGATTTAGGTAACATGGGTAGTTTAAATCTTTTTTATGTTTCTGAAATGAGATAGGAAGATATGGCTTGTGATTAGCTAATGTGAATTTATGTGACTATATATTTTAAATGAACACATGTTTATAGCATACATTTATTCATCTATGAACAGAGTGACTAAGAAAGAAAGAAGTAGGGACATAGTACTTTCAAATTAAGATATTTTATGTGAGTAGATGCCTCTTGCTTATTACAGTACTATATATTTTTATTTGAAATGGATTTTTAAAATGAAGCAAAATTATTTTATGTACTCCTTTTGCCCAAATTTCCCTTCTAAATCTTTTCAAAAACACAAGTATTTTAGTTCTTAAATATGACCACTGACACATTCTGAAAATCATGTGTTTATTAATGTGCTTGACATTCCAAGATTATACTTCTGATAATTCTGTCACCATAGAAATGTGAACAAGCTGTGAAAGGTTGATCTTGTCAGCCATCCCTGGCACGTTAGATGGGTAGAAGAATTATTTTTTATTAAGAACATCTAAATTTTTCAGACTCTGTAACTAGCTGCAACCTATGGAAGCTATTAGGTAGGTCTATCTTCCTACCTATTTACCAGGAAGGGTCCAACATTATCCTGTATTGTTTGAAATAGAGTTTGCTATACTTTTAACACCACAGTAGACATCACTAATATCTCCATGTGTTATGGAGTTAAGACACTGAAACAGCCACCTTCTACACCTGCCCCCATGAGACTGCACTTTTACGCAAAATAAGACTCATCTCTGATAGTCATGACTATTTTAAAAAGTTATCCATGATATGATGGAATTTGATTTGGTGAGAAGGATGAAACCATACTGACAGGCACATTTGCTAGCCTTCTTTCTGCTGTTGTTGTTGTATTTTATTTTTTAATTGAAGGATAATTGCTTTACAGTATTATGTTGGTTTCTGCCGAACATCAACTTGAATCAGTGACAGGATCATAATATATCATAAAATCTTCCCATTTGAAAACTTCTTCAGAAAAACAACTTTAATAACTATATAATATTCCATTATAGAAATAAATACCATATCTTAATTATTCATATATTCTGAATATCTTGCTTGATTCAAATAGCAATTATTAATAAATAGCAAAAAAAAGCTATACTGCTGTTGTACAAATCTGAGTCAATATTTATTTCCTCAGAACAGATTTCTAGATATGACATAGACATAGCTGAGGCAAAGGATATGGGCTCTTTTTAAGGTCCCTCCTCCCTAACTTAAAAATAAGATATTTCTCACTGGTTAGTAGTAGTAAATAAAAAAGCAGTAGGGAAAAAACACCCATAATTTTTCTCCTTCTGCAATGACATTGTGTCAAATTTCCTTCCAGTCTTTTTTCTTTCATTATAACATAAATCATTTTGTATATTTACTTTTGCATCCAATTTCTCTCATCTAACATATCAGAAGTTTTTTATAAGACAATAAACTCATTTTTATTTATTGTTAATGACTACATTTCATTAATAAAATAAAATTGCAATGAATGTGACAAAGTATTGATAATTTGTCCAGTAAAGAGCTCATTGTGGTGAGCTTCATTCATTTGAATGAAGCATAATTTACTTAACCATGTCCCTGAGAATTTAGTTTGTTTCCAATTTTTCCTTTATATACAAAAGGCTGAGCTAAACATCCTAGAGTATAAGCCTTAGTGAAAATTTTTATATTATATTCTTTACACAGACTACAAAAAGGGAAAATACTTCATTATAAACATTTTATAAAGCTTGTTTGCTACATATTGTTAAAAGTAGAACCAAGTTTTACTTCTAGCAAGAGTACAATGACCTTCACATTTACTGGCATGACATATCTTTAGGATTTGCTAATCTTATTTGAGCAATAAATAATCTCATTACTCTGTTATTCATAATTTTCAGATGTTTGAGGTTGAGGCTTTTTTCATATGTTTCTTAACCATTTGTATTTCCTCTATTATGAAACAGTCATGTTCCTTGTTCATTTAAGTTGTATGAGCTCTTTCAGTTCAGTTCAGCTCAGTTCAGTCGCTCAGTCGTGTCCGACTCTTTGCGACCCCATGAACCGCAAGCACACCAGGCCTCCCTGTCCATCACCAACTCCCAGAGTCCACCCAAACCCATGTCCATTGAGTCAGTGATGCCATCCAACCATCTCATCCTCTGTCGTACCCTTCTCCTCCTGCCCTCAATCTTTCCCAGCATCAGGGTCTTTTCAAATAAGTTAGCTCTTCACATCAGGTGGCCAAAGTATTGGAGTTTCAGCTTCAACATCAGTCCTACCAATGAACACCCAGGACTGATCTCCTTTAGGATGGACTGGTTGTATCTCCTTGCAGTCCAAGGGACTCTCAAGAGTCTTCTCCAACACCACAATGAGCTCTTTACTGCTACTGCTAAGTCACTTCAGTCATGTCCGACTCTGTGCGACCCCAGAGATGGCAGCCCACTAGGCTCCACCGTCCCTGGGATTCTCCAGGCAAGAACACTGGAGTGGGTTGCCATTTCCTTCTCCAATGCATGAAAGTGAAAAGTGAAAGTGAAGTTGCTCAGTCGTGTCCGACTCCTAGCGACCCCATGGACTCTAGCCCACCAGGCTCCTCCGTCCATGGGAGTTTCCAGGCAAGAGTACTGGAGTGGGGTGCCAGGGCCTTCTCCAAATATTACTAAAATAATATTATATAAATTATTCATGAGTACTCTCCCTTAAGAAACACTAACTTCCACTCACATGATTACCAACTGTAAATTGCAGAGTTTAAGTTAAAAAGGTTTTTCTGAAAGTAGATTAAGTGCATTACCTATCTTCTGTTGCTTTAAAGACTAAGGATAACTATAAAATATAAAATAATAATGGTAATATACATGGAGTTTCCATTTAAGAAAACCTGTGAAGGTACAGACATACTGCTAGACTGGACACTAATATGAGGATTTCTTTTACCGCCTATTAAGAATAAAAAAGTATTTACAGAAGATAAGAAACAATGTATAGTATCAACTACAGGTCTCTATAGCATCCTTAATTATAGAAGAGAAAAAATAAGCAAACAAGTTTTCAAACAATTATTTTTCTTTTAATGGATAAAAACCTAAACAAACTTGGCAAAACTCTTCCATCCATTACATTAACAGTAGAAAGTAAATTTCACAAAAATAGTATTAATTCACTCAAGATTATAAAAGAAAGTTATTTTAATCAAAGATATGGATACTAGGTCAATATAAGCACTTACCATGATTAAACAAAAGTGTCAAATAATGGATTGTCTTTCTGGTTCCACAAAGTCTTTTTGAATAATTTTATTTAATTATATTATATATTTTGAAAATTATTTTGTAAATTATAAAAAGCTAACCAAATTAAGTTATTATTTATGCCCTCTCATTTTGATGCATTGGGGAGTTGAGCAAATTTTGAATAAAAATATATTTAAAATTTTATTTGGGAAAAGAATTTGATCATTCAAAATGTATTTCTTTCAATTTATTGGTAACCAAGCTGGCTAATGAAAAACAATTTCCACATAAGAAGCACCTTGCCTGTGTGCTAAGTCATTTCAGTCGTGTCTGACTCTGTGCGAACCTATAGACTATAACCTGCCAGTCTCCTCTGTCCATGGGATTCTCCAGGCAAGTATTCTGGAGTGGGCTGCCATGCTCTCCTCCAGGGAATCTTCCAGACTCAGGAGAAGATCTTCCCAACTCACATTTTTAGATCTCCTGCCTTGGCTGGCAGGTTCTTTACCACTAGCGCCACCTGGGAAGCGCTAAGAAGCACCTCTACCCATAAATGTTCCTCTCATAAAAGTTTAACCGAGCATACATGTTAGAATGCATTAGGTAAAATCTTGCCAAAACAATCCAGATTATTTCCAGAAATAAAGCAATTCCAAATAATTTAGATCATTCTTTCTGGTTGAAAAAATATGCTACAAATTAAAACTAACTTAAATATTCTCTCTTAGTAATAAATTAGTAAAAGTTCAGCACTCATTTAATGTAACTTCAAGATATGGCGCTCCCTAATTTCTTTCATAAAAGACTGGAAAACTTCCATTGTTCCACACAAATATGTTCACATATTAAATTTTAATGGCTGAAATCAGAGTCGTTTTTCTCATTAATAGTGAAATCAACAATATACATTTTAAAAATCTACACTATTTCCATGAGATCTAACAAAGTTAAAAACAATCTTTTACCATTTTAAAATGTAACCCAGTCTGCCTATGAGATATTGTATTCTTTTTTTTAATTTATATGTTTAGTATTTGAATTTTACAGTGAGTATATATATCATACTTACAGTTAGAAAACAATAAAATAATTTTAATTAGTCTCAAAATATTTTTTCTGATTTATCTTCATTTAAAAAAGTCTGCTTAACATAGCACTACATGCTTATATCTATTGTGCAAAATGGTTAATAGTCCTAAAAACTGAAGTCATATCTACATATCTATTATAATTAATTAAATCAAATAGTTCATAAACAACTATTCTGGCTCAAAGTTACACATTTTTACTACTATAATCAACCTTGAGTGAGGGCTTACTTCCCAAATTCTTATCAAAAATGGAGTGAAAATGTACTTGAAACTAAGAGTCTATTAAAATCCACCTATTTACACTGACTCCAAAGTAAGTCAAATACAAAACAAATCTACTCTGATTCACATACATCAAAGAACTTTGTGTACAAAGGACATCATGAAAATGCTGGGAATATGCCTTAGACAAAACAGATGGAATGCAGCTAAGAAAATAAAAAGTAAAGGTCCAACTCCAAATGCAGTGTTACTTTGTCTAAACATAACTCATTATTTCAAATTATAAAATATAAAAATATATCCAGTGCTGGCATACCTTATGAAATGCAAAAGAAAACAAAATTGCAATGTCTTTGTAGCTTGATTGAAAATATCAGTTAATTCAAACTGCCTATGTCAAGTTTCTCAGTTTTCTTTTTTTTTTTTTGCTTTGATATTGGCTTTGAACATTTTGGAACAGATTCATTTCTTTTTTTTTTTCAATTTCATTTTGGTAACTGTTTCAATGGTCTATACAGAAATCTATTCAAAGAAATATATCATAATTCTTTAGAAGTACTTGTTTTAATATTATTTTTCCCATAAAATATTTTACTTTGCTAGATTATTAGTTAATTTTTGTGGTCTTAATATGTTTATCTTCCCTTCACCATAATAGTAGCTTAACATGGAAAATCAAGATACTAGTAAACCAACAAAAAAATACTGAAACTCCTTGCTATTCAACCTTGAGTGAAGGCTCACTTCCCAAATTCTTTATCAAAAATGGAGTGAAAATGTACTTGGAACTAAGAGTCTATTAAAATCCACCTTATTTACACTGTAATTCTGATGATTTACTTTTATACATTCATAGATAATAAATTCAAAACATTACCGATCAATCTTCTAAAAGTACTATAATAACATTTTCTACAGTGCAATTGCTGTGAATTTTTTTCCAAGTGGAAAAAAAATCAACTCATCGTTTGTGTAATTTAAATGAAATTTTGGTTATTCCTGCTATTATTTTAGTCATTCATAGATAACTATTTAGCATTTCTCTTTGATAATTTAAGACAAGATGTTTTACCAACATTAGCACTTTAAATATTTTCCTGTTCTCCAAGGAGAAGAGTAAGAAAGAAATGCTCTAAAATTTGAGATGTTTTACTTATAATTTAAACTTGCTGAGACTTTGGCTTTGGTTTTCTCTTGAGAAACAAAAACAAAAAACAAATCAGTCATATTGAGCAACAGATACAAAAGCTAGGCAGCCAAAATAGGTTAAACTTCAGTGTGATATTATCTTTAGTTTATTCTCCCTTCCCCCCAGATGCTTAGCTATACTTTCTAGAGACAAAATGCTAATTAAACTATAATATTCTCTGTAGACCTAACAGTAGTACTGGTTGGAAGACAAATAATGGTACTTTATCCATCAAATTTCATGGAACTTAAAAGATATGAAATAACTATTGTGAACATTTGGAATCAAATATAGTATTTACTTTCAAAGTGCCCAATTTGTAATAAAGCACTTTCCTATACTTAAAGTTTTACTGGATGCTAAGTTGCTTTAGTCGTGTCCGACTCTATGACCCACCAGGCTTCTCTATCCATGGGATTCTCCAGGCAAGAATACTAGAGTGGGTTGCCATGCCCTCCTCCCAGGGATCTTCCTGACCCAGGGATCAAACCCACATTTCTGATGTCTCTTGCATTGGCAGGCAGGTTCTTTACCACTAGGGTCACCTGGGAATTTTTACTAGGAGGAAAAAGAAAAGCCACTAGAACCCTAACCTAAAAGGGTCAGCAGTGAATATGCTTAAAACTGCATGTTCTGTATTCTAATAGCTTACTTTAAAAACCACCAATATTCTGCAAAGTTTTTATAAATACTAACACATATGCCTTTGGTCAATTACCTATTGCCACCACAACTGCTGACCATTAGACAGCCTAAGAGTTAGCCAATTGGTAGACCTTATATGAGCAAATTGTAAAAAGAACCCAAAGCAAAATACAAAGTACCCCACAAGTGCAGAAGAGGCCTCCACACTAAATGTGTGCTCTGGAACTTAGTCCCCATGTTACAGAACTGCATGCTTTCCCACTTAATCTCACCATTAAAGACTGCAAGACCAGAGTCTAAGTGAAACAGAGGCAAATACTGAAGACAGAGACATTTTTTATAAAGTTTTTGAAACACACCCCCCACAATTGGTGGCTCAGATGGTAGAGCACATGTCTGCAATGCAGGAGACCTGGATTCGATCCCTGGGTTGGGAAGATCCCCTGGAGAAAGAAATGGCAGTCCACTCCAGTAGTCTTGCTTGGAAAACCCCATGGGCAGAGGAGCCTGGTAGGCTACAGTCCATGGGGTCACTAAGAGTTGGACACGACTGAACGACTTCACTTTCACTTTCCCCACAATTAAAACAGTGAGAAGGATCTAAATGAATGGAACACATTCGTCTAGAAATTTTCAACCAGCAGAGTTTTAGCCTGACTCATTTGGAATATCTGGCTAATAAATATCAGTAATATAATATTTACCCTCTGAATTTCATCATTTTCAAAAGCTTTAAAGTTGTAGTTTTTAATTGCCTCTTGGTTCTATTTAAGGCAGATGTACATTTTAAGAGATACAAAAACAAGAGACTACTATGCTTTACTTTGAAATACAGATATACATAATTTTTCTCTCTTTACAACATCAAAATTTAAATAACCTCAAAGTTTATTTTATTATATTCTTTATTTATTAGGAAACAAGGAAAAGTAACCTATGAGGAATATCTGCCCCATATAAATCCACAAATTGGAAAGCAAAAAACCAAATGAACAGCAACTCAATGTAAAGAAAAAAGGCAATACCCCAAATCAAATTCTCAAAAGCATTCAGGAGAAAGTGTAGAGAAAAAAAAAAAAAAAAAAAAAAAACACCTAAATCCTTTATCAGATACTCTGAATTAATGACTGAGTTACATATCCAACAGCTCAAAAATATTTTATAAAGTAAAAATGGTGGAATTGGTGATTTGATGGTTACTCAGAAGTACAAAACACTTTCCTAAAAATGGAAGCTTCAGCTATACCATGATAAACAAGCTAGTTTGATTAATTTTCTCTGATCTAAACTACCAGATTAGCTAGTAGCTATAAATAACTGACAGATGTGGAAAACCTCTTTGCAATACAGTTTTGTAAGTAGCATGTTTGTGCTGAAAGTGAGATAGGTAGTAAATACTTAAGATTAGGCATTCTGGGACTTAAAACTAACTCTGAAGCCAGCAACTTCTAAACAGTGTTTATTTGCTTTTGAGATTTTAAAAAAAAATTCTTCCTGCCACACAGATTATCAGGTTTGTTTTTTTTTATATTGTTGTTTGTTGTTTTTCTTTTAATTAAAACTAGAGCCATCAGCTTCATAGGGTCATGGCCTGTAGGAGGGAAGCAATGTCTCTAGGTTTGTAACTTTCTAGTTCAAGCACTGTCTGTTTCATCTGCCATTCCACAATGACTTCCCAAAGTGTCTTCTCTTAGTAGGAAGTCTTTTTGGATCTTGCCTTATAAACAAACACTTTAAGAAGCCCCAAGAAGTTCTAAATCACTAGGTTGCACACTACCTACCAAAATCAAGTCACCTGAGTTTAGATATGAATTACAGTAGAAACCATTTTCAGATTCCCTTATTACATTCCTAAGTGTTAATAAGCCTTTATCATTTTTTGTTTGCATTTAGAATATGCTCCCACAATTTATGCTTTAGAAACTCATAAGATTACCTAAGAATTGTTTATTGCTTTACACTTTAATAGACATCTCTGATACACTATCTCATCTGATCATCACAATGACCCTCTAAGATAGTCCAAGAAGTCATTAGTATCTTAATTTTCTAAATAAAAAATGAAGCATAGAAAGGTTCACAAGGCTAGTAAGTAGCACAGCGGCATCTTCAACTCTAACTTCAGATTTTTTTAAAGACCTAGTGCAGGTATCTCAAACTAGCAATCTTTATAAGTGTCTTCACGCTCGAAGTTTTATAAAACCAAAATTAATCTGAATATGTATAAGCAAGGTATGACAAAGGCCTAAATTTTGAGTTATTAATAGTCTGTCATATAGAATGAAAACTATAGACAACTTCAGGTTAAGCTCAACCCATTACAGATTTGTGTTAAAATTAGTAACTATGTTTCAGAGGAGAGCCTAAGGCTTCAATTCTACTATAGACTTAATAATTCTAAAAATAGATCTTAATATATAACAAAAAAGGTAGATAATGAGATGCTTTATTTCTGATATATAAACTATATTCTATATTAGAGCTAGTTTAAAGCCACTTCAAATTTTTATTCAGCACTATGTATATACCACTGTGTAAATACACGTGCTTTTATTATACCAAAATCAGGGGAAAAGCTACAAAATAGAATTTACCTAAATGGAACATATTCAGTTTTCTATGCATTACCACAGGACTGGAAAAGGTCAGTTTTCATTCGAAGTCCAAAAAAGGCAATGCCAAAGAACGTTCAAACTACTGCACAATTGCACTCATCGGAGAAGGCAATGGCACCCCATTCCAGTACTCTTGCCTGGAAAATCCCATGGACGGAGGAGCCTGGTAGGCTGCAGTCCATGGGGTCGCGAAGAGTCGGGCATGACTGAGCGACTTCACTTTCACTTTTCACTTTCATGCATTGGAGAAGGAAATGGCAACCCACTCCAGTGCTCTTGCCTGGAGAATCCCAGGGACAGAGGAGCCTGATGGGCTGCGGTCTGTGGGGTTGCATAGAGTCGGACAAGACTGAAGTGACTTAGCAGCAGCAGAAGCAGTTCAGTTCAGTTCAGTCACTAAGTCATGTCCAACTCTTTGTGACCCCATGAACTGCAGCACGCCAGGCTCCCTGTCCATCACCAACTCCCAGAGTCCACCCAAACCCATGTCCATTGAGTCGGTGATGCCATCCAACCATCTCATCCTCTGTCGTCCCCTTCTCCTACTGCCCTCAATCTTTCCCAACATCAGGGTCTTTTCAAATTAGCCAGCTCTTTGCATCAGGTTGAAGTTTCATCCATCATTGGAGTTTCAGCTTCAACATCAGTCCTTCCAATGAATACCCAGGACTGATCTCCTTTAGGAGGGACTGGTTGGATCTCCTTGCAGTCCAAGGGACTCTCAAGGGTCTTGTCCAACACCACAGTTCAAAAGCATCAATTCTTTGACACTCAGCTTTCTTTAGTCCAACTTTTACATCCATACATGGCACTCGGCTTTCTTTAGTCCAACTTTTACATCCATACATGACCACTGAAAAAACCATAGCCTTGAATAGATGGATCTTAGTTGACGAAGTAATGTCTGCTTTTTAATATGCTGTCTAAGTTGGTCATAACTTAGACATAACTGCACAATTGCACTCATCTCACATGCTCGTAAAGTAATGCTCAAAATTCTCCAAGCCAGGCTTAGGCAATACATGAACCGTGAAGTTCCAGATGTTCAAGCTGGTGTTAGAAAAGGCAGAGGAACCAGAGATCAAATTGCCAACATCCGTTAGATCATTGAAAAAGCAAGAGAGTTCCAGAAAAACATCTATTTCTGCTTTATTGACTATGCCAAAGCCTTTGACTGTGTGGATCACAACAAATTGTGGAAAATTCTAAAAGAGATGGGAATACCAGACAACCTGACTTGCCTCTTGAGAAACCTGTATGCAAGTCTGGAAGCAACAGTTAGAACTGGACATGGAACAACAGACTGGTTCCAAACAGGAAAAGGAGTACGTCAAGGCTACATATTGTCACCCTGCTTATTTAACTTCTATGCAGAGTACATTATGAGAAATGGTGGGCTGGATGGAGCACAAGGTGGAATAAAAATTGCCAAGAGAAATATCAATAACCTCAGAAATGCAGATGACACCACGTTTATGGCAGAAAGCGAAGAAGAGCTAAAGAGCCTCTTGATGAAAGTGAAAAAGTTGGCTTAAAACTCCACATTCAGAAAACTAAGACACCACCCTTGTGGCAGAAAGTGAAGAAGAACTAAAGAGCCTCTTGATGAAAGTGAAAGAGGAGAGTGAAAAAGTTGGCTTAAAGCTCAACATTCAGAAAACTAGGATCATGGCATCCGGTTCCATCACTTCATGGTAAATAGATGGGGAAACAGTGGCTGACTTTATTTTTTTGGGCTCCAAAATCACTGCAGATAGTGACTGAAGTCATGAAATTAAAAGATGCTTACTCCTTGGAAGGAAAGTTATGACCAACCTAGATAGCATATTAAGAAGCAGAAACATTGCTTTGCCAACAAAGGTCAATTTAGTCAAGGCTATGGTTTTTCCAGTAGTCATGTATGGGTGTGAGAGTTGGACTGTAAAGAAAGCTGAGCTCTGAAGAATGGACTCTTTTGAACTGTGGTGTTGGAGAAGACTCTTTGAGAGTCCCTTGGAATGCAAGGAGATCCAACCAGTCCATCCTAAAGGAGAGCAGTCCTGGGTGTTCATTGGAAGGACTGATGTTGAAGCTGGAAACTCCAATACTTTGGCTACCTGATGCGAAGAACTAACTCATTGAAAAAGACCCTGATGCTGGGAAAGATTGAGGGCAGTAGAAGGGGATGACAGAGGATGAGATGGTTGGAGGGCATCACCAACTCAATGGACATGAGTTTGGGTAAACTCTGGGAGTTGGTGATGGACAGGTAGGCCTGGTGTGCTGCAGTCCATGGGGTTGCAAATCGTTGGACACGACTGAGTGACTGAACTGAACTGAATGCATTACTTAACACTCACTACACCTATGGATTTAGAAAAAATTCAATATACTTTAAAAACTATTTGATTTTTTAAAGGCAGTCTGGCTCAACCAGAACATGAAAACTATTAAGATTTCACACGTCTTGGCGTTTTTACCAAAAACTCTAATTTAGTCGAAGATTGTCTGATGGTAGTTTTGTATTCAAATCTTTAAACTCTCAACCTGAAAACTCAGTATGTATAGGAAAAGAGCTAATCATTGTGCTAGTTGTTCTTTGTTATATACCTTGAACTGTTCAAAAATATCATTTAGGATGCTCTTGGTCAAACTAAAAACATCTAATTCAAGGTAGTTTGAACCAGAGGTACAGGTTAACACAGAGGCTCTGTTTCTCACTCATTTTCTCAGCTGTGCCCTCCTCTCTCCTCCAAATGATTGGCGAAAGAAATGGCAACCCACTCCAGTGTTCTTGCCTGGAGAATCCCAGGGACAGGGGAGCCTGGTGGGCTGCCATCTATGGGGTCGCACAGAGTCGGACACGACTGAAGTGACTTAGCAGCAGCAGCAGCTCCTCCATATGTCAGTTTCATCTTTGGGCATTTCTTTCATGGCCACAAAATATATACATTTGCTACAGGCTTCCGAGATAATATCTATGGAAAATAGGGACTCTCCCCAAATTCTGAGGATCAAACAAAATGCCCAAGAATCATTTTGATCAGACTACCTTGCTTCATTTTTTCTTTCAGCAAATATTCACTGATCACCTACTGTATGTCAGGTACTATTCTCAGGGGATAAAGAATCCACCTGAAACACAGGAGGCCTGGATTTGATCCCTATGTCAGGAAGATCCCCTGGAGAAGGAAATGGCAACCCACTCCAGTATTCTTGCCTGGAGAATCCCATGGACAGAGAAGCCTGTCTACAGTCCATAGAGTCACAAAGAGTCAGACATGACTGAAGAGACTTAGCAGTGGGAATACAGCTATGAGCAAAACAGATTACGTATCTTCATGGAGTTTAATTTCCTGTAGCCATCCCTGAATTAATCACAGTCGAGCTGCACATTGGAAACAAATATAATATTTTTGATTAATTATAACTCAATTTTTAAAAATCACAGTGACAATAGGTTTACCTCCATTAGTTTGCCATTCTTGGACCTAGGTTTAGAATCAATCCTGATTAAACTACATGCTACTACAGTGGTATAAAGAGTAGGACAGATGTTAGTAAGGCAATTTTAATGTTTATCCCTCTCACTTTTTAATATTTGGCAACAGATATTGATAATTAATTAGATCAATCCATGCATAATACTATAGCATTTAAAATACATGGATGGAATTATTTTACATGGAAATAACCTATACCTCGGAGAAGGCAATGGCACCCAACTCCAGTACTCTTGCTTGGAAAATCCCATGGATGGAGGAGCCTGTTAGGCTGCAATCCATGGGGTCACTAAGAGTCGGACACGACTGAGCGACTTTGCTTTCACTTTTCACTTTCATGCATTGGAGAAGGAAATGGCAGCCCACTCCAGTGTTCTTGCCTAGAGAATCCCAGGGACAGGGGAGCCTGGTGGGCTGCCATCTATGGGGTAGCACAGAGTCGGACACAACTGAAGTGACGTAGCATAGCATAGCAACCTATACCTTGGGGAGAATGGAAGTAATCCTCTGCAGCTGTCAAATGGGTTACAGATCTCAGCCAGTCAGGTTGATGAGACTTCTGTTCTACTCAGCTGCTACTGAGTTGTCCATCACCTCAAGAAACATTAGCCATGCCAATGTTTTTATCACCATAATTAATGTCAGGAAATACACTGGACAGTTTTTTTTTTAAACTTATATTTTGGAAAGTAAAACATCATCACACTCCAAACCAAGCTTACAGTGTCCTAGTTTTCTTTAGTCTCTTCTATGGCCATGGTCTTCATCCTTGACTTTATTCTGCTGCCCTACAAATATCAACTAAGGAGCCCTGAATTGAGGATGGCCATTTCACTCCAAATTCATTATGACCACCAGGAAACAAACCAAAAAATACATGTCACACTCATGATGGGAGAGAAGTGTCCTAGAAATAAACAAGAGAAGTCAAATATGTTGAGCTAATTAACAAATGATCTATCAGATCACCTTACCAGTTCCTAGCTCTGCCTCACCTACATCATTACCACGGTTTATTTAACACCAAAGTATAAGGCTGATTCACCAAAAACAGAATGCCAGAGCTATAGCACTAGGAGAATCACATTCAGCTGTGCCTACAGTGGACACCAATTATACAGCCAAGCAACTGCCCAATTTGATGAATATGCAGCTCAAAGAAAAGAGAAATCACCTCCAACTTGAATGGAAATGCTGAGAAGGCAGCATTTAAACTAGGTTTTAAAGGTTGAGTGAAAAGAAACAGAAGAATGAGGAAGCCTGTTTGGGGATTTCTCACTCTGTTTTGGATCCATACTCTGAGCTGGAGTCAGAGTTAACTTCTAAGATAATTTTATCTAGCTTTGTAGAAGGAACTGATGCAGGTTAGAGATCAGAGTTCAGTCTCAACTTGATTTCAGTAAATAACTATAACATGATGATACTCTTAAACAGGATTATAACCTAAAGAAAAATTTCCTTTTGGAGAACTATCGTAAGAGATTTCAAAGCTGGTTTGAGAAAAATTCTTAAAAATCTGTAAACAGTGACTTAACTCTAAAAGCTAGAAAGATTTTCAATGATGAGTTATTCTGAAGACCCCGATCTCCCCCACCCCAAACTATAGACGCTAAGGCTTAGAAAGTTAAGTAATTTCAACAAGACACAACAGTAGTCATATATGGATGTGAGAACTGGACCATAAAGAAGGCTGAGTGCTGAAGAATTGATGCTTTTGAACTGTGGTGATGGAGAAGACTCTTGAGAGTCCCTTGGACTGCAAGGAGATCCAACCAGTCAATCCTAAAGGAAATCAACCCTGAAAATTCATTGGAAGGACTGATATTGAAGCTGAAGTCCCAATACCTTGGTCACCTGATGTGAAGAGCTGACTCATTGGAAAAGACCCTGATGCTGGGAAAGATTGAAGACAGGAAGAGAAGGGGACAATAGAGGACGAGATGGTTGGATGGCATTAACAACTCAACGGACATGAGTTTGAGCAAGCTCCAGGAGATAGTGAAGGACAGGGAAGCCTGACATGCTGCAGTCCATGAGGTCACAAAGAGTTGGACTCGACTGAGCGACTGAACAACAACAAACAACAACCACACAACTAACTAAAAAAGAACAGGAGCTAAACTGAGATACAGGTCAGCAGACTCCAACTGTAAAAGCTTTCATATCAGCATTCTGTCTTCTTAAAAAGCAAGGAGTTAAGGAAAATGAAGAGAATCAGAAATGAAGTGTGTGGCAATAGCCAGTAGGAATCAACTGATCACATAAACAGATTTATGAGTATTAGAGATGCAATATCCTCTAAAAGAAAAAAACATAGTATAGACTTCAAAAACCATGATTAAACAAAACAAAATTAAAATGCAATGTTTCCTCAAGGGTAAAAGGCACTCAATTAATTCAATCAGATGATTGTTTCTTCTCTCCTGATATTTTTCATCAATGTATATAAAAGAAGAAAAGTAAACTTTAATTTCTAAAAGTATTAGAGAGAGTAATTAAAATTAACTTGACTATAATTCTTTGACATATTAAGGAAACTTTACCTCTTTTTACTCTATATTCCGAACAAAACAAAAGCATTTAACTTTTTTTTTTTTACAAAGGTCTGCTAAATAATCCCCAATTTGTTTGTATGAAAAATAAATTCTGCCATGTAGTTTTGGAATAATTAATTCCCCAAATTAGCAAATATATGTTGGAAAAAATAGCAAATATTAAATTCAATCATCCGTTGCCTTAAATGATAGTCTTTGTAGAATCCTTCTCTCCCCTCCCAATCATCTGTAAAAGTTTTCAGTGATAAAATCTAAGATTATTTTGTAGAGGAGATG
This sequence comes from Bubalus bubalis, assembly GCF_019923935.1. Taxonomy (NCBI): domain Eukaryota; kingdom Metazoa; phylum Chordata; class Mammalia; order Artiodactyla; family Bovidae; genus Bubalus; species Bubalus bubalis. Next base: position 69,429,335 of record NC_059162.1, on the reverse strand, counting down.
AAGAAAATGTGAGGAAAGGGGCTGTTCCAGATTTTGGAATTGAACAAATCAAAAATTTTTCTTCAGCTCCAATATGGTGCCCTACTACTACTCTTTCAACAGATTCTACAACAGACTGAGGATTTATGATGCAAGACTCAAAATAATTGAGCAGATGTTTCAGGAACATTGCTAATTTTGTCCTCTTCCCACACCTGAAAAAGTACCAAAAGTATTGGTTATCTCAGAAGCCATATAGCCTTCTGGGGGGTAGTTTGCTTTAATTCCATATAAATTCATTTACTTTCATTAAATATAAATTCTATGAATGATTTTTAAAATTTAAAAACCTATACAAAGTATTATGATAAGATCATCTGACACTTTATCAATTAAAAACCCAAGGAATAGTCAATAATAGAATTGAAGGAAGGAGCTTCTATTTTTGTCTAGTTCTATTTTTGTCAGTCTCCTTAATGGATTGGGAATTTTTTGAGAGCAAGGACCACCCATGTCTTACTCTTCTTTGTATCCACAGCACCTGGTGCCTTGTAGATACCTGATGAATTCAATTCACAAAGATGTACATAGTTTCCTTTCAATAATTAGTGACATAATTTTGAGACTATCTCACTTTTATACTGATTAAGCTGAAAAACAGTCTTCTAAGAAAATGCATATAGTTAATTTCTCTTCTAATCCCAGGTTTTACATGAGGATAACTATGGATTAAATATGTATAGGAAAAGGCATTAGACCTTAAAGAGGCACATAGAATGTTAGTGCAGAACTCCAGATTGACAAAATTAGGTTTGTTATTTTATCCATTAAATAGTCTAAGCAGATTAATTGGAACCAGACGTGTGAAGATTCATAAGGTTTGTTTTAACATCAGTTATTTAAAAAGGTTTACAGGTTACATTTGAGACATCTAAATAAACAGTTTAAAGAGAATGTAGAACTTGATAAAGTGTATATATAGGGAGAAATGCTATGAGGCTGGTTCCAGTTCTATAACCAGATATATCTCACGGTAAAACAGTACTAAATTCCAACTCTCTTGCTTAAAAATGTCAATTACTATGGATACATTTTATTTAGAAATTAAATATACCAAAACAAAGTTTGTTTTCCTAAAGAAACAAACATAGAGAGACTGTACACCCCTAAGCAATTATCTAATGGACACATCTTTGCTCATAGCACCTGCTATAAAAACATTCTGTCCAGGTAAAAAGCAAAAGGCTGTGACAATCTGTTTTTGGCAGAACTCAAATCAAAGGACATATTTTTGTCAATTGAAGAATGCTGATTTTGGGGAATGAATGTCAGAAGTTTATTAACCCAAGTGTTATGGTTTCTATTTCTGTACTTTAATTTCACATAAAATCATGTGAAATTACCATTTTTAAGGCATATACACATACACATTGGATGTAAAGAAAATAGATAAATATATCAATAGGAGTATGGTGTTCTAGAGAAGATACTTGAAAATAGCCAGTAATCACTTTTTTAAAGCCAATTCCAGTCTTATCATTATGCCACTATTAAATATATATGCCTAGCCAACAAATATAGATATTAGTACTTTAATATTTTTTGACTTGTCATTAACAGCTCTACTTCTTTCTTTTGACTGAACCCGGTTCCTCAGCAGTGAAAGCATGGAGTCCTAACTACTGAACCACCAGGGAACTCCTTAAATAACTCTACTTTTAAAGAGGCCTCAAGTGGGCAACATTGCCTATTACCTTTTGATGATACAGTGAAAAACCTTTATGAGTGTACACATGATAAAATATATATATATATATAATTTTAGTTAGGCTTGATTATTAAGTTTGTATGTGTTTAATATAATTTAATATATATGTGATATGGTCACATTTTAATGTTATTCTACTTTATTATGTTTCAAACCAGCTGTTACACCTTTGGGAATAATGTCAAAAATACAAACTGCCAAGTTTAATATATATAATGAAGAAATACATAAATCATCAGAAACATACATGAACTCCCAACAGCCACATCCAAATTCTTTGTGTGTGTGTGTGTGTGTGTAACAGTTATTTGGGTGATTATTTGATCTTAATTCAATAGTTTTGTTTCTTAATTTTTTTCAACATTTTTACTATTTTAATATTGTTCCTCCTATTTAACTTTTAGCTAAACAGCTGTTGACCTGGGCAAATGAGTTTCTGATGTCTATCAGCAAGTATGAAAGCATAATTTCATTAAAGTTTATTATATATATGCTCAGGACTGAGAGAACATTATAAAATGAAGTTTGGCTAAAGTTCAACTGGGCATCAAATAGCACTGGCAAGAATTTTCTTAAACAGATGGTGTAAAATCTTACTAACACAATAGTGTATGCTTAACACAGGAACAATATCAGAAACAGATGTGCTGTAAATGACCAAAGTACCAAACAGAAACAATAAACATGGGATATATATTAAAAATGATGCCTTTGCCAAATAAAAAAGAAAGGGGGGAAAAAGGGTGAGCAAACACATTTCCTTGTCAAATAAGAAATGCTACTGATATTTTTCCAGACCAAGGTTGGCATACAAATATTTTCCCTTTGGCTTCCTCTTATGCATTGGTATTAAACCTCTATCAGGGTGGCCAGAATTAAGAACATAAATTTTCATGCATGTTTTTAAAAAGTGATCACATAAAAAGGAAATAAGTTTTTGTATTAATCTCAAAAATTTAGATGGCATCCTGCGATTCATTGAGCTGCAAAGAGTCAGACACCACTTGGGGACTGAACAACAAAGGACCTCTACACATTACTTGGAACTGAAAATATTCTCATCAGCCCAGAAAAATCCCTCTCTCTCCCTCTCCCTCTCTCTCCCTCTCTCTCTTATACACACACACCTTTTATTAGAGCTGTTATACAAGTGTTTGGTCAGTTATAAATATTTGCTCATGTACTGCACAACAATCTTAAAAGTACCAAGGGCCTCTATGGCTGGCACAGAAACCAAAACCAAGTAGAAGAAATTCAAATCCCTAGAAACTCCTCCCTAAAGCCAAACCCACCCCTCCCAAATGTGGGTGAGTTCCAGGGCCTTGACCTGCCTGCCTAGAGGCCACTCCTGGAGAAAGAGCAGTACAGGACATAACACTCTGGTCTACATCTGTCTGGAGCCAGCCTGCACTCCCGACTTGGGCATTTCGAGCCTGACCACTTTACTGATCACTTTAGGCACACGTTGTTCTGACCTCGTCAGGCCCCCATGGCCTGGTGTATAGTAGGCTTGGCTTTTAGGTTTTCTCTCTTCTGTAACAGCTTTAAGTGAGATACCAAGATGTGCACTCTGGGGACTGGAAGGGTTGAAGAAGAATTACCTATTTATGGGCAGAGACAGTTGATGGGCAGAAGGGCTTGGGTCTTGAGTCTCCTCGAGCCCTGCTTATTTTTATACCCCCGGGAAAGAAAAGCCTTAACATCCTCTGGAATCCGGATCTGATTCCAGGAGACGAATGTTTCACATTTGAAACCCAAGGTTTCCGCCCACGGAAAAGGGCGCAAGGAGGGCAGGGCGGTGGTCAAACCCATCAGGGCGACCAGCCTAACTCAAAGCCTGGCCTGGGGTAGGCATTCCGGTGCTTGGAGCCGGGGCCACCCTCCTCCCACCTTCTCCAGGAGACTGGATTAATGATGTGGGGGTTCACGCTGGATGCTAGGGACTGCTTTGGGACTAGGATACGTCGCTGGGGCGCTCGGCCTCGCTCTCCTTCGCGGCGCACCGCCTCGGCGCCTCCCGGGGTGCACCGCGCTGCAGGGAATTGCGCGGCAAGGAACTTCCCAGCCTGCCCCGGGGCCGCCGACCGGCAGCGACCAAAGCCAAGGGGTTGGGAACCTCGCCCCGAACGCCGCGAGGACAAGCGGGGCTCCAATGGCTGTTCCGGAGAGATCACCTCCGAAGGCAGGCGCCGGCCGAACCAACCCAGGCCGCTGCTGGAGGGGAAGGGCTTCAGCCCCTAGGGGCGTAGAGGCTTGGGGTTTCCAAGGAAATGCAACAATATTTATGACCTGGCGATGAGAAAGTGCTCTCCCAGCACGCGATCTATCTCCTCTCCCTCCTCGCTCCCCCGCAGCTTCCTACCCCTCTAGCCCTTCCTCCCCTTCCCACCCTGGCTCTGCTTCTGGGCCCTAACTAACAGACAACATCAGTCAGGTCCTTCAAGCCTCTCCTGCTGTCCCCCATTCCCGCAGCTCTTAAGAGAACTTAGGCTTCTAGGACTCCAGAGCAAGGGTGGGGACACATGTCCAACCAGCCAGGAGGGAGGCCTTCATACCCGGCCAGGCTCACTCAATATCCTCTATGTATAGTACAGTGGTTAACACCTTGGAATTGGTTTGCATCTAGAATCCATTGCAAATATGTCTTGAGAATTTGAGTCTCTAAACTTCAGGCTTACCTCCTTGATGACTGAGGAATATGTGTGACAACATATGTTAAATATAGGGGATGCTAAATAACAAATGCTATTCTTTATTATGAGTATCTACATACATGCACATATTCCTCTCTAAAAATACAAAACATTTTTAGGAAAAAAGATATTTCAGCCTGGGTGGCAGTGGGGGCACAGTATAAAGAATGGGGAATTATGGCTTAATTTATTAACTGTAACTTTTTTTCTACACCGACCTTTAAAAGACAGACATTCATGGACTGATCTAGACGTTTTGTAACCCGAGAGGTTTTCCCTACAATATCGCTAAAATTAATTATTGAAGCAGGGCAAAAGTATTTTGAAAGGAGGAAGACACCTTGAAAAGGCATTTATTTATAAAGCTCCACAAGAAATTGTGCCTGCTGTTTTTGGTGACTGTGAAACCCCCCAAAATGATAAAGGCACACTAAGCACTGAGCAAGTCTAGGAGTTATTTCTGAAAGGTCGTAGATGTGTAGGCACCCTTTAAAACAAAACAAAACAAAATAAAAAACGCTGCTCTAAGTGCCTCCAGAGGGTTGGGCGGCTATTCGAAGGAAGATTATGCTCTTCTAAAGGAAGAAACTATGTTCTTCCCTGTGTTTCTTTGCCTGCAGTGGCTGTGGCTAAATTTGCAAATCTTCTTGGTGAGTCTGTCAAGAGACCCCAGTTTTCAAGATAAAACCCTAGGGCTTTTCTCTTAGTGTTGGTGTAAATTCCCAGTGCAGTAATCCCAGGCCAACAGATCTCTTTCAGCCCCTCAGGACCCTAGTCAAACAGTCCCCTGGGGCTACAGTTTCTGCTCCAGAGCTATCCTGGCTTGAGAGAAGTTGGGTCTGGGAAGAGAGGGAGCTGAGGCACCCAGGGCACACAATTATGACCTGGCAGGGCGGTGGAGCAGGGCTGGGGAGGCGGGGAGGCACATGGATCTACCTAGTTTAAGATTATACACCATCACCTGTGCCTCCCCTCCACATTCTTCAGTAGTTTTGCAGGCTGTAAACAGGGGTGCATCTCTTTCCCAAGCCGGGGAGGCCTAACAGCACCACCATCTGGCTCTGAGTGACCTCAGCTGCCATCCTGACTGTCCACCCCAGGCTCCCTTTTTGCCCTGGGGCAAGCCAAAACATAGATCAACTTAGGTCAGGCCAACACACACAGCATTTCCATGTGTGCAGTCAAGAGTGGGCCCATGGAGGCCCATGGGCCTTCTCTAGGCTTCTGGGGTCAAATATGTTTCAATTCTTTGTCCCATTAGTGTCCTCATCTTTAACTGAGGCTCAGACCGCTATAGTCTCTGAAGCACCCACAGTAGGTTTTCAGTTGCAAACACTGAAATCTGAAGGATGATCCAGAGGGGCCCAAATGAGCCATTTTAAGTCCCTCATCCTAGAAGAAAAGTGGAGCCTGGCAAGTCCCTCAAATTAAATAGTCAGAATATCTATGCCCTTCCTAACCTCGTTCTTCTAAGGGATTAAAAGATTTGGGTGCTGGGCAAGAAGGTGCCACTGTAAAGAAACAGCAAGCTGGAACTAAGAATACGTAAAAAGGCATGAAACCCTCTGTACCTGCCAACACACATATTTATAGTTTTTCATTCAAAAAGCCATCCTTTATTGCCCAGTGCCAACATACTGAACTAGGTTCCAGAGAGAACAGCACATGGTTCCTGCCTCCAGAGTGACAGAAGCCTGGAGCTGTCAAAGATCTGCTGGAGTCAATTTTATTCACCTGTTTTTCTAGGAGGGAAACTACTTGTAAAGACTTCTCCGGAGTAGTGGTGTTACAGGGTGCAGCGACATGACTTTGCACAGCTGGAGCTGGGCACCGAGGCTTCTGCAGACTCCGGAGACTCAGTGACCCGAACTTTGGTCAAAGTGTCCAGAGGAAAGTTCAGGAAGTGAGTGCCCGCCGACCTTTACACTGCAGGAGGTAGGGAGAGCACTGGTCATTTATTCAATCCAGGTTTCGACGCACTCGCTGATGATTAGTCATCGGATTCTGTAATTTGCAAAAGGAAAGGAGAAAAATTTTACCACCGATTTAAAAGCTCAACTCTTTTACCCCTGTGGTCAGCTTATTTGACACTCCAAATTATTCATTCTGTGCTTTTAAACCTCGCACCGGGAAGAGTAGAAGGAAGGGGGCGCTCTTTCCCACTGGATACCGGATTCCCGGCAGTGTCAACTCGGCAGGAAGCCGGCGGGGGGCAAAGCGCTGACAGCTGGACCACCTGTGCTGGAGCCGCAACCCAGGTCGACTGAACTATGTAAAAAACCGTCTCCAGTTGGGGTAAATGAATTTACTGATTAAACGCGTCCTTTTCTGAGCTCACCTCAAGGAGGACAACATCGCGGAATGGTTAGGAGGCGGGCTTTTAAAAAAGAAGGCAAGTCGGCCTCCAGCGTTCGGTGTCTGGGTTCGAATTCTGACTCAACCTGGTAAAATGGCCTTTGGCAAGTTATTGAAGAATGGTTATGCTCCTCAGCTCCTTCTGACAAAAAGCAACAGTTATGACTATTGCTACTTTAACAATATTCAGAAGTTCTGCAAACTGACAGAAGGCAGGGTGCCAATCATTTACATGCGCCAGATTAACCCCCAAATAGAGCAGTGGGAGGAAAAGTTGTTCGCATGCCTACTTGGGCTGAGATGCCCTGATGAGAGGTGGCTGGCAGCTTTGAGTTCTTCAGAGCCCTGGCAGCACTGGGAGGCTCCTCCAGCATTAGAATCCGAGCAGGTGAACTACTCAAAATGGCCAACTGGAATCAAGGTCGGTGGCTTAGGAGCATGGCCTGACCCCTTCACCTGGGGAATTAAGCCGTTGGTGACACCTCGCATCTAGACAGCTATTGGGTGACAAAGGTGGAGGAGGGAGGAGTGGAAGAAGATTATATTCATTGAGAAGCTACTGTATATCTGTTGGTGAAAATATTTCAACATCATTAGCGCTGTCGTCCCCATTTTACTGATGAGAAAAACAAACTAAGTTGTTAAATAAATTACTCGAAAATCCATTACAGGTTTGACTAACTTCAAAAGCTGTGCTCTTAGTATAACACGTAGCTCTTAAACCCTGATCTCCCATGAAGGCAGGCAGGCAAGCATACAGGAAAGGAGGAAGGGAGGAAGGAAGAAAGGGAGGAGGGAGAAAGCACTGCCATATTTACCAGAGCCAGTCTCCTCTAGAAGAAATCCTTACAGAAGGTTATTTAACATGAAAAATTATGGTTCAAGATTATTCTGCAGACTTCTTTCAAATTATCATTTCACAAGTTACATCGGATAAGTAACAATGGGACATGGAAATGTTGGGGGGGCGGGTAGAAACCTCAACACTGAGGTTGCAGGGTGACACTTCATGGACTTGTTGGGTGCATCCACACTAACAACGGAGCTGCAAGTTCTTATCAAAACAGGATCGAAGCCTGCAAATGGGAGGCCCACACAGCTCCCTGCCACCACCCCCACTCGACCCAGGAAATGCCGTCAGGGACCCAGGATTTTGCACTCGGATGAAGTTTGGCTCTCCTGCCTCCCTTGCTGGGTTTTTGTTAACTCTCAGGGATCCCTGTAGAACAGGGGGTGAGGGGAGTGGATGAGGGGAAGCCTGCGTCCTCTTTCTAGATGAGTGAGCTCCGAGCTAGATCAGCTCGGTGGCCTCGGATGTGTAATAAAAAGCTGGGGAGAAAGGACTTCGTTGTTATTTCTCTCAAACTCCTAGTTTGGCTTTTACAGAGCTGTGCGGGCAGAGGTCTGTAGAAATAGGTTAGAATCGGGTTTCCACTGGTCCTGCCCTATTGCTTATTCTGAACGATAAAATGCATATAAAATCAGCAGCTCCAAGCCACAAGCGTGCTTAAGACGAGATTGTCGGCTTGGAAATGTCACAACGAGTAAAGGATGTAGTGGACTTCTGCGCTTTGTGCAGTAGCATTTAGCCCTGGAGCGTCCCAGACAGCGCCCGGCCTAATTTCGGGCTGCATACGACTTCTAATTCTTTCCTCTCTTACCAGCGGTCCCATCTGGGAGAAACGGTACCGCTATCTCCTGTCGCAGCGGACTCCGCAAGTTTACTTGAGCTCAGGAGGGAAAGCTCGAAGAGGGAATGAGCGCACCATCTGGAAAGGAACACGGAATCTACACAAACAATCCTTTCGGTCGCGGAACTCGGTTTTTAGTTGGTGGGTTTCTAGACCCACTAGTGACAAGTGGCCCCAGCCAGCTCACCCGACAGCAGTTGGCGTAACAGACTGCCAGCGGGGCCGGAGAGGAGGCCGGGTCTCCGCGCCGTGGTTCCCGGCTGTCTAGTGCACACCAAGCTAGCCTCCCGGGGAAGACCCTCCAGCCTCGGCCTTGGCCCGCAGTGGGGGAGAGATCGGTGGGTCTCAGACGGAGGCTTTCGCCACCATTGGGCGACCTCCGCTGGCATGAATAAACGCGCCCTTCCCTTTCCCTCGGAAACTGGGTGACAAGGTCTGGAAAGGAGCCTGGGACCTGTAAGTCCCAAGGTGAGAGCATTTCCCGCTCAGCTCTCTCTGAGGGGTCATGGGGCTTCCTGGGTAATTTGGGGGCGGGGGCAGGGCAAAACAACAAAAAACTCTGGAAGCTATTTCCATCAGTCCTTTTCCAGATCAATATTAGTAATGGTCAGACGAAGTGGTCAAAAATCAAAGGATACTCCGAATCAAGTGTGACCTCCGCAGTTTCAGAGGGCTCTTGGCTGAGCGCTAGGAGTAAAGAGGTCACTACAAGAATCACCCAGAAGCAGTGCCTTCTTACCGCTCAGAGGTCTTTCGCCCTCCACCCTCCGACCGTCCTCTCGCCGATCCCTGGCGCGGATACCTGGGGGTAGGGGTGTGGTCAGCGAGAGCCGCCGGCCCGGGAAGATGCAGGGCCCCAATCGCTGGTACTGGCCCTGTGCCTTCGAGCCCGGGAGTCCTGGACATGTCTCGTTTGACTGTGTTTTCGTCCGTGTCCCAGCAGTGTCTCCCCCATGTCTACACAAGTCTGACTCGAGCGCGTGGAAGGCTGGTGGGAGGGCTAAGAGCCGGGGCGGTCGCGGATTCAGGAAGCGAGATTCCGAAGATTGCCTGAGTACCGCGAAAACTCCAGGTTAAGTTTTCTCAAACATGTGGTTACTCACCGCGAGGAGCTCAAAGGCAAAAGGTTCAATAGTCAAGTTGGTGGGGACTTTCCTTACTTAAAGTAATAATTTGCTAATTCGGATCTATTGCTTTTAAATATTGAGTTTCAGAGACCTCTGTCAATGCAGGCTTAATTCCATCCCACTGATGAAGGATGTTTATAAACGGCTCCTGTGGTGCAAGCCGAGTGTGAAAATATCAGTTTTATGCCTTTTGATAAGAATTACCGAGGTGGAAGGCTTATTAGGCGATTACAAATTTCGCAGCTGCTCGGAGCCCAATTAGGCAGCTCTTCGCGGTGAGTGGAGGCTGTGGGGGTCAGGGCGGGTTGGTGTTCCCGCTCTCCAGCCATGGACCTCCAATCAAGGCCTGGCTCAACCCAGACCCCTGCCCTGAACCCCTCGAGCTTTAGGGGGACACACCCTGCACCTCCCAACTAGCGGAGCGCCCCAAAGCCTGGGGCAGGAGGCACTCCCAAGTCTCTGGCTTTCTTTCTCCCAACCTTGCAAAGAGCCCTATCCGTCAGGGCTGTTGGTGGGGTGTTGGTTGCCCCCTAGGTGGGCTTAGGTACCCAGTTTTCATTTAAGGAGAGGTGGGCATTCCAGAAATTTCAAGGTAGTAGGCAGGAATCGCTCCAACTCGGAGATTCCTTACCCACCTGCAGACACACAAGATGATGTTTTTTTGGTCTACCCTTATTCGCGACCAAAATTGGTCTCAGTTGGAGTCGGAGCTAAAAACCCTCATTCCACAGACAAAAAGAGTCCTGACTTTTAGCAGAAGCACCTAAGGTAGGAAGGGGTACTCTGCGAAGCATCAGGCGAACTCTAACATTGTCGGAGCCGAGGAGAAGCCTGGGTAAGAGGTGTGACGCGAGCTCCAAGAAGTTGGGGCCACTGTGCAGGAAAGACCCCTCGGTATGCTCGCCCTCGACTAGGGGTCACAAGGTGGTTGGGCCCTGGACGAGAAGGACGCTCAGCCTTGACATTCACAGCAAACACCTCCACATCACTCGCCTCCTCCCACCTCCACGCACGACCCCCGACCGAAGGCCTATACCACCTGGGACACAAATAAATTCACCACCCGGAGGCCTACTGAGCAAGGCTGGGTGCGAGCAATTACCCCGTGGGAAAGGTAGGTGTCCTGCCGGGCTCCAGGAGTAAAGTGGACGCCAGACCAGTCTTTTAGGTCTTATGTCTGACGATCATTCTTCTTGTCCAAACCCAGAAGCCTCTAAAAACGAATCATTTCCTCCGCTTATGCAGAGATAGGAGCTCTTAGATCAAGATTAGTATTTTGAAAACCTGATTGAGAGCCGCCTGATTAGGCGAGGGTGGGTGGAAAGACCGCATGAACGCCCGCGCCCCCGCCCTAACTTCCCAAGACAGCTCCAGCGCTCCTCGAATCTCCAAATGATCCGCGCGATTTATTCTCCCGGATGGTAGCCAAACAGTACCCCAGATTCATTTTGCAGACCCTTAACAAGTAGAGACTGTAACTAAATCGCCGAATTCGGTCTTTATTTTTAATTCCACTTTCAGTTCTGCTCTATACAAGGCCTGATAGTCAACATTCTGCAGGACTCTCTCCATTTAGAAGAGCTATCTCGAGACTGATGCTATTTCATGGAAAATGCATTATGTGGATTTTTCCAAAAACACTAATTTTGGCCCTTGATGAAAAACACAAGTTTTTCTGTTCTCCAAGCACAAATTAGCTTTTCGAGAAGTCGGTCCACCTCAAGCCTTCAATTCTGTCCCCTTCCCCCGCACCTCCGTAAATTTAAACGAGAGCTCCCAGAGAGGACCTGCAGGGGGATAGCTAATATTAACGTGGGCGCAGCTTCATGTGAAGAAAACAATGGCGTTAGGAAAATGCTCTAGAGACCCTCGTGTTTATGGGAGAAAAATGTAATGGAGAAAAAACTAAATTTGCAGTCGATGCTCAGTCTCAGGCTGTTACTTGGGCTCATTTTATCACCGGCAAGTCTCTCTCTGCCCGTTGTCCTCCCTCTAGCCTGCTGCTGACGAGTCTGGGTGGGAACGCCTCGATCTTCTCTTCTAGACAATAAGGCAAGGAGATAATATTATAAATATATATCTTATTGAAGCAACATTATATGATTTTGTTAAAGGCCTTTAAGAAACAGAGACTCCTAGATAGTCTTATATTACTGTTTCAGAGGCTTGCTTTGTTTTGTTTCTTAAAAAGGGGAAATTTGAAATAAAAATTGTTAGTCTTATCAAATTCCTCTTTACACACTACATAATGAAGTAAAATTTATACCATAAAGTTTTTTAAACAAACACACCCTCCAATTCTAATCAAAATTACCAGTATTCTGAGGACCACCCCCCAAATCCACAGCCAAAATTTGAGGCAGAAGCTGGCCGTTTCCAGGGCTTCAGTGTTGCCTAGGATGAGATGAAACAGCAATACTATTAGCAACATACTTTTTTTTGGTCTTTCCTGTAGCCTTGATTTCAAATTTAGTAGCAAAGCTTTTGTGCTGCTCAGATGTTCCTTCTTTATCTTAATGAGAAAACTTTTCGCAAAGGGAGTGCGAACCTCTAGATAACTAAGCCTCCAGGCTGCCAGGGAGCCGTCGCGGTCCTTGGCTAGACAGGAGAGCGGCTCCTTTCAGGAGAATGACTAAAACATTCGAGTCACCCAGACCTCCGCTTCCCCTTCAGCTTGCTGCAGAAAGAGATGTAACCTGAATCTTTGTTTAGGTTTTGGTTAGGGAGTGAGAATTAAAAAGCCACGGCAGATGCAGAGAGCAGATTTTTTTAAAAGTCAAAAGTTAACTGGCCGGTCTCATTTTTTTTTCCTTCTTTAATACTAAATCTGGAGTAAGTTGGCTTGTCCTGATAACGATCTTAACTTGTAGGGAAGGCGGGTTTTTCTGAAGGAGGTGAGGCTATTCCTCCTGGAAAAGACTTTCACCACACACCCTCTTCCCTCCTTCGATGTAAGGTTCCACCCTCTGGAAAACAAAACTTTTTTTTTCCCCCCTTTTCCTAGAGGGGCAGAGCTCAATGAAGTTGGGGAAAGAATCTTAGGAACAGTCCATCCGAGTGGCTACGGTCACAGCGGCCTCTTTGGACGAAGACTTGCAGCCTTCTTACTCTTCTTGGTGTGTCAGCTTTCATTAGTGCATTGGGGCGGGGGAGGGGGCCAGATCGGCAGACACGGACAGCCTCTGACCCTCTGGAGTTGGTATGTGATAAGCAGCCCTAGCAGTGCCATGTATTGGAAAAGCGATCAGATGTTTGTGTGTAAACTAGAAGAAAAGGACGTGCCGGAGCTGGCAGTTCCCCTTGAGAAGGTGAGCGACCCGACGCCCGGCCAGACCAGCTGAATCGCAGTTTCCTTGAAACGCCAGCTGTTTGGGCTCCTAAACGAGGTTCAGAAATTACCTGTAACAGTCTCATCTTCAAACCCGGCAATTTTTTTTTTTATTATGTAGTGGCGTTAGTCAGTAATCATTGCCTCCCCTCCCCACAAGCTCACTTAACCTGAGGCATGGAGACCGTAATTTGGGAGACGAAGCCTCGAGCCTAAGGCGATGTGAGTCGTGCTTTTGTTGTGTTTGCAGCGGTGATCGCGAGGTCGGGAGAGTGAGTCGGGAGGTTCGGGGGGCTGGGGGCTTGAGGGGTGGACGTGGGGGAGGGACGGACCCGAGGCGAGGCTTCTCTGTTCGGCAGCCGGCGGACGCTTGCCAGCCCCAAGAAGCTCCTCCGGCCGCAGGGCGATCCTCGCTGCCGCGGTCGCACAGCGAAACAGAAGCAGACGGAGCTCCAGGAAGACCTTTGGGATCGCAGTGAGGGCTTTGAGGGCCATTTTACTTAAAAAAAAAAAAAGAAACGAAAAGAAAAGTCGAAAGAAACAAACCCTAGGGCTCTCGAGTTGCACCGTTCCTAAGAGTCGATAGCGCGAAACCGACAAACTCTCATCTCGCTCTGGAGGCAGGAGCGTTTATCACAAACGCGGGGTATGTCGCGTTTTAGGTTTGAAAATCATCTGCAGCCTGTTTGAGCGCCTCCGAGGCCCCGCACTGGGCACCACTGACTTTGTCTTCGCCCGAATGCTTGCGGGGAACGCACGGGAAATCCGGGGGCTCCTGCCTAAACTCTGTGTTTGCGAGGACGCGGCCTCAGTGCTGCGGCGCTGGGTCCCGGCAGAGAGCCCGGGAGTGGGTGGGGTTGGGGGGACTCCGGGGTTCGGACCGCATCTCGCTTGATGCTGTCAGAGGGAACAGGGAGGCGAAGAGAGAACTGCAGAAGTGTGGGCCGCTCGAGTTCCGTGACACCACCCCCCCCCCCCCCCGCCCCCTAAGCTAACGTTTCCGTAAACGAAGGCAGAAAAAGCCCAGAGCGGCTGCGTTTTCGTTTAAGAACAAAACTCCTGCAAAAGCTTGGAAACACTTGAGTAATGCGCGTTGTTGCTTTAAAACATTTTGACCGAGGTTGTGTGAGTTGTTTTTTTAATGACACAAATTAAATTCAGCTGGATATTTTCCATTATTCGACCCGCTTTTTGCGCTGGTTAAAAATAATCCTTTGGTAACTCAAATGTTGACTTACCGAGCAATAAGTGGCAATTTACACCTTAAAGAAACGAGTATAAATCACTCGCAGCTCTAATTGCTGTAAGTTTACGAAAGAGCTGCTGGCTCGGTTTAATCTGAAGCATTTTCATTCAAATTGTCATCGGAACAAACACCAGGCTTCTTAAATCCCGCTGTAATTAGCTTTCAAGTATCCTATTAAACCTCTTCACCTTTCGGGCTATCCAACTCAAAAAGCTCCCATTTAAAAATATATATGTCTCGCTCTTTTAATTGAGGCTATTAAAGAAATCAAGTTTCTACCCCCACCCCCTCCTCAAATCCTCTTTTCTTCTCTCCTACTCCACCCCACCCCCCATGCACCCCCTTTAGCCCAGTGATCCCCGCTCCGCAGTGATTGACGTCTAGAAAGAAAATGCTTTGTGCGGGGATGATTGTTATTAACTCGTTACCCCTGGCAGGGGGGCGGGGAACCGGCGTGCTCCGGTGAGCACTGGGGACCCGTAGCCCGGAGAGCGCGGCGGCGCGCCGGGCAAGCCCCCGGAGCTCCCGTGGACGCCTCGCTGCGCGCTAGGGCTGCGCCGCCGTCCGCTCGCCCGCAGCCGCGCGGGCCCAGGCGCCCAGACGGCTGCCTCTGGGGCCCAGCGCGCGGGGGCCTTCATTAGTTCGCCCCGCGTGCGGAGAAGCTGAAGCTCCGGGCTGCACGTGCCGACTCTGAACTTCTCGTCTCTGTTCCTCTCCATCCACTTCCCGGCTCTCACCGCCTCAGTGCCAGGGTCTCATGTCGGAGGAGTGCCGGCGGACTGCAGCCCTGGCGGCCGGGAGGACTCGGAAAGGCGCCGGGGAAGAGGGGCTGGTGAGTGGGTAGGGCCCCGGGTGCTGGCCCTGGAGAGGCGGCCCAGAACTGAGGGCTGCTATCCCAGAGTTCCTTCCCGGGCTCAACTGTGGGCCCTCGAGGAGCCGGTGGAGGGGGAGGGATCTGGGGCGGGCTGGGCAGAGCCGCCAGGCACCCCAGGACTTTGAGGTCAGGGGTCTGCAGCCCCGGCGACTGCGCCGTGGGAGCTTGGACCCCGGGGAGGGCGAGGAGCGGGACATCAGGAACTGGGGGTGGCTTGGGGGAAGGGAGGGGAGGAGGTGAGGGAGCCCCCGCGGGTCTGTGGGATGGGGAGAGGAGGAGGGGTCTAGAACCGCCTGAGACCGCGCCTCGTGGCTTCCTGCAGGTGAGCCCCGAGGGAGTGGGGGACGAGGACTCGTGCTCCTCCTCGGCCCCGCTGTCCCCGTCGTCCTCGCCCCGGTCCATGGCCTCGGGCTCCGTCTGCCCTCCTGGCAAGTGTGTGTGCAGCAGCTGCGGCCTGGAGATCGTGGACAAGTACCTTCTCAAGGTAGGGCGGAGCCGCGAGGCCCAAGGCGAGCGCGGTTCCCCGGGGAGCTCTGGGGAAGGAGAAAAGTTTATTTTCCCCTTCTTTTCCACTCAAGTTCTCGCTCGAGGTTGTAGACTTTCTTAGTACAACCGCCCAGTCAAGAGCAACTCATAAGGTGGGAAAAAGTGGGAGAAGAAATCTTAGAATACCCCCTGTTGCAAAACTGCTTGTGTGTGTGGTCTAGGGGTGCCGATACCCGGGTGAATGTACCGGAGCCAGCCACCTACTTGTAGAGGAACGGAAGTGGGGAAATCCTTACCCTTTCTGGAAACAGGGTCCTGCCTAATTATTTTTACCGAGCCTCGGGTTATAACCCGCAATAACACTCAGGGGTCTGCCTGCTTATGAGGGTTCCAAGTCTGTATATGTTGACCGATTTTCCCTTTTCAGTGTCTCCTTTGGTGAGAACCACTGTGAAGTGCCTCAAAGAGTCTTTTCTAGACAGATATTTTTTATATAGTCTTATGTTTATTTACACTAACCTGAGGCTTTTCCAAAATAAAAGTCATACTACCATTTAAATAAAAACCATTTTCAATATCTTCCTCCTCTTACTAAGGTTTAATACTTCAGGGCCACTCAGTGATTTTTTTTTTTTTTAACGTCATCTCTAGTGCTTAGGAGGGCAATGGAAATTGATGTGAAGTTAGACAAAACAAAAAGAAAAATGCCTAGGATGAAGTGCTTCACGTGGTGGTTTGAGAGTTGACTGTCTGTCTGAATTTGTTTTACTTCCTCTCAAGATATTGTGGGGGAGTTTTGGAGTACAAATTCTGGCAGGCCAGTTATCCATGTCATTGCATGAAGGATCATAGTCCCCTGTGTTTTAATCCTAATATCATGGAATTTCAACTTCAATAGTTTTTTTTTAAACCACTATTTAAAATAATGATCTCTCCTACACTAAATTAGTAGCAAACCAGTTCACTTTCTATTTTCCTCACCACCACCATCCCCCACCTAGTTTCTCAAAAGAATTCATTATGTAGAATATGAATTCAGAAAGCAAGTTTGTGAGTTTCTTTAAATTTCTGCCTCAGCATACAAAACTGCTTCATCTGGGAAGTTGGAATGATACCCTGTAGATACAACTAAGATAAAGTACCAAAAGGAGTTTTGGTGAAAACTGTTTAAAAAGTAACTAAGTTACTTAATTAGTGGTTGATTCTTAAGGCTGGCAAGTTAGCATGGCTTTCTCTTTAAATCTGCATTCTTAAGATTCCCATTTCAGTGTTTCTAGACCTGAACCTCTTTGAATATTTCAAAACCATCTTTTAGAATCAAAACTAGCTTCTTCTTTTCTTGAGCTCTCTCAGAAATTAGCTTTATCTTTCAGAACATTTCTGAATGGATGTATAATGGACCCACTTCATATTAGAGAGGAAAAAGAAAAAAGCTTGAAGTGACTCAACATATCCTCTGAAATAGATAATCGTTTCTATCGTTCATCTTTTATATGTTAACATATGTTTATATATCAGATATATATTTGTATAAAACAATCTAAATTATATCCGTTTTTTTTTAAGCTTTCCTTTGTAATAGGACTGGAGTGCTCCCAATGAAGTCTTCCACATACAGTCTTAGTTTACTCTTTAGTATATGTACAAATATGCATAAGTATATATTAGTAGATGTGCAAGAAAACTATCTTCATATAGGAAACTAACAAAAGTTTGACACTTTATATAAAAACTCTTGAGTTCTCAACTCCCCCACCACCACCATTTTGAGTACATATTCTTCCAGATAAGTCTGAATTCAGTTCAAGTCACTGGTGAAAAAATAATTGTTAAATAGAATATTTGAGGATGTAACTGTTTAATATAGAAAAACACCATATCATGAGGCAAGTAAAATGGAGTTAGAACAAAAATGTGAGAGGAGTTAGCTGCATCTGTTGCCCCATGTGATACTTCAGTGCCCTGTCGTTTGAGTGATTTTTTTTTTTCTGGATTGATCCTATATATGTATACATACAGAGATTGGATGAATGCTAGCCATCAGGAAAGGTTTATAGTCTCCAGAATTTTTTTCTGTTCACCTTATTTTCCTCTCTGGAAAAGAAAAAGAAGATGAAGGAGGTTTTTGTTTTGTTTTGTTTTAGTAAACTTTGAGGAAAGGTGGCAGACCAGGAATTACATCTGGCTTTAGGGAACTAGAGAATGACCATGACTCTGCCTTGAAGACTGCATCTATCCTGGGTTTAAAAAGAAAAAAAGCCTGGATAAGATCAAAATGCAGAGGCCTTAAACAGTGGAATACTAATGGAAGCCTGTACTTCTCAACTTTAATTTAATTGGACCCATTTGAGGGCGAAAAAAAAAAAAAAAAGAAAATGCATCTCTATATCCAGGACAGCGATCACGATTGTTAATTTTTTAAATTTTGGTTTCCTCAGATTTTTTTCCGGTTGTTTTCCATTGCTATTTTCCCTATTTTCTTGTATGGTGAACATGTTCTTTTATAGAAAAACCAAAACTTAAAATTTCACTAAAATCATCAGTGCTTTGGAAAGAGGTACATAACTAATTAGAAGCCAGTGAAACTTTCTTCTTCAGCTTCACAGGACTTTTTATATTTCATGTCACAGTAAAACATGTTGAACAGTAGTGCTAACATAATAGAATCATTGGACAAGATTGTCTTTATTATGAAATAGTGTAGCAAAAGCTATATTTCAAAATTTCCCATTTTTTCCAATTTCCTAATTCCTATATTAGGCATTAGATCCATTTGTACAATGTAACTGCTGTTTTTGCATTATTGCTGTTCTTTTAAATGAAATTTAAACAAGCTAAACCAAGTTCTTGTGCCCATTTAACAAGGGCAAACTTTAGGAGCTTGCATTATAGGCAAATTCAGTTCAGTACACATCTTCATCCCTGAAGGCTAAAGGTATGCAGCTTATAGTATGATGGCAACTGTTTAAGGTGAGGGTTTGTATGATTTGTCCACTAATCGACAGTATTTCATGCCCCTATTTACAATGTAAAATGCTATGATTTATTAATGTATTTTATAAAATAAAATGTCTTACCAAGTATAAATGACAAACAATACTTGTGTGCCTTTTTAGAACCACTTATAATAGATTTATTTTTTCCTTTAATGACCAAATCATTAAAGTAGGGTTACCAGTGCTTTATGTTTTGATTATTTAATGTTAGGTGGGAGCCAGGGCTTCTGCCATATCAACATCTAAATCTACCTTAGCAGTGTCTGTTTTGTAAGAGAAATGAATTGCCTGGCTTCTTTACAAGGGTAAGTATTTATCTTACAAAGCTTTTTTCCATTTTCTTTTTCACTGTAACTAGTGAATAGTTTATAATTATTTGGCGAAAAAGTAGATTGAGAAAGTATGTGGCTTGAAATTTTTAGTTACCGTGTGTTATGGTGGGAAGAATTTGGTCAAGGAAAAATTATAAAACCAATATGTAGGACTTAAAAAGTTTCCCTATGTTCATAGATGTTGATTTAAAAAAAAATAGAATGGACATTTGATTTAAAAAAAAAAAGCTTGAATTTTTCAAAATTATATTAAAAAAAAATAAACACGAAGTGTAGAATGTGCTGTTGTGATTTTTCTGGGTGAAATCTAAAAGTATATCTAGAGGCGTATTTATGTAAATGATACCTCTTAGATGGAAACATTCAATGCATGTTGTAAAATATTAATGGGCTAGCTTTTAAAATTGCCTGATACAGAAAACCAAGGAAGAATACTCTTAAGCATGGTGTTAGAATGGCATCTCATTTGGCCCCTTTTTCTTCACAGGTGAACGACCTGTGCTGGCATGTCCGGTGTCTCTCCTGCAGCGTCTGCAGGACCTCCTTAGGAAGGCACACCAGCTGTTACATTAAAGACAAAGACATTTTCTGCAAACTTGATTATTTCAGGTACACTGAAACTTCTTTTGTTTTTTTAGTAAGTAGATACACCAAGAAATTATTTACACAAAGAGAATTTTATAAATAGGCTTTCTTGTCCACTTTTATTTACTGGACCAGATTATTATTTATTTATCCACTTTTTCTTATACAACAGATTTCAAAATGAGAATGCTTTATATTTTTGAGATAAATTGGATTAAAACAAATAAAACTAGCATATTTATATGTTTTAGGAACCCAGTATATAAAAATTATCTTTGAATAATTCTTTCTACCTTGGCAAATGAAAGTTTTAGGTATTATAAACAGGGAAGCTTTGCTGTGCAGGGATGTAAAGTATGAAATATAAGGTGACTTATTATAGCAATGCTCTTTGTTCAGGTAGAGTAGTAAGACAAAATGAAGTAATTATAGGGGGAAAAAAAAGTGTTATTGAACTTTTACCAGTTTATTATAGAATGACCCCCTATAATATACCTATAAAATGCCAGCAGTTTGAAAACTGTGATACACCATATTATTCAGAAGAATTGACCATTCCAGTATCAGAAATACACCAAGTCTAATTACATAACCTGACTAAAAATTCTGTTTCTTTTGTCTGTTCTTTGATATTTGTGCAATTATATTTGCCTATGGTATTATAGGTAACATTTTCTCTGCCTGGTCTCTTATAATCATTTAAATGGAAAATTTCCTCAAGGATAGAATTCAATTCTTAATGGATAGCTATCTCAAAATTGAAATCATCCTTAAGCATGACTTTTTAAAATTATCACCATTTTCCTTTATTTGCATTTCCAAAGGAAGAAGAATTTTCATTGTGAAATTGGGAAGTTAATACTACATTATGAAGTTTCTAATACTAATTATGTTGTTTATACTCAATTTCAAAAACTGATTTAAGAGTTTAGTGATTGATTTGAATAAAATTGCTAGGCAAGTTAAAGCACTTCACGAAACCCAGAGTCCTTTATTTTATAAAATCATAGGATTTTATAATTACCCAAGTCATATATTTCTCATCAGGTTTGCTTTCTATTTCCTCAAAAACAGTAGCAATTTGCCTCCTCTTTCACATAGGGTACGCTAATCTTAATTTTTTTTTTTTTTTTGTAATTTAAAGCTGCTTGAAATGTTTGTTTTCAGGGACTTTTTACAAGTCTAGTTCTTCAGGATTTTTAAAATACCTTGTATTTTACTATATTCAAAACCTGATTTTTATGATTCAGATTAACTTAAAAACTAGCAATACCTCTAAAGATATGTTAATGAATAGACACAGACACATACACTTTTCTAGTTTAGTGGGGATATGCCAGGCTATGAGTGCAGTTGTGGTAGGAGATATGACAGAGTGTCACAAGGACTGAGAGAGAGGAAATCTTTACAGCGGGCATTTTGTTAAGATTAACTTGCATTTAATGTCCAGAAATGTGTCTAAAAGTTTTAGGTACTATTTCTCCGCCTCTTGTGGATGGTAATGCAAGAGCTTGTTTACCAAAGGAAGCATTTCTGAATTTTCCTTCCTCACACACCAGAGTGAACAATTTCTGTTCTATTCATTCTTTGATACTATCAATTTTAAATGTTTTAACTTTTTAAAAAAGTTTAAAGCATTTCCTAATTGTCTCAACTTGGCTTTAAGACATCATTATTTATATCTTCAATGGTATCACTTTGTAGTTTTAGTTTTTTCAGTTTGGAGTGTGTGTGTGTGTTATGTTGAGTCTCTAGATAATTTATAAATGTCCTGATATTTGTTACAAGAAGGATATTGAAACTCGTATTTCATTTATTTTAAAAGAAAAAATCCTATCCTCCTCTAGAGTAACAATGAGAAGTTTTTGTTTTCTAAACAGGTTTGAATTATGATCCCATCTCAAGTCTTGCTGCTGCTTACCATATTGACTTTTAAAAAATAATTGATTCCTGTTTCATTTTCAAAAGATTTAAATACTTGGGTTAATCCAATGAGTAATATAATGTGTTAGTTTAATCCTATGATGACTATCTCACCAAGCATTAACTCTTCACCCTTCCCCGTCCCCCATTTGTGTAGAAGGTATGGAACTCGCTGCTCTCGCTGTGGGAGGCATATCCATTCTACTGACTGGGTCCGGAGGGCCAAGGGGAATGTCTATCATTTGGCGTGCTTTGCCTGCTTTTCTTGCAAAAGACAACTTTCCACTGGAGAGGAGTTTGCTTTAGTGGAAGAGAAAGTCCTCTGCAGAGTGCATTATGACTGCATGCTGGATAATTTAAAAAGAGAAGTGGAAAATGGTAAATATATACTTAAAATACTTTTGAATCTTTTGGGACAGTGAACACAGGGATAAAAATGATTTTTTTCTCTTAAAGCATTATTTTGTGCAGTGTAATTGTGGTGAAACTCATTAAGCCCTCTACTGTTAGTGATAGTCTCCATCTGTTTATTTATAAGAAAAGCCATGGCATATGTATTTGGCTTGTGCCATATTCTCAGGAAGCAGCCTTGAATTTAGGGTTCTGTTTTGCTTTTTGTAACCAGTTGTTTCCTAGTGTTTGCCTTTTTAAGGATGAGCCTTAGATGTGCACTTTAAACTTGGTGCACTTTTGACTAAATATATAAGCCTACAAATGAAATATTGTTTCTACATTATGCTTCTAGTATGTTCTAAATCTTAAGGGATTTGGCAAACTAGAAGATGTATACAGTTTCATACCAAGCCAAGAGATGCAAGAAACCTATTATTGTATGACTGCCCCCATTTGAGTTACCAACACGTTTGGTGTGTTTTTTAAATGC
This sequence comes from Bubalus bubalis, assembly GCF_019923935.1. Classification (NCBI taxonomy): domain Eukaryota; kingdom Metazoa; phylum Chordata; class Mammalia; order Artiodactyla; family Bovidae; genus Bubalus; species Bubalus bubalis. The sequence goes on along the minus strand of NC_059162.1, from coordinate 69,407,069 downwards.
AGGTAATGGAATTAGTGTTGAAGGTGCCCTCCTTACAGAGCAAGATGTTAATCATCCAAAACCAGCAAAAAGAGCTCGGACCAGCTTTACAGCAGATCAGCTCCAGGTAGACATGACAATGAATTTGAGTTTTTGAAGCCCTTTTCCACCAAAAAGAAAAAGAAAAAACCCCAATAAACAAAAAACACCAAAACTAACAAAAGCCAAACAAAAAGCAATGTCTATGCTGTCTTAAAACATTTTTCTTTTTTCAAAAAGGTTAGTCTGTGCTTTTTGTGCAAACTGACTTGTTGAGTGTATGAAAACATTGCCCTAAATATTGTTTATCAATATTCCAAGAGTTGTGGTATGATGTGAGCTTATGCAAGTTTGTCTCCCTGACATCTGTTAACATTAACATCAAGGTGCAAACAAAATGTTGCTCTGTCTTGACTTACTGAAAAAAATTACTTTAACCTAGGTATTTATGTTACTACATATAATTTTAATAGAAGACAGAACATTTTGGGACACTTAACAGAAAGAGACATTCAGTATGTGGGTCTGTGGGACTCTGATGTGTTCATCTTTTTAACAAACTGCATTGAGTCTTTTAATAGACAAGATTGTAGATTTTCTGAGTAGGAAGGAATTGAAAATGCCTTACCATAAATAGAAATCTACTGATTGACTGCAATCAAGTAGACCTTTCCTTGTTTTTAAAGGGGGTAGAGGGAGTAATTCTATAATTTGATGCTAAAGTTTGATTATGTTCCCTGAAAGTGGAGGGATTATTTTCAACTTAGTTGCCCTAAATATAATTGTCATAACTTCTATTTTTATAGTCAGGAAAATAATGAAATAATTACTCTTTGCTTTATATTTAAGTCTGTACACACACTGATTTATTTCTGGCATTTTTTTTCAGACAAATCATTTTCTAAAAGATTGGTGTGACTGAAATATTTGCTTTATGTTAAGGTGAGGTAACATTTATTAAGTACCTACCATGTATGAATGGCTAGGTGCTTTACACATAGTATCCATCTTAGCTCAGACTTTAGAGGATATTTATACAATGTTAATGAATGAAGGTAATTTTTTGAAAAATCACTGATAGTATTCTAATACTTGTCAGTATGTAAGATGAATGCAGTATGAGAGAATATTTGTTTTGACAATGGTTAAGAAAGAAGCCTTGATATGAAAGAAATATCCCAAAGGACCTTAATGTCACTGAAAAGCAATCTAGCTTTAAAATCTAGATCCATTCTTTAAAAAAATTCCAGAAAATTATATTTGATTCCTTAATTCAGGCATCGCCTACATAGTAAGTAGAAAATGGAAGGTAAGGCAGCTGAAAGAAATATCTGTTTGAAGCTTGTTTTTCTGGGTGCTTCATTTGGTTATCATGAAAATCACATAAAGCCCCAGGTTAGGGGATACGTGTACCTGTGGGAGACCTGGTAGCAAAACACCCAGTAGCTAAAATATAATCTCTAATATAAATATGTTCTGTGTATAAAGTGGGCTGTTTCCGTGAAAGACTGGCCATAATTTTAATAGTCATAAGACCAATAACTTTAATTTGATATAAAAATTTATTAGTAAAAGGGTAACTGAAAATTTGAAGCAACTCTTAGGTAGATATGTACAATCTCATCTGGAAAGTATAGATACTAATTAAATAGAAAGGGAATAATATTTGTGGAGGTCTTTGTTTACCAAGTCCTATGCCAGATAATTTCCCGTACGTTATCGTCTTTCATCTCTTACAATTCATCCAAGAACTGCAGGGACTCCCCCAAGGCAGACAACCAAGGGAATGGCAGTGAAGAGATTTGGACCCTACTTTCCAAACTTCTGGTCTTTTAATTTTCCTTAGCCTCCCAGGAGACCATGAGTAGAACTGTGCCTTACTAAGACTCCATTTAACGGCTGTGGCAGCTAAAACAAGAGCAAGATTCTGAATCTTGAAGATGGCTTTATAGTTTTAAATTGCAAATGTGCATAAAAACTACTTAAGCCATGCATTATTATATGAAAATGTGATCTGAATCATGAGTTTTTAAAAATTTATACCAGAATCATAGGTTTTAAAAACGTTTTGATGTTTGGCAAAACTAATACAGTGTTTCAGGTTTAAAAATAAAATTTAAAAAAATAAATAAATAAATAAATAAAAATAAAAAAATGAAAACACATTAAAAAATAAATAAAAATGAAGGCAGAAATTATATTCTTTCTAAGCATGTTCTCATTTATTCAGTGTTTATTAGCATCTATCTATGCCAGGAATAACTGAAACAATGAGGCATACTCTTGTCCTCAAGTGTTCTTTGTTGCTTAGGTATTTAGTATAAATTGATCATTATACTTTACCAGAGTTTTAATAAATCAGGCCATGTACCTCATTGTTAAATTGTCCTACTTTTCAGAAAGCTAATTATTTAAGTAGTGCTTGAATTTAGCAAAATAATAAAATATAGGTGATCAGTAAGTCAAGACTATTCATACAGTACCTTGCTTGGACTTAGAAGAGTTAAAGTATGAGGAACAAACAAACTTCCCAAATTGTTTAGAAAATTATGAGAAGAAAAAAATAGTTTAACACTTACAAAATAGACTATTCTGTGTTGGCAAAAATATTTCAAATATTGTCTCATTTGTATAAATTGTATTTTAAAAGTTCCTGCCAATATTATGGTTTGCTTATTGTAGTTGGAAGTACTTGCTCAATGATTATTAATGTTAAACATGCCAGGGTTAGCACCTACTTTAATCTACTTTCAGATTAAGTTGGTCAGCTGCTACTATGCAGACTGTTGACATTTTTGGTAGACTTTCTGGCTTTAAAATGATGTGTCTACAGAGGCTAGATCCTTGACCATTTTAAATAGCTCAGAAGAGGAATAGGGTAGATTTTTGGCATCTATAGTGACTGGAAAGCAATGAAACCAAGTCGAAATTAAAAGGATTCTTTTGTGAGACTAAACACTGATGAATACATCTTACTTTTCCGTTAGCATATTCCAGTTGTAAACCATCAGTGTTGATTTGAGTTTTCCTTTATTCCTTAATGAGAAATTGCTTTAGTAAATGTAATTTGGTTCCATTATTAAACTTGTGAATTTGAAATGCATTTGTGAAGAGCATATGTTTTTTGTTTTATAAATTATCTATAATGACATTACAAATAAATAGCTGTTCAGCTTTTCTCCTTGAAAAAATTAAAAAAACAAAGACATTTATTTGTTCATTCTTTTTTTCTCTTTTGGATGTTACATGCTCAACTACATATAAACACAACTATTTGCACATGAAGATATTAAAGTAACACATTTGGAGTAGGAGAGGAAGAATGAAGGGAACTGGGCGTGATAATAAACTTTTAGGCTGTTTCTGCCCATTTTTAAAAGCAAAAGTACAAGTGCTAGTTTACAGCAAGTTTGTGGACAAGTATATTGGACTGGAAGCCAGGAATGCCTTATTCTGGAAGAGTCTCTATCAGTGAGAACTTAACTGAAAAAATACATAATTTTTAAACCTCATAAGGTTTCTCGGAACAACATTGATCTTTTTCTCCACACTATCTTCGGATTTTCTGCACATTGTGGAGGTTCATTCAGTTAATCTGGGCATTATCTCCAGATATAATGGATAAGACATTCCCTTTGCCCTCCAGAAACTCACTTTCTGCTATGAAGAGCTCGACTTGCTAGCAAATTAGCTAACTACCTGGTGACAGATGAAGTGGCAGAAGATGGTATTATTTGAGGAACATAGTAAAGAATGCAGTTAATCTTGACTGTTGGAAATGGTGTCAGGGTCAGCAGGACTTTAGGTTAGGTAGATTACCCCCATCCCATGCCCAGGACATGCACAATCATTTGGATGCTAGGCTCCACTCTCTCATTCTTATAATACTTTCTTTATATTTTATACTTCCCTCTATTGACTTTTAAGTAATAAAATTCAAATATCTTGCTTGATTCCCATTACTTCCTTTTCTGAAGGAATCCAAAGCCCTTTGCTTATGCTTTTATTCTAGAGCTCCTCTTCCTCCTCCTCCTTCACTCCATGCATCTCACTTTAACTTGTATTGTTGTATTGTTGGCATGCATATATCTTTCTCCCAGGAAGCTGAGGCCAGGTTCCAATCCAAAGGTTCACATCAGAATTACCTGGGAGCTTTTCGATCTATGAATGTTTAGATCTCAGGAAATTCTTATGCAATAGACTGATGAGTATCTCTCTTTTAAGGTCCCAGATGTTCCTTTGCATAGAATAAGTGTCGAAACAAGGAATGATGGAGTCATTGCAATTAAGTGGAGTGCAATCTGTTGCACTGTCTACTATTTTCATACTAATAAAAATTGATGTAGGGGCCTTGAACCTGTTTAGTTGAATAGAGGTCAAAGATATGATTTTTATATTTTTAAAAATTGCTTAATGCTAGTAATTTTTAACAAAATGGAAAACATAGTAAATAGACTTTTATGCATTTTTTGTGGGTTGTAAGAATGGAAGAAAAGGTGAGCTTATTTTGAACAGCATAGTTGAGAGACAAGTTTTTTATGTTGAAATTTATTTTTTTAAAGATTTGAGCATAGCAACTTGTGCATAATTTTACATAATATGCATTCTTTTTATTGATATACACTTCTCTGTATTGATTTTCAAGTAGTAAAATACAAGTACTCCATTTTCTTGTGCATGCCTTATCTCTCCTGTCATCAAAGTTCAGAAGATTGAGCTTCTTATTTTTAGCTATTTACTATTTACTACCTACATTTTTTAAAAAAACAGGTTATGCAAGCACAGTTTGCTCAGGACAACAACCCAGATGCACAGACTCTCCAGAAACTGGCAGAAAGGACAGGCTTGAGCAGACGTGTGATACAGGTGACTATTTTAAAGGTTAATCAAGAGATACTAAAAGTTCTATTCTAGGTTTTTATAAGTGTACATTGTGGGTGTGTGCGTAGAAATGTCAAAGCATTAGCTTCTCATTTTAGATCTCTTCACATTCTAAATCAGTTTTTTAAAAAGGCTGATAATTAATTAGCCTGCATGATCCAGGCTACCATTTGTTAGACAGCTCTTTGCAGAAGTTACTTCATTCATTGCTCAGAGCAAGCCTAAGATCCTAAGGCTAAAAAGACAACTACGGTTTGAAGCTAGATCTTTTTCTGAAGCCAGAATTGTTTCTACTTTTCTATGATTGTGTATGTGGATGTGTGTGTGTACAGGGGGTGGGCAATGTTGATGACCTTTATTAAAGATCCAGGTAGAAGGAATGATGTAAACAAAAGTAGGGAAGGATAAGTTAGAGCAAATTTGTTGGAAGATAAAATTTATGTTTGCAAATAGTGGGAAATAGAGTTGTTTGAGCTGAACTTGGAGAGGCCTGTGAATATCAAGTTTGCCTCTGAGTAGGAGAAAACCATGATATGTACTTTAGGAAGAAAGGACTGGTGACAGTACATAGGAAGACTTAGAGTTGGGAGAGGCTACATGGAGATTGACAGATTAGGTGTGATGCCCAGCAAAATAATGATTTTTCAAAAAGAGACAGCTGGTGGCCTCAAATTCATTCTGAAACATTTTATCAACTGAAGACTAATGGCAGGCACTGGATGCAAGAGAGACAAGGAAAAAGACCTGGATGCGATAATGGTGAAGCAGAGAGACATCAAAGATGACTTATATTTGAAGTCAAAGTATCCATGGAAATGGTGTTACTGACAGGACTATTAAAATAGGTTAAATTAAAACAGGTTTTAAATTAAAACCTATTAAATCAGGTTTTTTAAAATGTGGGTTCGGAAGTTGGGAGGGAGATGAATTCCTTTTCCAGCTCTGATTATCAGGCAGTGATGGTGGCAGTTGAGCATGTAAACCAGTATTTTAAAGGATGAAACACCATTTCCATGGATACACTTCCCTGGTGGCTCAGAAAGTAAAGAATCTGCCTACAGTGCAGGAGATGTGGGTTTGATGCCTGGGTTGGGAAGATCCCCTGGAGAAGGGAATGGCTACCCACTCCAGTATTCTGGCCTGGAGAATTCCATGGACAGAACCTGGCAGCCTACAGTCCATGGGATCACAAAGAGTTGGACACAACTGAGCAACTTTTACAAAGGATGAACAAGACTCATGAAACTAGCTCCTTTATAGAGACACCGTGGACAGTAAAAACTGAAGAATGAACTTAATGGAGCAAGCTGTTTGAACTAGACCATCACAGCCAGAACCAAGGAATGAGTCTAGTGTATGAAGCATCATGGAAGCCCAAGGACTGAGGTAGATTCAATATGGAAGTAGTCAACTGTATCAGGATCTTATATTTCCCTTCGATTAGGGAAATGGAAAACAATTTTAAATAATATTTAAGGTTAAAAAGGTATAGCAGAGTAATGATGCAAGTGACTATAAGATGAAGTTCAGTGGGGGAAAACAGTTAAGTCTAACACTGAACTATAATGTTTTATTTCTTACATTTGCTGGTGGGTAAACAGGTGTTTATTCTTCAGTTTATTTCTATTAGGCCTGAAGTATTTCATAATTAAAAGATCATTTATTCCAAGAAGTCAGTGGGAGAGACCTGATGATACCTCAGCTTCTCTGAAGACCTAGATTTGCAGTGGATTTGGTTAAGTGCAGTGTAATGAGGCTGTCTGAGGCGGCAAGTCCCATAACCTCAGTACTTTCAGATGTCCAGGGTATTGTGTTTGTCTCAGAGTCCCAAATTCTAGAAAGGGGCTAACAAGGAACCAATGTGAAAAGAGTGCTCCCTTTAGAGGAAGATTAAGGTCAAGAAAGTCTGGAAATCATGTGCTGTTATTGACAGCAACAGGGATTTTTATCTGGAGAAAATATCCAGAGATGGTAAGGGAAGGAAGAGTATAAACAGAGGTGTCTTTAAATGGTTATGAAAGGTTGCAGGATCATGTCTCTGTGAGGGAATGTAGGAGAAAAACAGATTTCATTCACAGTGAAGAATTTTCTCAGTATGTAAGTCTACAAAACTGGCATTGGCTACCACTGAGCACTACTGGTAAAGAAACTGCCTGCCAGTGCAGGAGACATGGGTTCAATCCCTGGGTCAGGAAGATCCTCTAAAGGAGGCATGGCAACCCACTTCAGTATTCTTGCCTGGAGAATCCTATGGACAGAGGATCCTGGTGGGCTACAGTCCATGGAGTCACATAGAGTCGGGCATGACTGAGCAACTAGCACACACCATTGAGGTGGTGAGTTTTCTTTACCTGGAAGTGAAACTTCCTTTGTTGAGGTAGTTCCAACTCAATGGTCTGAGGGGGGTCCTCATAATCTAAAGACTCTATACATTCAGTGACAGTGATTGCTATAGCTAAGTCAGATTCATGGTTGTTATGTTTTAGATTACTTTGAAGTTGGAAGCAAAGGAAAATGGAAGATTTTCTGAGAGCGTTCTTTATTATTTGAAGAAGTAAGAACCCCAGACAGACATCTCTCTTATAATTTCCAGGTATTTAGGTCACCAGTATTATGAGAAAGTTAACTACATTGCAAGCCCTAGAACCTGGAGAATATATTGTTGGGTGGTGGCTTTTAATATGCAAGAGTTAAATATTTTAATAAGATGGCAAAGGAGTACTAACAACTCAAATATATAGTCCTTTACAGTATTTTTGAAGGATTAATTACTGTGAACTCAAATAGTAGTCAGAACCTTTTTGCCCAGCTACTTCTTAGCATTGAGCACACATTAGAAATGGTAAAGAAAAGAGATTTACTAGGCCTCGATTCTTATATGCAAACTAGGTTACCCAAATACTAGGTGGAAATACTGGTCCTATACAGGATATTATTACAGATCTCACCTTTACTAGCTGAAGTCTACATGAAAGTGAAAATTGTTAGTCTCTCAGTCGTGTGTGACTCTTTGCGACCTCGTGGACTGTAGCCCGCCAGGTTCTTCTGTCCATGGAGTTCTCCAGGCAAGAATACTGTAGTGGGTAGCTATTTCCTTCTTCAGGGGATCTTCCCAATCCAGGTAACAAACCTGGGTCTCCTGCATTGCAGACAGATTCTTTACCATCTGAGCCTCCAGGGAAGCCCTGAAAAATCTGCATAGTGAGACATTGTAACAGAGCAGATCATCACTGAGCTGAAATCACAGAACAAGGATGGGTGATTTTACTTTTAACAGTCTACATCCAGATAAAATCACTGCTCACATATCCTTTCACAAAGTTGAATTATGAGTTGTATATCTTACAGAAACATGATAAAACATTCCTGTTTCTCCCAGTGTGCTTGGAGTTCTCTTTCTATATTAAAATACACATCCTTTGTATTGCTATATAATTTATTTAGTTTATTTTGAATTTTTTACATCATAAAAATGCTACAATGAAGAACATTGTGTATATACTTTGTGCATTTATTCAGTGGTGTCTATAGGATAAATTTCTAGAAGTGAGATTATTGAGTCAAAAGATAAAAGCATTATAAGAGCCTTTGACTGATAGTACAAAATTCACCTTGGAAAAAGTTCATAATCAATTTATTCTCCCAGAACCTACATATGAAATTTCTCTTTCCTCAAAGTGGATAAATCCTAAAACCTATCATTCTTTTACATCCTTTCCAATTGGCAGTAAGAAAATATCATTGTTTTTATTTGTCTTTCTTTTATTATCAATAAACCTTAATATGTTTACTTATATTGTGATTAAAAAGTGTATTTTTTAGCTGATTTTTATATTGGGTTATTTATTTTCTCTTTATCCTACTGATTTTTATTATTTATCATGTTAAACTTTCATAGTTCATCAATTGCCTTTTCATTTATTTTTACTACATAGAAATTTTACATTGTTTTATATTCAAATCTCTTCATATATTTTTTCTGATAGCTTTGGTCTTTCTCTTGCTTCACCTAGAGAAGTGTATCAACATTGGCTTTTGTTTCAATAAACATTTTCCCAATTATTTATATCTAAACCCTTATTTATTTGTAATGGACTTTTGGTTACATGTTGTAAAGTTGAGATTTTTCTTCCCCCCCTCCCCCAAATGATTAGGTAGCTTTCTCTAATCCATTCTGTGCCAGCTCTAATTTCTCAGTCATTTAAAATTACATCTTTTTCATACATTAAATTCTCTTATTTGGCCCTTTGGGTTTTCTAAGAGATTGATCTAATGCACTAGTCTTTTCTTTTACAGAATGTCTATGTGGCCTGCTTTCAGCTTATGTATTTTACAATTTACAGCTTAGATTTTTAAAAAGTATCTTACTTAGAAGAAATTTTAACTCTGTTAGAGGTTTGCAAAGCAAGAGGAGATTTTAAGTCAGTAAGGAGAATCAAGGAGAAGGCAATGGCACCCCACTCCAGTACTCGTGCCTGGAAAATCCCATGGACGGAGGAGCCTGGTAGGCTGCAGTCCATGGGGTCGCTAAGAGTCGGATACGACTGAGCGACTTCACTTTCACTTTTCACTTTCATGCATTGGAGAAGGAAATGGCAACCCACTCCAGTGTTCTTGCCTGGAGAATCCCAGGGACAGGGAAGCCTGATGGGCTGCCATCTCTGGGGTCGCGCCGAGTCAGACACGACTGAAGCGACTTAGCAGCAGCAGCAGCAAGGAGAATCGAAAGGACTTGTATTTCGTTCCTCAAGCTAGATAGCCCTCATGTCAGAAGTTTACTGATGCCTAAAATCTTCAACTTTATTTAAATGTGCAGGTTACATGATACTTTGTGTTTTCAAAACTCTTTGCTTAATTACCTGTTGATTTTTTTCTAGGAGGTATCTGAATTACATTAAGGTAGTTATTCTACTGTTAACATCAGGCTATCTTCATATTTATTTCCAAAGTCTGAAATTCTTTAAGAAAATAACCGAGTATTTTCCATCTAATATATAATTTATTGGAGACATAAGACACCTTGAAGAAACTCTGGGAATTGTAGTGCCATGTGTTTTAGGTTAATGTAGTCCTCTGGGGTGCCTGTCTTCTGGGCAGTGTCAGGGGAAAAGGCAGGTGGCAGCTGTCCCTGGTTAAAAGCTGGAGAATGTGTGAGTGTGTCTTCTTGGCTGGCTGGGTGACGGCAGTGGCACCTGTTGTTCAGGAGCCTGTAAAGGGAACTGTGACTGAAGACTCTGGATGAAATCTCTGTATAGATACCCAAGTCTCTCTGCTGCTCCAGAACATGGGTGATAAGGCTGTAACTACATCATTTTCATTGATACATGCCTACGCTTATTCCCAAAATACTCCTTAGATGTTACTCCTCAGCCACCTGCTCAGACCCGTTTTCCTTTGGTTTTAACCCCTTGAGTTTATACCTCTGTTTATGAGTCCCAAGGATAACAAGGTATGCCTTTTGAAGTCAGGCCAACTTTTTAATAAATCGTTTTTATTCAGCCCTCTGTTCTGCATTGTTCAGCCCTGATTCCCTTGAGTCATCAACTAACAGCCTGCCAGCCCTGGGCAGAGACTTATGCCCCTGGCCTTCTCCCTTGATCCCCAAATGTTCTTATCCTAATTTCCTTATAAAGTTTTAATCCCTCCACTTCTCTGTCTTCTTATGACAGAGTTGTTTGGAGTGATAGCAAAAAAATGCTGTAATATTTTAATAGAGGAACACTCTGTAGGCAGGTTATATCTAAGTGCAGGAAGTTCACATGCAGGTAGCTTAGTTACTGGAAGCATTCTGGGTGGTCTAGACTTGTTTACCCTGACCTGCACGTAAAATTCTGCTTAACCCAGAACTTCCTTTATTTCTGTGATGGAGTGGACAACAAGGTGGTTAGCTCTTTACATTTGGTGAACTGTTTCACCAGTGGATATGTTTGCATTTTATTCTACTTAAATATTGCTAGTTGTTTCTTACTGTAAGCCTGACTTTAACATGCTTCTTAGAGAATAGCCTATGTATTTACTAAGAGAAATTGAACTCAGCAGGTTACCAAGAGACTGGAATAACTGAATCAAGAGGTTTGTAGAAAGCCTTAAGTTCTCAGTGGGGATTTTAATCATTTGAAAATGGATTTCAAATAAGTCCAGCAGGTGTCTGAGAATACAGAGTAGTGTATTTTTTAAAAATTTCTGATGAAAGGGTTTTTTCCGTTTTTCTTTTTGTCCCAAATGTCAGTAGGAGAACCAAGGAAACTTTTCTGAAATTTTGAATCCCCTCCCCCGTTTTTATTTTGGAAGATGCTGGCTTATTATAAAACCAGTTTTAAATTAAATCATCAGATAATTATTATTTGGGCAAGGAAAATGACTGTTGATAACTGTGCAAAATGATTTCTCTTGTGTCTACAGAACTCTTTTTTAAAGAAAGCTTCTTTAGATTTATGCTGTGCTTATATGGTAGAGTTGCATCCTTTGTAGTATTGAACTGGTATTGTGCTCAGCTGCTATGTGACATGGCTACTGTTGCTCTTCTCCTCTCTCAGGTATGGTTTCAGAACTGTAGAGCACGCCACAAGAAACACGTCAGTCCTAATCACTCCTCCTCTGCCCCAGTCACAGCAGTGCCACCCTCCAGACTGTCTCCACCCATGTTAGAAGAAATGGCTTATTCTGCATATGTGCCCCAAGATGGGACGATGTTAACTGCACTGCATAGTTATATGGATGGTAGGTATCCTAACATTTAACAGCTGCCTTTCAAACAATCACTCATACCTTCTCATATTATATTGCTAATAGGATTCACATTTTGAAATATTACCTCAGTAGTAGCTGAAAAATACTGTGGGAGAGGGATGCAGTAGGGAGAACTATCCAACCTTCTTCTGTGACACCTTTTAAGGGGCATGCAAAGCACTCACTTTACAGCTAAAATACAGATATTCATAATGACTCATAGATAGTGCTTGATTTTTACTTAGAAAAAACATTCGTTTTGTTTTGACCTGATAAATATTTGAATAATTTATTTTCCTATGGTCAGAGACAGTAGTCACCCTCAGATTTTTAGATTGAGGTTTATTGAATTTTGTTAAAGAAACTTTTTTATTGAAGCAAAACGTACATGTAGAAAAGTACACACATAAGTATTCAACTTGATGAATTAATAAAATCAAGATATCCATGTAAATACTCCCCAGAGGAAGTAGTAGGATGTAATTAGCACCTCAGAAGCTTCTCCTATGTCCCCTCCCACTCATTATCCTCTTCCTCCAAAGTAACATTGCCTTGACTTCCAAAATCATGTTCTGGTTTTGCCTGTTGTTGAGCTTTATATAAATCAAACCTTGCAGAATGTATTCTGTGTCTCACTGCTTTCAACTGTAATGTTTGTGAGATTCCTTTGTATTGTTGCAAGAATCAGTGATTTGTTTCATTGTTATACAAAATTCCACTGTAGGATACCATTATCCACTTAGGGTTGTAGACACTCATTTTATTTCCGGTTTGGGCTTTTATGTATATGATGCTATGGGCCTCATTGTACATGCCTTTGGGTGCACATTAATTCACAATTTTATTTAGTACATATATGCTAAGAGTAGCATATAGGGTCCTGACTACACATATGTTCAATCTTAGTTGATTCTGCCAAAAAGTTTCTGATACTGGTTGAACCAGTATACACACTCTGACCAGCAGCACATGAGAGTTCAAGGTGCTCTACATCCTCTCCAGCACTTGATGTGGTGTGACCTCTTAATTTAGCCAGCTTAGTGGTTGTATAGTGCTATCTCATTATTTTCATTTGCTTTTCCCTCATCACTGATGAGCCTGAGTATTTTTTCTTTGGGCATTTTTTTTTTTTTTTTTTTGTGAAGTACCTGTTCATGTCTTTTGCTTATTGGTCTGTTGGCTTGTCTGTTTTGTTTTTCCTTGATTTGTGCTAATTTTGGCTGTGTGTTGCATATAGATCAGTTTTTTCATGATTATATGTATTACTCTCTTAAGGGTATGTTTTATGGAGCACAAGTTCCTAATTTTAATGTAGTTCATCAGTTTTTTTCCTTCATGAGGAATGCTTTTTTTATGACCTGTTCAAGAAATTGTTCCTACTCAAAGATAATGAAGATATTCCTCCTATCAGTTCAGTTCAGCCGCTCAGTCGTGTCTGACTCTTAGCGACCTCATGGACTGCAGCACTCCAGGCCGCCCTGTCCATCACCAACTCCCAAAGCTTGCTCAAACTCATGCCCGTTGAGTCAGTGATACCATCCAACCATCTCATCCTCTGTCATCCCTTTCTCCTGCCTTCAGTCTTTCCCAGCATTGGGTCTTTTCCAGTGACTCAGTTCTTTGCATCAGGTAGCCAAAGTATTGGAGCTTCAGTGTCAGTCCTTCTAATGAATATTCAGTACTGATTTCCTTTAGGATTGACTGGTTTGATCTCCTTGCTGTCCAAGGGACTCTCAAGAGTCTTCTCTAACACCACAGTTCGAAAGCATCAATTCTTTGGTTCTCAGCTTTCTTTATGGTCCAGTTCTCACATACATACATGACTACTGGAAAAACCATAACTTTGACCAAATGGACCTTTGTCATATATTCCTCCTATGGTATCTTCTACAAACTTCGCTAACCATGTTTTACCTTGACATTTAGATTTACAGTCCATCTAGAATTGAATTTTCTATGTAGTGTAAAATAAGGACAAAGTCTTTGTTTTGTTTATGAAAGTACCAATTTCCCAGCTGATTTTCTGTGTTACATTTGTCATAAACCAAGTGTCTATATAGTTTATATGTCAACTTCTGTACCCTTAGAAGAGCCTAGAGGGCTACTGTCCATGGGGTCACAAAGAGTTGGGTGTGACTGAAGGGACTTAGTACACACTATTCTGTTTTATTGGTCTATTTCTGTATCCATACCTAATTGTTTTACTAATGCTGGATATATAATTCTTGATATCCAGTAATACATGTTATCCTATTTTATTGTTTAAGTTTGTATTGCCTCTTCTTGACCCTTTATGTTCCCATAATTTTTTCCATCAAAAAAAAGAGAAAATAGTTGAGATTTTGATATAATCTATTAAATCAGTTTGTAGGAAACCACCACCTTAATAATATTGTCTTCCAAACCATGATCCTAGTCTATCTGTTTATTTAGGTCACCTTCAAATGCTCTCTTATATTCTGGAGTTTTCTGTTTAGGAACCTTGCACATCTTTTGTTAGGTTTTTTTAATAGGTTTTTGTTTTGATGCAGTTAATTGTAAATGGTTTTTCCTTTATATGTGGAAATCTAGGTTTACAGCTATTTTCTTTCAGCACTTTGACAATATGAATAAAATAGTTTCTTCCATTGTTTCTGTTATTTAGAATATAGTTAATTGACTTGATACCACTTATTGTTGAAGTCAGCTATGGGTCTTATTCTTGTTTCTTTAAAAGTGAATGTCCTTTTCCCCCAGCTTTTCTCTTTGTGCTTGGTTTTAAGTTTTGTAGAATGTGCCTAGATATGCTTCTTGAATATGAAAGTTTGATGTATTCGCTTATACAAACTTTCTGTATCTTCAAATATTATTTCTGCTATTACTGAAAAAGCCCATATTTTCTAGCCTTTTGATCTTCCATGTTCTGGACTAGATATTTTCTTCTGACCTGTATTCCAGTTCACTAATTCTCTCTCTGTATATGCTGTAAAACTCACTTGCTGAGGTCTTAATTTCAGTCATTGTTTTCAGTTTTTAGAATTTCCATTTCATTCTTTTATATAGTTTTTATTTCTATACCAGAATTATCTCTTATCACTTTATTCCATAATACAATTGTTATGCTAATTATAGTTATTTTAAAGTTCATGCCTGACAACTCCAATATCTGGATATTTTCGCAATCTATTCTGTTGTTTTTCCCTCTTTGTTTTTAGTCAAGTCATGTCGTATTTGCCTTGTTACTTTTTTATTGCACTTCAGATGTGAGGTATGAAAACTAGAAATAATCTGAAGCTCTGAATGGGATATTTTCCACCAGAGAGAATTTAGTTTTGCCATTGGCAGGGAGTTAGGTCAGGGGAAGACCAACTTAATCCAATCAGACATCAGTTCTCACAAAGGCTGGCATGTTTCTGGGTCACCACTTCTTGGCAGGAGCCTTTTGGGATACCCCCCAAAGCTTATGTTTTGTTTTGTGTCTGTTGTTTTTAATGAGGGCTTCTCTTCAGTGGTACCTGGTCCTTCATATTTGTTCCCCACCACCCAAAGTCTAACTAGTGAAAACTCTGCTAAACTTCTCATCCTCTTAGACACTCATTTTCTTTTAAAATTGTCATTACACTTGTGGAGGAAAAGTAGCCTCATTTTATTTCCTTCCTTCTCTAGGACTTGACTTTGTGAACTCTCACTGCCTTGGTATCTTTCAGATGCCCTCAAACAGCTTTTTAAAAATTTTGTCCGGCTTTCTTAGTTGCTGTTAGAAGGACTTTCGGTTTGAAGCAGCATAGTCTTTGCTGAGAGTGAAAAGTTCATTTTAAGGTTTGGTTAAAGTAATAATCAGAGCCTGTATCATTGTTGCCATTTACCTACCCTAGGATTAAAATTGTGTGTGTTCACATCAATGACTGTAGTGTTGCCTGAGTCAACTGTGTTTTCATGTATGCTTAGGAAAGAGGCAGTTAAACATCCATAAATGGGAATTTGGGGCAGGAGTCACACTATAGAGGAACCTGTGTATGAAATTTAGCAACTTCTCTGTAGACGAAGGTGGTGTGTTTCTGGCTGCAGGGTAAGGTGCAGTGAATGGGGTATGGATGGAGGACTTTAAAGTGGCAAAAGCTTGGGGCCCAAAATAAAGATTTTGGAGTAAACCATTCCTGGATTCTCATAATACTATACTCACTATGCTGAATAAGTTAATGCTTCTGCTGAGGTCAGTGGAATAGCTTGGTGCCCTCAGCTATAATCAGTAGTGAGAGGACTTTGCCTTGGATTGTTTTTTGTTTGTTTTTAAGGCAGTTTTATTTACCATACAAAACTGATCCACAAATTTCTTTCTATTTTGTAGCTCATTCACCAACAACTCTTGGACTCCAGCCCTTGTTACCCCATTCAATGACACAACTGCCAATAAGTCATACCTAATTCCTTTTTTCAGGGATAGAAATGATTAAGGATATAAACTTGTCATTTGTTATGTATAAAATACCATTGAAAATATATTAATGTTAATTTTTTATTTAACACCCAAAGCATTTCCAACATCACTTTGCTGCCCAGGTATGTATCTCTAGTTGGCCTGCAAGACACTTTTATTGATTCTTCATTTTTTGTAAAACTTATGTTTACAAGAAGAAAATAAATCAAAACTTTTTTTTGTATTGTATGAAAATAGTTCACTCAAGTGTGTATCTGTTAATTTATTTGTCATCAAAAGAGCACTTTGCCTAAAAGAAAGGACTGACAAGTGTGCAAAATGTTTACAAGCCTTTGTGAAATTGTAGTTTATCATTAGTTTGTATCTGTAAGTTATTGTTATAAATATTACCTGTATTTTTTGTTATATACAACTTTATACTTTGAAGCTTGTATCTGTGAATTTGCAATTGAAATTTATTTTGCCAATGTTTTCTGAATGAACTGAATAAAGCTTCTGTTGTAGCATGCCATGCAAACACATTATTGTGTTTGTGGTTGATGAACTATGGCTGTAAATAACACTATGGTTTAATAAGCCCACCATTCTAAGTTTATTAAACATTTTTCATTCTTGTGAAAGTTTCAACCAATTTATCCTTTTTGTGTGTGTATTTTCAGCAGTAAGTTGACTTCAGCCTCTTACACATATAATAACAACTTTTACTTTTAAAAGCCATTTTGTTTTGAGCTTTGTTGTGACTACATTTTAATAGGAAACTTATTTGTAGATGATTGCACTTACTCAAGAACACATGAAAATATCTCATTTGGCAAATTATCTCTTTTGAACTAGTTAATAAAATTAATGTGAAAGAAAAGGCAGAGTGCTTTTCAAAATGACCTTTTGGGGTGTCCCAAGCCAGAAATGAAATGTGGGCCGTTAGAATGTATTTCTTAAGGGTTGAAAAAGGAGGACAAGAAATATTTGGAGTTTGTGATCAGTGCTTCTAGAGCAGAGACTCTCTACTTTTTCTTCCTAGTGAACCCTCTTTAGGGATTGTGATTGAGAGCTGAAATCTAAACCTCAGGACTTTATCCTATGTAGCAGTGGACACTTGTCTTGGAATTACAAAAGTAAGTAGTGCCACCCTCACTAATTTTTGGATTTAAAGAATTTAATCAGTACTTACTTCTTATCTTTTATATACCAATCAGGAAAAAAAAGGTAGTGAGAAAGAAATCTTAAGTTTAAGTCTTTGTTTAACTTGGCGGGTTCACATCTGGCTGAGGACTGGAAGTAATAGTGGAGTATTTGTAATTCTATTCTAGTAATCATAAATGCAACCAGAAAGCAATCACATGGATGTCAGTAACTTACTATCTGCCTCAAACCAGAAGCAACAAACCTAAGTTTCACTATGGGAGAAAGGGGGGAAAAAAGTGTTTTGTTTTTTTAAACTTGCTACTCCAGTTACAATCCTTTCGGCCAAAAACAAAGAACATAGCCAGTAGTCACCGTATCTGATCTTGTGAAATCAATGCTAATCTCCTGGGTTCTTGTCTACCTGTCCCAGGCACCACATGGTGAGGTCAGCTTTCCTTTACCAGATGTGGAAGAAAGCTCTTGTAGTCTAGCCAACCTCTGTGCTGTAAGCGGCTTCTTCCACTTCCCAGCTGCATGTAATTGGCACCATTTAGCTTGGAAGGTGCTTGATTGTGAGTGTTCCTTCTCTGGCTCTTTTGCCTTTTTTTCTGTGCTTACAATGCTCAGAGAAATTTTATGAACCGCATCACTACCATTTTTAGTTCCAAAGATGAATGCCCAAAGTTGAAGTAAAATTTCCATAACAGAGAAGTTCAAAGTTGTCAAAATAATGAGACTTATAGATCCAGCATATGAAGTTGCTAATAATAAAAATGGGATAGATAAGAAAGAATTAAAACATTTTTTGCATGTGATACAAACATTGTGACTATGTTTTCATTTCTGTTAATGGAAGTCGGAGTGCTACTTTTATAACTTTAGGGAAGAATTGAAGTATCTCCATGTTAGTAATACTCAGTGTGAGTGTGTAGGCACAATATCTATTTGCTTGAAATTAGAGGGTGATCAAATGACTTTTGTGAGGCTTGTAGGAAGATTTTTTATTGTTGGACTAACAAAAACCCGGTTTACAAATAGGTTATCTCTTCAGTATTCAGAGATTCATGAGCTGTAAGAGGGTAAAGATAACTTTTTGCTCTGCAAATCAATTGAATCACCAATTCAAACATTAAAAAATTGAAGTCACACTAAGTCATACTCCTTTAAGTGATTGTGAGTAAGAGAGTATAGCTTTAACAGTAATTATGCATTATGCAAATATCATTCTTAAAATTCCACATTACTTTAAGTTGTAAGTACATGTGTTTTGAGTATCTCATAATAAGTATTATTAGGATTACAATTCATGCTTTTAAAATTGTTATAGTGTTTGAAATCTTATAGCTGTAGTATTTCTTGACTTGGTAAATTATGTATATAATTACTCCAGTAGCATTATGAGACTAAATGAGATCTTAGGACTGTGTTATGGCTTGAAGGACTTTACCTGTTATTAAAGAAATGATTCTATTATTTAGAAGTCATTTGGATTGCAATACACTAGATACCAGAAGTATATTGGCCCAGGAAAATTTCTCAATGGTCTCCATTCCAGGAGATAAAGGAACTAAAATTAGTGGTATTTGATTTTGCTCTTTTGAAATACAACCAAATTTTTAGAGAAGGAATGGATCTGAATTCAAAAGAAGTACACTGGATACTGTCTAATACGTATCTGCTTGGATTCAATCACACAGTGAAAACTATTTTATAGCCTGTTTTTCCCTTTTAATATGGTAATCATATTTCAAAGTACCATACTCATCCACAACATCATTATAATTGATACACAGCACACCATATTGCTTGAGTTTGGCAAGCTGTAAAGAATCCGTCTGCCAATGAAGGAGATGCGGGTTTGATCCCTGGGTCAGGAAGATCCCCTGGAGAAGGAAATGGCAGCCCACTCCAGTATTCTTGCCTGGAGAATCCCATGGACAGAGGAGCCTGGGGGCTACAGTCCGTGGGGTCTCAGAGGTCAACCGAACTAGATTGAGTAGCTGAGCACCAGCACCAGATGTGCATGAATCGTTTTAAGACTCCTGAAATTCATCAATTGTTCCCAGAATGCTGCACTAATTTACATCTCCACTAGCAGTGTTTGGAGATGTAAATTAGTGCATCATTCTGGGAACAATTGATGAATTTCAGGAGTCTGTTTGCGGAGAAGGCGATGGCACCCCACTCCAGTACTCTTGCCTGGAAAATCCCATGGATGGAGGAGCCTGGTAGGCTGCAGTCCATGGGGTCGCTGAGGGTTGGCCGCGACTGAGCCACTTCACTTTCACTTTTCCCTTTCATGCATTGGAGAAGGAAATGGCAACCCACTCCAGTGATCTTGACTGGAGAATCCCAGGGATGGGGGAGCCTGTTGGGCTGCCGTCTATGGGGTCGCACAGAGTCGGACATGACTGAAGTGACTCAGCAGCAGCAGTATTTGAGGTGTTTTCCAGAGTACTTGTCTATCTTGCCTACTAGTGGAGTTAATACCAATTATTTTTCCAATAGAGCCAAAAAGATAATGCCTTATTTATTACTTGATAAGACATTTTAACTTACATTTTGGAGACCTATTTTCTTGTAAAAGGAGTAAAGGTAAACACAAGCAACCATTTTTGAGACCTTTCTTCCTTCAGTTGTTCTGCATCCATGGCTAAGTGAACATCCCATAGGATTTGTTCAGCTAAGGTATCATTTATTGACATCAAACATTTTACGGAAGCACTTGGAAGTCTTTATAACATTTTATTAGATTCACTGATGATTTTATTTTTTTATTTTTTGCAAAGCCCTTCATGCTTTTCAAATGCTTTTCTGTACAGCATCATGTCCCCCATTCAACAGACAGGAAAACTAAAATTTAAGAAACTTTGATTAATGTAATTAGGCCTTTGGTTTTTAATATGCAAGAGTTCTCCAGAGCATCAGATTATTTCTATAACTGTAGAGATCTCAGAATAAATTTGTAAGTGACTCTCATTTGCTTGAGCTTCATAAAAAAATTCAAGGAAGATAGACTTTCAGAGGCTGTAAAGACGCCTGCAGGAAACACCCTTCTCTCTTTCTAGTTGTATCAGCAATACTTGCTGAGGATCTACCAAGGTTCTGTTCTTGGTGAGGGCTGAGAGCAAAGTTCAGGCTTGGGTGGGTGGTGTGTGTGTGTGTGAGAGAGAGAGAGAAACCACAGGGCAAAAGGAGAGGGGATGCTAAGGAGTAAGGGAGAGTGAGTCCTGGAGGCTGAGAGCAGAGTTCAGGGGTGGGTGGTATGTGTGTGTGAGAGAGACCACAGGGCAAGAGGAGAGAGGATGCCAAGAAGTGAGTGAGAGTGAGTCCTGGGAGGGACTTGCTTTCCCATTGCATTCACAGTGTAATGTGGTAAGTGCTCAGTTGATTGAATGAGGTTTGTAGGAAAATAATGAGCATGATACTCATGCTTGAGCATCCTAAAATAACTTCAAATTCCAAAAGAACTCTTCTTAAATTCTCAAAATATTCTTCCTTCATCAAATCTCTTTTAAGTGCCTTTTGCATCTTATATTCTTTTTACACCACTTAGTATAAGATGTTGGACTCCCAGGTGGCACTAGCAGTAAAGAGCCCACCTGCCAGTGTAGGTGATGCAGGTTCAATCCCTGGATTGGGAAGATACTCTGAAATAGATGACAACCCGCTCCAGTATTCTTGCTTGGAAAATTCCATGGACAGAGGAACCTGGCGGGTTGCAGTCCACAGGGCCGCAAAGAGTCAGACATGACTAAGTGCATGCACACACACACACACACACACACACACACACACACACACACACACAGTATAAAATGTGGGACACCTGGTTTTAGCAGTTTCTGACACCAGTGAACTGTAGAATGAGGACTTTAGCCTCCCTGGTTACCGGTTTCCTCAACAGTCAAAGGAAGATTTTTGTATGAGACTTAACATGATATAATAAATGGAAAAACATGGTAAAACCATGATCTATTAGTTTAGCAGGGTGGGGCTAATGGCAGGGGATCAGGCAAACCGAGGCTGGGCTGTTAAAACATCAGAAGTCTGGCAAGCATTGCCCAAGCCTAAGCAACCCCAGAAGGACAGTGCTCCATAATTTCCTTAAATAAAGTGAGAGGTGGAGCATCTATACTGGTAATGAATTCCATGTTCTGAAGTGAAGTTTTTCTCTTATCGCAATCTCAGTACAAATGGAAGCCGTCTATTCGCTGTCCACAGGAGCTCCCTTCTTCATCTTAGAAAGCTTCTCAGGCAAATAGAGGTGTCACCTTCTGTAATTTGGGTAGATAAAATCTCTGTATAGTTTATCTTGCAGAGGTGATATAAATGTTTGAAAAGATATTTTTTAAACCTTAAGGAATGATGATGCTATACTTGGAAATCATGGCTACAAATTCAATTTCAAAATATTTATTTCCTGGAACGAGGGTAAAGTCTCTAGAGAACCACTACTAGTTATTAGCTCATTTCTTTGCGATGTACTGGAAGAAGTCTGCTACATTGCCAGCATAGCTCTGACCCACAGAATTTCATCTTTGGTTGAACCTCCTCCAAGCGAGACCACGTACAATTCTTAGTTCATCATTTATCTTTCAGAACATGGTCTGGTGCTTTTTATGACAATGATCTAAACATGTGTCAGGAGCCTTGATGGGCAAAGATGGCTTCACAGACTCCTAAGCTGAGCATGGCACTTGCAGGCGATCAGTAATGGAAGGAAGGTGAGAGAGGAACCAGGAAAATTCTCAAAAGACATAGCTCCCACCCGCGTTCTCAGTAGGATGGAAGGAGAGACATTGTGGTGAAACCAAGTGGAGGCTGCCCCAGTCTGCAGGGACTTCATAGGTTCTGAGCAGCATCCCGAGCTCACATAGGGCAGGGGGACAAGGTGCCAGGCAGCAAAGAGGGCAGCGTTGAGGTAGAGCCGAACCAGCTCAGGAATAGCAGATCAGAGGCAAAGTTGCTGCCTGTGTCACTTGCCTGCTACAGTTCTTCCCTGAGAGCAGACTTCTGGCCTCGATGAAACATAAGTTTATTCTGATCTCATGGGCTTGTGTGGAAACTGCATGCGTTGCCCAGAACTACAGAAACCTAAATAATACTGACAAAATTAGGACAGAGGAAAGCATTGCAAAGACTTTGAAGTCATATAGCTTGAAATCCTGGTTTTGCCACACCCTGCTGGTATGACTGTGGGCAAATTATTAAACTGTTCTGTGCCTTGTGCATAAAACAGAATAATAATAGCGCTGTTCTCAAATGATTATTATAGAGTCAATAAGACAATGCCTGGAAGTGCTTAGCAAGGTGTCTGGTGCAGAGTAAAGCCTGAATAGAAAAGTGAAGTGTTAGTCGTTCTGTCATATCTGACTCTTTGCTGCTGCTGCCAAGTCACTTCAGTCGTGTCTGACTCTGTGTGACCCCATAGACGGCAGCCCACCAGGCTCTCCTGACCCTAGGATTCTCCAGGCAAGAACACTGGAGCAGATTGCCATTTCCTTCTCCAATGCATGAAAGGGAAAAGTGAAAGTGAAGCCGCTCAGTCATGTCTGACTCTCAGCGACCCAATGGACTGCAGCCTACCAGGCTCCTCCATCCATGGCATTTTTCCAGGCAAGAGGACTGGAGTGGGGTGCCATTGCCTTCTCCGATCTGACTCTTTACAACCCCATAAACTGTAGCCCACCAGGCTCTGCTGTCCATGGAATTCTCCAGGCAAGTATACTGGAGTGGGTAGCCATTCCCTTCTCTGGGGGATCTTCCTGACACAGGGAATCAAGCTGGGTGTCCTGCATTGCAGGCAGATTCTTTACCATCTGTGTCACCAGGGAAGCCCAAAACCTGAATAGGATCTATTAAATATTATTTTGGGGTAAATTCTTATCATTAGAGAAGGAAAATGCCACTAACCTTCACATTAGCCTTCCCTCTCCCTTCTCTCTTTCTCTTTCACTATCTACTAACTGGTCATCTTGCAGGACCCATCCCAGGCATCGTCTCCTCCTGGAAGCCTTCCCTGTCTGTTCCACATCCCCTCCAGGTGTGGGTCGGTTGCCCCCTCTCTGTTTGCATCATTTCCTTAAAGTATATCTAAATTTCACACATTTTATTTTAGTATTCATTTTCAAGTTTGTCTCAAGACTAGACTTTGAGAAACATTAGAGTAATGACATCTTAAGATCTCTAGAACCTAGCAAAGGGCACTGACAGAGCAAGCTCTTTATCAAGGATTCACTACTTCTGCCAGCTTGAGGTGGGCTTCTGGGGACAGGCTTCCCCTGCTGGCTCCTCAGCCTGGGCTGCACCATGGCCCAGGGAAGGTCCCTGACTCAGATGTACCTGTTTCTTGTTCTCTTCAACTAAGTAAAGCAGATAGTTGGGCCCTTATCAGGTTCAGGCAAGAGAAATCATCCAAAGCACGTTTTTATCCGAGTTATCCAAATTGATTCCCTAGCCTGTAGTTACAGAGTAATTGCTATCTTCCACGTGGCTTTTGCTGTGTAAATGTGGCCACAGAGTCACTTCATTTCTGTTAAGTGGCTCCTCCTTTCCTGTACCTAGTACAGCTTAAAGCATAAAATTTACCTTTCACCATGCCCTTAGTGGGGTGGACTTCCCTGGTGGTTCAGATGGTAAAGAATCTACCTGCAATGCAGGAGACTCAGGTTCAATCCCTGGGTCGGGAAGATCCCCTGGGGAAGGGAATGGCAATCCACTCCAGTATTCTTGCCTGGAGAATTCCATGGACAGAGGAGCCTGGTGGGCTACAGTCCATAGGGTCACAGAGTCAGACATGACTTAGCGATTTTCACACTTTTTCTCTTTCATGCCCTTAGTAGCTATACTAAGCTTCAGCTGACCTCGCTCTAGTAATCTTCATAGTAGGTTAAAACATTGGACAGAGGGTTCAGAATTGTTTTTTAATCTGTGTTCTGGATTATCTGCTGTCAACTCTCCTCTTGTTTCGTATGTGGAACGAAGAGCTATGGACATGCAGGATACACACAGGAGACAAAACTCATGCACAACTCAGTCATGAGTTTTACATGCTAGAAGCTGAATTTTGGCCCTCAGGCTCAGGATATCCCTTTCTTAGGAATGAGTGGCATGTCTCCCTGTAGTTGGAGAAAGATTGCTGGGTTTGGTGTCAGAGCCTTGTTCCAACCCCAGCCTAGTGCAGCCGTACTACCTATATGTGACCTTGGGGATATCACCTACCAATTCATCACATACTTTTACCCTTGAACTGTCTCTCGAATCCACTCACTTCCCTATGTCTTTACCACTCACATCTAGTGCAAGCCACCATCTCACATCTGGACTGTTAAAATATATACACAACTATTTTCCTGGCTTTTGCCCTTTCTCCCCTAACATACAGATCTATTTAAGACCCAGATTAGTGCTTCTCTGCTCAAAACCCTCCAGTGGCTTCCTTTCATATTCAGAAGAAAATCCAATATCCTTCATGGATATCCAGAGCCTTGGAGGATACTTATCAGGTGGCCATCCCCATCCCATCACTTTTTAACCTTATTTCCAATCCTTGCCCCACTTGCTCGCTCACTTCCAGCCACACTGGCCTCCTGGGCTCTGGGCAAGTAGATGTGATAATATTGAGCTTAGAGTTTTGTAACAATACTATCAGGTCTGCCACTTTCTGACCATATGACTCTGAGAAAGTTGCTTAATCTCATGGATCCTGTTCTCTCTTCTATAGATGAGAACACCACCCGACTCCCTGCAGGTTTACTTGTGAAGATTAAACGAGATAGGAAATATAAAGCAGTTAGCCCCATGTCTAGAGCCCCATATTGTTGGCTCTAGATCAAGAATGGGTGGTGGCTCCTGGAGTGAGGGGTGAGGCAGGGTGGAGGTGAAGGAGAGAGGGTGCTCCCAAGTGGGAAAGCATCAAGAGGTTTCCCCTCACACACTAAAACAGGGTAACCCTCTCTCTCACCACCAGATCCTCAATTTCAGGCCCAATTTCTGCAGAAGTCCACCCTAATTTTCTTAATAAGAAGAACTGATCCTTTTATCAATTCCTTTTGATCTTCTTAGTAGCAGAAATATTTACACCCCTAACTATCACTTAGCCATCTAAATGCACTGTTAATCTCTCCTGTACAGCTACCCTCTCAGCCCAGGACTCTATCACCAAACCACCAAAGAATGTTTTCCTCTGAAGCCTGACTGATCCTGATTGCTTTTTGTGGCCCTTCTCCAAGTTCTCCATATCACCACTTAGCTGTGGGGCCCTCTGCTAATGCTGAAGGGGAGCTCCCGGTCTTTGCCAGTGAAATTGGCTTGCTTTTCAGGATTCATGGTGCTTCCCCTGGCATCACTGCTAGAGGAACACGGGTAGACTGACAGCTCTGCCAACCCTGTGTTTGCTTTTTCAGTAGATGCTCCAGGGCTACGCTTATTCATTGCCAAAGAAGTGGCTAGTATTTGCTGTTCAGACTCGCCCCTTCATGCTAACATGGATCCATACCAGCCCAGTGTTTCATGGCTGCTAAATAATTTTTCTCTATGCAACTGTAAGTTCAAGACTTCAGTGATCCTAGTTCTTTTGTACTATGGAGTCTAAGAGCAAGTGGATTTTCAATCAGGTATCGTCTACATAATTAGAATTTTATTAACCAAGCTAAATGAACAAATAATATAAAATTGTGTTTAACAGCCCAGGGAATTGGGCAAATGCTGCCTATTGGTCCTAAATAATGGCCGAGAATTATTCAGTTAATGAGTAAGTCAAGAAAAAACAACAAAAAAAACTTCCCTCCAAACTTCCTTGACTAGTTTTTAACTTCTCCCAATTAACCAAATTATCTAATCTTTCAGAGATTAGAAAGGCCCTCAGGAGTCAGGAAATGCGAAGAGTGCTTTAAAATCATTAAACTTATAACTCATCTAGTTCTTTACAAACCCATGACTAAAAGAAATCATCTGCTTTAGTGCTCTAATTCAGTGGTTCTCAAATTTTATCATACTAGACAGTCATCTGAAGACTAAGGAGGCATCAGAAATGATGATTCCCAGGGATTCCAATTTGCCACATCTGGGATCAGGACCAGAAATCTCTTTTATTTGCATCCTGAGGGATTCTGCAGCACATGGTCAGAGATCACACTTTTGAGAAACCCTGGGACAGTAAGAGGGACTTTAAGCAGCAGTTTCCTGATGAGGATTCTGCCTCTGTGGGTGTTAATTTACAGTAGCCCTTATTAAGCTACTGTTTGTTTATGGAGCATCTGCTGTGAGGGGCAGCTTAAAGAACATTATGTTTAGTCCTCACAACAACAGTACAGGGTAAATTATTCTCATTCCCGCTTTATCGATGATGCAGTTGAGGTGGCCAAAAAACTTTCATAGAAGGCTAGTATTTGAACCCACTTTTTAGATTTTCTTTTTTTTTTTTTCTTCACCACACGTGTTACAGTAAAGGTTGAGGAAGTGAGGCAGGTGTCGTGGGAGCAAACCAACCAAGGCACACAGAGTGAAATCAGCCCTGGGGGCTCAAAAAGTTATAACGGATTGGGTCTGCTTTGTTTACACCAAAAATTCCTCTTGCTGACTTTTTAGAGTTCCGTGAAATCTTTGACCAAGATGCTATTTGGCATTCCCCAGTTGCCAGAATGTGAGTCAGTCCTCTGGATGAATGCACGTGGTATCCCACATCCGCATATTTTCAAATATTCAGACATTTTGGCGAGTCCCAGAGACACTGGCTTGTGCCTAGTTTTGCAATTTTCAGGTAGGAACTCTGAGTCACTAAGTGACCAAGAGGCAGGGCTTGGTTGTTTTTTGGGGGGGAGGGAGAGGTGCGTGGTATATTTTCTTTATCTGGTGTTGCTAACTTGTAGGGGTATAACTGCTTCTTCCAAAATGGTAAGGAACCAGTATACTTGGTGTTGTTGGAGGTCATTGTCACATAATAATCTCTTTCCCAGAGAAACTGACAACTGGAGATAAAGGGAATCCGTGTTAACAAGCATGCTGTCTGTGCCTCATAACATGAATGCTTTACTTTGACTTTTTTTGAATTGTGCTGTGCTTTTAAGATGGTAAAGTTTGGTGTAAGCAGAAAGGCTTCCTAGGTGGCTCAGGTGGTAAATCTGCCTGCAGTGCAGGAGATATAATAGACCTGGGTTCGATCCCTGGGTCAGGAAGATCCCCTGGAGGAGGGCATGGCAACCCACTCTAGCATACTTGCCTGGAGAATCCCATGAACAGAGGAGCCTGGTGGCTGTGGTCCACAGGGTCGCAAAAGTCGAACAGTACTGCCGGAGCATGCACACAGAAAGACAACACTAGGGAAAGACTGCTGTCTTGTCTCAGATTTCAGTTGATGCCTTATAAGACTTCTCCTTTCTCTCCTTTCTTCCAAAGAAAGAATGATAAGCAGGGTGACAAAGCCATTAGGGACGGAATGGCTAAGAGAGAATGAGCCTGGTAAGGCTGAAGCTTTGCTGATGGGCCTAATAGAGTGGCTTCAGCTCCTGCATTGGATGTTGAGCCAACATCTTGGCAGAATGATTGGTGTTTGTGTAGGGCAGCAGATCCTGGACTAGAAACTTTAGGGATGCTCTGGTAGAATAATAGCAAAGAGATTTGTTCAGCAGCTGCTTCTCTCATCCCTGGACTTGCCAAAGCTTCCCCATCTTTCATCTCCTGAAGCACAAAAATTCCTCTCTTGCAGAAGTACTTTAATTCCTTTTTAATATCTTTATCCATCAAATGGAGTTTTGCAGTCTAATATCATTACCTTACAGTGCACAAGCTATACTGCATATCACAACTATTTGTTGTGGACTGCTTTTTAGAGACACAAGTGACCGTTACGTTAGTCCTAAGATCTTCTGACAGGCACATGCGATTGGCCAAAGATTTTGTTGGATTGGCCAAAAAGTTTGTTCGGGTTTGTCTGGACCAGCTTATGGAAAAAACCCAAATGAATTTTTTGGCTATCCCAATATTTCATGAATTATTTTGTAATTCTTGGCCTAAACTATTGCTCAAATGGGAGATTTCAAAACAGAATAGGAGATAATTTGATTGTAGCTACTGTTGAACTTGTCCATCCAAATTCTTTTAAGGTTTCCTTTGACAGAACATAACTTTTAGCCATGGTGAAATGAGGAGAGATTGGCTAGATAAAAAAGCCTATCTCTGCTGGTGTAAGTTTTTCCCCCAACTTTATGTGCTTCATTTTTACCCCCCATAGCTCCATGTATGAAAGTCCCATCATTTCCCTTACTGAGGTATTCTGAGGCTCTGCAGGAATTTGGTGGGAACATATTTTCCTGAGCATCTGCCTGTATTCCCTGCCTTGAATATTTTTTAATCTAACTACTTTTTGTCATGCTTGCAGACTCCGTGCCTGCAGAATGCTGGAACAGTCTTTAGAGATCATGTTATCCAATACCCTCATTTTACTCTGAATCCAAATTCCTCTCCTTTCCAGCTTCTCCTTAGAGATGGAAACAAAAATTATCTAGTTTGGGGCTCCCACGTGATTCTCAGAGAAACATCCGGGTTTGGCTAAATGATGTGCTTGCAAATGAGGTTTCTGTGGGATCACTGAGCTGCTCCCAGGTCTTCATGACACCATCTTCTCAACCTCAAAATAGCCCTCAGCTGGAAACCCTAATAGCAAAACCTTGAATTCTGGCATTCTGTTTCTTTTTAGCTCAGTCTCTTTCTTTTGGACAAGGAGCTCCATCATTAAGAGTTGATTGTAAGCATGCTCAGTCTTTTCTGGGAACCCTTTGGGAGCTTCCCAAAGCTTCTTGCTTCCCCTGGGGAAAGCAAGATCTCTCAGGAAAAAAACCAAGACAATATTACTACCTGACAGAGAATTCCCCACCAGTCCAGTGGTTAAGACTCCATGTTCCCATTGCAGGGGGTATGGATTCAGTCCCTGGTCAGGAACTAAGATCCCACATGCCATGAGGCACAACCAAAAAAAAAAAAAAAAAAGGTTACTACCTGACATTTAGTGAACGTTTATTAGGTGCCAGGCACCATAGTTGGGAACTTTATTCAATCCTCCCTGCATCCCACGAGTTAGTTATTACCATCCCGATTTCACCTTTGAGGAGACTGGAGCCTCACTCACAGTGCTTGTAAGTGATAGAACCAGGATTTAAATCCAGGCAATTTAGCCTCAGAATATATATTCTTAATCATTACGTTATCCTGTCTCTAAAATACTGAGGTGTAAAGAAGAAGCCGTCTTAACTTACCAATTCAGGGAATTCGAAAAAAGGATCTGATCTTTTAAATATTCTACTCAAATAACTCTAAGACCTTATCCTAACTACAACAGGTGTGTCCTTCCTATCATGGTAGCTTCTAGAATCTCAGTTTTACTTCCTCAGCCTAAGGAGTTTTCTATTAGTATGGCTCTGCAGAGAGAAAATACTTTTTGTTCGGTTGAAAACTCCCATTCTTTTGGCTGTTGTGCCATTTGACGACAAGGAAACACTGATGGTCTAGTGATTTGGTCATGAACCCCTATCCCCAGCCCAGCAGTCCTGGAGCCCGGCACAACTGGACATTGAAGAAGGGCAGTGACATCAGGCCCCTACTTCTGTCCCTGGTGCAGCTGGGGTTCTCGCAGTACAGAGAAGATGCCTCTCTTCTGATGCCCCACTCTGGGTGCATTGTAGATTTGCCTTGCCCCCATAAACCCAGGTTCTCAATAATTTTATATGCTTTGTCCTGTGGCTTCTCTATTTTATGCATTTTCTCTCTTCTCCCTCTCCCTCTGTTTCTCTCTCACTCATACACACATACAACCCAAAGCCATTTTTCCCAAGACTACCTGCAAGGCCTTGGAGCCTAGAGCTAGCTCCTGCCTCTAACTCTGCACTCCAGCCATGAAAAATCAGCCTTAAAATCTACCCTGTTTCCTGTCTCAGAATAAAAGACATTTCATCTACAGAAATCCCCCCAGCTTTACCTCCAACAACTCCATATTCAAAATAGGACTTGAGAAAGTGCTACACTGCTTGGTAGCAGATGGAATGTCTTCACCATTTCTGACACTGCTGCTGCTAAGTTGCCTCAGTCGTGTCCAACTCTATGCAACCCCATAGACGGCAGCCCAACAGGCTCCCCCGTCCCTGGGATTTTCCAGGCAAGAACACTGGAGTGGGTTGCCATTTCCTTCTCCAATGCATGAAAGTGAAAAGTCAAAGTGAAGTCGCTCAGTCGTGTCCAACCCTCAGCGATCCCATGGACTGCAGCCTTCCGGGCTCCTCCGCCCAAGGGATTTTCCAGGCAAGAGTACTGGAGTGGGGTGCCATTGCCTTCTCCAATTCCTGATACAACCCCCCGAGAAAACCATTCCTGGTTTTCATGTGAAGGAACTTTTCTACATTCTCTGTCCAATAGCCCCACCATTTACTCCCTCACTACAGAAATCAAGACACTAGATGAATGAGGTTAGGAGAAGTGCTGGGGATGGTTTTCCCTTGGGATCCAGCTGCCCTCAGTGGAGGGGTATTCTGCTCTGCTATCATTGGAGAATTTGGCTTATGTATGCGACAGCAACAGGCCTCCTAGTGATAAGCTCCAGAATTAGAATGGGCCCCTCATTCACAGGTGGCACTGGAAGGCTATAGCCCTCCCCGATGTGGAGCTGCTCCTGTACATATGCTGCATGAGGCAGCAAAAGGCACACCAGGCTTCCCTGGCCTTCATTATCTCCCAGAGTTTGCTCAAACTCATGTCCATCGAGTCAATGATGCCATCCAACCATCTCATCCTGTCACCCCCTTCTCCTTCTGCCATCAATCTTTCCAGTGAGTTGGCTCTCCGCATCAGGTGGCCAAAGTATTAGAGTTTCAGCTTCAGCATCAGAGTCCTTCCAATGAATATTCAGGACTGATTTCCTTTAGGATGGATTGGTTTAATCTCTTTGCATTCCAAGGGACTCTCAACAGTCTTCTCCAACACCACAGTTCAAAAGCATCAATTCTTCAGCACTCAGCTTTCTATATGGTCCAACTCTCACAACTATACATGACTGATAGAAAAACTGTAGCTTTGACTATGTGGACCTTTGTCAGCAAATTGATGTCTCTCTTTTAATACGCTGTCGAGGTTTGTACATAGTGCTGTAGTTGTCATTTATCAAATGCATCCCCAAGATCTGCGCATTATATTACCCGGTCCTCAAAACATTCCTGAAGAAAATACTCTTCTTGTTCCCACGTTAAAGACAAGGGAGTTGGAGCTTAGATGAATCAAGTGATTCACCAAAGTCACACAGCTAGTGTCTTCACCCAGGTCTTCAGGAAACAAAACTTACGTGTCAACATTATTGGGGAATGAGATACAATTCCAGGGAATCACAAATGTAGGAAAAGAAGGAATAGGCAAGGACAGAGGGGAAGCAAATTCAAAGTGGTGCATTACTGTGAGCTTTTCTTCAGACCTGTCTGCTTGGTCACATGTGATTCTTTGGAGGGTCTGGACATCCATGCAGAACCACTGAATCCCATCATGAAGAGGGAGAGTGTGCAGTTGATTTGCAGACTTCTTATCAAGATCTTTTTTAGCAACATCTGTCCCATGTGGCATTAATTTTCCCACACTTACAGCTTGTCACCTGTCCCCTCTTGGCAACCATTGTAAAAAGGCAGAATTTCATGGATCGCATCAGTTGGTCTGCAGCCACTGAGACTTCTACCACAAAGGGTTCAATGCACTTAGATACCACAGGTAGTGTCAGAGGAAATGACCTAGGTGAATGTGCTGAGTTACTAAGAAGGTTGCAGAGCTGAGCACAAAAGATGAGCCTGGTACAGTTGTAAGTGGCAGGGCAAAGTCAAGCCCAGAGCAGTGTTTTTCCACATAGAGCTCAATCTTGTGGCCACTTATACTCTAGTTCATGTTCAAGGAATAACCAACCCATTTAAGAAAATTCAGTTCAACCTTGTGCTTGGTGGACACTGTGAGGAGTACTACGATGGAATCTTTGTCAGGGTTCTTCAGAGAAACAGCCAGTAGAATATATAGAGATACATAGAAAGAATTACTTTAAGGAATTTGCATACATGATTGTGGAGGCTGGCAAGTCTGAAATCTATAGCAGAGGCCAGCAGTTTGGAAATTTAAGAGTTGATGTTGCAGACTTGAGTCTGAAATCTTCAGGGCAGGGCAGGCAGGCTAGAAACTGAGGCAGGGTTTCTGTGTTGCAGTCCTGAGACTGAATTTCTTCTTTTACAGGAAATTTCAGTTTTTGCTCTTAAGGCCTTCAATTAATTAGATGAGGCCCACCACATTATAGAGGGTTATCTGCTTTATTTAAAGTCTACTGATTAAATGATAATCATATGTAAAAATATTTTCACAGCAACATTGAACCAAACAACCAGCACCATAGCCTAGAAAAGTTGATGAATAAAATTAACCATCCCAGGATCCATCCTTCATCTGGAAATTGTGACATTGGGAATTATTCCCAATGAGCACTAAGAGATGTTAGAAGTTAGTAGACTAGAGATGACTGCAATTTCCAAGCAGAATTACATAAGAGTTGTTCATTCTTTTATTATCATAAAGCTTCTTCCCAGTGCCTTGTGGCAGATCTGCATTCAGATTGGGGAGGACATTTCTACGACTATCCAGGAATGAGGTTTCCTCATGTTTATATTTAGGTTCAGCTGCCGAGATGGGCTTTTTATGCCTGTACTCATAATAAAATCTCCAAGGAAACTCAGATGTTTAAACTTTTCACTTAGAGAGTAGAAGGAAATGGTTTGAGAGGACATTGTGTCCTCTTGACACAGCCATCATCAGAGCAAAGTTCTTCAAACTGATGACATAGTAGAGGATGTAACCATGGGGGCATTGCACAGTATCTTCCGAGGCAGCTTTGAAAGGTCGTACAACTGTGATGTTCTGAGTCTCAACAATGATTGTGATTATCACATCAGGCACTTGACATATAGGACTCAAAACAATACTAACTGGTATTTAACAGATGAGAAAATTGAGATATACACAATTTCAGTTACTCACCCAGATTCCTCCAGTGAGTAAATGGCTGAACTAAAAAGAGGCATTTTCTTTCTTTTTTTTTTTTTTTTTTGGTTTTTCCACTTCAGATTTTATTTTATTTTTTTATTTTTTTTTAAATTTTATTTTATTTTTAAATTTTACATAATTGTATTAGTTTTGCCAAATATCAAAATGAATCCGCCACAGGTATACATGTGTTCCCCATCCTGAACCTTCCTCCCTCCTCCCTCCCCATACCATCCCTCTGGGTCATTTTCCATTGGAATTCCCTGGTAGCTCAGATGGTAAAGAATCTGTCTGCAATGCAGGAGACCTGGGTTCATTCACTGGGTCAGGAAGACCCCCTGGAGAAGGGAATGGCTACCCACTCAAGTATTCTTGCCTGTAGACTTCCATGGACTGAGGAGCCTGGTGGGCTACAGTCCCTGGGGTCACAAAGTCTGATATAACTGAGTGACACACTTCCTTTCACTTTCACTGGAATTAAAAGCTGCTGGTTAACCGTTACAGTAGTTCTAGATGCCTCGGATCAGGGTAAATCTGCCTAGATTGTTATCTTGTTTAGAGTAGGCGAGAAAGCTAAGCAGTAAAGAATTGATGCTTTTGAACTGTGGTGTTGGAGAAGACTCTTGAGAGTTACCTTGGACTGCAAGCAGATCCAACCAGTCAATCCTAAAGGAAATCAGTCCTGAATATTCATTGGAAGGATTGATGCTGAAGTTGAAATTCTAGCCACCTGATGTGAAGAACTGACTCATTGGGAAAAGACCCTGATGCTGGGAAAGATTGAAGACAGGAGGACAAGGGGCCAACAGAGGATGAGATGGTTGGATGGCATCACTGATTCAAGGGACATGAATTTGAGCAGGCTCCGGGAGTTGGTGATAGACAGGGAGGCCTGGCATGCTGCAGTCCATGGGGTCACAATGAGTTGGATATGACTGAGCGGCTGAACTGGAGTAGGCAAGTGAGTGAATGTCACCAGTCAAGGCATTTTTACTGCACAAACAGCATTTCATTTGACTGAAGTCATTGAAATCTTCCCTGTAAGGGGGCATGGCAACCCACTCCAGTATTCTTGCCTGGAGAATCCCATGGACAGAGGAGTTTGTCCATGGGGTCACAGAGAGCTGGACATGACTGAGCAACTTAACACCACACAGTGAAATCTTATACAAAGACTCAACATATGAGGAACATAATAGTGGAGCTGCTGCAGTTGATTTGAGGGTGGAGGAGCCAGAGCACCAAGTGAGACATCCCTCTTGTCTGCACTTGCAGTCCCAGCTCAGCATGAGAACTAGTGTGCTATTTATGTGAAGAAGTCCTCCTTTGGATAATAGGGTATTAACATGGAACTCTTCCTATTTCAGTTTTGGTTGATGATAAATACCAAATTCCAAAATGAGACAGACCACTATGACTGAGAAATTGTTTTTGGTTTGGCTAAAAAGTTCTTTTGAGTTTTTCCATAATATCTTGGACTTCCCTGGTTGCTTAGACAATACAGAATCCGACTGCAATTCAGGAGACCCTGGTTCAATCCCTGGGTCAGGAAGATTCCCTGGTGAAGGGAATGATTACTTCCTCCAGTATTCTTGCCTGGGAAATCCTGTAGACAGAGAAGCCTGTTGAGCTACAGTCCGTAGGGTCACAAAGAGTCAGATACAACTGAGCGACTAAGTGCACATACACACACAACATCTTACAGAAAAACCCAAACAAACTTTTTGGTCAACCCAATAGAAGACTTATCTGCAATGTATAGAATGCAATAAAACAGTCAAGCTACTGGAGATTGGAAATGACCTTGTGGGGAAAAGGTTGAAGAGTCCCTTCCTTACTACTATCTCAATTCAAGGGCAAGAGGCTTCATTTGGAGAGCTGGATGCTTGCCTTCTCTCCTTGGTGGGCACAGGGAACCAAGGCAGGATGAAGAGAGAGAACTGCTTGGCCAGCTGCTGGCCAGGGCTTGTACTTCCCAATTACGAATATATAAAAGCAAGCACTAGTGGGTGTTTTCTTAGATTTTGTTCAGTGGCCACCCAAAGGGCACTGAAGCCTCAGTAGAAGAGACACTGGAGGAAATTTTTCTAGGGTCATAGCAGAAAGTCACTGTCAGACCAGCTTGCGTTCATCCAGGTCAAAGAACTGCAGACATGAGACCACATAACAGAGAAGCCAAGTATGATATTTCCTTCTCTACTTATCTCTGCTTCCTTCCTTTGCCTCTACCTGGAAAGGTCAGAAGTCAAAGTAAGCAAACTGGGAGAGGAGATGCAACAAGGAGCAGGGAAACAGAGAAGGACCACCCCCTTCAGTATTGGTGTCATCTGGTTTGAGGCTGTGTTTTTTACTTTAAGTAGCTATGTGGTTGTGCTGTTCAGTAGCTAAGTTGTGTCTGACTCTTTGCGACCGCATGGACTGCAGCACACCAGGCTTCCCTGTCCTCCACCATCTCCCAGAGTTTGCTCAAGTTCATGTCCATGTAGTTACAGAACTTTCTTTTACTTAAGAGAAAACAGAAAGTTATGGGCTTGCCCCAGTTCTCATCCAGGATAAGGAAAGACTACTCTCAAAGAGCAGGTTTAAAGAGACAGTGTGAGAAAAAGTCAGCCTTTGTCTGTGTTTATACCCCCCACAGTTGGCTTATCCAACATATTGGCTTTACTTATCTTCAGATGAATTATACTCTTTGTGACTTTTCCTTATGGATTCAAGCCCAGCCTTCAGGAACTCACAGACCAAGACTTTCCACATGACAGATCTTAAAACATTTGACTGAGGCTTGTCTAATCTCCCCTGAACTCCTTGTCTCCATGATCCTTTCTTGTGGAACAGAGCTTCCCTCTACTCTGGGCCCCCTCCCCTGGAACTGCTGCCATTTGACTTGCCCCTCATCATTTGGAGCCCTGGCCTAGGTCCAGCACTCCATATGTGGAGGCTTTATTCCTTTTTGGTGACTGTGAGAAGAATACTTAATGTTCTTTAATGGAAGATCAATCAAGGTAGAGTGACCCAGCTCCAAGAAGGTGAGGACTTCTGAGCTTTGCTTTCCCTTCTTTCCATCACTGAGCTAAGATTCCCTATCCTCTGTTATAGAAACATTGGCTAAGATCTGGGTTCTTAGTGCCTGTGGCCACAGGTTTCAACTTTCAGCCCCCAGTACCAGTTTTACCAATCCCCCTTTCAATGCCCTGTGAACATTGCCTGCTTCTCACCATCTTCAGAATCTTTCTTTCCTCCTTCAAAGAGGATTTTACTTTCCTGTCTACTTATTTTGCATTGACTTTGGCATGTATCAGCACTAACCATTCTTGAGATCTTGGCCTGTTCTTTAGAAAACCCTCCTGCAACATTTCAACAGGAACTACCCTCCAGAAATGATGTCAGATAGCATCTGCCAGTGTAGACAGCACCATTGCTGTTTCCCAAGATATCTTTATGGGAAACAGCTGACTCCTGCCTGCACCATCTGACAGATAAATGGCGTCATCAAGACATGAGCAGGTTTCTTCTTGAGATAAAGGAAACAAAATACCAAATTACTGTATCATACAAATTATGATGCTTTCATTTCTCTTGTTTTCTTATATTTAATCAAATTTCTAAAGAGATTGTTTATCATCAAGATTTCAATGACCTGAGCAGCCAAGAAATCCATTAATTTATAAAAACATTATCAAAAATATAATTCAAGCCTTAAAGTGAAGGGGAATGAACTAGCAGCTCATTCTAATGATCCCAGTATAAGTGGCACATGCAGGTGTGTACAATGCAATTTATGGATGAAGTGTTAGAGGCAAGTTTTCATTGTCAAGGCTATCAAACTCCAACCTTCCAGAGATTTTCAAGTTTCACTGGAATTTGTAGGATAAATGGTATGAGATCTTGTCTGACTCTTTACAATCCAATGAACTGTGGCCTGCCAGGGTCCTCTGTCCATGGAATTCTCCAGGCAAGAATACTGGGGTGAGTTGCCATTCCCTTCTCTAGGGAATCATCCCAACCCAGGGATTGAACCCAAGTCTTCTGCACTGCAGACAAATTCTTTACCATCTGAGCCACCAGGGAAGCACCCCCCCCCCGCCCCCTGCTTTTATTTTATAATTCAGTTCAGTTCAGTTCAGTTCATTTCAGTTGCTCACTCGTATCTGACTCTTTGCAACCCCATGAAATGCAGCACGCCAGGCCTCCCTGTCCATCACCAGCTCCTGGAGTTCACTCAAACTCATGTCCATCGAGCCATCTCATCCTCTGTTGTCCCCTTCTCCTCCTGCCCCCAATCCCTCCCAGCATCAGAGTCTTTTCCAATGAGTCAACTCTTCTCATGAGGTGGCCAAAGTATTGGAGTTGAAGCTTTAACATCAGTCCTTCCAATGAACACCCAGGACTGATCTCCTTTAGGATGGACTGGTTGGACCTCCTTGCCGTCCAAGGGACTCTCAAGAGCCTTCTCCAACACCACAGTTCAAAAGCATCAATTCTTTGGTGCTCATCTTTCTTCACAGTCCAACTCTCACATCCATACATGACCACTGGAAAAACCATAGCCTTGACTAGATGGACCTTTGTTGGCAAAGTAATGTCTCTGCTTTTGAGTATGCTATCTAGGTTGGTCATAACTTTCCTTCCAAGGAGTAAGCATCTTTTAATTTCATGGCTGCAATCACCATTTTTTATAATTACATTCATGTAAATTTAGTTTAGTGCCAAACTCCAGTATATAACAAAAATACAAGTGAAAGGCCCTCCAGTGATTCAACTTTATTTTTCTCCCCTCTGCAACTCCCCTGAGAGGTCTTCCTTGTCTACTAATGGCCTGTTATAAAGCCTCATTTATCATCTGTTGCTGACAACTTTTCTAAATGATGTATTCTCAAAATGAAAGTTTCTTAAAGCCTTGAGAATGAGTTATAATTTCCTCTAAATGTAACTGTGGTAGAGATTCCTAACTTGAATTGGGCTATTCACATTATCTACCATGGACACTGTGGATAACGTCAAGATGTATCTCAAAATTCTCCCACAAAAATTCAAAGAATAAAATATAAATCTAAGTGTCATTTGGACTTTCCCACCCTCTCCTCTTTCTCCTAAGTAAGTTACAGTGAAACAAGAATTAACGGATAGAAAATCTAGAACAAACTTGTTATCCTCTGTCTACAAAGTAGATCTTCTTCTCAGTCAGTTCAGTTCAGTCATTCAGTCATGTCTGACTCTTTACCATCCCTTGGACTGCTGCATGCCAGGCCTCCCTGTCCATCACCAACTCCCAGAGCTTATTCAAACTCATGTCCATCGTGTTGGTGATGACATCCAACCATCTCATCCTCTGTTTTCTCCTTCTCCTCCCGCCTTCAGTCTTTCCCAGCATGAGGGTCTTTTCCAATGAGTCAGTTCTTCACATCAGATGGCCAAAGTATTAGAGTTTCAGATTCAACATCAGCCCTTCCAATGAATATTCAGGACTGATTTCCTTTAGGATTGACTGGTTTGATCTCCTTGCAGTCAAAGGGATCCTCAAGAGTCTTCTCCAACACCATAGTTCAAAAGCATAAATTCTTCAGCGCTCAGCTTTCTTTATAGTCCAACTCTTACATCCATACATGACTACTGGAAAAACCATAGCTTTGAATGACGGACCTTTGTTGGCAAAGTAATGTCTCTGCTTTTTAATATGCTGCCTAGGTTGGTCATAACTTTTCTTCCAAGGAACAAGCATCTTTTAATTTCATGATTGCACTCACCATCTGCAGTGATTTTGGAGCCCAAGAAAATAAAGTCTGTCACTGTTTCCATTGCTTCCCATCTATTTGCCATGAAATGATGGGACCAGCTGCCATGATCTTAGTTTTCTGAATGTTGAGTTTTAAGCCAACTTTTTCACTCTCCTCTTTCACATTCCTCAAGAGGCTCTTTAGTTCTTCTTCGCTTTCTGCCATAAGGGTGGTGTCATCTGCATATCTGAGGTTATTGATATTTCTCCCAGCTTGATTCTCCCAGGTTATTGATTCCAGCTTGTGCTTCATCCAGCCTGGCATCTCTCATGATGTACTCTGCATATAAGTTAAATAAGCAGGGTGACAATATACAGCCTTGATGTATTCCTTTCCTGATTTGGAGCCAGTCTGTTGTTCCATATCCAGTTCTAACTGTTGCTTCTTGACCTGCATACAGATTTCTCAAGAGGAAAGTCAGGTGGTCTGGTATTCCCATCTCTTTCAGAATTTTCCAGTTTGTTGTGATCCACACAGTCAAAAGCTTTGGTATAGTCAATAAAGCAGAAGTAGATGTTTTTTGGAACTCTATTGCTTTTTCTGTGATTCGACAGAAGTAGGCAGTCTGATCTCTGGTTCCTTTGCCTTTTATAAATCCATCTTGAACATCTGGAAGTTCATGGGTCACATACTGTTGAAGCCTGGCTTGGAGAATTTTGAGCATTATTTTGCTAGCATGTGAGATGAGTGCAATTGTGCAGTAGTTTGAACATTCTTTGGCATTGCCTTACTTTGGGATTGAAATGAAAACTGACCTTTTCCAGTCCTGTGGCCATTGCTGAATTTTCCAAATTTGCTAGCATATTGAGTGTAGCACTTTCACAGCATCATCTTTTAGGATTTGAAATAGCTCAACTGGAATTTCATCACCTCCAACTAGCTTTGTTCGTAGTGATGCTTCCTAAGGACCACTTGATTTGGCATTCCAGGATGTGTGGCTCTAGGTGAGTGATCACACCCTCGTGGTTATCTGAGTTGTGAAGGTCTTTTTTGTATAGTTCTTCTGTGTTTTATTGCCACCTATTCTTAATATCTTCTGCTTTGTTAGGTCCATACCATTTCTGTCCTTTATGGTGCCCATCTTTCCATGGCAAACCATTCAATATCACAGTAATCCAAGTCTGTGCCCCAACTAGTAACACTGAAGAAGCTGAAGTTGAACAGTTCTATGAAGACCTACAAGACCTTCTAGAACTAACACCCAAAATAGATGTCCTTTGCATCATAGGGAACTTGAATGCAAAAGTAGAAAATCAAGAGATACCTGAAGTGACAGGTAAATTTGGTCTTGGAGTACAAAATGAAGCAGGGCAAAGACTAACAGAGTTTTGCCAAGAGAACACATTGGTCATTGCAAACACCCTCTTCCAACAACACAAAACTCCACACATGGACATCACCAATACTGAAATCAGATTGATTATATTCTTTGCATCCAAAGATGGAGAAGCTCTATACAGTCAGCAAGAACAAGACTGGGAGTTGACTATGGCTCAGATCATGAACTCCTTATTGCCAAATTCAAACTTAAACTGAAGAAAGTAGGGAAAAATACTAGACCATTAATGTGTGACCTAAATCAAATCCCTTATGATTATATAGTGGACATGACAAATAGATTCAAGAGATTAGATCTGATAGAGTGGCTGAAGAACTATGGACAGAGGTTCATGACATTGTACAGGAGGCAGTGATCAAGACCATCCCCAAGAAAAAGAAAATGCAAAAAAGCAAAATGGCTGTCTGAGGAGGCCTTACAAATAGCTGTGAAAACAAGAGAAGCAAAAAGCAAAAGAGAAAAGAAAAGATACACCCATTTGAATGCAGAGTTCAAAAGAATAGCAAGGAGAGATAAGAAAGCCTTCCTCAGTGATCAATGCAAAGAAATAGAGGATAACAATTGAATGGGAAAGACTAGAGATCTCTTCAAGAAAATTAGAGATACCAAGGGATCATGTCATGAAAAATGGGCACAATAAAGGACAGATCTTCTTTTCAGATCCCCTAATTACGTTAGTTGGGCCAGTATGCCTAACAGAGGAAGTACTCAGTAAATCTTCCTTTACTGGAATTGTGCAATGTGTCTGAAATTTGCAACATCATTGATTTATTAGGTTTTACAGTTATTATCTAGTTCTCACAATGTACCTTTTAGAGCTCTTTATACAAGAAGAGAAAGACTTGTTAATATTTAAGGATACAAAGTTGTTTATTGGTAGATCTGGAGTTAGAACTATTAACATCATCTATGAATTAAAATCATTTTCTTTGTTAGATTCCAATAATATGGCTCAGATAGTAAAGAATCTGCCTGCAAGGTAGGAGACCCAGGTTCAGTCCCTGGGTCAGAAAGATCCCCTGGAGAAGGGAATGGCAACTCCTGTATTCTTGCCTAGAGAATTCCATGGACAGAGGAGCCTAGCAGGCTATACAGTCCATGGGGTCACATAGAGTCAGACACTACTGAGCAACTGACACACACAATATTATACATATATGTAAGTAAAATTACATGTAGCTGTGTGTTTGTATATGTTGGCTTCCCTGGTGGCTTAGAGGGTAAAACATCCGCCTGCAATGCAGGAGACCCGGGTTCAATCCCTGAGTTGGGAAGACCCCCTGGAGAAGGAAATGCCAACCCACTTCAGTACTCTTGCCTGGAAAATCCCAAGGATGGAGGAGCCTGGGAGGCTGCAGTCCATGGGGTCGCAAAGAGTCAGACACGTCTGAGCATTTATATATGTTAGTAACTTAAATAAGAAAACCCAAGATATAAGAACAATCATATATTT
The DNA here is from genome assembly GCF_019923935.1 of Bubalus bubalis. NCBI lineage: Eukaryota > Metazoa > Chordata > Mammalia > Artiodactyla > Bovidae > Bubalus > Bubalus bubalis. Next base: position 69,365,286 of record NC_059162.1, on the reverse strand, counting down.
CCTTTTTTTATTCATATAAGTTTATATAAGTCAGTAACTTAAGAAAATTTTTATATGTTAGTAACTTAAACAAGAAAACTCGATAAATAAGAATACTTATATATTTTCTTTTTTCTTTTATTGGAGTATAGTTGCTTTACAATGTTGTATTAATTTCTGCTGTACAACAAAGTGAATTTGCCACACATATACATATATCTCCTCTTCGGTGGGTTTCCTTGCCGTTTAGGTCACAACAGAGCATTGAGTAGAGTTTCCTGGACTGTACTGTCCTCATTAGTAATCTGTTTTATACGTAGAGTATATATGCCAATCCCAATCTTGCACTCCATCCTACCTCTTCTTTCCCCCTTGGTATCCATATATTTGTTCTCTATGCCAATGTCTCTCTTTCTGCTTTGCAGATGAGTTCATCTATACCAGTTTTCTAGATTCCACATATATACATTAATATATGATATCTGTTTTTCTCTTTCGGACTTACTTCACTCTGTATGACAGTCTTTAGGTCCACCCAGTCTCTGCAAATGGCACAAATTTCATTCTTTTTTATGGCTGACTAATATTCCATTGTATATATGTACCGTATCTTTTTCATCCATTCCTCTGTCAATGAACATTTAGGTTGCTTCCATGTCCTGACTATTGTAAATGGTGCTGAAATGAATATTGGGGTGAATTATGGTTTTCTCTGGGTATATGCCCAGGAGTGGCATACACCACTGGGTCATGCTGTTGGGTCATGTGGTAGTTCTGTTTTCAGTCTTTAAAGGAACTTATACCATTCTCTATAGTGATTGTACCAATTTACATTCCCACCAACAATGTAGGAGGGTCCCTTTCTCTCCACAGTCTCTCCAGTATTTCTTATTTGTGTAATTTTTCATAATGGCCATTCTGACTGGGATTGGATTGAAAACTGACCTTTTCCAGTCCTGTGGTCAGTTTTCATTCCAATCTCAAAGAAAGGCAGTGCCAGAGAATGCTCAAACTACTGCACAATTGCACTCATCTCACACACTAGCAGAGTAATGCTCAAAATTCTCCAAGCCAGGCTTCAACAGTTTGTGAACTATGAACTGCCAGATGTTCAAGCTAGGTTTAGAAAAGGCAGAGGAACCAGAGTTCAAATTACCAACATCCATTGGATCATCAAAAAAGCAAGAGAGTTCCAGAAAAACATCTACTTCTGCTTTATTGACTATACCAAAGCCTTTGACTGTGTGGATCACAACAACTGTGGAAAATTCTGAAAGAGATGGGAATACCAGACCACCTGACCTGCCTCCTGAGAAATCTATATGCAGGTCAGGAAGCAATAGTTAGAACTGGACATGGAACAACAGACTGGTTCCAAATAGGAAAAGGAATACATCAAGGCTGTATATTGTCACCCTGCTTATTTAACTTATACACAGAGTACATCCTGAGAAATGCTGGGCTGGAAGAAACACAAGCTGGAATCAAGATTGCCGGGAGAAATATCAATAACCTCAGATATGCTGATGACACCACCCTTATGACAGAAAGTGAAGAGGAACTAAAAAGCCTCTTGATGAAAGTGAAAGAGGAGAGTGAAAAAGTTGGCTTAAAACTCAACATTCAAAAAACGAATATCATGGCATCTGGTCCCATCACTTCATGGCAAATAGATGGGGAAACAGTGGAAACAGTGGCTGACTTTATTTTTTGGGGCTCCAAAATCACTGCAGATGGTGATTGCAGCCATGAAATTAAAAGACGCTTACTCCTTGGAAGGAAAGTTATGACCAACCTAGATAGCATATTGAAAAGCAGAGACATTACTTTGCCAACAAAGGTCTGTCTAGTCAAGGCTACGGTTTTTCCAGTGGTTATGGATGGATGTGAGAGTTGGACCATAAAGAAAGCTGTGTGCTGAAAAATTGACCCTTTTGAACTGTGGCATTGGCGAAGACTCCCTTGGACATCCAGTCCATCCTAAAGGAAATCAGTCCTGAATATTCATTGGAAGGACTGATGTTGAAGCTGAAACTCCAATCCTTTGGCCACTTGATGTGAAGAACTGACTCATATGAAAAGACCCTGATGCTGGGAAAGATTGAAGACAGGAAGAAAAGGGGACAACAGAGGATGAGATGGTTGGATGTCATCCCCAACTCAATGGACATGAGTTTGAGTAACCTCCAGGAGTTGGGAGTCCTGGCGTACTACAGTCCATGGGTTTGCAAAAAGTCGGATACGACTCAGTGACTGAACTGAACTGATTCTGACTGGTGTGAAGTGATACCTCACTGTAGTTTTGATTTTCATTTTTCTGCTAATGAGTGATGTTGAGCATCTTTTCATGTGTTTATGGGCCATTTGTATGTCTTCTTTGGAAAAATGTCTATTTAGGTCTTCTGCCCATTTTTTCAATTGGGTTTGTTTTTCTGATGTTGAGCTGCATAAGCTTTTTGTATATTTTGTAGATTAATCCTTTGTCAGTTGCTTTGTTTGCTAATATTTTCTTCCATTCTGAGGGTTGTCTTTTAATCTTGTGGTTTCCTTTGCTGTGCAAAAAAAAAATGCTTATATATTTTCTAGTTATGTTGATTGATGCCATAGTTAATAGCCCTTTGCTGAAACTAAAGTCTCACCACAGTAATATCAAATATTAATAGTATAATAAAAATAATAATGGAACTATGTTGCTGCTAAGTCACTTCAGTCGTGTCCGACTCTGTGCAACCCCATAGACGGCAGCCCACCAGGTTCCCCCATCCCTGGGATTCTCCAGGCAAGAACACCGGAGTGGGTTGCCATTTCCTCCTCCAATGAATTAAAGTGAAAAGTGAAAGTGAAGTCACTCAGTCGAGTCCGACTCTTAGCAACGCCATGGACTGCAGCCTACCAGGCTCCTCCATCCATGGGATTTTCCAGGCAAGAGTACTGGAGTGGGGTGCCATTGCCTTCTCCAATGGAACTATAATAACTGACTTAATTTAAAATGCATTCTGTCAATTAAGAAAAACATCCTCTCTAAATTGATGATATTTATTATTCCCTCATCAGATTATAAGTTCTCTGAGGGCAAAGAGCAGGATGTTTTTGTTCATCATTATATCTTTAGCACATTGCTGTGCTAGGTAACACTGCTGAATGGGTATGAATACTGACCATTTAACCAACTGCTCCATAATATTTATCCATTTACTTTTCACTCATTAACAAGTGAGCTCCTCGCTAGTCCCCTATCAAAATAAGGGTGAATATGACATGGAATTCACAACCCAAGGAGGAAGACAGACTTAAAACAGATGTTTGTGATGCAAAAAGTTCAGTGCTGTAGGAGATGTTGAGGCTTCCCAGGTGGCTCAATGATAAGAAATCTGCTTGCCAATTCAGGAGATGCAGGAGATGTCGGTTTGATCCCTGGGTTGGGGAGATCCCCTGGAGAAGAAAATGGCAAGCCACTCCAGTATTCTTTCCTGGAAAATCTCATGGACGGAGGAGCCTGGCAGGCTACAGTCCATAGGGTTGCAAAGAGTCGGACACACCTGAGCGACTGAGCGCACACCCACCCTGGCAGCTGTTTAGCTGAACACAGCCAAGACTTGTAGCTTCACTCTGGGGAGTGAGAGAGACTTTTCCGGGAAGGATTCCTTTCAGCTGGATTTTAAAGAATGAGAGGCCAGACAGAGAAATGGATGGAGTATGAAAAGCCTCTTCAATAAAAAGATAAAAAAATATTTTTACTCAAGAATTTAAAAGTCAAGACTGTCTAAATTGACTTTTGCTGTTTTGTCATTCAGGATCATATGATTATTCTCCATTAATTAGATTCTTTTTTTTCTTCTTATATTTTTGGCTCTGAACACAAAGCTGCAGACAGATTGTTCCTTTTAGCCACATTCCCACATGATTATGACTTTTTCCCAAATCTGGAAATTGTGATTTAAAGTGATAGTCAAGCTTGACCCCATTTGTGTCCCTCTGCTTATTATGTTTTCACAACATTGCTCTCCACTTTGAGATGTAAATATCATTTCTCAACCAGATATCATTTATTTATCCTGCCCTAAATAAATAACTACTCAAATGAAGTAATAAAATCAAGATTCTTTAAGATAAACCATCAAAGCATTATTCATGCTAGTCCAAAGGGGAAAAAGAAATTTAAAGATACACTTGGTAGAATCAATTGTATTAGACCATGAAAATGTTGATCTTGTTCATTTATATTTGTATATTCAAGAACTGGAAGTTTCTCTTAGAGATAAACAAAGCACTGCAATGTTTAAAATGTCTTGATGAATAATATAATCCTCTTTAGGAAAAAAAGTCACCAAGTCTTGTGCCAACTCAGTTCAACTGAGTTATACGAAGTATTAACATGTTTACTTAATATTTTGTTCAGTGAGTTGGACTTTTAAAAAGAGAAAAGAACTGATTATGATGACAATTACATGCCTTTACACATTTGTTAAAATTCATAGAATCATACATTTAAAAGGTTGATTTTATTGTATGTACATTTTAAAACTTATATTAAAAATTCTTTTTATGGAAAGAAAAGAACTGAGTGGGAAGAAGGACAGAAAATAGACTTTCAGTTTTATCATTTGGAGAAGATTTAACTTTGAGCCCTTCCCTGACACTACTCTGGACTCCATTCCAGAAGGCAAACACTTGGTACATTTCAAGCAAAAAAAAAAAAATTAAAATTAATCACCCTTCCAGCCAGGCCAAGAATGAAAAGCAGAAAAGTTGGGATTTGACAAGAAGAAAGGAGATCTAAGACAGGAAATTGACTTGGTCAGACATGTGGAAAAATCAGGGCAACTCACAAGGCCATTAATGAAGGTCTCCATAAGACAGCCTCTGCCTCTGTACCCCACCCTCAACCCAGGCTCCCTCCAGCTGGGAGGATTTATTTCAGAGGAGCTGTGCCAGCATCTTCCAAGGGAAACACAATCAGAGCACGTTTTCCCAAATGATGCTACAAAAGAGGTGCAGGTGGCATACTGGAAGCATCTTCCTCTGGATGGAGAAAGGAAGCTAACCTTAGCCAATGCCCCTGGTTTCTATCTAAGGAAACTGAACTCCATTGGACAAATACCCCAGACCCAAAGCTGAAAAGAGAAAACCCAGTAATAAGGCTTCATCTTTTTAAAACAATAAAAGCAGTGTCTTTTCTTGCTTCCTATTACTAAAAGACATTGAGAGGCAAACTCATTAGTATGGTCATTAGACATGACCTAAAGATAATGAGACTGAAAAGCATTTTTAATGCTTTTAATAATTTTTAATCCTTTTTAAGGATATGGAAGTGGACTAAAATCATTGGCTAGAAGCCAGTGTTAGATCGAAACTGCATGAGGATTAGTCAAAGAGGATATAGACTAATGGATTACCCTAAGCCAAGCACTTCTGTTAGCTCAACAGTCTCTGTGCAGGGTTAGAACTGATTCTCACAGAAAGATCTATCATTTTACATGAAAAGGAGGAAAAATACATATGGCTAACCTTCCAATATAAAAATAAAAAATTATTGCCTGTTTACATCCTAGCTCCATCAATAACTAGCAATGTGACATCAGGTGGGTTATTTGTTTTATTTGTGCCTCAGTTTCTTCATGTGGAAAATGATTAGTGCCTCTTTCATGCTAGTTGTTGTAGTAAGTGAGCTAATATATATGTAAGGTACTTGGAAAAGTGCCTGATGCATAGTGAGTCTATAAAAATGCTAGTTAATATGGTTGTCATATAAAAAAATTCCAGATTAGAACTGGTCTTGCTATGCCAATACTAAGTATACTCTGAAATAACCCTGAAACCTGATCAAGGTTTATGGACCATGCAGAGACTTATTTATAAAATTCCTGAAGTTTACTTGCTAAGCCATTTTCTAAGACTTCCATTGATTCTTTCATGATTTCTAGCATAACTTCCTGAGCCCAGTTCCTCTAGTCCTCGTTCCCAAGGCCTCTATTACTAGAATAACAGTGAAGTGGAATAGCCCTGTGTTGGGAGTCATGTAACTCCCTATCTAGCTGAGTTTTTTTTCTGAGTCACCTATCAAAGTCACTTTCCCTTCCTGGGCTCACAATTCCTACTCTCACAGGAGAGGATTCAACTAAATAACACGTGTTTGCTTTGAGTTGTGAAATATTTTTCAATGCCAGCACTTTAGGTGTTTTGTTACATTTCTTATTTGAATGTTTTTGGTACTGAGGCAAAGTACAGGAGGACTTTGCCTGTGATCTAATCTACTTCTCCAAATGCCTTCTGGGCATCTCTACTTGGATTCTCCCTGCAGGCTCCTGGACTTCTAGATGTGAAGGCAGGTTTTCTCCTTTCCTGTCATCTCATGCACCCTGCATCCTTTTCCTTCTGACATTCCTGAGAATGACCCCACCACCCTCTCAGTCCCAGTGCAAAGTTTCAGATGTCCTGGCTGTCCTGAGGTGCGTTGCCTCTCCACATCTCTCTTCCCTATCGCCTCCCTGTCATCTTTGAGCAGCCTCCTGTGTTCAGGCTCTTCTCTGCCCTCCTTGGATGAGTTGGTCTATATTTTAATGCACATGCAGATTTGGATTCTGTAGGTCTGGGACAGCCAAAGATTCCACATTTGTAGCAAGTTCCCGGGTGCCAAAACTTATGGTCCCTACCACTTTCCAAAGCAAGGCAAGTAGTCTTCTAGTGAGAGCCCTGAAGTGCAGATGTTTTCCTTCCTAATTCATTTTTCAGATCAGTATTCCTAAGCTTTGATCCTGGTCTTCCTTGCTAAAATATTATGACTTACATGATTTGATAGTAAATAAAACTCTTCACAATTAAAATTCAACCTGTATTTCTGCCTTAACTCCTACAATCTGTAGCCTACCTTTAATCTAATTTATCTAACTAGTCTACATTTAATCTAACTAGTTGCTTTCGGAATGTGTTTTTGCTTTCTCCCTTCATGTCTTGCTCAGGTTTTATATTTGGCCATCTTCCTTCTTTTATTTTCTCTGTTACTCAAGATCTTATAACTCCTTAAAGATCTAACACAAATACCACTCAGTCCTCAAAACATTTCCATTTCCCTGAAAGTCATCCTCTCTTTTAAATGTCTGTAGTGCTTTTTTTTCTTTTAATTTACATTCTGCTTTATAATTTACATTTATGCATCTGCCACCTCTCCCATCTGACCCAGGGTTCCTTTAGGAAATGCTTCATAGCAAGAATGAACTGTTTAGAACAAATGAACAGAAGCATTCCATCGCTAATTATCCACATTCATACAGGCTGAAAGTATGAAACAAATTCAAAAAAGGATCAAATAGCTTTGTACAGCATTGATCTGTTAGCTATTATTGAGAGTGATTAGGACTTTTGGGGCTTCCCTGGGTGGCTATGATGGTAAAGAGTCTGCCTGCAATGCAGGAGACTCAGGTTCAATTCCTGGGCTAGGAAGATCCCCTGGAGAAAGGAATGGCAATCCACTCCATTATTCTTGCCTAGAGAACTACCATGAATAGAGGGGCCTGGCTAGCTGCAGTCCATGATGGTGTGGAAAAGAGTTGGACACGATTGAACAACTAACATTAGACTCTCTCTCCATTAGGTCTTTTGGGGGATCCTTCCCACCTTTCATTCATTTACTCAACATTTGCTGAGGGCTGCCTCTGTGTAAAACCACAGGCTAAAGCTGTGACAGGGTCCAAGGAATAAGGCAGAATCCTGAAGGTCCTTGCTCTCTGGTGGTAGTGACGTGGTGGAGTGGAGAGGGTGTTCAACTGGCTGCTGACGGCTTCCACCAGGAGTTGCTTGGGTCCCTGCCTGAGGCAGAGTCTGAGACAAGAGAAGCTGCAAGTCTGGCCCATGACATAATTATTATGTTCTGAAAGCCTATAGCTCTGGAGATAGCATAGTTATTAAACAAACACCATGAGGATTTGTCTAGAAATGTGCTTTCAATGTAATTCCATCTCTGCATTTGATAGCCTCCCTTTCCAGCATTTATAGCCACCACCTGTGCATTCATTATTCACCCCAGTGTCTCCATCTGAGGCTGACGCACTAACTTTACGGTTCCTCAAAGGAAAACAGGGAGTTTCTCTCATGTACTTAAACCCCTCCATTCATTCATGAGTGACTCTCTTAGGAATTGTCTCATGGACACATGCGTGGCCCGAGTGAGGAAGATCAGAAAGTGTCATAGCTAATCACCAAGCTAAGTGTTGTCTAGTTGGTTCGTGACTTCTGCCTGTCCTGAGCAATTACATTGTTAAAAATCTTAAGTATGTGATTCCCAAACATTCCTCTTTATAATCTGAGAACTAGAGAATTTTAGCACTTGAAGGTAGTTTAGAGATAGACCTACTCATTCCTTCATGTCGTCCTTAATGAAGAAATTGAGGCCCATGGTCACACATGAGCTTAGTGCCAGAGAAAGTGAAAATGTTAGTCGCTCAGTTGTGTCCAACTCTCTGCTACCCCATAGACTATAGCCCACCAGGCTCCTCTGTCCATGGGGTTCTCCGGGCAAGAATACTAGAGTGGATTGCCATCTCCTTCTCCAGGGGATCTCCCTGACCCAGGAATCAAACCCAGGTTTCCTGCATTGTAAGCAGATTCTTTACTGTCTGAGCTACCAGGGAAGCCCTTGGTGCCAGAGAGAGGCCTTCAACGTAAGTCTTCTGAGTCTAGGGCTAAGTGCTAAATGGGAAAAAAAAAAAAAGTATATGTATCTCCTTTGTGAGGTGTCAGGTACTGTTTGGTGCTCTAGATGATATATCACATTAAAATTGGATATTACCACCCCAATTGCAAGAGGCAGATATCACCCCAATTTTAGAGATGAAAAAGTTGAGTTTCAGAGAGGTGAGGTAACTTGTCAAAGAGAACATAGCAAAGCTGTGGATGGTGCTCCATGCCCCTGAGCCCTTTCTCAAGGGAAGACTCTACCTGTTGGTGAACAGCAAGGGACCCCACCAGCTGTTAGAACGAGAGAGAGGAGAAGAAAATGGTCTTTAACCTTAGAGGATAAAGGTATTCTTATTCCACCTTTCGGAGAAGGCAATGGCACCCCACTCCAGTACTCTTGCCTGGAAAATCCCATGGACGGAGGAGCCTGGTAGGCTGCAGTCCATGAGGTCGCTAAGAGTCGGATATGACTGAGTGACTTCACTTTCACTTTTCACTTTCACTTTTCACTTTCACTTTTCACTTTAATGAATTGGAGAAGGAAATGGCAACCCACTCCAGTGTTTTTGCCTGGAGAATCCCAGGAATGGGGGAGCCTGGTGGGAGGCTGTCTATGGGGTTGCATAGAGTCGGACACGACTGAAGCAACTTAGCAGCAGCAGCAGCAGCATTTCACATTTTGGTGTGTCTCTGTCTCTCTCTTCTGATCTCTGAATCTTTTTGCTCTGTCCTTAAGGATACCCACAAAGGACCTTCCCCAGCCTTCATGCCTCCTGGTTCCTACCTTTTCTTTGAGATGGTATCTACTTCTGGAGCTTCCATTGTCCCCCTGCCTCAAATATTTGATATACTATATGTCAAGCCCCAGCTGTAGTCACCCGTCAAAAGTTGCCTGCTGTTCTTGCCCCAACAGTGCACAAACTGACATTCAAAATAGGGGACTCGTTTTTCTTCCTATCCACCTCCCTTTCAGAATTCCCGTTTCCTGATATTTTTAATATTTTTGTTTTTTCAGTATCTTATGCCTACCTTCAATATCCTTCCAAAGACCCTGTAAGTCCTACCTACTTGAAGACCTCACCTAACTCATTCACTTATTAAAGAAGCATTTAATGAGCACCTACTATATGACAGGCCCCAGATACAGTTGAGAATAAGACAGAGTCTGTGCCCTCATGGTGCTCACAGTCTGGTGGAGGGAATAAGTAAGTAACTGGCATTTGTATGATCACTCTGAAGAGAAAGCACAGAGCAGGGACAAGCTATTATACTTTTAGACCTTCCATACTGCCACCCATCCAGAAAGAGTTTAATAACTATCAAGTTGATTTTTTTCCGTATCTGAGAGAAAATCTGGAGACAGAATCTATTAGCGTGCCTTTGTACCTGTGAGTACCATTGCCAGTACTCTAGGGTCTTGATGAACTGGGACACCTCATAGGTGGTTGATAGTCAAATGGTCAGTCTCAGGTGGGAAAAATTCTAGGAGCCATTCTGCACAGATGGAAGCACAGCATGGATCAAGCAGCTGCTTCTCCAGGGACTGACTGACTGGTACTGGCAGGAAATCCAATTCTCTGGAGCTTGAATGAAATGAACATGGCACACTTTAATGTAAATTTAGCTAAAAGCTGGCTGGGGAACAAATGACAGTCAAATAGCTTGCACTGATATAGTTGTAAATCTTCTTTTTGAAGACTGTATCTCCAAGAGGTCTTCCCTTCAGTATCAGCATTGTAAACCTGATGAGGGCATTCAGTGTCTTGGGGAAATATAGCAGAATGTAATGGGAAACATTTTTGATCAGCTCTTATTTCTGTTCTTAATATTAAGGTAATTTTGGTATCTGGCTCAGGGTCTTATAAGGAGATAGAGATTGTTTTCTTATTTCTAAGATAGTTTCCATATATGGGCACTTACTGTGTACTCTGCTGTGTGCTGGGCACGCGCACCATCCCATCTTCCTGACACACATGCATTGCACCTCTGTAATGGTGCACGCACTGCCGGTACAGTGCTTTGAGGCAATCAAGGCCCATCAAGAGTCCTCCCTACTTGTGGTTTATTTTCTGCTTTTAAATTCCATTAAGTACCATTGGAGAGTGACTGTTACATAATGGCCCACATTTGGTAAAAACAGTTCAAGAGCAATTTAATGCCCAAGACAAACATATGCAAAACAGCAACAACAAGGATGGCAAATTGTGTCAGGAGCAAACCAAAATTATTTTAAAAATGATTTCTGAATAACAGCAAAAATAGAACACCTTTGTTTTTCAAAATAGGTTAATTTTAAAAATTCAAGAAATCATTTCATTTAAATGTAATAAATTAGGAAAACACAAGAATATTGTTAAAGTTTAGTGTATTTTGTATCAAGTTTTTATTCCTTTATCTTAACATCTACATTTTGTATAAGCTGGGAAACATATTGTGTGCTCAGATATTCTCTATCTCTTTTTATCACAAATGTTAAATTAGCAATCTGAAAATATCCCGATGCTCCAAGCAAGCCAAAAAAAAAAAAAACTGTGTAATTCCTAAAATCTTTTACTAGTTTTATTTCTCTTGACCCCACCTACCAAAACACAGTGATATTTCAGGTTTCATATTATAGATGGCAAAATGAGTCTATTCATCATTTCATCTAAATTATTCATCAGCTTACCTGGTGAGTTGAAATAAATACTGTAAGTATTTAAATGACATGGCATAAAATGATTTCCAGCCACTCTTTTCTTCTCTCTTTTATGGCCACCCAAAACTAATTAGGACCCACCAAAAGAAAGGGAATACTTGCTACTTTAAGTATGGTTTCTTCTCTGCTGATTTTATTTAAGATTGGTGGAACCATCTTGTTCTGTCTCAGGAAAACAGGAAACCTCATAGAGGCCGAAACAGTCTTCAAGAAAGGCCTAAAGCCTGTAGTTTATCCAAGGCTTCCTGCCTGGAAAACTAATGTAGGGATGCAGAAGGAAAGAAATCTTTTAACAGACATACAAAGACTTGTAGAGCAAGGTCTGCAGAGAAAAGCTACCACTCAGAAATAGAAAGTGCAAATCCATGGGCTTAAATTTTGAAGTCTCCACTTGTCCAGTTGTGCAAAATTGAATTTAAATGTTATTCAGTTTTCAGAATTACTTAGAGAACAAGTAAAGGTTAAGGGACTGTAGAAATGCCATACAGTTTGCCAACTTCTCACATGTGGTTTATTGCCAGAATTTAAAATAAAGAAGGTAATAGGAAGTATAAATCAGTACTGAAACATCAGTGGAATTTCCTTGGCTATTCAAAAGGGGGTCTGTCATGAGTGCCCCCAGAATTCCAGCTTTGCTAAAGAAATCTTATGTGGGATTTGGAATGAAGCTCCAAGAAAGGGATGAGAGCCATCCATGTTCTGAAGACATTGACGCTGGCCTGGCGTGAGAGTGGTGGTGGGAAGGGGTTCCCACTTCTAGCATACATGCACTTTACTGGCTTCTCAGAGAGGCCCACTTTAGCTGCCTGCTGAATGCTGCTGCTGCTGCTGCTGCTGCTAAGTCGCTTCAGTCGTGTCCGACTCTGTGCGACCCCATAGATGGCAGCCAACCAGGCTCCCCTGTCCCTGGGATTCTCCAGGCAAGAACACTGGAGTGGGTTGCCATTTCCTTCTCCAATGCATGAAAGTGAAAAGTGAAAGTGAAGTCGCTCAGTCATGTCTGACTCTTCACGACCCCATGGGCTGCAGTCCACCAGGCTCCTCCATCCATGGGATTTTCCAGGCAAGAGTACTGGAGTGGGGTGCCATTGCCTTCTCCAGCCTGCTGCATAGCAGGGGAGTAAAATCAAACCATCAAGGGCACCGATAGTCCTCAGCCTAGAGAACACACTGTTAATGGCTACCCGGTCTCTCTTTGCTTGCTGCTGCTAAGTCGCTTCAGTCGTGTCCGACTCTGTGCGACCCCATAGACGGCAGCCCACCAGGCTCCCCCATCCATGGGATTTTCCAGGCAAGAGTACTGGAGTGGGGTGCCATTGCCTTCTCCAGGTATCTCTTTACCAGGTCCTAAAAAACAGGCACAAAGCACAAGCTCTCATATCCTCTTCCTGGTAGCATTGTAAGGAGGAGGTTAGTTTCAGTCTTGACCATAAAAAGTTCAGTCTTGAGCAGAAAAGCAGAAACTCAGAATAGTTCAATACTTTGCCCATGGCACACAATAACAGGGTGACTTGAAATCAAAACTTACCTGGTCTGGTTCAAAAACCCAACCTAATGCCTTTATGCTTTTTCTACTCCAGTGTTCTGTCACTTTCCTGCTGCCCTAGTGTGGGTTCAGAACCCACACCTTCAACCCATGCCATTCCATAGTGCAAACCAAGCTGTAGTTAGGGTCTTCATTATCATTCTTCCTTTACTTCTTGCCCCTCTATTTCCTCCCAAAGACCTTATTAGAGCCTTGATTTCTTATAAGCAAGGGAAAATGAGATTAAAAAAAGAGACTGAAATGGATATTTCAGTGATATTTCAGGTTTCATATTATAGATGGCAAAATGATTCTATTCATCATTTCATCTAAATTATTCATCAGTTTATCTGGTGAATTGAAATAAATACTATAAGTATTTAAATTACATGGCATAAAATGATTTCCAGCCATTTCTTTCTTCCCTCTTTTATGGCCACCCAAAACTAATTAGGAACTGAAAAAAGTTCAAAAGTGAATGGATCTTAATAGTTGTAAGGAAAAAGGAAGAAATACACGAGCTCATCAAGACAGCAAAGCTTTGACTGACATACAAGAACACTTACAAGAAGGGCAAATGTTTCTTTTTTGAAAAAATATTTTTAATCAAGCTGTAGTTGATTTACAGTTTATATTAGTTTCAGTGGTACACCATAGTTAATTCAGTATTTCTATAGATTATAGTCTATTTACATTTATTACAAAACAATGGCTGTATTATATAGCACCATACAATATATCCTTGTTGCTTATCTATTTAATACATAGTAATTTGTATCCCTTAATCTCATACCCCTATCTTGTCCCTCCCCTTTCCCCACTGGTAACTATGTTTTCTATGTATGTGAGTCTGTTTCTTTTTTGCCTTTACAATTTGTTTTATCTTTTACATTCCACATGTAAGTTATATCACATGATATTTATCTTTCTCTGTCCGACTTATTTCACTTAGCATAATACCCTTGCCGTGCAGTTCAAAGGGTAACGAATCTGCCTGAAATGCAGGAGACCTGGGTTCAATCTCTGGGTCAGGAAGATCCCCTGGAGAAGGGCATTCTACTGTGCTATTTTTGCCTGGGAAATCCCATGGACAGAGGAGCCTAGAGGGCTGTAGTCAAAAGGATCGCAAAGAATTGGACACGACTGAGCAACTACTACCTAATACCCTTCAGGTCCATCCATATTGATACAAATGGCACAATTTCATTCATTTTATAGCTGAGTAATATTCCATTGTACATACACTACATCTTCTTTATCATTCATCTGCTGATTGACACTTAGATTGCTTCCATGTTTTGGCTGTTGTAAATAGTGCTACTATGAACATTGGGGTGCATGTATCTTTTCACATTAGTATTTTAGATTTTTCCAGATATATACCCAGCAGTGAAATTGCTGGATTATATCATAGTTCTGTTTTTAATTTTTTAAGGAACTTCTGTAATGTTTCCACATTGACTGCACCAGTTTACATTCCCACCAATAGGGTACAAGGTTTCCTTTCTCCACATCCTAACTAACATTTATTATTTGAAGGCTTTTTAATGAAAGCCATTTTGATAGGTGTTAAGTGATATTGTTATTTTTATTTGCATTTTTCTATTAACAATGTTGAGGATCTTGTGCCTGTTAGCCATCTGTATGACTGAATGTATGTTCAGGACTTCTGCCCATTTTTTTGACTGGGTTGTTTACTTTTTTGATATTGAGTTAGGTGGGCTGTTTATATATTTTGGGTATTAACCCCTTGTTTGTCATATCGTTTGCAAATATTTTCTACCAAATAGGCTGTCTTTTAGTTTTGTCAATGGTTCCTTTGCTATGCAAAAGTTTTTAAGTTTGATTAGAAGTGTTAGTTGCTCAGTCATGTCCAACTCCTTGCAACCCCACGGACTGTAGCCCATCAGGTTCCTCTGTCTGTAGGATTTTCCAGGCAAGAATACTGGAGTGTTTTGTCATTGCCTTCTCCAGGGGATCTTCCCAACACAGGGATCGAACCTGAATCTCCTGTGTCTTCTGCATTGCAGGCAGATTCTTTACATGCTGAGCCATTGGGGAAGCCCAAATTTGATTAGGTCTAATTTTTAAAATTAAAAAAAATGTTTTTCTTTGAAGGATAGTTGCTTTACAGACTTTTGTTGTTTTCTGTCAAACGTCAACATGAGTCAGCCATAGTTTATGTATATCCCCTCCCTTTTGAACCTCCCTCCCATCTCCCTCCCCATCCCACCCCTCTAGGTTGATGCAGAACTCCTATTTGAGTTTCCTGAGCCATACAGCAAATTCCTGTTGGCTATCTATTTACATATGGTAATGTATGTTTCCAAGTTACTCTTTCCATACATTTCACCCTCTCCTCCCCTCTCCCCATGTCCATAAGCCTATTTTCTATGTCTGTTTCTCCATTGCTGCCCTATAAATAAATTCTTCAGTACCATTTTTCTAGATTCCGTATATATGCATTAGAATACGATATTTATATTTCTCTTTCTGACTTACTTCCTTTTCATGTCTGAGTAGTATTCCATTGTGCATATGTACCACAACTTCTTTATCCATTCATCTGTCGATGGACATCTAGGTTGCTTCCATGTTCTAGCTATTGTAAATAGTGCTGCATTGAACAACGGGTTACATGTGTCTTTTTCAATTTTTGTTTCCTCAGAGTATATGCCTAGGAGTGGGATTGCTGGGTCATATGGTGGTTTTATTCCTAGTTTTTTAAGAAATCTCCATACTGTCTTCCACAGTGGCTGTATCAATTTATATGCCTGCCAACAGTGCAAGAGTGTTCCCTTTTGTCCACACCCTCTCCAGCATTTATTGTTTTTATACTTTTTGATGATGGCCATTCTGACTGGTGTGGTGTGATATCCCATTGTAGTTTTGATTTGCATTTCTCTATTTTTTTTTAAATTTTATTTTATTTTTAAACTTTACATAATTGTATTAGTTTTGCCAAATATCAAAATGAATCCGCCACAGGTATACATGTGTTGAGCATCTTTTCATGTGTTTGTTAGCCATCTGTATGTCTCTTTGGAGAAATGTCTGTTTAGGTCTTTTTCCCACTTTTTGATTGGGTTATTTGTTTTTCTGGTATTCAGTTCTATGAGCTGCATGTATATTTTGGAAATTAACCCTTTGTCAGTTGTTTCATTTGCTGTTATTTGCTCCCATTCTGAGGGTTGTCTTTTCACCTTGCTTATAGTTTCCTTTGCTGTGCAAAAGCTTTTAAGTTTAATCAGGCCCTACTTGTTTACTTTGGTTTTTATTTCTGTTACTCTAGGAAGTGGGTCATAGAAGATCTTGCTTTGGTTTATGTCATCAAGTGTTCTGCCTATGTTTTCCTGTAAGAGTTTTATAGTTTCTGGCCTTACATTTAGCTTTTTAATCCATTTTGAGTTTACCTTTGTGTATGGTGTTACGAAGTGTTCTAATTTCATTGTTTTACATGTAGCTGTCCAGTTTTCCCAGCACCATTGATTGAAGAGGCTGTCTTTGCCCCATTGTATATTTTTACCTCCTTTGTCAAAAATTAGGTACCCATAGGTGCATAGGTTTATTTATGGACTTTCTATCTTGTTCCATTGGTCTATATTTCTGTTTTTGTACCAGTACCATACTGTCTTGATAGTATACTCTATAGTATACCATACTGTAGCTTTGTAGTATAATCTGAAGTCAGGAAGGTTGATTCCTCCAGCTCCATTCTTCTTTCTTAATACTGCTTTGGCTATTCGGGGTCTTTTGTGTTTCCATATGAATTGTGAAATTTTTTTTCTAGTTCTGTGAAAAATGTCATTGGTAATTTTATAGGGATCACATTGAATCTGTAGATTGCATTTGGTAGTATAGTCTATAGTATAGACTATAGGTATAGGTAGTATAGTATATAGTATAATATTACAAAAATAGTATTTTTGTAATATTGATTCTTCCTACCCAAGAACATGGACTATCTCTCCATCTGTTTATGTTGTCTTTGATTTCTTTCATTAATGTCTTATAATTTTCTGCATACAGTTCTTTTGTCTCCTTAGGTAGGTTTATTCCTAGATATTTAATTCTTTTTGTTGCAACAGTGAATGGGATTGATTCCTTAATTTCTCTTTCTGATTTTTCATTGTTAATATATAGAATTGCAAGTGATTTCTGTGTATTGATTTTGTATCCTACAACTTGTTGTAATTCACTGGTTAGCTCTAGTAATTTTGTGATACTATCTTTAGGGTTTTCTATGTACAGTATCATGTCATCTACAAACAGTGAGAGCTTTACTTCTTTTCCAATCTGGATTCCTTTTATTTCTTTTTCTTCTCTGATTGCTGTAGCTAGGATTTCAGAACTATGTTGAATAATAGTGGTGAAAGTGGACACCCTTGCCTTGTTCCTGATCTTAGGCGGAATGCTTTCAGTTTTTCACCGTTGAGAATAATGTTTGCTGTAGGCTTATCATATATAACCTTTCCTATGTTGAGGTAGGTTCCTTCTATGCCCATTGTTTGAAGAGTTTTAATCATAAACGGATGCTGAATTTTGTCAAAGGTTTTTAATGCATCTATTGAGATGATCATATGGCTTTTATCTTTCAATTTGTTCATATGGTGTATCACATTGGTTGACTTGCTTATATTGAAGAATCCTTGCATTCCTGGAATAAACCCAACTTGATCATGGTGTATGAGTTTTTTGATGTGTTGCTGAATTCTGTTTGCTAAAATGTTGTTGAGGATTTTTGCATCTATGTTCATCAGTGATATTGACATGTAGTTTTCTTTTTTTGTGTTGTTTTTGTCTGGTTTTGGTATCAGGGTGATGGTGGCCTCGTGGAATGAGTTTGGAAGTGTTCCTTTCTCTGCAATTCTTCTCTAAATGATTGATAGAATTCTCCTGTGAAGCCATATGGTTCTGGGCTTTTGTTTTTTGGGAGATTTTTTATCACAGCGTCAATTTCAGTGCTTGTAATTGGGTTGTTTATAATTTCTCTTTATTCCTGGTTCAGTCTTGGAAGATTGAACTTTTCTAAGAATCTATCCATTTCTTCCAGGTTATCCATTTTATTGCTGTATAATTGTTCATAATAGTCTCTTATAATCCTTTGTATTTCTGCTTTGTCTGTTGTGACCTCTCCTTTTTAATTCTAATTTTGTTGATTTGATTCTTCTCTCTTTTTTTCTTGATGAGTCTGGCTAAAGGTTTATCAGTTTTGTTTATCTTCTCAAAAAAACCAGCTTTTAGTTTTATTAATCTTTACTATTGTTTCTTTCATTTCTTTTTCATTTATTTCTGCTTAGATCTTTATGATTTCTTTCCTTCTACTAATTATGGGGTGTTTTTTTGTTGTTGTTCTTCTTTTTCCAGTTGTTTTAGGTGTAAAGTTAGGTTGTCTATTTGATGTTTTTCTTGTTTCTTGAGGTAGAATTGTATTGATATAAACTTCCCTCTTAGAACTGCTTTTGGTGTGTCCCATAGGTTTTGAGTTGTCGTGTTTTCATTGTCATTTATTTCTAGATATTTTTTGATTTCCCTTTTGATTTCTTCAGTAACCTGTTGGTTATTTAGAAAGTGTTGTTTAATCTCCATGTGCTTGTGTTTCTTACACTTTTTTTTTTTTTTTTGTAATTGATATTTAGTCTCATAGCATTGTGGTTGGAGAAGATGCTTGATACAATTTCAGTTTTCTTAAATTTACTGAGGTTTGATTTGTGACCCAAGATGTGGTTTATCCTGGAGAATGTTCCATGTGCACTTGAGAAAAAGGTGTATTCTTCTGCATTTGGATGGATGTTCTGAAGATATCAATGAGATCCATCTCATCTAATGTAAGACTTGTGTTTCCTTATTAATTTTCTTTTTTGATGATCTGTCCATTGGTGTGAGTGGTGTTAAAGTCTCCTAGTATTATTATGTTACTGTCAGTTTCTCCTTTTATGTCTGTTAGTGTTTGTCTTGTGTGTTGAGATGCTCCCATGTTGTGTGCATAGATATTTACAATTGTTATGTCTTCCTCTTGGACTGATCCCTTGATCATTATGTAGTGTCCTTCCTTATCTCTTATAATCTTCTTTATCTTAAGCTCTATTTTGTCTGATATGAGGCTTGCTACTCCAGCTTTCTTCTCCTTCCCATTTGTGAATATATTTTTCCATCCTCTCACTTTCAGTCTGTATGTATTTTTATGTCTGAAGTGGGTTTCTTTAGACAGCATGTATATGGGTCTTGTTTTGTATCCATTCAGCCAGACTGTGTCTTTTGGTTGGAGCATTTAATTCATTTACATTTAAAGTAATTATTGATATATATGTTCCTATTGCCATTTTCATAATTGTTTGGTGTTGATTTTGTAGATCTTTTGTTTTTTTTTTTCTTTTGTATTACTTGACTATAAAAATCCCTTTAACATTTGTTGTAAAGCTGGTTTGTGGCACTGAATTCTCTTAACTTTTGCTTGGCTGAAAAGCTTTTGATTTCTCCATTAATGCTGGATGAGATCCTTGCCAGATACAGTAATCTTGGTTGGAGATTTTTCCCTTTCAGTACTTTAAATATATCTTTCCATTCCCTTCTGGCCTGCAGAGTTTCTGCTGAAAGATCAGCTGTTAAGCATATGGGGTTTCCCTTGTATGTTACTTGTTGCTTCTTCCTTGCTGCTTTTAATAGTCTTTCTTTGTGTTTAGTCTTTGTTAGTTTGATTAATATGTGTCTTTTTTTTTGTATCATTTTCAAATTCCTTCATCAGTGTTTTATACTTTTCACTGTAAAAATTTTTTACATTCTTGGTTAAGTTTATTCCAATGTATTTTATTCTTTTTTATGCAGTTTTAAATGGAATTTTCTGCTCTCTCTTCCTGATATTTTATAGTTGTTGTTCACTCGCTTAGTTGTGTCTGACTGTTTGTGACCCCCATGGAATACCCCATGGGCTACCACACCAGGATTCCCTGTCCTTCACTATCTCCTAGAGTTTGCTCAAACTCATGTCCATTGAGTCAGCGATGCTATCTAAACATCTCATCCTATGCTCTCCTCTTCAACATTTTCCTTCAGTGTTTCCCAGCATCAGGGTCTTCTCCAATGAGTCAGCTTTTTGAATCAGGTGGCCAAAGTATTGGAGCTTTAGCATCTGTCCTTCCAATGAATATTCAGAACTGATTTCCTTTAGGATGGGCTGGTTTGATCTCCTTGCAGTCCAAGGGACTCTCAAGAGTCTTCTCCAACACCACAGTTAAAAAGCATCAGTTCTTTGGTGCTCAGCCTTCTTTATGGTCCAGCTCTCACATCCATACATGACTACTGGAAAAACCATGGCTTTGACTATATGGGCCTTTGTCAGCAAAATAACATCTCTGCTTTTTAATATGCTGTCTAGGCTTCTCATAGCTTTTCTTCCAAGGAGCAAGCTTCTTTTCATTTCATGGCTGTAGTCACCACAGTGATTGTGGAGCCCAAGAAAATAAAATCTGTGTCTATTTCCACTTTTTCCCTATTTGTTTGCCATGAAGTGATGGGACTGGATGCCATGATCTTAGTTTTTGAATGTTTAGTTTTAAGCCAGCTTTTTCACTCTCCTCTTTCACCCCCACCAAGAGGCTCTTTAGTTCGTTTCCTGCCATTAGAGTGGTATCATCTACATATCTCAAGTAATTTATATGTCTCCTGGCAATCTCGATCATAGCTTGTGATTCATCCAGCCTGGCATTTCACATGATGTACTCTGCATATAAGTTAATAAACAGGGTGTAATATACATCCTTGTCATATTACTTCCCCAATTTTGAACCAGTCAGTTGTTCCATGTCCAGTTCTCACTGCTGCTTCTTGACTTGCATACAGGTTTCTCAAGAGACAGGTAAGGTGGTTTGGTATTTGCATTTCTTTAATAATTTCCCAAAGTTTGTTGTGACCCACACAGCCAAAGGTTTCAGTGTTGACAATGAAGTAGATATTTTTCTGGAATCCCCTTGCTTTCTCTATGATCCAATGAATGTTAACAATTTGATCTCTGGTTCCTCTGCATTTTCTAAACCCAGCTTATGCATCTGGAAATTCTCTTTTCACATACTGCTGAAGCCTAGCTTGAAGGATTTTGAGCATAACCTTATTAGCATGTGAAATGAGTGCAATTGTCCAGTTTAGTTCGATTCAGTCGTTCAGTCATGTCCTATTCTTTGTGACCCCATGGACTGCAGCATGCCAGGCCTCCCTGTCCATCACCAGTTTCCAGAGCTTAATCAGACTCATGTCCATTGAGTCGGTGATTCCATCCAACCATCTCATCCTCTGTCATCCCCTTCAAACTTACCCAGCGTCAGGCTCTTTTGTAATAAGTCAGTTCTTTGCATCAGGTGGCCAAAGTATTGGAGCTTCAGCCTCAGCATCAGTCCTTCCAATGAATATTCAGAACTGATTTCCTTTAGGATGGACTGGTTTGATCTCCTTGCAGTCCAGGGGACTCTCAAGAGTCTTCTCCATCACCACAGTTCAAAAGCATCAATTCTTTGGTGCTCAGCTTTCTTTATAGTCCAACTCTCACATCTGTACATGGCTCCTGGAAAAACCATAGCTTTGACTATGGACCTTTGTTGGCAAAGCAATGTCTCTGCTTTTTAATAAGTTGTCTAGGTTCGTCATAGCTTTTCTTCCAAGGAGCAAGCTTCTTTTAATTTCATGGCTGCGGTCACCATCTGCAGTGATTTTGGAGCCCAAGAAAATAAAGCCTGTTGCTGTTTCCATTATTTCCCTTCTATTTGCCCTGAAGTGGTGGGACTGGATGCCATGATCTTAGTTTTGTGAATGTTGAGCTTTAAGCCATCTTTTTCACTCTCCTCTTTTACCCTCATCAAGAAGCTGTTTAGCTCCTCTTTGCTTTCTTCCATAAGAGTGGTGTCATCTGCTTATCTGATGAT
This sequence comes from Bubalus bubalis, assembly GCF_019923935.1. Taxonomy (NCBI): domain Eukaryota; kingdom Metazoa; phylum Chordata; class Mammalia; order Artiodactyla; family Bovidae; genus Bubalus; species Bubalus bubalis. The sequence continues at coordinate 69,343,499 of NC_059162.1, read as the reverse complement.
ATTGATATTTTTCCCAGCAATTTTGATTCACCCTCATGCTTCATCAGGCCCAGTATTTCGCATGATGTACTCTGCATATAAGTTAAATAAGCAGGGTGACAGTATACAGCTTTGATGTACTCTTTTCCCAATTTGGAAACAGTCTGTTGTTTCTGGTCTGGTTATAACCATTGCTTCTTGACCCACATACAGATTTCTCAGGATGCAAGTAAGTTGGTCTGGCATTCCCATCTCTTTAAGAATTTTCCACAGTTTGTTGTGATCCACACAGTCAAAGGCTTTAGAGTAGTCAATTAAGCAGTAGTAGATGTTCTTCTGGAATTCTCTTGCTTTTTCAATGATCCAGCGGATATTGGCAATTTGATCTCTGGTTTCTCTGCCTTTTCTAAATCCCACTTTAACATCTGGAAGTTCTCACTTCACTTTCTGTTGAAGCCTATCTTGGAGAATTTGGTAGTTTAAACATTGTTTGGCATTGCCCTTCTTTGAAATTGGAATGAAAACCTGACTTTTTCCAGTCCTCTGGCCACTGCTGAATTTTCCAAATTTGCTGATATATTGAGTGCAGCACCTTAACAGCATCATCTATTCGGATTTGAAATAGCTCTGCTGGATTTCCATCACCTCTACTAGCTTTGTTTGTAGTAATGGTTCCTAAAGCCCATGATATTTTATATTTATATATAGAAAAGCAACAGATTTCTGTATGTTAATCTTATATAGTGCAACTTCACTGAATTAATTTATTAGTTCTTCCCTCCCAATTTGGATGCATTTTATTTCTTTTTCTTCTCTGATTGCTGTGTCTAGAACTTGCAATTCTATGTTAAATAGAAATGATGAGAGTGGGCATCCTTGTCTTGTACCTGATTCTATAGGAATGGCTTTCAACTTTCACTGCTGAGTATGCTATTAGCTGTGGGTTTGCCTTAATTATATTAAGATGTATTTCTTTTGTACTAGCTTTGATGAGAGTTCTTAATCATGATCAGATGCTGAGTTTTACCAAATGCTTTTATTTCATCTATTGAGATGATTATGTGATTTTAAAAATCTGAAGTTGAGCTTATTTACAATATTGTGTTTCTTTCAGGTGAATAGCATGATGACTTAGTCTTTTTGATTCCCTTGTGGCTCAGCTGGTAAAGAATCTGCCTGCAATGCAGAAGACCTGGGTTCAATCTCTGGTTTGGGAAGATCCCCTGGAGAAGGGAAAGGCTATCCACTCTAGTATTCTGGCCTAGAGAATTCCATGGACTGCATAGTCCATGGGCTAGTAAGGAGTCGGATATGACTGACTCACTTTCACTTTATCTTTTTGCAGATTGTATTCTATTATAGGATATTATATATATACAGTATTATATTGGGTGTAATTCCCTGCATTATACAGTAAATCATTGTTGCCTATTTATTTTACATATGTCTGTTAATCCCATACTTCTTATTTGTCCTTCCCCACTCCCTCTTAACTTTGGTAAACATAAGTTTGTTTTCTGTGTTTATGAGCCTGTTTTTTGTTTTTAGTTTCATTTGTATTATTTTTTAGATTCCACATATAAGTGATATCATGTAATATTTGTCTGACTTACTTCACTAAGTATAATATTCTCTATGTCTATCCATATTGCTGCAAATGGCAGGAGTTCATTTTTTTTGGCTGAGTAATATAGCATTGTATGGGTTTCCTGGGTAGCTCAGTGGTAAAGAATCCACATGCCAATGCAGGAGATGTGGGTTCAATTCCTGGGTGGAGAAGTTCCCCTTGGAGAAGCAAATGGCCACCCACTCCAGTATTCTTGCTTGGAGAATCACATGTACAGAGGAGCTTGGCAGGCTACATACAGTCCATGGGGTCACAAAGGGTTGTACACAGCTGAGTGACTAGGCACACAATTATGATATATCTTGGTGTGCATTTGTTTGGGTTCATCTTGTTTAAGACCCTCTGTGCTTGCGGTACCTGGATAGGCTTCCTTTATCAGGTTCAGGCTGTTTTCTGCCATAATTTCATCAAATGCATCTTGACCCATTTTTCTCTCTCTTCCACTTTCAGGACCCTATAATGTGAATGTTGATATACTTGATTTTGTCCTATAAGTCCCTTAAACTATTCTCATTTTTTTTTTGTTCTGATTGGGTGAATTCCATTATTCCATCTTCCAGGTCATTGGTGCATTCTTTTGTATCACCTAGTCTGCTGTTAATTCCTTTTAGTGTCTTTTTCATTTCAATTATTCTTCAGTTCTGACTAGATCTTTTTCTTATATTTTCTAGTTCCTTGTTAAAATTATCATGGTGTTCATATATTCTCCTGAATTTGGTTAGTAATGCTTTGACCTCTATCTGGTCAATTGTTTATTTCTGTTTTATTACCTTGTTTTCCTGGGTTTTTCTCTTATTCTTTCAGTTAAAACAAATTCCTCTGTCTCTGTGAAATTAGGTGAAAGAGTTAGTTACCAACTGCAGTCTTGAAGGAGTGTCCTTGTGTGGGAGATTCCCTAATACAGTTTATGTGTGCTCCATTGCTTTGGTGGGAGAACAGGATCTCATATGAGCATGAGTTATGTTTTCCCCCAGTGTGTGCTGGAAGCTTTCACTTTGGTAGAAGGCAGGGCTGGAGATGGGATTCCTTGGTGGCTCAAAGGGTAAAGAGTGTGCCTGCAATGTGGGAAATGTGAGTTTGGTCCCTGGGTCGGGAAGATCCCCTGGAGAAGAAAATGACAACCCACTCCAGTATTCTTGCCTGGAAAATCCCATGGACAGAGGAGCCTGGCGGGCTCCAGTCCATAGGGTCTCAAAGAGTTGAACACAGCTGAGTGACTTCACTTTCACTTTCAGGGCTGGAGATGGAGAGATGCCAGCCAGATCCAGGTATGAGTCAGAGCTTATCCTCTGCTCAGTGGTCAGCACCACCCTACTGGGGCTGGAGGTAGATCCCAAGGTGCTGGAACAGAAGCCCTGAGGTTCAGGTCTGAGTTGACCCCATTCCTTCTAAGTGTGTGCTCTCCCCACTTCTAGAACCTTCACTTTGGCCCCAGAGGGGAGTAATGGTGCAACAGGAAGGACTGGTCTGGGCACTCACCATACATCTGGGCACAAGCTATATTGGCCCTAGCCAGTCAGCAACCTAGACTGCTTCTGATGCTCTGCCTGTGTAAGCACCATAATGGCTGCTCCGGCCTACTTGAATGCCTGTCTGGGTCTGACCTACCTTTGTCCCTCATGACTGAGTTCTCTTGACCACTGCAGCACTCACTCTAGTGCTGGTGTGGATTTGTGCTGTAGATCCAGTGAGGATGGTGCAGTGCTTGGCATGGGTGAGGGTGTGGGCTGTGTCAGCCCTAGGTACAGAGACTTGGAAGACCTCTGATGCTATGCCTGTGTCAGCACCGGTAATGGCTGCCCCCACCCCACTCAGATGCTGTTTCAGGTCTGAGTGACTTCGGTTCCTCACAGCTGAGACCTCACCTCAGCTACAGCAGCTATTACCCTAGGGTAGAGCTGTGTCATGAAGCAAGTAGATCCGGAGTGGGTGCTCAGTTCAGGCTGGGGCCCACACCAGCCATAGGGAGAAATCAGCCAGCGTTCCATGCAGTTTCCATCTGCATTCTCTGCCCTGTTTTGGGAGGAAGGGATCTGCATGCTACTCATGAATTGGCTTCTCACAGCCTTCCTGTTAGTTCCACTCGTCTCTACCCAGTCAAGGGGACTCATCTTCCCAGTGTCTAACCCCAGAGTTGGGGTGCCCAATATGTGATTTTAACCACTTATTCCTTAGGAATGACCTCTGCCCTGTAATCTCCCTCTTCTCAGTTCCCTCCAAAGGGCACAGGTCCCGGAATGATGTCTTCATTTCCTACAAGATTCCATGTAGATCTTTTTTTACAGGCTTGGTTGTACAGTATTCTGTCAGTTTCCAATTAGTTTTCAGTGAGAATTTCTTCCACATGTAGATGTATTTCTGATGGATTCATGGGGTAGGAGGGGGTGAATTCTTTATCCTCATATTCTGCCATCTTTATATCTTCCCCAGACAGATGTTTTTTAATCCCTTACTCATAAATCATGTTGGAACATCATTCTTTTTTGTTTGGGCTAAATACATCTATGTGACAGTTTTATTTTAACATAGTCTGCTTCAGTGCTGTTTACTTGTTGTTCTTGTTCAGTTGCTAAGTCATGTCTAACTCTTTGTAACCCCAAGGAATACAGCACGCCAGGCTTCCCTGTCCTTCACTATCTCCCAGAGTTTGTGCAAATCCATGTCCATTGATTTGGTGATGCCATCCAACCATCTCATCCTCTGTTGTCTCCTTCTCTTTAAGCCCTTGATCTTTCCCAACATCAGGGTCTTTTCCAGGGAGTTGGCTCTTTGCATCAGATGGCCAAAGTATTGGAGCTTCAGCTTCAGCATCAGTCTTTCCAATGAATATTCAGGGTTGATTTCCTTTAGGATTGATTGGTTGGATCTCCTTGCAGTCCAAGGGACTCTCAAGAGTCTTCTCCAGCACCACAGTTTGAAATCATCAGTTTTTTGGCACTCAGCCTTCTTTATGGTCCAACTCTCACATCTGTACATGACTACTGGAAAAACCATAGCTTTGACTATATGAACCTTTGTTGGTGAAGTGATGTTTCTGCTTTTTAATATGCTGTCTAGGTTTGTCATAGCTTTTCTTCCAAGGAGCAAATGTCTTTTAATTTCATGGCTACAGTCACCATCTGCAGTGATTGTGGAGCCCAAGAAAGTAAAATCTGTCATTGCTTCCACTTTTCCCCCATCTATTTGCCATGAAGTGATGGGACCAGACGGCATGATCTTAGTTTTTGAATGTTGAGTTTTAAGCTGGCTTTTTCATTCTCCTCTTTCACCCTCATCAAGAGGCTCTTTAGTTCCTCTTCATTTTCTACCATTAGAGTGGTATCATCTGCATATCTGAGGTTGTTGATATTCTCCCAGCAATCTTGATTCCAGCTTGTGATTCATGCAGCCTCGTATTTTGCTTGATGTATTCTGCTTAGAAGTTAAATAAGCAGGGTGATAATATATAGACTTGTCGTACTCCTTTCCCAGTTTAGACCAGTCTGTTGTTCCATGTCCAGTAACTGTTATTTCTTGACTTGCATACAGGTTTCTCAGAAGACAGGTTAGGTATTCCCATCTCTTTAAGAATTTTCCATTTTGATGTGATCCACACAGTCAAAGGCTTTAGCGAAGTCAATTAAGCAGATGTTTTTCTGGAATTCCCTTGTTTTGTCTATGACCCAGTGGATGTTGGCAATTTGATTTCTGTTTCCTCTGCATTTTCTAAATCCAGCTTGAATACCTGGAAGCTCTCAGTTCATGTACTGTTGAAGCAGAGCTTAAAGGACTTTGAGCATTACCTCACTTGCATGTGAAATGAGCCGAATTGTAGGGTAGTTTGAACATTCTTTGGTGTTGCCCTTCTTTGGTATTAGAATGAAAACTGACCTTCTTGAATCCTGTGGCCACTGATGGGTTTTCCAAATTTGATGGCATATTGAGTGCAACACTTTAACAGCATCATTTTTATTATTTAAAATAGCTCAGCTACTGGAAAACTGAAAAATATTTTTAATTACTGACTTCAAATCTGTTAGAGTTTCCTTTTTTGAATAGATTTATGAATTGCCTTCAGAAGGCACCCCACTTTCTGTAACATTGCCCTCTTAGATGTTGTTAGAGGTATACTTTTCTATATCCTCAACTTTTCCTGTTCTCTCCTTGGACACCAATACTTTCCCCAACATTTTACCTTCATTTCCTTCTTTCTGTGCACTGCAGACACATATGCACTCTTCCATTTGGGTGGAAGAATATGGAGATTTCAAGATTAATCTAACAATGAATTAAGTCCAGGCTCACTTTAATTTATATGCAGAATGGAAACATCTTTTCATTTGATAAGCATCCCCCATCTTTGTTAAAATTTGATGCTCTTAGTACCATGTACAGTAAAGAGCCAGAATATGAAGATGTCCATATTTTTAAGTCAGCAGTAGATGGGCATTTTGCTTCATTCACAAGATTGTTTTTTCCATTTGCTTACTCTGAATCATACAGTAGAAAAAAGGGCTGGAAAAAAAGATCTGAGGTGTTAAGAAAAATAGTGACTTCAAATAGTAAAATAGAATTGATTGATTTTAAATGTGTCACATAACAGCCCTCATTCTTCCCAGCACAGAAACCATTAGAGAAGATATTGCCAGTTTATATGCTGTTTCATTTTAAGCAATTGGAAAGTCGTAAATGGGGAGAAGAGAACAGTTCAGTTTGGCCTCATAAATTTAAAGAGGGTCCTTGACTGTGACATCATCCTGATGCCCAAGGCTTGCATAAAGTGATACAGTTTTCATGAGTAAATGAATTTGTTTGTTTTAATGGGGGTTGGCTTTGTTTTGGGGTTATGATTGATTCACTAAGGACCGCAAGCAACTCAGGTTCTGAGAAGTTGCCAATACCCATTTTAGCACCAAGAGTAGAAACATAGTATATGAGAAGTAACTTTGGAGAAGTAATTTATTCCTACTATATTGGTAAGGTATTTCATCAATGATTTATTGAATTGTATTCTTATAAATTTTAAAACACAAACATTTGCAAACATCTAAGGATTATATTTTCAAGAAACTGGAAAAAAATGTCAAGACACAATTTCATATCCATGGTCTGCAATAATGATTTTAGTTCAGTTTTGTCCCCATATCTTATGCCAACAAAGACTGATTTATAAAGCATGTTCCTCAGTCCAGAACCAGATAATACTGAAGATAATTGCTATGCCTGGTTAGAGTTTAAGAGCAATTTCCTGAGACACCACTTGTAAAAGTGAAAGAACATACATTGGAATGAGTGCTGGTCAGCTATACAGTAAAAGAAAATAAGGAATTGTTGCATGCAGTCTGCTTTCCAATATTAGTTTAAATAATAACTGCATTATACTTGATGATCCCATAGAACTTTTAATAGTGTGAATTTATTGTGTGGAGTCACAATCTTGTTTTAAACTTTCTAGGCACATAGAAAAATCCAATCAATCATAGTCCAATTTCAAACAATTTATTCACATATATGATCAGTACTTTATCACCTAAAAGTGGGAGTTACTAGTAAAATATAAAGCAGGATTTGGATTTCTTCTGGATATCAAATGACATTTTTTTTTTAAATACGAAAAGAACCATTAGTATATTAACAAGCATGTTATTAGGTACAGGACATTTTAAAATAACCCTGAGAACTGCAATATTATTTTATATTTTCATTTAAAGAAACCCATTAAATTTTAAAGAAAAGTTAAGTTTGAAGATTTAATATATAATTCAATTTTAGAATAGACTCATACATTTGATAAGGAATATCTGAACCTAAGAAAAATTTTAGCTTGAGTTAAACCAGTGATAGTGATGTTTAATCTCACCTTGGAAAACTATTGTTAATTTGTGTTCACATTCTTTACACTATGTAAACTTATCCCTGCCTTTAAACTAATGAGATTTGCTTCTTATGAAACTGGCCAAAACCAAAAGAGGGACTGAGAAAACCTTTGGCAAATTAAAAAACTAATTTAGACCATTGTTTGGGTTTAAAAAAAATCAATTTCTTCTCCATTTATCTTTGACTTACTTACTTTGCATGAATTATCAGCTTCAGTTATTTGGTTTGGCAATCAATGCACAGCTAGGAAAAGTGAAAAACCATTTTAAAGATAAATCGAGATTTTAAAAGAAATCAAGATATTTGATACAGAGGAAATCTTGTCCTGGTAGGTGTGTTTTTCTAGCTTAAAGAAATGAAAATGCAGAGAGTTTTTTTCTTATCTAAATCTTTATTAGAAGAAAAAAACAGATTTAAAACAATGAGTAACAACATATCTCAGTAAATATTAAACACTTCAGTTATCAAAGCTATTTAGACAATAGGTCCCTAATATTTCTGCACAGCAGAAGCACATTGGTTACAGAGCTCAGACTGTCATATGCTCATGTGAGTTCGTTTTTGGCATAAAAGAATATCCAAAGTCACAGTTAAATATGATAGTAGATAAACTGCTAGTAACTTACACAGTTGATTCTCAAAGCTTTCACAACTTATCACTGTGTGATTGACATTCCCTTAGGGTGATTGTTTTATGGACTCTTTCTATAACACTGAGTAACCAAGCAAATTCATTGTCTTTCAAGTTAGCAGTACTAATAAAATTATTTAAAACTGAATTAGAAATTATGTTCCTGTTCATATTAGCACAATAAAAAGTAAGTATCGTAAGTAAACAGATTCATTCATATAAAAAGTTAAAGAATGGAAATAACACAGTACACTCATGGACAATAAATCAATTTAAAATGGAACTATTCAGTACACGGTATCTGTGAGCACCCTTTCTAAGGGGGTAAAGTTTCCCTTTGTGATTTCTTAAAGTTTCCCTTTCCAATCTGTGTAAAACACTGATAAATGTAGTCTTATACCTATTTTATTTTCAAAGATCTATCATAGAAAAGATTACATTTTAAATTCCCTTTTAGTAAAAAAACAAACAAACAAACCCAACAAGTGTCCTTTCAGGTTTTTTCTTGCGTGTAGTACACATTCATGAGCGTCCACTAGGCTCAAGGGAAATTGTTTATGCTGCAAAATGCAGTCTATACAGTGAGACTATCAAACAGAGTGAAATGACAAATGGTTTCCAACCAGTAAGCTAAGAGGAAAACAAATGCAAGAAGACTTGTTTTAATCACTAAACATTGCAGGATTTTTTTTTTTAAACAATGTTTGTAAACTTGCCCACAAAAGCTGGGTGATATTAAACAGCCAGTAAGGCACTTTGTCAGAGAGGACGAAGTAGTAAAGGCTGGATGACTGACAGTTTGTTTAATAGGAAACAGTCTATACTTCGAGCAAAATCTGGAGTGGAGTACTCCTTTTACCAATTTACTGTCAAATGGGAGTGGGGAAAACTTTAAAATCTTCTCTTTCACTTTGCTTACCAATTTTCCCTGCAGAAGTCTTTTAGTTGTAATTTAAAAAATATATTAGGAGCTATTACTTTAAATAATGTATCATTTTCAATCTAATATTTAAAACAATATTAACATATTCACTAGCATTTTCAAAACATCCAAGCCATTCTCTTTAAAAATGAATTACCAAACAGAAGATCTTAGTATAAAAAATGTTCCGTGTTATTAACAATTCCCTTGCGACTTCTGATGGCTTCACATATTACAGTATAAGCTTTGGTATAAAACATGCAAATCAAAGCCAACAAGGTCATGAGTACAGGGTTCCACACACAGAGCACTTATGAGAGAAGTGCAGCACAGACGCAGGAGATGAGCCAAAGGTGACGCCGCTGCAGGATGACCCGAGTTTGCACTTCTACTGCTTCTTGGTTTCTGCATTTCGCTTGTTCATAATCTTCATCAGACACTGACTCATGTAATAGGGTTTTTCAGCAGAACCATCGTTTCTTTCTAAATCTTCCACTAGGAGGAAGAATGGCACAGGGTAAATATCAAAGCACAAGTGTAAGAGAAGTAACATCGCCATCTGCTGTATACTTGCTTTACAGCAGTTCAAAATGTTATTTAAAAAAACAGCATAGTTTGGCATCAACGTTACTGTAAACATAACTATGAGAAAACAATCAGCCCTTATTGTTAGGTCAGTAAGATACTATCTCATTCTGTGTACCAGGTCTGATTCTGCCAATAGCACCTGCCTCTCAGCTGCACAATTGAGAGAACAAGTTTTCTCTTCTTTTAGAGAACAAACGTAATTACACAAAAATCAAGAGATATATGAGGAATTTTTAAATTCACCTTCACATTTCTAAAACGTGTTATGTATTGAATTTGCCTTCTAACTTACTGTATTAATTCAAAATTGCTTTTGTGTTTCAAGCAACAATTTAAGCAGTCTAGTTTTCTAAAAAGATTTGTAAATTTTCAGTATATTTCAAATCCTTGAACCGCAAATTTTGAGACATATTGCTCCATTTTCTCCATTTTTTCACTGTTATTTAATTTCTTTCTAAGTGGCTTCCAAATTTTTCTCAAAAACAACACCCATTTTTCTCTAAATATTTCAATTATACAGAGGTAATTAATGAAAAATATTTTTCTAACTAGATTAAGCACATAATATGGGTTAAAACTTCTCTGCTTAGAACTTTCTAATTATTAAAAAATTATTTAGAACTACTGAACCAAACAACATTCCTTTTCCTATGATTTTGCACCCAAGGGTTATATTCTTATAGTCAAGTTTAGAATGTATCTCCATACTCTTCAATGAATACTTTTACTGTGGCGATCCTTCTGGTCTAATCAGCAGGTTCAATGTTAAGCATTTAATACATGGGTCCCATCTAGTACCAAGAATCTAAAAATAGAAATTATGACTGCTAGCAATCTCCAAATGAATCTCCTTTGTCTTTCATAATTTTGTAATTCCTAGAACAGCCAAGAATATAAGTAGAAAATAAGCAACTAATTTCCCACATATTGATTTATGTTTTAAGTTATTTCCCAACTTTTGTGTGCATCAGAATCACTAGAGAACTTTTTAATAATTCACAAGCTGCCCCACATCAAAATACTTACATCAGAGTCTCTTGGGGTGGGGAGCACAGGTAGCAATATTTATAACAAATTCTCAGAGTGATTCTGATACATACACAGAAAATTAAAAATTGTTTTGTTTCATCATTATGAATTTTTCAACTACTCCTAAAAGGGGACTTATTCCTTATAATTTTCAACACTTAAGATAGAGGTAACTATTTGACTAGATTTTTGTTGTGAATCTTGTATTATTTCTTTTTAATTTTTTATTTTAAATTGGAGTATAGCCAATTAACAATGTTGTGATAGGTTCATGCACACAGACGAGGGACTCAGCCATACATATACATGTATCCATTCTCCCCCAAACTCCCCTCTCATCCAGGTATATTATTGAATAAAATAATAATAACAACTATCTAGAAATATAGTTTGTCACTCTTCTCTGAATTATACTTCAAGGAGCATGAGAGTGAAGAAGGCTTTTGCCAAGATAGGAAGCCAAATGATGCTTTTGATTACAATCGTAAAAGAAAGTAAGCCAAGAACAAGATGGGGGCCATATAAGGACCAATATTTTGAAACTCTCCCCTATTCGTTGGCTTCTTGCTATTAAGCTGGTAGGAAGTCAGTGACCCCACACTTCAGGGTTGTTAAATAAATTATTAGTCATGTTAATTTATAACACAATTATACATTTCTAACTCTCTTCTTGGATATATGGATTATATCCAGATCATGCTCCTTTTTGTCAAGACATAAATAATCCTTATACACAAACTTAGTGTAAAAGCCAAAAGGACACTGTTGACCCAGTACTCCTTTGGGGTACATTTTCACACTGTTCGCCATATCTTATGCTCTTGTACACAGGAGATGGATAGACAAGGTATGTGGGTGTCTGATTCATGCTTTGCTCCACCATGCAAAAGACTAAGGCATGGCTGCCAGAGCCTGGTTTGTTGGTCTGGTCAGCAGAGGTGGAAGAATAACTTCCCTCCTGAACCCTTCAAGAAGAGATCTCCTAATCCACAGTATGCCCCTTGTAAAGGTACCAGCTGAGGTACCTATGGAGGGCTAATGTTTCCTTAGGGTAAAATCTGAAGTCTTATCTTGTCTCTTTTTTCACTGAAAGTTAAGCTAAAATTAAACGTTTTATAGAACAAACCCACATGATCTCTTTAATCTAGAAAAACAGGCATGCTCATAAAAGATTTAATCACTCTTCTGAAACACATCCATACCCATTTCCTATATGGTGGGCATAAAGATTCATCTCTATTTGGGTTATAGACAAAGGGTACGAGTTATGTGGCCATTTCAGTTCTGCTCAGAATATTTTCATGGTGGCCTCAGGTTCATATTATTAAAAATGATATTCCAGAACTCAGATTCAACTCTAATTTCATGACAACAAAATGGCCTATGACGGTTCCATGGTAGTTTTTACCTAGTAATGCTCTCTGTGGAACCTGTATAACCTTGGCGTCTATATATTCATTATGGTCTTGAATCACTTACTGAAATATACTTCCCAGGGAACCATTAATATAAGTTTAATCACAGTTTAGGATGCTGTCCACTTGCTTGAACAGTATAAATATAACCATAGCACCACATTTACAAATTTAGTACCATATGCTGGTTAACTATAAATCAACCTGTTTATGGCTAATTGATTATACATTTATAGTGCTTTCAAAAATTTCCTGAATATCTTTTACAAATATACATTTGTAAAAAGAAAGGTTGTCAAAGTGCTGCAATGGAAAACAGCATGCCAAGTTATAAAAGTTTGGAAACACTTTCAGCTATAGACTTTAAGAAAACATGTGACATTTACACCTTGCTCTTCAGTTGGAACCACAGTCTATTAAGTGTCCTAGTTCACAGAGGCTACTGTCATTAACTGCCTGATACCTCAGATGGTACCAGGTTCTTGCTTTTCAGGAATAGGTACTGAAATTTCACATTACTTAAAAGCATCATTTTCCAATACAAATGACCTAATTTACAAAGCTTCTACTTAAAAGTGAATGGCACTGTTTGAAGCTTTTCTACTTTTTCTGCTTCTGGGGAACTAGTTGCTTCTTGTTCAGAATTCCGTGCAGGGTAGGGGTTATGAAGTAGGGTTTTTCTGTTGATCCATCATTTCTTTCCAGATCTTCACCTGTATATGCAGCAGCCAAAGCAGGCAAAAGCAGCAAGCAGCGGCAGAATAATTATATGCATTTTTAGAATTTGGAGAGTTGAACAGGGAAAAACCAGAGAAAGCAGTGTTAGAAAGTCAAATATAAGACAAATTAGTGCAGTTAAGTAGCCAATGCTAGTCAAAGTTAGAAGCTTCAACTTCTGCCAGGAAGCACTAAAACTTTGTAAATCCCACCCACTCCCAAAGAGGTTTATTTTGATAGTTTAAAGGTTAATAAGATCTTTAATGTCCTTTCAAAGGTGTTATCTTTAAATTCTGCAACTGTTCAGTTCATAAAGGTAAACTGCCCTATCCTCTGAGATGAAGCTGAATAAAAAGTGTGGCATGATACATATAGAGAATACTTGAATTTCAGAGTTCAAAGTTGCTCTTAATGGTAATTCACACCCTAATGTTACAGATGAAGAAATTGAGACCCAGGGATGTGAAATGATTCTCCTAAAGTTGAAAGCTCTGGGGCAATCAGGATGAGGTGAGAACCCAGTTTCTAGACACCTACTTCAGATCTCATGCTGCTAACTAAAAGGTGCCCTGTTGTAAATCCTTGCAGTTTGCCCCAGACTACATTCAAAAGCTAATGCAATGTCTTATGACTTTCGTAATATATGAGTTTATATTCCTGCTTTGCTTAATAGGAAGATGATGGGTATTCACTGAGCACACATTTGCTGGGTGGTTGGGGGAAAGGATCAGAATGATGCTGAGAAGCAAGGAGAAGTTTACATAGAATTAAATTTCTTGCAGATACATATAATTCACAACTGATAATATCTCAATAAATATATAAATGCAACTTGATTCTGTTTTTACTAGTATATTAAAATATTATATTATTTTTAGCCTTTATTTATTATGAAATATAAAACCATACAGCATAATCACTTAGTAATATATCTAAGTTATTTTTCACCATACTCTCTTAGGAATGGTTGGATTATTGGTTTATCAGATTTTTACAGTGGACTTCACAGTGACTTTCCTCAGCTACAAAATGAAAAGCTAAGTAGGAAACATCATAGATGCTGAACATTTTTGTTCTTTTTTCCTTAATCATATTTCTATATCACCTATTATATGTTTATATCATTATTACTTTTGAGGAATGGGTAGGAACTACAGTATCAATCACATAATAATGATAATAATCATCTACAAGTATTGTTTTCTCCTATCTTGGGGTCAGAATTCTCATTTCTTTGTAATGTTGAAAGGATGCTACGTTTCTACAAAATAGAGTATTTGCAAGTGGTTCACATTTTTAAACATACCAGTTTTCTGGCAGTCAAGATAATAGGTATAAAGAGGTATGCAGAAAAAACAACAACAACAACAAAAGGTACAGTTCCACACAATCAGAATTTGGTTTGGAATATCATTTAAGGAGAATAGTTTCCAAAGTTAGATGTTGCCCAAAGTAACAGCTGGAGAGGGAAGAGAAACGCAATTTAGTTTCTCTTGTTCTTTATTATCAATGACAAGAATATTGAAGAAAAAAAAAGTTCACGTTCAACACATGATGTTTTGAACAAGGCTGAAATTATACCTGATTTTTAAGAACTTGGCAATATAGATGAGTGGAATATAGTAATATCAACGAGTGCAAAACATTTCTTCATTCTCAAATTTAGAATCCATTGTCAAAATTAAAATCCACAAGACTTGCCAAAGCTTCCAAAGACTGGAAACTGGTAGGTTCTAGACATTTCCTCGGATACATTTTTAGAAAACTTTTCAGTTACAAAAATGGGGAAGACCCCAGTGGGCTCTCCCAGTTTGACTCCCATAATTAGCATTTGAGAGGAAAGCTCTCTGAACATTTGAACGCTTTGTCTCTTCTGTGTCTTAAGCTACCTTATTCCTGTGTTCCTTCTTCTATCTCATACCTGAGCTGAAGTTTGTTCATGTGGTATTTTGTAGATGGCTTTTCCTGACAAACCACTGGGGTGCTAGGAAAAGATTAAACATTCCAGTTCCATTTAGAGCCAAAGAAAGAGCTCACTTGTGCACAAAGTTCTCCTGATTTCTTTGTCCAGTTATTGAAAATTGATTTGTAAATGTTCAGAAAGGAAAAAGATATCCAACCATTTTCTAGAAGATTTTTTCCTTCAATATAACACCCTATGAAATATATATATGTATATGTGTGTGTGTATATATATATATATATATGTATATGTGCGTGTGTGTGTGTGTGTGTGTGTGCGCGCGCATGCGCTTAGTCACTCAGTTGTATCTGACTCCTTATGACACCATGGACTGTAGGCTTCTCTGTCCATGGGATTCTCCAGGCAAGAATACTAGAGTGGGTTGCCATGCCCTGCTCCAGGGGATCTTCCCAACTCAGGGATTGAACCCAGGTGTCCCACATTGCAGGTGGTACACACACACACATACATTATCTCCTATCCTGATCCCAACATGCAGTTGGTACTATGAGTTATACCAAAAAAACCCACTAAACTGTTCATTTTATACAGGTGGATAACTCAATAATGCACTGTAATAGAATGTTTTCTCTGCTTCTCTTAAGAGCAATGTGCCAGAGAAATAATCTCTCAGAGGGTATTAGCTGTAGTGATAACAAGCTCTGTTCTTTCATCTGTTGACCTTACTTTATTTAGGCTGAAGATGACAACAGATCAAGCTCCTGATGGGCACTAGATTCCCCAGGGCTTTTAAGATGAGGTACTAATAGAAAACATACCCATTCTGTGTATGTGAGTAGCACGTGCTCCATAAAGGCACAGTGCAGAAGTCAGTGATGAAAGCCCTAATGAAATATTTTAACAATAAGCATCAGAGTTCATCTAAACATTTCCAAGACATGCCTCTCTATTAATCCTATCTATCTGTCATTGTGTTACCTAGTGTGAATTGGCTCTATGTATCTTTGAAATCATTGCCAGCTTGGCTTTATCAGAAACTATAATGGCTCTCCTCAAGAGTTCCCAAAGCCCAGCCTCAAAGCCCAGTTAAGTCTTCAGTTGTTAATGAAACATAACAGAAGCCAATCATTACTACAAATTTGAAAACATTTTCAGAAATTAAAAATAATTTCATGCTAACACCATGGCATGATGCCTGACTCTCCTGTGCTTTGCAAATATCATCTCTCAGCTGTTAAGTTTTAAAAAGAATCTACCAGACAATGTCTCTTTCCAAATTAACACTGTTTTGCAGTTGCAGCCAGGTCATAGCAAATCCACAGCCAGCTAAAGACATGGGTGTAAACCTTTTCGTCTTTCAGTTATCCACCGAAGAGGGAAAACACATATACTGAAAACTTACAGAAGCAGATGAAAATTGTTTCAATACACATTGCATAGACGCTGAAGAATCCATGTGCAATTATGTAAGATCCAATAATCACTGTCTGTAAATGAGTAGAGAAAAGAATGAAGATATCGTAAATTTGTCCAAAAGAACAATACACAGTTTTAAATGAAATCATGATAAGGATGCTTTGAAGTACTCTTTGATGGAAAAGATTTCAATATAGAAATGTAAAAGATTCAATAATAATGTTTTTGAGTGTATTTGAACTGAGACTTAAACAAAATGTGCTAGATTATCTCCCAGTTTTCTTTTCACTATCCCTAATGCCTACCAAAAGCATCCCAGATCTAGGATCCTGCATACTGACGCAGTAAAGCACAGAGTTTTTTGTTTCATTTTTTCATGGAATAATCCTATTCTTTTAAAAATATTCATTTATTTTTGGCTGTGCTATGTCTTCATTGCTGCATGCGGGCTTTCTCTAGTTGTGGCAAGTGGGGGCTACTCTCTAGCTCTAGTGAGGCTTCTCACTGGGGTGGCTTCTCCTCCTGCAGAGTACAGGTTTTAGGTGCACGAGCTTCCATATTGTGGCTCACGGGCTTGGTTGCCCCGTGGCATGTGGAATCTTTTCAGACCAGGGATTGAACCTGTGTCTCCTGCACTGGCAGGTAGATTTTTTTTTTTTAACCACTGAGCCACCAGGGAGGCCCAACAGGTAGACTCTTAACTACTGGACCACCGGGGAAGTCCAGAGCATAGGAGTTAAAAGCACACACTGCCTAGGTTTAATCACAGCTCAGGCACTCACTCAACAAGTCACTTATCTCTCTGTGCTTCCTGTGGAAGATTGTTGGTGGGGAAGCAGAGAATGTAGCAGTGGTGTTTATGACCATGGATTGAGTGAGTTATCAATAATATACTGTAAAAGATCCCACAGGGTTCCCTTCAGGTCCTCTGCAGTTGCCACATCTATCTCCCAGTTGTTGGGAATGTAGGCAGGCAGCTGATGACTCAGCTGTTTTGCTCCACAGAACTTGCTTTTGCAGGGAACTGCCTCACTCAAGGTTACACCGTCATTCAGAGGGCAACCCTTGGCCAATGGCTGCCTGATGCAGTATGTGGAGGCCTAGCCCCTGTGTCAGAAATTCCTATAATTATGTCTGAGGCTTCAACTGTAATTGTGGCATGGATCAGCTTCTTTTTTTGCCCAGCCCTGTCCTCCTCACTTCCTTTCCAGTGTATCTCCGGAGAGCACTTAGTAATAAGCCCTCTGTTTGCAATCCTGTCTCAGGGGTTGCTTCCAAGGAACCCAAGCTCCACAGCAGAATGAGGCTGGGCACAAAGTAAGACTAATCATGTTAGCTATCATTATTTTTTTTAAATTTTATTTTATTTTTAAACTTTACAAAATTGTATTAGTTTTGCCAAATATCAAAATGAATCCGCCACAGGTATTTCTCCTATTCCTTTTTGGCTTTTTATTTTGCCATCTCTCATAAATCAGAGTCAATATTACCCAGTGTCTATGGAATGAATTGTGTCCCCTCAAAATTCCTACGTGGAAACCTAATCCCCAGTATGATGGCATCTGGGCGTGGGGCCTTTGGGAGGCAATGAGGAAACAAGGATGGAGACCTCGTGAATGGTTAGTGCCCTTATAAGAAAAGATGAGAGAGGATCTCTCTTTCTACCCTGTTAGGATACAGCAAGAAGGTATGCCTTTGCAAATTAGGAAGGAAGCTCTCACTAGGGACTGAATCTGTGGGCACCTTGATCTTGGACTTCTCATCTTCAAAACTGTGAGGAATAAACCCCTGTTGTTTAAGCCACCCAGTCTATGGTATTTTTATTGTATCAGCCCAAACTTACTATCAGCTCTTACCAGCAAAGGTACCCAGTAGTAATTTAAAGATGTTGGTCCTTCTATAATCACTGGGAGTCTTTCGGTGAAAAGCAGGAAGGCCAGGACACCTGGAGCAAAGGAATATAGCTTTTTGTCATAAAGAAGTTTTTCTAAGCACCTGTTAAATTTAAAAAAAACTCTTCATTGTTGTTGTTGTTGTTATTGTTATTATTACTACTACTACTACTTACCTATACAGCCAGCAACTAGAATCTTTCCCAGGATTAGTACAAAGTCTGTCACTCTATCCATAACTGCAATTCTGAGAATCAGAAAAAAAATATATAGTTTTGTGTTTAAGTTAGATTTGTTACTAGAAATTTATGAAAGTAAATAATCCATGAATTCATTTTGATGTGTCTTTGCTGAAATCTTACTTAGCATTTATTAAATGGAAGAAATAAAGGAACCCAGGCATGAAATTCTGACTTATTTATAAGGAAGTAAACAGAAAATGGCATTTTAAGGGCTGTCTGGTGCTATTGGTGGTGTCAGCCTCTCTCACTCTAATTTGAGGACTATAGACACCCTGCATCCTGAGGATGGCTGCACTGGTTCTCTGATTTTGTTCACTCAGACTCTGTCAATTTTGGGAGGAAAGAAAAGTCAGAAACGTGATGATAATGCTTGTGTGGGGAATTTCTTGAGCATAGGGTATAATAAAGATGAGTAAGTGCCAGTGGGTATAAAGGTATAGATGGATGATGGGAGCAACAATTCAAAGACATACAAAGAAATTTAAGGTGTGAAGGAGAAGATTTAAATCTTTTAAAATAAAAGAGAAGATTCATGTCTAATAAAACCACCAACATGTGACGTATAAATGCTCAAAATTCACCAAACCATCCACTGCAATGCTCAACCTGCTTACTTACTTTAAAATATTTCTCATCAGCAGATTGAAAGCATCTCTTGCTGACTTGCAGAAGTTTTTGCCGTATATTGCCATCTGAGGAAGACAGTTGATATTATTCTGATAACTTAACAAGACCAACCGACAATCCAATGACAGGAACATTAATTAATTCTGTCACCCATACAGTTACTCTCATTCATCTTTCCAAACTTTGGGCTCATGGGAGGCTTGGGAACCATGTATCCTCAACTCTGCACAACTCTCAGAGTCATTGACAATAAGGTATATTTCAGTTGCTATTTTCCCTTACGTCCATGCTGCTGCTAAGTCGCTTCAGTCGTGTCCGACTCTGTGCGACCCCATCGACGGCAGCCCACCAGGCTCCCCCGTCCCTGAGATTCTCCAGGCAAGAACACTGGAGTGGGTTGCCATTTCCTTCTCCAATGCAGGAAAGTGAAAAGTGAAAGTGAAGTCGCTCAGTCATGTCTGACTCTCAGCGACACCATGGACTGCAGCCTACCAGGCTCCTCTGTCCATGGGATTTTCCAGGCAAGAGTACTGGAGTAGGGTGCCATTGCCTTCTCCGTTAATTCCATGGGAAATACACAAGTTTAAACAGAGGTTCAGTTCAATCGCTCAGTCGTGTCCAACTCTTCGTGACTCCATGAACCACAGCACGCCAGACCTCCCTGTCCATCACCAACTCCCAGAGTCCACCCAAACCCATGTCCATCGAGTCGGTGATGCCATCCAACCATCTCATCCTCTGTTGTCCCCTTCTCCTCCCACCCTCAATCCTTCCCAGCATCAGGGTCTTTTCAAATGAGTCAGCTCTTTTCAGCAGGTGGCCAAAGTAAACAGAGGTAGGTCTTCTCAAATCCCAGGTCACAGCTTGTCTTTGAAGGGTTTGGCTATGATGTGTTGCTGAATAGGTGAAATGTAGCATTCACATTAAAAATTACTCTCAGGAAACCCTTGCCTTCCAATATACACTTACTTTATTAAGAGGCTCAATAAAATATTCTCACTGGAGTTATATAAATGACTCTTTGAATATCCATAACTACTTGAATCACACCATCAGACCCTATATCACTGTGATAATCAAGTGTTAATAAGGTTGTAATAGCTAAATTTTAGAACAATATTTTTGGATCCCCTATTTTAAAAAAAATCTCTTTAGAAGCCTCCATATTCCTATTGGAAATAAGTAACAAATTCAATTACATTATCAATTTCCACACATTTCAAAATAAGAATCATAAAAAGAAACAGATCCTTCTTTAAAAATGTGTAAATCCCAGAATTAGAATATTTTCTTTTCATTGTGAAATCTAGACTAATCTTCCCTCCCATGAAAGTATGTCAAAGACAAATAATATTATTTTTAATCTAGCACATTTTTTGGAGAAGGCAATGACACCCCACTCCAGTACTCTTGCCTGGAAAATCCCATGGACGGAGGAGCCTGGTGGGCTGCAGACCATGGGGTCGCGAAGAGTCGGACACGACTGAGAGACTTCACTTTCACTTTTCCCTTTCATGCATTGGAGAAGGAAATGGCAACCCACTCCAGTGTTCTTGCCTGGAGAATTCCAGGGATGGGGGAGCCTGGTGGGCCGCCGTCTATGGGGTTGCACAGAGTCGGACACGACTGAAGTGCTTAGCAGCAGCAGCAGCACATTTTTATATTTCTAAGGGAAATAATGGGCTTCCCAGGTGGTGCAGTGGTAAAGAATCTGCCTGCCAATGCAGGAGATACAGGTTTGATCTCTGGGTCAGGAAGATCCCCTGGAGGAGGAAATGGCAACTCACTCCAGTATTCTTGACTGGAGTATTCGATGGACAGAGGAGCCTGGAGGGCTACAGTCGATGGGGTTGCAAAGAGTCAGACACGACTGAGGGTACACACACAGAAGGGAAATAATATTTTCCCTCTCCATAAAGGTATTAAAGGTAATAATGAAGTACAGTTAAGTTACTATCTCAGCTAGGAAAGCATAGCCCTGAATCATGCACTGGATTCACAAATTCTTGTATCAACATGGTGATAAATTCAACTGCTTGATGTACAAGTGCTTTTGAAATGGAAATGTAGACATGCGATTCGGGTTTGCAAAGAAGTTTAGTAAATAAAAATACTTACCATAACATAGGCATTTCTGTTCAAAAACTTTACTGCTTTTTCCAAACACCAGAAACAGCATCTCAGGCAGCATTTTAGGAATTTAGAAATGTTGCTCTGGGCCTCTATGAGAAGGAGATATTTAAACCTATTAATGATTTGTAGACTCTATAAATAAAAATAATAGTAAAATTTTAAATGGGCTTTTTGATTTAACTGTAGTAAAATATATATAAAATTTACCATTTTAACCATTTTTAAGGGTACAACTCAGTAGCATTAAGTACATTCACAGTACTGTGAAACTGCCATCACTATCAATTTCCAGAACTTTTCATCATCTCATAGAAACTCTGGACCCATTAAAACAATAACTCCTCATTCTCCCCTCCTCCAAGTCCCTGGTAACCTCTATCATACTTCTGTCTGTATGAATTTGCCTCTTCTGGATACCTTATATAAGTGGAATCTTACAATATTTAACCTTTTGTGTCTTGCTTATTTCACTTAACATTAAGTTATGAGGATCCACCTATTACATTATTTTTAGAGCTGAATAATATTCTGTTGTACGTATGTATGTGTGTGTGTGTGTGTATATATATATATATATATGTACACACACACAAACAATTTTGTTTTTTCTTTTATCTGTTAATGGAAATTTGGGTTCTTTCTATCTTTTGGCTATTGTGAATAATGCTGCTATGAATATTGGTGCCCAGGTATTTATTTGAGTCCCTGCTTTCAACCCTTTTGAGTATATATCTAGAAGTGGAAATGCTGGCAATCATATTTTTAACGTTTTAAAGAATCACCATACTGTTTTCCACAGTGGCAATATGATTTTACATTCCTACCAGCAATACACAGGGGTTCCAATTTATCCTTAACCTACAAACATATTATTTTTCATTTTTTGATAGTAGTCATTTTATTGGGTATGAAGTGGTAGCTCATTATGTTTTTGGTTTGCATTTCCACAATGACTAATATTGAGCATCCTTTCATGTATTTATTCACCACTTATATACTTTCTTCAGAGCGATATCTATGCAAATCATTTTCAGGAGGGACAACGATGGTAACAAGGAGGCTCCTGAACTTCCCTCCTCCCACAGATGCACCAAATGTATAACTACACTGGGAGCTATTTCCTTTGAGAGAAATCCAGAAACAAGCTGAGTGACTCCTTCACATCAGGCAACTAAAAAGATCTAACAGTGAAATTGTAGGAAAGGCTGAGACACACTCACCATAAACCCTACCCCTGGCACAATGCCATACAACCAGGACAATACCCCCAACTCTCAGCTTCTCCCGGAGGAGTAAAGGGTTTGAGCAGCACATCAAGGATTCCAACTTTCAAGATTCCCACCCAAGAGACAGACCCCTAAAACATTTAGCTCTGAAGCCAAAGGGGCTTATGCCCACAAGTTCTATGGGACTATAAAAAACAACTATAGCAATCACAGACACTAGCAAAGAGAAAGCAAGCAAAAATGCCCATCTTCCAGTCTTTTCCTGGGAAGGGACTGAGTGCATACTTTATAACACCCTGCCTAAAAGTTGAATTTCTAATTTGCACACTCTAGATCTACCTGTGGTCCTACAAGGAGCTAGGGGGAGCAGGTCATCAACTTCTCTTTGGAAGGAGCTTGTACACATGCCTGGTGACCCAGCTTTGTGTAGCTCTAGATAGGGCTTGTACTTATGAGTCTCACAGGACTGCAGAAGACAAAGAATCAGGTTTTAAATGGTTAAGGAGTGCCCTACTACCACTAACCTCTACCATGGTTATGTATCCTGGCTGAGTGCTGAGGAAGCAGGCAAAAGCTTCCCTCCTAGTTTCTCCCTGAAATGGGCTTAACTACACACTTTTCCAGCTGATGTCTGAGGGTTTAGCTTCTGATCAGCTTTGTCTAGGCTCTGACTGTGACCCTTCCCTTTGGGACACTGACAGGTCTAGTTACACTTTCAACTACTAAGAGCTACTTAACTATGATGGCTAGGTCAATCACAAAGATTTGAGAGAATAAGAAGCTTGGGCTGGGCTGATTAATGAAGCTCATCTCCTACATGAGACTAGTCTGTCGAATTGGGAAAAATGGCTGCTTTATCTAACGCACAGAAACAAATTCAGAGAGTGAAGGGAAAAAATGAAGAAACAAAGGAATATGTTCCAAATAAACAAACAAGATATATTTCCAAAACTGGCATTTATGAAACAGAGATCATTGACTTACCCAATGCAGA
The DNA here is from genome assembly GCF_019923935.1 of Bubalus bubalis. Lineage (NCBI taxonomy): Eukaryota > Metazoa > Chordata > Mammalia > Artiodactyla > Bovidae > Bubalus > Bubalus bubalis. Next base: position 69,320,281 of record NC_059162.1, on the reverse strand, counting down.
ATTCAAAACAATGGTCATAAAGATGCTTATCATGGTCAGGGAGCAATGAATGAACAAAATGAGAATTTCAATAAAGAGATAGAAAATTTCTAAAAATCAAACTGAATTTATAGAGCTCAAAATTACAATAATTGAACTGAAAAATTAAATAAAGGAATTCAACAGCAGACTAGATCTAGTGTAAGAAAGGATCAATGAATTCAAAGACAATGCAGGGGGGTTTATCCAGTTAGAGAAAGCATGAAGTTATAAGAGACTAATGTGACACCATCAAGCAGACCATTATATATATATATATTTTACAGAGGTCCCAGAGGGATAAGAGAAAGCAAAAAGGGGCAGAAAACATATACAAAGAAATAATGACTGAAAATTTCCCTAGCCTGGAGAAACAGACATCCAGATCCAGAAAGTTCAAAGAATACCAATCTAAAGAGATCCACATTGAATCACATAAAGTTAATTTTCAAAAGTCAGGTAAAGGCAGAAGGAAAGAAGGAACTTCTTATATACAAGGAAATCCCCATAAGAATATAAGCATATTTTTCAGCAGAAACTTTGCAGGCCAGAATGAAGTTGAATAATATATTAAAAGTGTCGAAAGGAAAATCTGCCAACCAAGAAACTATCTATGTGGCAAAGTTATCCTTCAATATTGAAGGAGAGGTAAGAGTTTTCCAGACAAACAAAAGCTAAGAGTTCATCACCAGTAGAATAGCCTTACAAGAAATATTAAAGGGAGTTCTTTAAGCTGAAACAAAAGGATGCTAATTAGTAACATGAAAATATATGAAAACATAAAACACAGTAAAGTAAATATAAACTTAAATTCAAAATGCTCTACAATTTTAATGGTAGTAGGTAAATCACTTAGAACTATAGTATAAAGGTTAAAGACAAAGTATTAAAAGGACTTTTTTATGTATAACTAAATAACTTGTTAATGGATCCACAACATAAAAAGATGTAAATTGTGATGCCAAAAACATTGTAGCATAAAATATATGTGCATAGGGGATATAAAAAGGTAGAGATTTTGTATGCATTGCTAATTCACTTGTTATCAGCTATAAGATATTTTAACTATAAGGTATTTAGTTATTATACTGTTGATGTGCTCAGTCGTGGCTGATTCTTTGTAATCCCATGGACTGTAGCCCTCCAGGTTCCTCTGTCCATGGAATTTTCCAGGCAAGAATACTGGAGTGGGTTGCTATTTCCTTCTCCTTTAGTTATTATAACTATAATATATTTTACATAAGCCTTACGATAACCACAAAATAGATACAAGAAAGGAATCAAAAGATACCACTTATAAAATGATAAAATCACAAAGAAAGAGAAGAAAAAACAAAAAACTTTAGAACAGCCAGAAAACAGTTAACAAGATAGAAATAAGTAAGTCTATAACTTTCAATAATTACAACTGTAATTATTGTAAATGAACTAAATTTTCCAATCAAAAGACAGAGTGGCTGAATGAAAATTTTTAAAAAGATTCAAGTATATGCTACTTACAGGAGCCTCATTTCACCTTTAAAGACATACTTAGACCAAAAGTGAAATATTAGAAAAAGATTTTTCCATGAAAATGGAAGCCAAAATAAATCAGGTATACCTATATTTGTATCAGTCAAAATAGACTTTAAGCCAAAAGCTGAAACAAGGCACAAAGCTCATTTAGTTCAGTTCAGTTCAGTCTCTCAGTCATGTCCAACTCTCTGCGACCCAATGGACTGCAGCACTCCAGGCCTCCCTGTCCATCACCAACTCCCGGAGTCCACTCAAACTCATGTCCATTGAATCAGTGATGCCATCCAACCATCTCATCCTCTGTCATCCCTTCTCCTCCTGCCTTCAGTCTTTCCCAGCATCAGGGTCTTTTCAAATGAGTCAGTTCTTTGCATCAGGTGGCCAAAGTACTGGAGTTTCAGCTTCAGCATCAGTCCTTCCAATGAATATTCAGGACTGATCTCCTTTAGGATGGACTGGATGGATCTCCTTGCAGCCCAAGGGACTCTCAAGAATCTTCTCCAAAACCACAGTTCTAAAGCATCAGTTTTTTGACACTCAGCTTTCTTTATAATCCAACTCTCACATCCATACATGACTACTAGAAAAACCATAGCCTTGACTAGATGGACCTTCATTGACCAAGTAATGTCTCTGCTTTTTAATATGCTGTCTAGCTTGGTCATAACTTTCCTTCCAAGGAGTAAGCGTCTTTTAATTTCATGGCTGCAATCACCATCTGCAGTGATTCTGGAGCCCCCCAAAATAAAGTCAGCCACTGTTTCCCCACCTATTTGCCATGAACTGATGGGACTGGATGCCATGATCTTAGTTTATTAGGTACATCAATCAATAAAGTATAGTATATATACACAATGGAATATTATTCAGCCATAGAAAAGAAATCTTACATTTGCAATAACATGGATGAACCTGAAGGGCATTATGCTAAGAGAGGTAAGCCAGACAAAAACAAATATGCATGGTATTGCTTATACATGGGGGAAAGATTATAATGCATATAAACTGAATAGAATGGTGGTTATCACATGCTGGGCATGGAAGAAATTGGGAGAGGCTGGTAAACTTTTGGCTAAAAGATGAATAAGGTTTTAGGATATAATGTAAAACATGACTACAGTTGATAATACTGTATTGTATATTGAAATTTTCTTTTCTTTTTTTTTTAAATTTTATTTTATTTTTAAACTTGACATAATTGTATTAGTTTTGCCAAATATCAAAATGAAATTTTCTAGGAGAGTAGAACCTAAGCATTCTCACCCAAAAAAGGAATAAATGTCCCACCTTAAATGTGGGGATCCTTTCACAATGTATATATCCATTAAATCATCATTTGTACACTTAAAAAAAACAATTTTATTTGTCAGTTATACCTCAAGCTGAGAAAAATTTACTTAAAAAATCCTTTGCCCATATTGAATTAGGTTGTTTATTTTTGAGTTGTGGGAGTTATTTATACATTCTAAATATTAGTTGCTTATCTGGTATATGACTTGCAAGTATTTTCTCCCATTCTGTGGGGTGTCTTTTTACTTTCTGGATAGTGTCCTTTGATGTACAGGCATTTAAAAAATATTGATGAAGTGTAATTTATCTGTTTTTTCTTTTGTTCCCTGTGTTTTTAGTATCATATCTAAGAAATCATCATTAAATCCAATGTTAAGAAGATTTATTCCTATGCTTTCTTCTGAGACTTTTATTATAGTTTTGGCTTTTATGTTTGTCTTTGATCCATTTTGAGTTAATTCATGTATGTGGTGTAAGGCAAGGGTTCATTCTTTTGCATGGAGATATCCAGTTTTGTAACATTAGTTGAAAGAAACTCTCCCACATTGAATAGTCTTTTTGTGAGCATTTATTTTAGGGCTCTCTAGTCTATCTCAGATCTGTATGTCCATCGTTATACCAGTGCCACACTGTATTGATTACTGTAGGTTTGTATTTAGTTTTGAAATCAGGACCTGTATGTTTTCCAACTTTGTTGTTCTGTTTCAAGATTTTGACAATTAATAATAAGATCTTTTAAAGTACATTCTAAACAGCTTATGTTTTTGTAAACTGTATGTGTCATGTATAAGCAAATGACATCCACAATTCATATTTTAAGCCTATGCTGTCTTGAGCTCTAGACTTAGAACTGCCTGACATCCCCACCATGCTTCTCAATAGTAACCTGTCAAAAACACAAATTTTAATCTCTTCTTTGAATTGTGTTCCTTCTGGCTTCCATAATTTAGTAAGTAACATCATACACTTTTGGAGAAGGAATTGGCAACCCACTCTAGTATTCTTGCCTGGAGAATCCCATGGACAGAGGAGCCTGGTAGGCTACAGTCCATGGGGTCACAAAGAGTCGGACACAACTGAGTGGTTTTCAGTATCACATGCTTTTTCTCTTTTCTTTACCATTGCTCCTATCCCTACCCCCACCATATTCAATCCTTCAACAAGTCCTGTTGGCTTTTCCTTCTAAACCTCTTCCCAATCTGACCACATCCATCCCTATTACTATATCCAAGTTACAGTAATTATGTTCCCCCAACCCCTGATCCAGTCTACTCTATTCACAGAAGTCAGGAAGTCTGGGAAAAGATGAATTCTAGAATCTTACCTTGAAGACGTTTGTCCAAGTATTCTAGGATTAATCTGAACATTTGAATTATTGCAAGAATTAAAGATCCAAATGCTAGGGATCCTGTGTGATATCTGGACAAAGATAAAATGAGAATAAAAGTAAAAATATTTTTACTAAGAACTAAAAGGATGTTAGTTGATTTTTAGTGGTAAAAGGGTTGATAGAAAAGAACTTCTACTCTTTTATTTAGATCGACAAAGGTCTCCATAGAGGCCTTTAAACCATATATATCCATTTTGTACTTCATCTACAAAAATGATACCAATAGCCTATCATTTTATATTGATTTTATGTTTGAGCTGAGCAATGAAGAAAGACAAGTTCATCCTTAATCTTTAATTTAGTGATCTCCCCTACTTCTTTGCTCCAGTAACCTTTAAGAAGGATTGGCCTGGGTAGGGGTTAAAAATAAAATGATGGCTATAAAACCAAACAAAGCCAATGGACATTCATGAATCTTGAATTATACCTTTGACCTCAAGTACTTTGCCACTTGAATTATAAGCACACTAAATATAACTGGGAAGATAGATGTAGTGTTCACTGTGAAACTCACCTTATGGCTCGTCCAAATGCAGTAAAAAGTGGATAGGGTGGGATGTCATCAGGTTTTTTCAAGGCCCAATAATAAGAAGCAAAGGCACCAGCAAGGGCACACTGACCCAATGCAATGACAAAGTTTATAAGCCAGAGAAAGACGAATAGATTGAGTAACTGGAAGGTAGTGATGTATTGATGATATAGGCTCTTTCCACCATAGAAAGCAAAATGACACTGAGCCCCAGGGCAAGCTTTGGCAATTTCAGTTGTATTAAAACCCTGCACTCAGAAAAAAGAAACCAACAAGGATAATATGATAATACTATTCCAAGACAATGCCTTCCCTGCCTTCCCTTGTGTAGCCCCCAACTGCTTGTCCTGCTCTTCTATTAGCTTCTGCTGTTATTTCTACTTTCTATAACACCACTTTATACAGTTCTTTCTTGAGCTATGGAAAAGTATCTCATTTTACCATCACACGTTCATTAGTCTGCATCCACTATAACTTTACATTTATTAGTGTGGTTGTTGACTGTACATGCTTCTTAGGTTTATGACATGACAAGTGAGCTCAGGCAACAGCAGTTTTTCTCTCTGTTCTGCACACTCTTTTCAGTGCTCTTCAGCTAACACCTGACTCACTCACCCCTTCTCTACTCCTCATCAGTGCACAGGGTCCTTATTACAGGATTATTCCTACAACAATTGTTGGATGAAATGTAGTAGAGTTCTTTATTAAAGTAAATAAAAGAGTTTCTTTTACTTACCACTGGGTCACAGGTTTTATTTTCATGTTCACATTGGCCCTGTGGGGCTATGACTTTGTATATTGGTGCCCCTGATGTAGCCAAGTAACTGAGTGAACTCTATTAAGGTTAAATTATTTGCTGGCAGATTGAAAATAAATGGACAAGAAAATAATGCGTGAATAACCCAAAAGGGTACTGAAAGACTAATTTCAAAAAACTTAGAATCTAATAATTAATTCATTTTAAAACCCAGAGCAATATAACATGGGTCAGCTACAATGAGTGGCCCCTTAAAAGCAATAAAATATAAAAGAGTTTTTTTTTCTTTTTAGGTATTGCAAAGGAGAAGTATCATATGTGAAGATAAAACAAAATCTACCATATGACCTATTTGAGGGGAAATTCAATTGATTCACTTTTTTAAAGCTTAGCAGTCGTCATCATCATCATCATCATCATCATCATCATTTCAATGATATCTTTAGGATGTTTCTAGTCTTTCCAGGATGGAAAGGTATATAAACTCCCAGTTTCTGAGTAATAGTATGGACCTGAGGTTTAAAGAAGTCAGTTAACAAAGGATACAGTGCTACCACAGCCCAGTAGGAAATGCAGACTGAGAGGAAAAAGAAAGTTAAAGCTGGATAAATTAAAGTACTAGGGATGTATCCAATGGCTCTGAAATAAAACAAATAGTTGAAATTCAAAATGATACAGTTACAATTTCTCAATTAAAATTTCATCTTTTAGAACTAGACTGAATTCATTCAAAGAACAGTGGTAATAACCATTGACTCTTTTTTGCTGGTATATTCATAGTTGTTTTCATTTTTATTTATTTATTAAGTTAATAGTATTCTTTCAGTGCTCATGTTTGATTCCTGCCAAAAGTTCTCCAAACCTTCTCCTCTTCGGTTATTTCTAACTCAGAAAGACTTCATGCATTATAATCATGGTATTTCTCTCTTTTGTTTAGACATTTAAAATTGCAGAGGATCTTGACAATCATTTGATCAAATGTGAGAATCCATCTCTAATTCAAGAATCCCTTCTGAACTGTCTTCAGAACATGTTCCTTAGTCTCATATGACACAGCTTATTCTATTTTCTTAACAACCAAAGTATTAGGAAGTTCTTCTTCTGCATGTAATTCACATCCACTACCTTCTGGAGAAGAAATGATCACCTTTTCCATACAGCAACCCTTCAAGTAACACTTTCATTTTCCAGGATAAATGATTATTTTGATATTTCCTAAGATATGCTTTCTAAAATATTTACATCCTAGTTACTCTATTACTGGTTTTGAATAATATTTTAGCATATGACACTAAATTAAGTCTATATTGTTTGATATAGCCACTGAGAACTACAATAGAACTATTTCCACTCCTAATGCATTGACACATTTTTTTCTTCAGTCACGCCATGGGGCATGCATAATCTTAGTTCCTGGACCAGCTGATGGAACCCTTGCCCGCTACAGTGGAAGTGCAGAGCCCTAACCACTGGACCGCTAGGGAATTCCCACACTGACACATTTTAGATTCGTTTTTTTATTTGTTACCTTCTCCACCTCACTATTTAGACTCTGCTATTCTCTCTCTCCTCCAGACACTGATGTGAGTGAAATACTGGGCATCCCTATGATTACCCTGTATTCTCACGCCAATTTATTCCAGCTCTTATTTTCCTTTGAAAAAAAAAATCTTTAATCTGTCACAGTAGTAACTGCTCTTTAACACACACATGCACACACACACATTTAGAGGCATAGCAGTTGGATAAGTGAATTGTACAATATCATATTATTTAAGGAATAACCCAGCAAATCAGCAGCTTTCAGTGGCTAATGATAGGGCTTCAGTTATTGTGGGAAGGACAGATTTAATTTAGCAAACTGCTTGTTAACTATTTCAAACACTGGCTCTAGGTGGCACTATTATTATTATAGATGATGATTTTGTTAAAACAATCCTTAAAGACTAAAATAATTTGGTCCTTGGTCATTAACAACCCAGTTTCCATTGTTCTTAACAAAGAACATGATCTGTTGGCTTTTAGTAATACTTTCTTTGTTGTTTCCATGCATTACTCAAAAGTTTAATGTATTATCTTCAAGTGACCTTTTGGAATAGTTTAGAAACTGTAGGTGTTATTACCTCACAGCATGAATTTTATGAAAAATTGTGTTTATTTTGTAGCATTTTAAAATAAAAATGACTCTGGGTATACAATGTTCTTGAATTGAGAGCTGTAGATACAAAAACCTACAGTCTGGTGCTGCTAAGACCAATTACTCTGTCTACTGGCAAATTTTGTTACTTATATAAAACTAGCAAGAGCACATAATTGACTTTACAGAATTACAGGTCTACAGTTCTGCAAATGATCTCAACCATCAGTGTTAACATACGACTCAGTATGGGAGTAATACAACATGTAACTAACTTTTATTAGCACTCTGTCACCTACTTTCACATAAGCTGTCCTCCTAACATCTATTTGGTGTTTTAAAAAAAGTGCTAGTGCACAGGCTACACAGATTTTAGCTTTATTTTGCTCTAAGATCATTGATGGTTGGGGATTTTGAAAGACTTGTTATTGTGAACTTTTTAATATGTGGCAAAGTCTGAACTTGAACAAGTTTTCTTGAATGGAAAGCAGATTTAACAAGCCATCTTAAAGGGAAAAGAGTCTGGGGCATCTACAAATAAGCAGTGACTGATGTGAAAGACGGATATACATTATGCGAGTCTCTCCATCAAGGCCTTACTTGCTCCCCTCCTTCAGCAGGGCGATGGAGATACGGATTCGGTTCCTGAGGAAGATCAGCATGAGGATGATGAACAGTTCAAGGAGGCAGAGTATTATCACTTTAAACAGGAAAAAAATATTAGTGTGCAATGCAAATCAAACCCAAGAGCAAACTTCCTGTGCAAACATCAGACTGATCTTCATGATGATTTCTGCCAGCTCTGGCACCTCATAATTTAAGCAGTGCTACCTCTCCAAAGATGCCAGTTTTAGAAATTCACTTTTAAAACTTTGAGAAATACTTTAAAAACAATTCTGGATTAAAACTTTTAGCTAGAATTTAAACAACTGTGTTGGACAGGCTTCATTTTATCTATGGAAACATTTCACACCACTTGTAGAAATGAGAAAATAGTCATAGAAGAAAAGGAAGGGCTGCTTTAGACAACTCTATTTTAGATGTTTTCAGTTGTAAACTTCCTTGAGTAAGAGAATCATTACAGAACAAAGTTTTTGAGCTGCTGCCAGGCTCACAATGCCTCTTAATTGATCTTGCTGATGGACAGGGTGGGGTTCTGGGATACCACATTTTTAGTTTGTGAGCCCACCCATCATGACCAGCTTGATAAAATCAGAGTGTAATGCCAACCCAAGCTGTGTAATAAAAGTCTGAGAGTTAGAATTAAGGGAATGTAGTTCAGTTGTTTTTTTTTTTTTTTTTTCCTGCTGTACAACATCGTGAATCACTGTAAGTATACATATAACCCCTCCCTCGTGAGCCTCTCTCTCACCCCTCAATCCACTCCTTTAGGTCTAGTTTAGTTTTGAATTGACATTTGTATGCCTCTTGAACTAAGAGTTACACACATTAACTGTGTCAAAACCACATTTATGTAAAGCAAGTGAACCTGCCAAGAAAGAATAAAGTGTACGAGTGTAAAGAAAGAGAGCAAGTAGAGGAAACCTTGGCTCCATTTTGGCTTTTTGTTTCCTAGATCCAGGTCCACTTGGAAGTCCAGCTGCTTTTCTGCTATTTTGAGTTTGGTGAGACACTTCTCTGTTCTTAGAATAAATGCCTCTGCCTTGCCTCCAGCTTTGTTTGTTTTTACTTGAAGCCAAACAGCCCTAATTATTATATTCCTCAATTCTACAACATACCTTTAATTTAATAATAACCTTTGAGGAAAAGTAAAAAATCCTTTATTAAATGTCTGTCTATTGATTATAAAATGCATCCTGACCTCAAAGATGTTAAAAAGTGAAAAGACGTGGAGTCTAAATTAAGGAATATAGTACAGCTAATAAGAGATTCTGAAATCATGAAAGAAACTTAATGAAAATTAAACTCCTACCCATGAAAGGATCCACTCTACAACATTCCTGTTAGTCTGCTCATGTCTGAACATTTCCAATCATAGGACACTCATTTTATTCTATTGTTATACCACTAAGATTCAGATGTTTATCATACCTCAGTTAGTATTTCCAAGTGAGGAAAAACCAGTTAACCCAGAGATGTGGGAGGTTCTCAGTAATGTAACATCTCCCTACTACTACATCTTCTTTTATTTCAACTGTGTATTTATGTTTTTATGCATAACTGATTCTTTTAAAGCTACACTGAGCCCAAAACTGTGGAGTGTAGCCATATTAAGCTAAAATCATTATTGTCTTTGGATAAACTTAAGAATATAAACTGTGTCAGTCACTTTATGTTCCAAAATTGCATTGTAAAAGAACATTGCATATTAAATTTGTACTTTTACAAAATTATATTATTTTAAGAGGTTATATTAAAGAAATTTAGCACCCTTTTGAATTTATATATTCCCTCCTTTTGTTTAAATAAGAGCAAACAATAGAAACATATTTTCTGAGACTCTACAGAGAAGCTGGTATAAATCTAACTTTATCAAGGAGGTTGGGATAATTAATAGAAATGAGAATAGAACCATCTTCTAATACAATCCAAGACTCATAAAATGATAATTTTTATGTGCATTACTCCACATATTTTTAGTGTTTCTGTCAATAAGTATAATTTCACATGTATACCCTTGTCACTGGAGCTGAGAATTATAAGCACAGAGCAAATAATGTCTGATATTATTTAATAATGGATTATGAAAGTCAATACTCATTTGAGGAAAGATAAGTATTCCTAGACTTGAAAATAAAAGCAAGCTCTGCATTTTCCTCAAAGTACCTCTCTTAACTTTTCCAATGGCAGATTCTAATCATCTCAATGATTTTGTGTTGAAGATCCTTAAAAGACAGCAATGGGATGACCATAGAACCTGTAACTAACATCCATCTGAGAGTAAAACTATAGGTTTCAATACATAATGGATGAGATTTGTCATCTTCAGAAATGACAGGTAACAGTATGTGGACTGCTGAGGGATACAGAATCACTCAAATTCAGGAAAAGGGATGAGGATATAAGTCCCAAGATGCTTGATTTTTACAGTAAAAAAAAAAAAAAAGAAATGGCTATCAATGAAGTTCTTCTGAAACATATTTGAAAAAACTAATGTGTTATATTATTGAAAGGAATTAGCTGCATGAGAGCTAGAAATGGGAACCCAAAGAGCAAGAATTTGGCATTTTGAGTTAGCACTATCCAAGGAACAGAGAAACACTGAATATGGCAGACACAGAAATCTGGTGGGGGCTTCTGTGCAACCGGGGTAGGTCATCCAGCTTGGCATGAGCCTAAAGAAAACACCTCTCAAGACTATCCAAGGGTCTCGGCTAAAAAAACTTTCTCATTAGTAATCTTATTCCCCATGTGCATTGTGCCCAGGAAAGCAGTGTCCTAGGTGGGATATGTCTGCGTTCCGAGAGAGTATCCTAATAGTGTAAACAAATACAATGGCACTCTGGTGACATGCTGTGAGCCTGTCTCTGAAAGCCACCCAAATGACTTCTGCGTGAAGTGGCAAAATTAAGTTTTCAGATTTATGTTAAGGGATCCATTCTGGAATCATGATGCTCTCCAAGATACTGCCCTCCTCTTAGGCTGTCTGGGCTCCTTACCAGGCTTCCTCAAACTTGTCTTGTCTGGCTTTCTGACTTCAACAATATAGGAAGATGAATTTGTTTTTTAAAGCACCATGTAATTAGAGATCATTTTTAAAATATTGATTAAAGAACATGAATCTCTGTAAAGAACAAGGAATAGTATAATAAAAACTATTAAAGCCATCTTTGAAATCACCTACCTTTCAAAATTCTGTTACCATTACCCTTAACTAACTCAATCTAAATAAACACTAAAAATTGTAAATTTGTAAAAATTACTTATTATTCCAATTCTATAAAAAGTAGTTTAAAAGTCCTGCCATGAAAAACTTGTTTCTTCATTTTCTTTTTTCTTTTTCTGTTTTTAAATGCAAGTTTGAAATATCAAGCATTTTTTCCTTTTAAAATTCCTTTCTTAGATATTAGATTAATGGCTATAAATGCCTATATCCAACTCATGTTAAGTTGAAGGCAAATAGCTTGAGATCATTGTACAGTAACATTTTCTTAGATTATATAATAAATTCCCCTCAATGACTTTCCATTTACTATGGCTAGTAGTATTATAGATACTTATTTTAATGATGTTACCAATAGATGTATTTAACAAGTTATACCAATACAAATTTTCTTTAGACAAAAAGATGCTTTCTTGTTATTACAATTTTAACAAAGCAAAATTTTAAAATCCACTCACTAAGTGCGAACCATGTTTGTTTCAGGCGAAAGTACATGCTTATGTCAGTCTGAATCCCAATGGAATATGCATTTAAGTGAGAACTTGGCTGTTCCTGAAGACGGCTGTATTCTAGGTAACAGCGCCATATTCCTTGAAAAAGAGAGAAAAGTAGACTAATATAAGATGTTATTTTCTGAAATATAAGCACACATGTACATGAAATTGATTAGCATGGTCATTTTTACAAATGAAAAATTCCTATTTACACATTAACTATTTTATGTGTATCCAACAGTCTAAATGTGCTATCATATACAATATAAATTTTTTCAGTATTTTTTTGGATGACCACGGCAACACCCAATTTTAAATGTCCTTTTAATTAGAAACAACTTCAATGTCCATCAGTAATGACTGGTTAAAAATATTATAGTATATTTGCACAGTAGAATACCGTATTTCCATATAAAGAGGAGAAAGTCTCTAGTGATAGTGAATGATCACTAGATGCTTTGTTAAATGAAAAAAGTAAAAAAATATAAAATTATAAAAATTATATAAAATATTCTATAACTCATATAAGAAGTAAAAATAATATATGTATTTTCTTATGCATACATAAAGTATCTCTGGGAAGATACATAGGAATACAGTATTTTCCATATCCCTTCACTTTCAAACTTCCAATTTCCTTATGTTTTTGTAACTTCTGTAAAGAACAGAGCTCCAATTTGTATGTTAATATTTTAATCTGACCTGATAATCTCTGTATTCTAATTGGTGAGCTTAATATATTTAATTGGTGAGCTTAATATATTTAATGTATTGTTATATTTACTTTTGTTTCAACCTTCTTCGTTTTTGTATTTCCTGTTCTACTTTGTATCAACACTTCCAATTCTTGTCCTTTAAAAACCGATCAGTTTTTGTTTGTTAACTTAATTCTGTTTTCCCCCTTTACTGATTTAGAGATATCTACTATATTTTTAGAATAAATTACTCTTGAAAATTGACTGTGTACTTACTAACCAAGTCTAAAGTCAACTCAGGAAATATAAGAACCTTACATTATTCAATAATCATTCCAGTCTGATTATTTCTCTATATTTTACTTATGTACAGTTATACCTCAAAAAATTGGATATTATCATTATTTTGTACAAAGTTTCTTAAGTTCTGTGCTGTGCTGATAGTCCCTCAGTAATGTCCAACTCTGTGACCCCCACGGACTATAGTCTGCCACGCACCTCTGTCCATGGGGATTCTCCAGGCAAGAATACTGGAGTGGGTTGCCATGCCCTCCTCTAGGGGATCTTCCCAACCCAGGGATTGAACCCAGGTCTCCTGCATTGCAGGGGAATTCTTTATGGTCTGAGTCACCAGGGAAGCCCTACCTACACATTTACCAATTAATTTTCTTTGCTCACCATTCATTCTTGCATCTCATACATTTTTGCTGAATCATTTTTCCATCTAGAAGTAGGCACTCCTTTAGTATTAATATATGTCTACTTGTAAACTCTAGTTTTTACTTATCTTAAAATATCTTCAATGTTACTCTCATTCTTGAAAGATAGTTTGCTGAGTGTACAGCTATAGGCTGACCACTATTTTTTTCTTAGCTCTTTGAAGGTATTATTTCACTCCTTTTGTTGCTGTCAAAAAGTCTTCTTCAGCTTAACTGTTCCTTTGTAGGCAATCTGTCTTCTCTCTCTGATCGTTTTTAAAATATTTTGTCTTTGGTATTCTGAACTTTCATAATCATTAATTTCTTGCTCTCTAATGTATCATTCCAAACAATATACAAGCATATTTTCCTTTCTCCCACCTTAAAGAGTAAAACAAAAGTCTACTTTTGACAGTCTTACCCCTTTTCACTGCCTGATTTTTTGTCCCTCATTGCAATAAAAGTCTCCCAAATAGCCATGTATATTGTCTGTCTATAATTCCTCTCCTCCAGTCTTCCCTCAATCCACTCTAATTAGGCTTTCTTCCTCATTATGCTACCAAAACTACCCTAATCAGATTACCAATGATCTTGCCATATTTATGTATCCAAAGTCTATCCTCGGTTCTTATCTTTCTTGACCTATCTGCACATTTGACATGGTTTATCACCCCCTCTGCTGTTTTTTTTTTTAAACTTGACTTCTATGACATCACATCCTTTTAGTTTTCAAAGAAGACCCATTTCTCCTCAGTTGTCTTTGCTGTTCCATTCTCTTCTCTCTGACCTCTTAATGTTGCAGGGCCTCTGAACTCAGTCTTTGGTCCACATCTCTGCTGCTGCTGCTGCTAAGTTGCTTCAGTCATGTCCGACTCTGTGCGACCCCATAGATGGCAGCCCACCAGGCTCCCCCGTCCCTGGGATTCTCCAGGCAAGAACACTGGAGTGGGTTGCCATTTCCTTCTCCAATCCACATCTCTACCTACACCTAATTTCTTGGTGATCTCAGCCATTCTCATGGCTCTAATAATCCTGATTCCTAAATATATTTATTTAGGCTATCTCTTTCTAACTCTACATTCAACTGTATATTCAATTGCCTATGTGACATCTCCATCTTAATGCCTAATAAACATCTCAAACAACACATATTCAAAATTACACTTGTGATCAATCCCTTTTCTAAACCAAGCTTGCTCCACTCACACCTTTCCTGTCTCATGTGTGTGTGCTAAGTCACTTCAGTTGTACCCAATTCTGTGTGACCCTGTGGACTGCAGCCTGCCAGGCTCCTCCATCCAAGGGATTCTCCAGGCAAGAATACTGGAATGAGTTGCCATTTCCTTCTCCAGGGTATCTTCCTGACCCAGGGATCGAGCCCAGGTCTCCTTGCAGGCAGATTCTTTACTTTTGAGCCACCAGGGACTAAAGTCATGATCATTTCACATCTCTTCTCTGCTTAAAACCCTACCTTGTCTCCCTAATTCACTCAGAGTAAAAATTATCTAAGTCTCTGGCCCTCCAGAAATTCCTCATCTCCTATTCTCCCCTTTATTTGGTACATTCATCCACATAAGCATTCTAACCATTTCTTCCACATGCTCCCATCTTTAAGACTTTGCTCTAACTGTACTTACTGTCTGGAACTTCTCCTGTATCTCCAGGGGCTAATCCCATTTTCTCCTTCAAGTGTTTTCTTGGCTCTCCTCTCAAAAATGCCTCCCCTACTAATACTGCAATTTGTACTCCTTGCCCTACCATGATACTCTCAATCCCCCTTCAGTGTCTATTATTTCTTTTTTCTGTGGCAAGTATCACCTTCTAATAGATAATTCTCTTAGGCTATGAGCATCAAGAGAGTAAGAACTTCTTTTTGTTTACTGTTCTTTCTTAAGAGCCTAGAATAGTGCCTATACATAGCAGCTGCACAACTGATATTTGTTGAATGAATAAATGGGAAAATGTATGACTAGATATGGATGTTACTTCCCTTATTCTTCTTGGTAGAGCTTCCTGTATCTTTGAATTTATATCTTTCATCAGTTCTAGAAAATTCTCAGTCAATACCTTTCAAATATGCTGATACATGTTAGGTCCTTCTCAATCTATTCTCTATCTCTCTTAAATACAGAATCATATTTTGTCCTTTGTTCACGTTCTGCTGTATTTTGAGTAATTAATTCAGAGTTTCATCTTTCAGTTCATTAATTATCTATTTTACTATTTAACTTATTTAATTTTGAATATAACACTTTATTGCTTTGTTTTGAAAAGTTCTATTTGATTCATCTTTATGTATGCCTAAATATTTTTGATGATTTCTTATTTTTTAGTTGTATTTTTAATTCTTAAACATTAATTCATGTTCTGTATCAGTCCATATCTGAATCTCTTAGCGACATCAATCTGAGGTTTATCGTTTGTTTTGTTTCTTGCAAAAGACCATTTCCATACATGTTTGGAAATCTTTGATTACAACTCATACATTGTTCATTTTAATCTGTTGAAACCTGGTGATCTGAATTGAAGGTGCTTCCATCTAGAAGGGATTCATATTTATTTCTATTGGCAACCAAAGGGTACTACCAAACTAGGGTCACTTTATGCATTTTCCAGGATCCAGCACCTACTCCAGGAGTTTCAGGCCTGACCCTCTACTCCTCTGCTGGCTCTGAGTCTCCTGATTGTAGCACTGGTATGATCTACCCATAATCTCACATGTGCCTCCTGCTCAGTTCCCCACTTTTTAGCTTGTGGGTTGAAAATGGTTTTGCTTTCTGGGATACTTCATTTCTAATAAGCTCATGAAAAAAATAAATAAAGCAATACAATATAATATGCCATCATTTCATAGCAAAAGGACCCTTCAGATTATTTAGTTCCTTCACACTGGTGGATGTGAAAGTCTCAGCAGTAATTTTCCAATTTATTTTTCTATTCCTATCTCATTCCTGTCCTCGTGTGTGTTTGTCATTAAAAGTATGTTCCCTGGGCTTCAAGTCCTCTTTCCTTAATAATATTCCTGCATAATAAGAAAACAATAAATACCATTTATTGAACAATTCTTATGGCGGCTCTCTAAGTACTTTATATACATTGTTTATTTAACACTCAGAGATTCCTGTTACACAGTTGAGGAAACTATGAAATAGAGAACTATATACTTGCAGAGAACTGTGCTTTTTCTAAATTCCAAATACATATTTATAACCATGGTATTATATGGCTATCCCCTATGTAACTCTTAATTTTTTATAATCAATGAGAATTGTTCACATGCCCAAACTCTAAGACAGAAAAGGGCAGGGGATACTTTGAGCTCCGAGGAAGAAAACAAAGGCTTTTTGACAAAAAGTTTTCTTGGGAGTTTCAGATTAGGAGACAGCAATTCTTATATTCCTTCATGAGGTTCATGGGCGGCTGCACAGCATGAACAGATAAGGAATGATACATGGAGTCACCTAAACAACTGTTGAGAAACTCAGTGAGGATAACAAGCACGATAATAACAATAACCCAAGACATACTGAGTGTTTACTGTGTTCCAGGGACTGTTCTGCTGCTAAGTCACTTCAGTCGTGTCCGACTTTTCACGACCCCATGGACTGCAGCCTACCAGGTTCCTCCACCCATGGGATTTTCCAGGCAAGAGTACTGGAGTGGGGCTCCATTGCCTTCTCCAGGGACTGTTCTAAGAGCTTTATATTCATTGTCTCATTCAATTCTCACAGTAATGGTATGATGGAGATACCATTATTGTGTTGATAATCATTCAGAAACTTTTCCAAGTCCTCCAGTTACATTATGGAGACAGGACTGGAACTCAAGCTAACTACAGATTTTGGGTATTCTACATTCTTATACTGATATGTGTAAAGCTCTTCTTCTTTGGGTGACAGAAACAAGATTTTGGTATCTGTGACTATAAAAGTCTCATTGTCGATGTAAATGGTGTTGTAGGAAAATCATTCTTTTGAATAGAAACCTCTCAAACATTCATATACTGGCTCATATGTTTATTAGAAGACTGAGAAGAAGTGCTATACTGTTCACTGATTCTTTGCGACCCTGTAGACTGTAGCCCACCAGGCTCCTCTGTCCATAGAATTCTCCAGGCAAGAATACTGGAGTGGGTAACCATTTCCTTCTCCAGAGGATCTTCCCAACTCAAGGATCAAACCCAGGTCTCCTTCATTGTAGGCAGATTCTTTACCATCTGAGGCACCAGGGAAGCCCAATTCTTTTTTTAATGTTCGCATTTCACCTGTACTGCATTTGGCAGAACTGAGTTAATAATTAGAGCTCAACCTAGAAGTAAAGTAACTCTCCATCCAATAAGTGTAATTCAGAATACTTGCCTCTAGAGGGTGATGGCCCATTATAGAGTACTGGCCAATTATTAAAGTGTGTGACAGTACCTGGATTACAAGTCCTAAGTTGAAAGAGAAAAATAGATCGATCACACATCTATAACTATGCAGACCTGGGTCTTTGATCAGATAAAAAGTAAAAAGACTAAAAGAAACTGTCTGAAATAGTTTTCATTAACCTAAATGGGATTCTTTTCACCTCCTTCTTAATACTCATGAGATATGAGATCAAAGACTGTAGAGAAAAAGAGAAGAATATTTTGATAGCACTTACCCCCACCAGGATAAAGAAGAAAGAAGTAACAGAGACACTGTATGCAGAATTAAGTAATTTTTCTCAATTTAACACCTTTAGGAAGACAGTAAAGAAGGATTAAATTCACTCGAAGTAAAATGCTTTCTGGTAATTGACAATGGCAACTGAAAAGAAAAAGATTATTTTGATATTTGGTGATTTTAAGATGGGTGGATACCTACCATAAGCTATGATTCCAATCACACCAAAGGTGAAGATCCAGAAAAGCAATCCAGCTGTGAACCTCAGGAGCATCACAAACATCCAGCTGAGGAACATGGCGATAGTCAGGCCACTGGAGGATAAAAGGCACAACAAACATAGGGGTCCAGTGTGCTAAACATAACAAATATAGCAAGACAACACTTATTTCTATTCAAAATAATTCTCGATTATTTTATCTGACTGTAGAAACATTTATGACATTAAAAAGTATAAGCAATTCTTTCTGTTAAGACTTTCAAGGGAAACAATAGGATCATCAGAACTTGATAAATGAATCATTTTTGGTGCCTAGGTAAACGCAAATTCTGTGTCCATAGTTGTTTCAGGAAAAATCACAATTCCTATCTGCCGCAATTCTATTTTTTTCCTTCATACTTATGCACCAAGTGATAAGCAACAAAGCATATCCATGAGACATTATTGCTACTCTATATACCTGGTCACTAATGAAAACCGTATGTGATATAACTAGCAGTAAGAAAACAATCTTAGGGCAGAAAGACAAGCTAAATAATTGTCCTACACAGTTCCTGAATCCATGATTTTGTAGCCATTATCATTCTGGTCTAATTATCTCTAATCATTTGTGATGTCTAACATCACTAGACACTTATTTCAGATCCCCAGTGATCTGTGGGCCATTATCTGGAGCCGGGATAAGGCCTCTGTGTCTCCTGGGCCATGTGACTTTATCAAGCAATCAAGAGCATGACTATTTTCCTTGTTTTAATTTCTTCCTGGGGTTTGATTGAGTACTGGAGGTACTTCTTCCCAACCTCACTATATATCCAGGTTAAAGTCATATTGGATTTTTCTAAGTGATTTCATCAAAGACAACTCACTAAAATTGGAAATTTGGCTGATGCCTCTATTAAGACCTAACATTGCTGGTGATATCTGCACGTTTCCAAATAGCAACAGACAGCCTGGCACAGTTACCGAGCTTATTGTCTTCAGATGTTATCTTTCAGTTCAGTTCAGTTCAGTCGCTCAGTCATGTCTGACTCTTTGCGACCCCATGAATCGCAGCACGCCAGGCCTCCCTATCCATCACCAACTGCTGGAGTTCACTCAGACTCACGTCCATCGAGTCAGTGATGCCATCCAGCCATCTCATCCTCTGTCATCCCCTTCTCCTCCTGCCCCCAATCCCTCCCAGCATCAGAGTCTTTTCCAATGAGTCAACTCTTCGCATGAGGTGGCCAAAGTACTGGGGTTTCAGCTTTAGCATCATTCCTTCCAAAGAAATCTCAGGGCTGATCTCCTTCAGAATGGACTGGTTGGATCTCCTTGCAGTCCAAGGGACTCTCAAGAGTCTTCTCCAACACCACAGTTCAAAAGCATCAATTCTTTGGTGCTCAGCTTTCTTCACAGTCCAACTCTCATATCCATACATGACCACTGGAAAAACCATAGCCTTGACTAGACGGACCTTTGTTGGCAAAGTAATGTCCCTGCTTTTCAATATGCTATCTAGGTTGGTCATGATGTTATCCTTAAGAAGAAACTATTAATAATACTGTCACTGGATAGATGACAGCATGTACCAGAGTACCTTCTCAGTGCACAGTCTTACAGAGCCTGGGCTTTTAATTTAGAAGCAAACCACAGATACTTTAATGCTGAAATATGCAGTGTGATTGAAAAATTATTCTATGGCATAGGATAAAAGGGTTATTAAAAAAAAGATTGGGGCAGGGGGTGGAGGCTTCCCTGGTGGCTCAGTGGTAAGGAATCCTCCTGTCAATACAGGAGACACAGGTTCAATCCCTGGTCTGGGAAGACCCCACATGCTGTGGAGCAGCTAAGTCCATGACATTAACTATTGAGCCTGTGTTCTAGAGCCCCAGAACTGCAACTACTGAAGCCCTCGCCCTAGAGCCTGCGCTCGGCAACAAGAGAAGCCACCGCAATGAGAAGCTCCCACTTGCTGCAACCAGAGAAAAGCCTGTGTAGTAACCAAGACCCAGCACAGCCAAAAATAAAAATAAATAAAATAAAAATTTTAAAAACAAGATCAGAGGGGAAAAATAAGAAATATAGTTCTTGACTACTTGTGTTTTTAATTCCCACATAAAAATTCTGAGTACACTAAGTCCCAGCATGTCAGTGTTTGGCTTTATATGTATGAAACAGATGAGAACAGAAGAGCTGATAATATAGGGAGGTGTTTATGCTCTAGTGTTTAGTCCCTGGGTAGAGACTATTTCAGTGTGTGTGAGGAGGACAGGAGAATCTGTTATAAATTATACCTTTCTCAGGTGAGAGTAGAAAAGCCAAAATAAAGAAGAGACAAATTATCTAGTGATATTCAGGTCTGACAATAGGGGCACCAGTTTCCTATCAAGTGTAAACTACAATCTCTGCCATGGAGATATATCTTGAAATACACACTGAAAATAATTACTCTGTTTAAGACAAAGCATAACAATGTAAAACCTCATAAAACTATCTAGTTTTATAGCTCTAAAAACTGCTGCTGCTGCTGCTAAGTCACTTCAATTGTGTCTGACTCTGTGCGACCCCATAGCCGGCAGCCCACCAGGCTCCGCCATCCCTGGGATTCTCCAGGCAAGAACACCGGAGTGGGTTGCCATTTCCTTCTCCAATGCGGGAAAGTGAAAAGTGAAAGTGAAGTCGCTCAGTCGTGTCCAACTCTTAGTAACCCCATGGACTGCAGCCCACCAGGCTCCTCCGTCCATGGGATTTTCTAGGCAAGAGTACAGCAGTGGGGTGCCAGCGCCTTCTCTAGCTCTAAAAACTACTCCCTAGTATTTTACACACAATACAATTTTGACTTTATAAGCACCTTACTTAAATATATCTATCTTGTCTCCCTAGTACTTTTATAACTGTTTCTTAAACCCACATTTTCTATGTATCTAAGGCAATGGCACCCCACTCCAGTACTCTTGCCTGGAAAATCCCATGGACAGAGGAGCCTGGGAGGCTGCAGTCCATGGGGTTGCTAAGAGTCGGACATGACTGAGCGACTTCACTTTCACTTTTCACTTTCATGCATTGGAGGAGGAAATGGCAACCCACTCCAGTGTTCTTGCCTGGAGAATCCCAGGGATGGTGGTGCCTGGTGGGCTGCCATCTATGGGGTCGCACAGAGTCGGACACGACTGAAGTGACCTAGCAGCAGCAGCAGCAGCCACTGTCCAAGAACCATACTAGGACTCTGGAAAACAAAGAAAAGATAGACATAGTTACCATACTAAGAGTTCATAGTTTATCAGAGGGAAAGAGACAGGTAAATAAAATACAAGATGGTAGGTGCTATATAGAAGATAGATATGTGTGTTTACATATATGTACACACATACACACACACACACACAATGAATGAGGAACACAGAGATGCAAGCAATTTATTATATCTAGGGAAGTTAAGAAGATATCATAAGTGACACAAAAGCTGATTTTAAATAATTAGATAAAGTTTCCCAGGGCACAAAGGAAGATATTCTAGGAAAGAGAATAGAATGTGCAAAAACACAAGGGTGTGATGGTCTGAGAATGGGTGTGCTATTTGCTGTGTTTAGAATATAGGGTTAATCAAGAAACATGGATGGAGATAAATCTGAGAAAGTAACTTGGATAGGTTGTAAGAGTTCTTGTAAGTATCTGAAGAAGTTTCCAGTTTATTCTTTGATTACTAGGGAATCATAGATGCCTTTAAGGTACTTAAGGTACAAGAAGGTGACACAGAAGCCAGATAGTAATGACAGCCTTAGGGATATCAAACACACGTACCCGCTGTGGAAGACTGACTACATTTTCCTTTATGTTTAAGAAATGCAAATCTTATAGCTGAAAATTTAAAACCTCTTCCTCCCTTCATTTTTCTTTTTCAGCTTTTCATAAGTACAGTGAGTTTGATGATGATGATAACAAACATTATGTGGAAGGGCTGCGTTAAAAAATAAGAAGGATCCTTTGGAGATCAAGGGAAGGACAAATGTTATATGCGGTGAAAGGCACACACATATCACAGTGAGGCCCCATGGGACTGGAAATATATGAATACTCTTACTAGTAATTTAATGAGTAAAATTAAAATTTACATTCTTATAACTTTCTGCTAATATTGGGCAGATTTCCAAATATTTTAGGCTCTTCACTCTGTCTGAAAAATAAACTGGCAGGAACTGAAATCTGAGTCAATCTCTCATTCAGGAATATGAATGGGGAATTTGATGAAAGAAATTCTACAAAGATAAATTCAGAATGAGGCTGGAGACGAAACACTTATGTTTTCACTTACATGAGAATCCAATACCATGTCATTGCATAGTCTTCAAACACCTTCACTCCAATTGCCCTTGCATCAAGGGCTTTATTGATACCACTGAATTCAAAGAAGAAAAAAAAATCAATTATTTTTTGACCACCATTAAAGAGAAATGTTCTTATTATGATAAAAGGGACCTGGAAGCTGATATTCTAAGCATATTTTTAGAAAACATTTATCGCTAGTGACCCCTTTGCTAGCCACAATAATATATGAGATGTCACTTTGGTGAACCTACAAAGGTAGCCACAGCTACACACAGAGGAACCGTTGCTTTCAAGAGTGGTAAACATACCTTTTTTTCCAACATATGCAACATGCCCTCAGTGTTGCAGAGACCTCACTATAAGACACGAATTTAAATAAGATCAGCTTCTAACTTATAAAATCCATAGAGCTAAGAGTGAATATATTTAATTTCCCCTTCTTAATCTTCTGACACTCTGTTGCAGAAGGCACAAAGAGGCATATGCAGAAAAGTACACAAATCATTAGCATCCAGTTGGATGGGTTATCAAAGCGAACACACTTGGTAAGTACAACATAAGAAAAGTACACAAATCATTAGCATCCAGTTGAATGGGTTATCAAAGTGAACACACTTGGTAAGTACAACATAGTCATTCCTTCCCCCTATGTGCTCCAATTACAATACCTCTCCCTTCCCCTAAAATAACCATAGTTCTGACTTTTGTGATTATAATTTCCCAGTTTTCTTAGTTGTACCATATATATATGCATCTTAGTGTAATTTAATTTAGTTGGGCTTCTCAGGTGGCACCAGTGGTGAAGAACCTGCCTGCCAGTGAAGGAGACATAAGAGATGTGAGTTTGATCCCTGTATTAGGAAGATTCCCTGGAGGTGGGCATGGCAACCCACTCCAGTATTTGTGCCTGGAGAATCCCATGGACAGAAGAACCTGGCAGGCTACAGTCCATAGGGTCTCAAAGAGTCGGACACAACTGAAGCAACTTAGCACACATGTGCTTACTTCAAAATTTTATCAATGGAATTGTACTATTAGTACAATACATTTTTGCAATATATTTTTAATTTTATTATTATTTATTTTATTTTATTTTATTTTTAAACTTTACATAATTGTATTAGTTTTGCCAAATATCAAAATGAATCCGCCACAGGTATACATTTTAAATTCAACAACTGAGCTATGCAATGATACTCTGTGTTTATATTTGTATACACACATCTGTGTGCATGAGAATATTATATTTCCAAATAACATGGAACACCACAATGCATACAACCAAGAGAAACAGAAAATTTACTTCACTGTAAGTAGTAATAGAAATTCAACACAGTACTAACACAGCAGCATCGTGGTTGTTTCATTTTTCTTAAGGCTCCCTTCCATTTAAAACAGCTGGCAGTTTTATTATTTCAGTCATTTTTTTTTTAATGCTTTAAAAAAATCATGGGTTTTTAGAATTATGCTCATCCAAAAGTAAATTATATTAAGGGGTTTCAATGTTTCCTGATGTCTCATTTATGTACCTGTTGATGATGAAAGACTTAACCATTTTGAAAAACATAATTGTTCTTTCAAATTCTTTCTTCTTTTTCCTTTGGTTTTCTTAATGAACACATACAAATTTCTCCAATCCACAGTGACATGAATATTTCAGAATAAATATAATTCTTCCTCTATAACCCTTAACCTAAAAAATATTTAGTTCAGGGATAATAATGGGGTGCATAAAATTGAAAATGGGGATGTGATCTACATACTTTGCAGCTCTTCTGAGTTCTGCAGCATTTCTTGTCTTTCCATTTCCATCATCAAACACTGTCTTATTTCCTACTGTTAAAGTGCCATTTTTAGTAGAGAAGTCTGGGAAACATCTCTGGAGAACTGTAAAAATAAATTAAAATTATGATAATCACTTTTCTTTCTTTACGATGTCCTCTCTTTCTTCAGCTTTCTGTTTTTTATAATCAAAATGCTTACTTGCTAGACGCTATATAACTTGCTCAGTATAGATAACCGCCCATTACTTGATAATCAGACTTTTTGATGATTCTAAGACAGACATGGGAAGTAAATACAATCATGATCTGAAGCCACATTTAAACTTGAGTATTTCATACATGATATATTCATTAAGTAGCCATAAGCAGGACACGTAGCACAGGTTTTATAATACTGACAACCTTGCTCTCATACTAAACACATCTTAATAAACAGGCTATATTTACTTGAATTATTAGATGAATTTAGTTTTGTTATTTTTTAAAAAATTCTTAGATATTCCTTGAGTGAAACCTTGAAAACCAGAGTTTAGTGAAAAATTCTTTGAGAAATAAGCATCAGCTCAAACTTTAGGCTACTAAGATAACTGAATTTTTATTTATAAAATGTTAATAATTTGTGTCTCTTCCAGCTTTTTCATTTATCAGTTTTTTAGAGGGGCTGGAAATGGAAATATAAAGCCATCAAAAATGGCCCATACTTCGTCAACTAGCATGATTTCTGAGAGTTTGTCCATCTTTTATGTACTTTTTAATTCAACAGAATCTTTGCTTCTTTACAAATCTCTAAGCAGAAGATATTAAGAAGAGATGGCAAGAATACACAGAAGAACTGTACAAAAAAGATCTTCACGATCCAGATAATCACGATGGTGTGATCACTGACCTAGAGCCAGACATCCTGGAATGTGAAGTCAAGTGGGCCTTAGAAAGCATCACTACAAACAAAGCTAGTGGAGGTGATGGAATTCCAGTTGAGCTATTCCAAATCCTGAAAGATGATGCTGTGAAAGTGCTGCACTCAATATGCCAGCAAATTTGGAAAACTCAGCAGTGGCCAGAGGACTGGAAAAGGTCAGTTTCATTCCAATCCCAAAGAAAAGCAATGCCAAAAAATGCTCAAACTACCGCACAATTGCACTCATCTCACACGCTGGTAAAGTAATGCTGAAAATTCTCCAAGCCAGGCTTCAGCAATATGTGAACCGTGAACTTCCTAATGTTCAAGCTGGTTTTAGAAAAGGCAGAGGAACCAGAGATCAAATTGCCAACATCTACTGGATCATGGAAAAAGCAAGAGAGTTCCAGAAAAGCATCTATTTCTGCTTTATTGACTATGCCAAAGCCTTTGACTGTGTGGATCACAATAAACTGTGGAAAATTCTGAAAGAGATGGGAATACCAGACACCTGCCTTGCCTCTTGAGAAATTTGTATGCAGGTCAGGAAGCAACAGTTAGAACTGGACATGGAACAACAGACTGGTTCCAAATAGGAAAAGGAGTATGTCAAGGCTGTATATTGTCACCCTGTTTATTTAACCTATATGCAGAGTACATCATGAGAAATGCTGGACTGGAAGAAACACATGCTGGAATCAAGATTGCCGGGAGAAATATCAATAACCTCAGATATGCAGATGACACCACCCTTATGGCAGAAAGTGAAGAGGAACTAAAAAGCCTCTTGATGAAAGTGAAAGTGGAGAGTGAAAAAGTTGGCTTAAAGCTCGACATTCAGAAAACGAAGATCATGGCATCCGTTCCCACCACTTCATGGGAAATAGATGGGGAAACAGTGGAAACAGTGCCTGACTTTATTTTTCTGGGCTCCAAAATCATTGCAGATGGTGACTGCAGCCATGAAATTAAAAGACGCTTTCTCCTTGGAAGGAAAGTTATGACCAACCTAGATAGCATATTCAAAAGTAGAGACATTACTTTGCCAACAAAAGTCCGTCTAGTCAAGGCTATGGTTGTTCCTGTGGTCATGTATGGATG
Organism: Bubalus bubalis; assembly: GCF_019923935.1. Lineage (NCBI taxonomy): Eukaryota > Metazoa > Chordata > Mammalia > Artiodactyla > Bovidae > Bubalus > Bubalus bubalis. Next base: position 69,293,957 of record NC_059162.1, on the reverse strand, counting down.
AGAGTTGGACTGTGAAGAAGGCTGAGCACTGATGAATTGATGCTTTTGAACTGTGGTGTTGGAGAAGACTCTTGGGAGTCCCTTGGACTGCAAGGAGATCCAACCAGTCCATTCTGAAGGAGATCAGCCCTGGGATTTCTTTGGAAGGAATGATGCTAAAGCTGAAACTCCAGTACTTTGGCCACCTCATGTGAAGAGTTGACTCATTGGAAAAGACTCTGATGCTGGGAAGGATTGGGGGCAAGAGGAGAAGGGGATGACAGAGGATGAGATGGCTGGATGGCATCACTGACTCGATGGACGTGAGTCTGAGTGAACTCTGGGAGCTGGTGATGGACAGGGAGGCCTGGCGTGCTGCGATTCATGGGGTCGCAAAGAGTCAGACACGACTGAGCGACTGATCTGATCTGATCTGATTACTAAAAATGTTTTAAAATCTCAATTTTACAGGAAGAAAGAGGAAGAATCAGGAATGGTTTATCTTTTTTTTTTTTTTTTTTACAAGAAGTAATACAGACTTGCAGGAGTTGATATGGAGGTAAACCTGAAAATATTAAAGCAGTTGATATAGAGAAAGAACTATGTCTTCATAAAGCTTTTCCTGACTTATCTGGCTTTAAAATCAGTTTGTCTACTGACCTTCATCCTCTGTAGCATCTGCAATAGGGATGACTGCTTCAGTATCCTTTCTCTGTCCTGCTCCTCCCTGGCAAATTTGACATAGTCTCTACCAGATGCTTCTATTCCCTCTCAATCCAACCATATTTCTGCCTCCACCTCGCCATGGAAATTGTCCTCCCAGTGATTCCAGCGACCCTCTAATTGCCAAAACTTCCAAATACTTTTTACTCTTCATCCTGCTGGAACCCATTACCTAGCACAGGGCTTTGTACAGAATGGAACTCAGTAAATCTTTGCTGTTGAATGAGTTAATTTTCCTGTTGAATGAGTCTTTGACACAGGAGACAACCCCTGCCCTTTATAACCCCTCCCCTGTCTTCCCTTGGTTCACAGGCCCAGGTTCTCTCCTACCCTCTCTTCAGCCTTTTCGTGTACTCCTTTTCTTTTTGCTGCTTCAATATGATCCCACCTACAGAACCTCCCAAACTTGTTCTATGTAGTATTTCTGGACAGTAACTCATCTAGTCTGTTACCTTTAATTACTAAATATGGTCATTATATTTTTGGAAAGTAGAGAAAAATTCTTGAAACAAGATACAAAACTTTACATAGTTTTACAAGCTACAGTGAACTATGTTAACATTTTGGTGCATTTCCTTCAGTCTTTCTTCTGTATACATTTTTGTTGTTGTTGTTGAGAGTTATTAACTATATAGTACATGAGATATTGTCTCTTGTTTCTTTCTTTTATTATTACTTATTTCCATTATAAAATCTTTAATGAGTGAATTTTGTTAGCTGCATAACATTGTTTCAAGTACTATATTTAATTCCCTATTGGGGGGATACAAATTGATTTCAATGTTTCCTTCACTAGACTTTGAAGGACTGTGCCTTATTCATTTTTGTGTCCCCAATGTGAGCTTCCCTGGTGGCTCACTGGTAAAGAATCTGCCTGGCAATGCAGGAGATGTGGGTTCGATCCCAGGATCAGGAAGATCCCCTGGAGAAGGAACTGGCAACCCATTCCAGTATTCTTGGACTCCCTGATGGCACAGTTGGTAAAGAATCCACCTGCAATGCGGGAGACCAGAGTTTGATCTCTGGGTTGGGAAGATCCCCTGGAGAAGAGAAAGGCTGCCTACTCCAGTATTCTGGCCTGGAGAATTCCATGGACAAAGGAACCTGGTGGGCTACAGTCCTGCTGCTGCTGCTGCTAAGTCGCTTCAGTCGTGTCTGACTCTGTGCGACCCCATAGACGGCAGCCCACCAGGGTCCGCCGTCCCTGGGATTCTCCAGGAAAGAACACTGGAGTGGGTTGCCATTTCCTTCTCCAATGCATGAAAGTGAAAAGTGAAAGTGAAGTCGCTCAGTCGTGTCCAACTCTTAGTGACCCCATGGACTGCAGCCCACCAGGCTTCTCCGTCCATGGGATTTTCCAGGCAAGAGTACTGGAGTAGGGTGCCATTGCCTTCTCCGGGGCTACAGTCCATGGAGTTGCAAAAGAGTCAGACATGACTTAGCAACTAAACAACAACATCCACAAAGTACATTTTATATTGTGTGATCTAAACGAACTATAATTGTAAAGGCAGGGACTATATCTTATATACCTAATGTATCTTCAGTGACTAATGATTCATTTTTACCCTTTTGCATAAAAATCTGTAACACTGTCCTTAACTACAGACACTATTGCTCAAGGAATCCTGGTTAAATGCAGTTGCTTGCCAGACCCACAACTTTGATGGAGGGTCTTTAATGATCCAGAGAAGAACGAAGGGAGCATGTAAGACATTGTGTTTGATAGTTGCTAACTCAATGGTACCTGACTTTCTACTCAAACTAATGACTATTATCTTTCTTCCATTTTAAAAGAAATATGTACTCATTGTGGAAAAACAGATAAGAAAAAAGAAGAAAGAAGACAAAATGGCCATAGTTTTGCTATCTCCAAAATCAGTTTAGTTCAGTTGCTCACTCATGTCTGACTCTTTGTGACCCCATGGACTGCAGCACACCAGGCCTTCCTGTCCATCACCAACTCCCAGAGCTTACTCAAACTCATGTCCATTGAGTCAGTGATGCCATCCAGCCATCTCATCCTCTATCATCCCCTTTTTCTCCTGCCTTCTATCTTTCCCAGCATCAGGGTCTTTTCAAATGAGTCAGTTCTTCACATCAGGTAGCCAAAGTATTGCAGTTTCAGCTTCAGTATCAGTCCTTTCAATGAATATCCAGGAATACTGATTTCCTTTAAGATTGACTGGTTGGATCTCCTTGCAGTCCAAGAGACTCTCAAAGAATCTTCTCTAACACCACAGTTCAAAAGCATCAATTCGTCAGCGTTCAGTTTTCTCCATAGTCCAACTCTCACATCCATACATGACTACTGGAAAAACCATAGCTTTGACTAGATGGACCTTTGTTGGCAAAGTAATGTCTCTGCTTTTTAATATGCTATCTAGGTTGATCATAACTTTTCTTCCAAGGAGCAAGCGTCTTTTAATTCCGTGGCTGCAGTCACCATCTGCAGTGATTTTGGAGCCTCAAAAAATAAAGTCTGTCACTGTTTTCACTGTTCCCCATCTATTCACTATGAAGTGATGGGACCAGATGCCATGATCTTAGTTTTCTGAATGCTGAGTTTTAAGCCAACTTTTTCACTTTCCTCTTTCACTTTCATCAAGAGGCTCTTTAGTTCTTCTTCATTTTTTGCCCTAAGTGTGGTGTCATCTGCATATCTGAGGTTATTGATATTTCTCCCATCAATCTTGATTCCAGCTAATTACTTAATATTTTGGCATATTTCTCTTCAATCTTTTTCTTTGAATATATTTTTGTTTACTCATTTTCATTTTTAGAGGCTTGTCATTACAATGTATATAGTATTTTTCATTTTATTTAAAATTGTAACATAAACAATACTTATGTGTAAAAATTCTAAAATATTTCATTTAATAAATGCATCATAATTTATTTCAGTATATTATTGCTCTTGGATATTAGAATATTTCCTTTTCTTTTTTTGGTTGTTTTGAATAACATTGTGATGGACATCTTTATATAAAGTTTTTTATCTGTAGTTAGAATTATATCCTTAAGAAAGGAAAATGAGTGATTATCTCATTTTCTCCTAAACGGGGTTTACGTTTATACATTTTAAAGAAATACAATGTCAATTCATTCAGGAGACATATAAATATTTCATGTTTTAAATTATAAAGACAAATATATACCCCATTCCTACTTACTCCCCAAGCAATTTTTCAACAAATTTTTTGGCCGAATTCAGGGGTAGGTGTGTTAGGGTATGTCTGTGTGTGGCTCATGTGTGTTCTTAGAGTAGCAAAGAATCAAACTGACTGAACTTTTAATGTTCAATGTTTAAACTTTTCTGTGTGCATTTATGCCACCAAACCTAAAACCTCACCAAGCTCCTGGGAAACACCCTAGGCTGGAGTCAGAAGAATGGGCTTTGTAGCTTTGGCTTTCTTCTCAATTAACTCAGGGAGTATGGGCCAGTTATAGGACCATTCTCCGCTTCATTTTTGTCAATTGTAAAATAAGTGAACTGAATTAAATAGCTTCTTGGTAGATCCTGTGTTTCTGAGGTAAAATAATAACCACTTACAAGGTTTGCTTGGATAAATCGCTGATGGACAATCATTATCCAGTAAAACTTGTGAGAGAGTCTAAAATTGAAGGAAGAGTGTGTTAACATTTCAAAGACTATGTGACAATACATCTTAGTCAATATATAAATTGTGTCCTTTAAAAATGCAATTCCCTAATAATTTCCTTATTCCAATTACTCCCCTAGTAAGAGTAATTGTAAGATTATCATACACACATACTTGTTTGACAAACACTCTTAAATATCCTAACTGTAATTCAACTGAATCAACAATAATAAAGTCAGACATGCTGAAACCAAGGTACATTTTTGAAGGTGTGTATCTTTGTCTTAGTTATATCCTCAGTCTAATGCTTTTATTTTTTCCTGGAAAAATGATATCTCCTCTAATTTAGAAGCCATCACAACTAATTAACATAATAAGGTTTTAGAATTCCCTTATAAATCTTAAGTCTAGGTAGTGTTTGGGGATTTTTTTTCAAATGAGTAATTATCAAATCAAGTTTGGAAGTAAAGTTCTTGTTACTCTGTAGCCATGGAGCTTTATCACCACATTAGTGAAATGGTGACCGCAAATGACATTTAGCTCCTAGCTCTTGACAGCAAAAAAATCCATCCAAGTGGAGAGTCTGTTGGTGTCAGGAAATAGTTGATACTAACTTACCAGACTTAATAGTCCTGTATAACACCCCAAGTCTACAAAATGATATGCTCTAAATTGTGTTATGTTTGTATATATACGTGCATTTGTGCTTTAATGAAATGGTAACATTAGTAATAATTTCATAGAAAATTTTGGAGCCTGTCCGGTTATAAATACATTACACTTGAGATTGAAACAAGATAAATTCTTCTCTAGTTTTAAGCTTAAACACATATACCTCCGCAGGCTTAAGAAAAGTAGTCCGGCAGAACTGGCTGTAGTATGTCCAGTATTCACTGTCATTTTTGTACTTAAATTGTATTTCCATGTAAGTTAAAAATCTTTCTGGGCACTTGGAGACACAGATCTGTGAAATAAATACAGTGGTAGGAATTGAATTGAACAAACCAAGGAATTATCTGCAAGGTTAAACTTCTAAATTACCCATCACAATAAAAAAGCAAAGCACCAATTTCCATCTAAGAAACTTAAATCAATTTTCTAAACATATTGTAAAAAAATTAAATTTCATGTACCGGCTATCAACCTCTACTCCTTGCCCTTAGATGCTAATATGCTATTAAAACAATAAGATACTATACAATGACAAAATATTTTAACTTCTGATTTGATATAGTTGTAGATCTTCACACAGCTGTAAAAATAATAAATTCCATGTACCTTTCACCTAGTTTTGGCCAATGGTAATAATTCGCATAACCATAGCACAATATCACAACCAGGAACCTGGTATTGTTACAATCCACTAACCTTATTCAGTTTTTACCAGTTTTACAGGTGTTCATGTGTGTGTGTGTGTGCAATTTTATCACTTGTAGATGTGACATCATCCACAGGACAGAGAGGAACTTTTAATGAAATTTTTAATGATTTTCTGAATTAGTAGATAAGAGTTTAATCCAAGATTAATTTTGCCTGAGTAGTTTATACATTTTCAGGGTTAGAATCTTGCTTTCTTTCCTATGTATGAATAGAATGGTAATTAAAAATGCTCCAAACATTGATAACTTATGCCACTAAGAACTATCAAAACCAGTGAATTCTCAGAACATAATTGGGGGGTTTATTACCATAAGAAACTAACAAAATTAGGGATATTTGTGGTAATCAATCATTATTATTATCTTTTAGCAACACCAGTCAAATGTGGGCAGAGAGGTCACTGATGCAATTATCTTTAATGAACTTTAGGGGCCTATTAATACCAAATCAGATCACTGTGCTAGTCCACAGAGCTACTGTGGAGTGACTGCAATCCAATTAGTAACTCCACAGAGATAAAACACAATCAGGGAGGAGGCACTCTGTTTGTTTTGCTTTTGTATGTAATAAAAAACCAACGATCACATGATGTCATGAGAGTTGCAGTCAATTCTTGAACATTCTCTCCTCTACCTTCAGTTCCTCATTATGGAAGCCCTCTCAGCTCTGACTTGCTCCATCTCCCTACCATATTGTGATAACTATTCTCATTGGCCAGATTGTAGCTCAGCCCCCACTGGCAATTAGGTAAAAACACAGCTGCTAAGCTGATATCTCTTTCCTATCTTTTGGTCATGTTTCTGCTACATGAGGACATTTGGTATCAACCCCACAGCTAAGGTAGTAGATGGATAACTAAATGGGTACCTCAAGTGTCATAGTTAATATTGTTTTGTAGCAGCAGCATTCTAACTTCTTTTAGAAGTTTCTAAAAGGTAAACAACCCATCTCCATGTTCACAGCTCCAGATGTATTTTCTGTTTCTTAGTCTCTCCTACACACGTGCACACACACAAGTACATATACACATTCATGCACATCTAGAGGAAATAATGACAGTCTCACAAGTATCTTTCTATGAAAACTGAAGAACTGTTGACGGACATTCACAGCATCCAACATGCTCACATTTTGGGGAAGAAGGCTGAGGTCACTGTCAATACAAATGTTCAAAGTTTACCCTGATTGGAGTTAAACTAAAAAAAAACCGTTAACATGTTTGGAGCTAAGTCACAGACGTTTACACTTTGGCAATTTACTTATAAGACTCTGGAAGATAACTGAACTAGCCCATTGTTTGATACACTTAAATGGATTTATAAAGTAAAAACTGAATGTATTAATGCCTTCACTGGCTTTAAATGATGGTAGGAACTACTGAGCTGAGGCCATGATGATTTCTGCATTTATAAACACACACACATACAATGTATACTAGACACATAAAAGTATGGTGTATGCAACATGTGGACTTCCAAGGTGGCTCAGTGGTAAAGAATCTGCCTGCCAATACAGGAGATGTCAGTTCAATCCTTGGGTTGATCAATTCCTGGAGGAGGAAGTGGCAACCCACTCCAGTATTCTTGCCTGAAAAAATCCCATGGACAGAGGAACCCGCAGGCTACAGTCCATGGGGTTCTCAAAGAGTCAGACACAGCCGAGCAACTGAGCAAACATGCAACATATAAAAGAGTGTAATTTAAATGTTAAAAAATGTTTTGTTAAAGAGACATCAAATTTCATTCCAAACATAAAGGAGCTGTTAAAAAACAATATAGCAACTGCTCTTTACTCTCTCGCTATCGGACATGTTTGTTCACTATAAATACAATGCTGATTAGTAGCAATCAACATATAATTAGCCAAAAATGAAGGTGAGGTTGGATAGCCTAATTGATCAAGGTTTGTCCTTAAATGCTTATGACACATGTCTGGACCATGCTGCAGTTAACAAAATATAATGCATAAAATCAGTAGATGCATTATTACCTGGCAGACTGAGAGCAATTCTGTATTATTGGCATCTGATATATATTCTGACTCAGTTCTGATTCTTTGTATAACCACAAAGGGGCACCTTGAATATAGTTCTTCATCATTATTTTTACATATTCTGTTCATATGCAATTAACACTCTAATATAAATTAGGATTTGGTGAGCGGAAGAGAAGGTTACACTGAAGGTTAAAACAGTACAGTTCCAATGAAGAAAGGATCTAGTAACTGAAATGTTTAACAAAAAGCATAGTGTGGAAGGATTTTTTGTTTCATCGTGAGAATGATGGATTTGTATAGTATAGTGGAAGATTTTCTAGACTGGGAATAGTAAAATATTAATTCTATCATTCATTTATTTACTCTTTAATTCAACAAATATTTATCAGTCACCTACTCTGAGCCTGTTCTAGGCACTGGGGACACAGCAGTGAACAAAAGAGATAAAAATCCCTACCCGCAGTTTACATTCTAGTAGGAAGAGATGGGTAATAACAAATAAGTAAAATTGTTTGCTGTAAGTATTCTTGCCTGGAGAATCCCATCAACAGAGGAGCCTGGCAGGCTACAGTCCATGGGGGAGATGACTGAGTGACTAAGCACTCAAGATGATAGTAGCTGTTATAGAGAAAAATAAGGCTAGAAAGGCCAGATGAGGAAAGGAACCAGGATGGGATTATAACTTTAAACAGCTAGTCAAAGGGAGGTGTCACTGAAAAGGTAATATGTGAGGAAGACTTGAAGACTAGTGATCAAACTGTAGTCATCTGGAGAAAGAGGAGGCTAGGCAGGGAGAACAGCAAAGTCTAGGTGCTTCCTTGGATCCTTTGAAGACAATGGATGGTCACTATGACCTGAGTGCAGTGAGTGAGCAGAGGGAGAAACAGAGCAAATGTGGTCAGAGTCAGGCATGCAGTGAAGGACCTTGGAGGACATTGTTAGGACTTTGGCTTTTAATATGAGTAACTTGGGAAGCTATTGAGGGAAAGGGGCCTGAGCGAAGGAGGGATATAATGTGACTGATATTTAACAGGATCACACTGGCTGCTGAGTGGAGAAGAGACTAGGGGACTGGAGGCAGGGGCAAGAATAGAGGCAGAGAGACCAGTCAGGGGTCACTGAAACAATATACTGGCTCCTTGAAAAGAGGAGGAGATGGTTAAAAGTAATTTGGTCCTGGGAATATTTTGAATGGAGACCAGAGGAATTAGCTCACAGCTCAAATATGAGTACATGAGATAAGAGGGATCAAGGGTGATTCCATGGTTTTAGAGTTGGCCTTAACTGAAAAAGAAAAGACTGTTGGAGGTGGGGGAACAATTTTAGGGATAAAGTCAGAGACTTTCGGGGATTGAGTTTGGACATGTTAAATTTGAGATGCCAACTAAATATCCATGTAGAGACATGACATAGGTGGTTGGATAAAAAGAACTGGAGTGCTGGGAATATACATATATAAACTAGGAAGGGCAGTATATAGATGGTAGTAAAACCAAAAGACTAGGTGTGATCACCAAAGGGGTAAATATATATTTTGAAGAGGGCTAAGCCTGGTGGAGGAGGAAACTCCAGTGTTTACAAGGTGCTGGGAAGATGAGGAGAAACCATCAAAGAACACTGAGAGGGAGGATCCAGAGAATTAAGAGGAAAGAGAATGCTATGTCCTAGGAGCCAAGTGAAGAAAGTACTTTAAGGAAGAGGGATTGATTAAACAATACTGTTGGATCAAGTAAATATGGATAGAGAATTGACCATTGGTTTAAATATATGGAGATCAATGGTATCATTTGGAGAAAATGGAGTGAGAATAAAAGCCTGAATGCATGTAAGAAGAGAAGATTCAGACACATTGGATATAAATTATTCTTTTGAGGAATTTTACAAAAAAAGAAGCGCAAAGACATGAAGCAGTAAACTGTAAGGGGATATGGGATCAAGGAGAAAACTTTTTAATATGGAAGAAATAACAGCATGTTTTTCTTCTGATGGGGATGATTTAGTAGAGAAGGAAAATGGTAATAAAAAAATAATGGAAGATTTCTGGAGCTGTATGCTGGAGTTTGTAAGTGAGGATAAGATATAATGTACAAGCAGATGGGCTGGCCTTGGGCACACAGGCTGATCCTCCAGAGAAGAGCAGGGAAGGCAGAGTAAATACATGAACACAGATAATGGCAGGAAGGTCAGTGTGGGAACCTGTAAAAGTTGTCTACTGAATGCTGATATTTTCACAGGGAAATAGGAAGCCAAGTCAAAGGCTGATAGAGACTGGGAAGGAGGGCTTGGAGGTTTGTGATGAGAGGAAAAGGTGTAAAATTGTTTTCTAGCAGAGTAGCTAGTGAATGGACAAAGGGTCTCTTGTGTGATTAAGGGACAGCATTGAGGGGCCCCTGGAGGTTAACAGCCCTCAATTTAATGGACTGTTGTGTGTGTTTTCTGCAAGAACACACTACTGCCTAGGTTGAGGCATGGAGTAGGTAGAAAGCTGCATTTAGTCATGAATGAGTTTTTGCCAGGGAAGTACAACTAAATGAGAGGGGGAAAAAGAATTGAGGGTTTATATAAGGCTGTGATTCAAAAATTCTTTTCAAAATTTTATTGAAGTATAGTTGTTTTACAATGTTGTGTTACTGTCTGGTGTACAGTTCAGTTCAGTTGCTAAGTCGTGTCTGACTCTTTGTGACCCCATAAACCACAGCATACCAGGCCTCCCTGTCCGTCACCAACTCCCAGAGTCCACTCAAACTCATGTCCACTGAGTCAGTGATGCCATCCAACCATCTCATGCTCTGTCATCCCCTTCTCCTCCCACCTTCAATCTTTCCCAGCATTAGGGTCTTTTCAAGTGAGTCAGTTCTTCGCATCAGGTGGCCAAACTACTGGAGTTTCAGCTTCAGCATCAGTCTTTCCAATGAATATTCATGATTGATTTCCTTTATGATTGACTGGTTGGATCTCCTTGCAGTCCAAGGGACTCTCAAAGAGTCTTCTCTAACACCCCAGTTCAAAAGCATCAATTCTTCGGGACTCACCTTTCTATATAGTCCAACTCTCAACATCCATACATGACTATTGGAAAATCATAGCTTTGACTAAACGGACCCTGGTTGGCAAAATAATGTCTCTGCTTTTTAATATGCTAGACAAAGTTGGTCATACCTTTTCTTCAAAGGAGCAAGATCTTTTAATTTCATGTCTGCAGTCACCATCTGCACTGATTTTGGAGCCCAAAAACATAAAGTATGTCACCGTTTCCCCATCTATTTGCCATGAAGTGATAGGACCAGATGCCATGATCTTAGGTTTTTGAATGTTGAGTTTTAAGCCAACTTTTTCACTCTCCTCTTTCACTTTCATCAAGAGTCTCTTTAATTCTTCGCTTTCTGCCATAAGGGTGATGTCATCTGCATATCTAAGGTTATTGATATTTCTCCCAGAAATCAACCTTGTGCTTCATCCAGTCCAGCTTGTGCTTCATCCAGTCCAGCGTTTCTCATGATGTACTCTGCATATAAGTTATATAAGCAGGGTGACAATGTACAGCCTTGACATACTCCTTCCCCAATTTGGAACCAGTCTGCTGTTCCATGTCTGGTTCTAACTATTGCTTCTTGACCTGCATACAGATTTCTGAGGAGGCAGGTCAGGTGGTCTGGTGTTCCAACCTGTTGATCTCTGGTTCCTCTGCCTTTTCTAAATCTAGCTTGAACATCTGGAAGTTCATGATTCATGTACTGTTGAAGCCTGGCCTGGAGAATTTTGAGCATTACTTTGCTAGCATGCGAGATGAGTACAATTGTGTGATAGTTTGAGCACTCTTTGGCATTGCCTTTCTTTGGGATTGAAATGAAAACTGACCTTTTCAAGTCTTGTGGCCACTACTGAGTTTTCCAAATTTGCTGGCAAACTGAGTGCAGCACTTTTACAGCATCATCTTTTAGGATTTGAAATAGCTCAACTGGAATTCCATCACCTCCACTAACTTTGTTTATGGTGATGCTTCCTAAGGCCCACGTGACTTTACATTCCAGGATGTCTGGGTCTAGGTGAGTGATCACATCATCATGATTATCTGGGTCGTGAAGATCTTTTTTGTACAGTTCTTCTTTGTATTCTTGCCACCTCTTAATATCTTCTGCTTCTGTTAGTTGCATACCATTTATGTCCTTTATTGAGCCCATCTTAGCATGAAATGTTCCCTTGGTATCTCTAATTTTCTTGAAGAGACAGCTAGTCTTTCCCATTCTATTGCTTTCCTCTACTTCTTTGCATTGATCACTGAGGAAGGCTTTCTTATCTCTCCTTGCTATTCTTTGGAATTCTGCATTCAAATGGGTATATCTTTCCTTTTCTCCTTTGCCTTTCGCTTCTCTTTTCATAGCTGTTTGAAAGGCCTCCTCAGACAACCATTTTGCCTTTCTGCATTTCTTTTTCATGGGGATGGTCTTGATCACTGCCTCCTGTACAATGTCATGAACCTCCGTCCATAGTTCTTCAGGCACTCTGTCCATCAGATCTGATCCCTTGAATCTATTTCTCACTTCCACTGTATAATCGTAAGGGATTAGATTTAGGTCATACCTAAATGGTCTAGTGGTTTCCTCTACTTTCTTCAATTTAAGTCTGAATTTGGCAATAAGGAGTTCATGATCTGAGCCACAGTCAGCTCCCGGTCTTGTTTTTGCTGACTGTATGGAGCTTCCCCAAATTTGGCAGCAAAGAATATAATCAATCTGATTTTGGTATTGACTATCTGGTGATGTCCATGTGTAGAGTCTTCTCTTATGTTGTTGGAAGAGGGTGTTTGCTATGACCAGTGTGTTCTCTTGGCAAAGCTCTATTAGCCTTTGCCCTGCTTCATTCTGTACTCCAAGGCCAAATTTGCCTGTCACTCCAGGTGTTTCTTGACTTCCTACTTTTGCATTCCAGTTCCCTACAATGAAAAGGACATTTTTTGTGTGTGTAAGTTCTAGAAGGTCTTGTAGGTCCTCATAGAACCGTTGAACTTTAGCTTCTTCAGCATTACTGGTCAGGGCAGACTTGGATTACTGTGATATTGAATGGCTTGCCTTGGAAATGAACAGAGATCATTCTGTTGTTTTTGAGATTGCCTCCAAGTACTGCATTTTGGACTCTTTTGTTGACTATGATGGCTACTCCATTTCTTTAAGGGATTTTTGCCCACAGTAATAGATATAATGGTCATCTGAGTTAAATTCACCCATTCCAGTCCATTTTAGTTCACCGATTCCTAAAATGTTGATGTTCACTCTTGCCATCTCCTTTTTGACCCCTTCCAATTTGCCTTCATTCATGGACCTAACATTCCAGGTTTCTATGAAATGTTGCTCTTTACAACATCGGACTTTACTTCCATCACCAGTCACATCCACAACTGGGTGTTGTTTTTACTTTGGCTGGTGTACAGCAAAGTGATGTTATATATATATATATATATATATATATATATATATATATATACACGCTTTTCCATTGTACTTTATTAAAAGATATTGAATATAGTTCCCTGTACTAAACAGGGAACCTGTCTATATAGAACACTGTTTATCTATTTTATATATAGTAGTATTTATCTGCTAGTCCAAAACTCATAATTTATCTCTCTTCTCCCTTCCTCTTTGGTAACCATAAACTTGTTTTCTATGTCTGTGAGTTTGTTTCTGATTTGTAAATAAGTTCATTGGTATCATTTTTCAGATTCCTCATATAAGTGATAATCATACAGTATTTGTCTTTCTCTGTCTGACTTATTTCACTCTAGCAGTGGCCTCCAAGTTGCTGCAAATGGCATTATTTCATTCTTTTTATGGCTGAGTCATATTTCATTATATATATGTACCACATCTTCTTTAACCATTCATCTGTTAATGGACATTTAGGTTGCTTCCATGTGTTGGCTATTGTAAATCATGCTGCTATGAACACCTAGGAGCATGTATCTTTCCAAATTAAGAGTTTTCTCTGGATTTATACTCAGGAGTGGAGTTGCTGAATCACATGGTAGCTCTGTCTTTAGTTTTTTAAGAAACCTCCATACTGGTTTCCATACCTGCTGCACCAATTTACATCACCACAAATAATGTATGAAGAAGTGAAGTCACTTAGTCGTGTCCGACTCTGCGACCCCATGGACTGTAGCCTACCAGGCGCCTCTGTCCATGGGATTTTTCAGGCAGTAGTACTGGGGTGGATTGCCATTTCCTTCTCCAGGGTATCTTTCCAACCCAGGGATAGAACCTGGGTCTCTTGCATTGTAGACAGACGCTTTACCGTATGAGGGTTCTATAAAGGAGTGATTTTCAAGAGGGACCATTTTAAACCAAGAGTTTAAATCATATAAAGAAGGAGATGGAAAGATGATAGAACTGAGGGAAACTTTGAAGGGCATCAGGTCAGTGGTTTGTAGGTCCCAGTGAGGTAGAAGAATAACTGGAGTTGAAATATTAGAGGGACTGAAATGATTAGACAGTATGATGTTTGAAATTAAGGGTGGTAATTATTGGTACTGACAAGAGCGAGGATTTGACCTTGGGGGTGAGTGGCTGTGATAAATACAAGGTTCTGTGGTAGAGGTGGTCACAGAACTAAGATGTTAATACCCCAAGATGGCTTAAATCTCAGCAGGAAATAAGATATCAAAAGTCTTTGAGGGACATGAGGAGGAAAGCAGGCAGATTTTCTAGAGAAGACCTTTGGCTGTGGTTTACTTGCACAAGGAACCAGGAGGAAGCAAATAAGTCAAAATCCTACTGAGTTTTTAAGGTAGTTGTACTGCTAAATTCATGACCTAGCCTGAAAAGGCATTTGACTGTTAAAATAATCTTTGACATGATAAACTTGTACAACAGGAAGAGAGTTTCAAAGCCACGTGGCCTTTAAGAGGGCATATTTCCAGTGTTCAGCAATGGTATGGCCTGAGGTTGACAGACAGGAAATAACCTTCCAGTTTGTTGAGCGAAGGATCACAGGATTATAGATAAGGAACTTCCTTCAGAGAACACAATCCAAAGACAATAAAAGAATGTGGGGAACACATGTATACCTGTGGCGGATTCATTTTGATATTTGGCAAAACTAATACAATTATGTAAAGTTTAAAAATAAAATAAAATTAAAAAATAAATAAATAAAAAATAAATACAGAGACATGTACAAATAGAAATAAAATATTATGCATCAATTAAAAAAAAAAAAAAGACTGTTCTTGTGCTATGCACTAAAGGCCACTGTGCACTTACACCTCCTCCCTTTCTGAATGGGAGTTTGTATTCTAACTTCCCTAGCCCTGTTCCCCATTGTGCATTTAGTGTCAAGACCTGATGGACAGACTATCCATCATCCACAGATCCTAGACTGTGGGTTGAAGTTCAGTACCACACAGGACTCTGAGTTGTCTCCCTTGGGAAGAAGGGTCCTCTAGAGGACAGATGGATAGACTATAGAAAACGAAAGGAACTGCCCATTGATATCTGTGCCTCTTGTTTCATTTCTTCATGGGACATAAGAGGCTGCTCAGTCCACAATTACATTGCTTTATTTCTTCTTTCCTTCCTTCTTGCATCTCAGGGTGAACATTTAAAACTTATAAGTTTATGGTATTTGAGTAGAAATACAATGTGTGACCCAACTGATCCAAGGCTTAGAACAGGGGTGCTTTATTCAGCTTTTTGCCTCCTTCTGGCAACTGGATGCTGCTGCTGCTGCTGAGGCCTTAAGGGATGACAGAGTCACCAGATGAAGGAGCCTGAAAGAGAGCCGCCCACTGACTGCAAACACCACCTTATACTATTATATGGCCAAAAAGAAACTACTGTGTTCAGTCACTGAAAAACTGAAGTTTATTAGTTACAACAGATGGCTTTATTCTTCCTAATACTAATCTTGAGAAAAATATCTCTACTCTATACTGCAGTTTATTCATTTATAAAAATAGGTGGTTGGACAAGATAATCACTGAGGTTCCTAGTGATACTAAATGATTAATTCCTGTTTTTATTGTATATGAACAAACATGAGATTATACTTCTGTCTTGTCACCTTCCATAAATTCATCATTAATCACACACATCCAGAATTCAAATAGAGTTTCTCAGTTCTGTCATCCAAGAATGTTCAAAATTGCTAAAACCAGTGAGGCATATTGTTTGCCTTACCTGTGTGGTAGGGCACTGTAGGTTTACCACCACGGAGGGACTGGTACAGGTGAGCAGGTTAAAGTAAAACAAAATGGACTTGTTCCTAAAAAACAACATAATATTTTTTAGTGACTGTGGAAATATTTCATATCATTTCATATCATTGGGTATACTTTAATATAACATGACCTTTAAAAATCTGCTTCATTTCCTCTAGAAAGTTGCAACATATTCCCCAAATTCCCATCAAGTGGCCTAACACTTAAAGTAGCTTTTGGTAATAGTAAAAAGTCAAAATAATCAAATTGTTCATCAACAGGGGATTGGTTCAATAAAGAACTCCACATCTATAAAGTAAAAGATCATACTACCATTGAAAATAATGTTGAAAAATATTTAATGGATGAATTTAAGAAGCAGGTTACTAAAGAGTATCAAAATATGATTTAATTTTGTAAAAACAGTTATAACACATTATATGCAGAAACAAATGATTATATCTGAATGGTGGCATTATATTTGTTTAGATAATTTTGTATTTTATGGGTTTCATGAGATAAACATGTATTATTTCAGTGATCTGAAAAAAGGTAAATTTAGTTATATTTTCCCTTTGTTTAAAATTATGTTCAGGGGCATAGTGGTGGGATAACTTGACATTTATTATTGGGGATCTTCCCTCGTGGCTCAGATGGTAAAGAATCTGCCTGCAATGCTGGAGACCTGGGTTCAATCCTCGGGGTGGGAAGATTCCCCTGGAGAAGGGAATGGCAACCCACTCCCGTAATTCTTGCCTGGAGAATTCCATGGACAGAGGATCCTGGCAGGCTACAGTCCATGGAGTCACAAAGAGTCGGACACAACTGAATGACTAACACACACACCACACACACACTTCACTAACAATAGTGATGACCTTGCCATTTGGCAAGCCACGTTTCTCCTTTAAATCTCAATTTCCTCAGCAGTAAAATGGGGATAATACCAGCCTGACCTGCTGAACAGTGGTGTTGGGAGGACATAGGAAATGTGTGGTGGGCTCAAGACAAATGGCTGTCTAACTTTAGTATGCATCAGTGAACCTTGGGGTGTGTGTTGAAAACTGTGATTCCTGACTCCTTCTCAACCCTTCAGAGCCCAGACCCTAGGAATTCACATTTCCCCCTGTGATCCCCAACTGATCCAGATACAGGTGGTCTATAAATAATATCTTGAGAGAACATAGCCATATACATTCAAGAGGAATGTTTCCAGAACTTTGTAAAGTCCCAAGTTAACATGACTACATATACAACATAAAATGTATAATAGGCTGTTGAGTTATATTTTTCCTGCTGACTCACAATCACCAAGTAGGATCTGAATCTAGAAACAAAAAAAGCTCTCCACATAAAATGTGGGCTAGATCCTTGCATCACTTCTGCTGCTTCTTGCTCATGTCTTCCTAAGCAAAAGATGAGTGAGGGAGGTGATTGGAGACAGTGGAACTGGCAGGATACAGTCATCAGAGCTCAGAGGATTTTTTCTCCCATCCTCATTGAAAGGGTGGATTATTTCTTCTGGGTTTCAAACCACAAAGGCTCTGAGAGAATCTCTCAGAGACAGAGGGTGTCCCAGTTGGTTCTAGAGGTAAAGAACCCACCTGCCAACGCCAAAGACATAAGAGATTTGTGTTCGATCCTGGGGTTGGGAAGATCTCCTGGAGGAATATATGACCCACTCCAGTATTCTTGCCTGAAGAATCCCATGGACAGAGGAGCTTGGCAAGCTAGTCCCAGGCTATAGCTGGGACAGTATGGCAGGCTGCCACAAAGTCTCAAAGGGTCAGACGTGACTAAAGCGACTGAGCACACATGGACATGGGAAGGGCAGACCAGCATCTCGGTTTCCAGCTGGATACTGCTTTGTGTGGCAGACTTACTACAGCCCTCTGCCCATTTTAGCAGAGAAATGTGAGACCCAGAAACCACAAGAGAGTGGAAATAAACCAATGGTGCAGATGGAGGACAGCACTGAAGCAGTCTGTCATGGGAGTGTATGGAGCCAAGGAAATGGGCTTGCATCTTCCTGGTGGTACATCACCTGATAAGAGACTGGAGATGAATCACTAGGGATGGAGCTGAAGGGGTTTGGTGGAGAGAAAGCCAAAACTCATTTCTCAGATCAAAAGACTAGTCAGTAAGGACTTCCCCAGAGAATTTCCACTTTCACACCATGAGAGAGCCAGGCTTTGTCAAGGAGAGATTTTATGGATAGTCAGTTACATCTTAGTTTCAGTAGCAACAAACATGTGGGACTAGGGTACTGGCCAGGAAAGCAACAGACACTCTTTCTCCTTCTATACGTCACAACACAAAGAGCTAAAACCAGGAGGGAGGGAAGAGAAGGAAAATAACAAAACAGGTCCACTCGTAAGTTCTCTTGCAGAGTTCAAACCTGAGCTGGGGAATTGGAAGAGATGGATTCAAATTTTAAATTGGACTACACTGAACTTTTTAACAGAAAGTGTTTAGAAAGCTATGGAAGATACCCAAGATGCCAAAACAAGAAGAAAAGAAATTTGAAAGAACATTATTGAAGGCAATAATAAGGGGGAAATAAACCCACTTCCGGAGAAGGCAATGGCACCCCACTCCAGTACTCTTGCCTGGAAAAGCCCATGGATGGAGGAGCCTGGTGGGCTATAGTCCATGGGGTCGCTAAGAGTTGGACACGACTGAGCGACTTCACTTTCACTTTTCACTTTCATGCATTGGAGGAGGAAATGGCAACCCACTCCAGTGTTCTTGCCTGGAGAGTCCCAGGGACGGGGGAGCCTGTTGGGCTGCTGTCTATGGGGTCGCACAGAGTGGGACACGACTGCCGCGACTTAGTAGCAGCAGCAGCAGCAAACCCACTTCATGTTTGTAATCCCATTGAGTTCTGATGGCTCAAGAATCTGGCTAGAAATGCCGGCACAGTATGCACAAGGCTACTTAAAGATTCCACAAGAGTGAATTTGGCTCTTTCACCACACAGGCCGCTATACATTCTACACAGTCTTATGGTGCACGTGACTCAAATTTGTACCTAAGTGAATAAATAAATTATTGCATGTCATGCATGGATCATTGGAGTCCCTTAGGAGTAGTTAAAAGGCTGAATGGTAAGTCAGCAAGTGTCAAGAGTCCACCGCAGGTAAAACTGACTTATAAACTGCAAAATGCTGCATAAACTCAAGTTATTTGCCAGATTATGCAATCCTCAAGGGTAAAGTTTGTACCTTATTCATGTTTATATCCATCTACTTTCCCAACACTTAGCCTAGTACTTGGCCCATTCCAGGCACTCATCAGATGTTGCAGAATGAATGAGATCAATTTCAGAATAAGTTTCTCAGTATCTTAGAATCCTCCTTAGTTTTTTGCACACATCTGTACTCATTCTGTCAAAGCCTGCCTGATATCCTTTAATGTCAGTGGTCCTCAGATTCCTTACATACAAATCTGCGGCCCCATGAACTGTATAGCCCGCCAAGCTCCTCTGTCCATGGGATTTCCCAGGCAAGAATACTGGAATGGGTAGTCACTTCCTTCTCCAGGGGATCTTTCAAACCTAGGTATGGAACCTGGGCCTCCTGCATTGCAGGACGATTCTTTACCATCTGAGGCATCAGGGAAGCCAAATGGTAATGATTGGAGAGGAATAATTCTGCAAAAGTGATTAAGGAAGTAACTCATTATTTAACTTGAATTATATTTCCACCATAAATATAAGAAGGGCTTCCCTGGTGGCTCAGAGGTTAAAGCATCTGCCTGCAATGCAGGAGACCTGGGTTCGATCCCTGGGTTGGGAAGATTCCCCTGGAGAGGAAATGGCAACCCACTCCAGTATTCTTGCCTGGAGAATCCCATGGATGGAGGAGCCAGGTGGGCTACAGTCCATGGGGTTGCAAAGAGTCGGACACGACTGAGCAACTTCACTTTCACTTTCATATTTCCACCATGAAACAATAAAATAGAACCAACTACAAACTACTAGTTCAAGATGAGGTTATATGCACTTAAGCCCATCTCTTTTCCTTCATGAGACACATGAAATAGAAAAATAAAAATACAGAAAGGGATAAACACTGCCATACCAGCTAAGGATGTGCAGGATGGGATCTTCTCACAATTGCACATGAGAGGTCAATCATTTCTGGAAGATGAAGAGCATATGAGAGTGTGTTGAGTGATGAATGCACTATAGAAAAGCTACAAAAAGGGTAGGATATATGTCCAACCTAGATAGCATATCAAAAGCAGAGACATTACTTTGCCAACAAAGGTCCGTCTAGTCAAGGCTATGGTTTTTCCATTAGTCATGTATGGATGTGAGAGTTGGACTGTGAAGAAGGCTGAGCGCCAAAGAATTGATGCTTTTGAACTGTGGTGTTGAAGACTCTTGAGAGTCCCTTGGACTGCAAGGAGATCCAACCAGTCCATTCTGAAGGAGATCAACCCTGGGATTTCTTTGGAAGGAATGATGCTAAAGCTGAAACTCCAGTACTTTGGCCACCTCATGCGAAGAGTTGACTCATTGGAAAAGACTCTGATGCTGGGAGGGATTGGGGGCAGGAGGAGAAAGGATAAGATGAGTTGGCTGGATGGCCTCACTGACTCGATGGACGTGAGTCTGAGTGAACTCTGGGAGTTGGTGATGGACAGGGAGGCTTGGCGTGCTGCGATTCATGGAGTCGCAAAGAGTCGGACATGACTGAGCGACTGAACTGAACTGAACTGATGATATGCCTGTTAGAAAGCATGATACATTCTGGACTCAAAAATGAGAAATGTGGCCAAAAGTGAGAAGATTAATTAAAGGTTTATATACAGGTCTACAGCACAAATCAGCACCTCTGTGCTCCCCCCATAGTCCTACACTTAAGACTTCTAGGATCCAGGAAAAACAGGCAAAAACAAAGGCCTCTTTTGTTGAATGATAGCAAGGGCCTTTGTGAAATTGGATACCCCGGTCTACAATCCTTCCTACTCTGGCATTTTAAAAGTCCATGTCTGACAGTCAGTTTCCCACCAGTTCATGTGGTAGTGAAATGTAATAGCTAATACAGTGTTCCTATCCCATACTAGGCAGAGGTCTCCTTGGAAAAACTGACCCAGTGACACAGCAGCTGAGCAAATTCACACAAGTGACCCAATTCTTTCTATAGTAAAAATGGATTACCAAGTAGCATCAGGAATTTAAGAGAAATCAGAAAATGAAAGGAAAGACTAAAATAAACAAACAAAAAGCAATGCTGGATAAAATAAAAATAATTCAGAGCATAGAAGGGACCTTTAAAAAACAGTATTTTCAGAGAGATTCAATCAGATTATTCATAAATAAAAATACTATGTTATTATAAACAATTAGAAAACAAGAGGGCTTTAAGAGACTAAAATAATGATTAACAAAATCTAAAAATCAAAGGCAGAACTGGAAAAAATTTGACAAAATCTTCTAGAATACAGAATAAAAAGTCATAAATGGGAAATATAAGGGGGAAAAAAAAGGTATTGAGACTAATCAAAGCGGTCCAAGTTACAAATAATAGAGTTCCAAAAGGACAGCCAATAAAATGGAAAGAATGAAAACAGAAAAGAAATAACAGAAGAAAATTTTTCAGAGGAAAAATTTTTCTAAAGAACTTTTAGAAAAAGTTTTCTAAAGAACTGAAAACTGAAAACTTTTAGAAAAAATTTTCTAAAGAACTGAGTCACAGTTCTTTAGAATTAAAGGACCCATCAAAGACTAGACAAAAAGATTGTTTTTTAAGTAAGACCTACATTGAATTGTAAGATTTCAGAACATCAAAAATAAATAATTTTAAATGCTTTCCCAAAGGAAAAATCTTTCAAAACAGAAAAAATGATTTCACCACAAGGTTTGTGAATCAGACTAACATTAGACAGACTGGATGCCAAAAACAACAGAATAACATCTTAAAATTTCTGACAGGAATTGTCTTTCAAGATACATCTCTAAAGCTCGACCATCAATCAATTGTAAAGAGGGAGAAGAAAAACATTTCCAAGGATTTATCTTTCTATGCTTTCTTGTCTTATGAAGATAGTCAAGAATGTTCTCCATCAAAACAAGAGTGTCAACAAAGAAAAAAGACAAGCTGGGATACAGAAAAAAGTTCATGGCACAAATTCAGGCTAAAAAAATCCTTCTGTAAATCTAAAGTTAACTGAGCATTCTTTTATTTGCTAAGTCTAGCAGTAGGGTCCAATCTAATGAGGTAGATAAGTCTCAGAATTAAAGCTATGCATTGAGCCTAAAATTTGCCTGGTGCTGAGTAGAACAAAAAGCAGAAACTCTGCAAGGTAGGTGTTCAGAGAAGAGGGAGCCCTTAAAAAATAGTGGGGTTGGAAAGGCAGAAAAACTCTTGTCCTGATAGAGACTGTCCAAGAAAACTTGCTGGCTAATAAAACATTATACAAGAATGTCATTACTCTAAGTCGAAATACACTAAAATGCAGAATGATGCTAAGCTGCAAATAAAGTGTAAAATTTGGCTTTGGTATCAAGGACACAGTAGAAATGAAAATGTAATGGCCAGACAGTGAATAAACTTTAAATAGCTATTAAAAAGTACAAGTCTTATTTCAAAAACTTTTAGAGTCAATCTACCAATAGAATATGAACGATTCTGATGAAGTTGCAGAATTGAACTTTATTACAAACTCAATCAGGTAAAGGGTAAGCACAGAAAGAGAAATGTTCACAGCAGCACTATTCACAATAACCACGACATGGAAGCAACCTAAATGTACATCAACAGAGGAACAGATGAAGAAGATGTGGTGTGTGTATACAGTGGAATATTAGCCATAAAAAGAATGAAATAATGCCATTTGTAGCTATATAGATGGACCTAGAGATTCTCATATTGAGTAAAGTAAGTCAGACAGAGAAATACAAATACTATATAATGTATCACTTACATGTGGAATTCTAAGAAATGAATTTATCTACAAAACAGAAATAGAGATACAGATGTAGAAAACAAACATGGTTACCAGAAGATAGGAGGGGGAAGAAGGGATAAATTGGGAGATTAGGATTGATTATAAAACTGATAACTAATAAACACATTACATAGCACAGGGAACTTTACTCAACACTCTGTAATGGCCTATATGGGAAAAGAATCTAAAAAGAATGGATATATGTGTGTGTGTGTGTATATATATATATATGTATATCAATAACCTCAGATATGCAGATGATACCACCCTTATGGCAGAAAGTGAAGAGGAACTCGAAAGCCTCTTAATGAAAGTGAAAGTGGAGAGTGAAAAAGTTGGCTTAAAGCTCAACATTCAGAAAATGATGATCATGGCATCCGGTCCCATCACTTCATGGGAAATAGATGGGGAAACAGTGGAAACAGTGTCTGACTTTATTTTTCTGGGCTCCAAAATCACTGCAGATGGTGACTGCAGCCATGAAATTAAAAGACACTTACTCCTTGGAAGGAAAGTTATGACCAACCTAGATAGCATATTCAAAAGCAGAGACATTACTTTGCCAACAAAGGTTTGTCTAGTCAAGGCTATGCTTTTTCCTGTGGTCATGTATGGATGTGAGAATTGGACTGTGAAGAAGGCTGAGCGCTGAAGAATTGATGCTTTTGAACTGTGGTGTTGGAGAAGACTCTTGAGAGTCCCTTGGACTGCAAGGAGATCCAACCAGTCCATTCTGAAGGAGATCAGCCCTGGGATTTCTTTGGAAGGAATGATGCTAAAGCTGAAACTCCAGTACTTTGGCCACCTCATGTGAAGAGTTGACTCATTGGAAAAGACTCTGATACTGGGAAGGATTGGGGGCAAGAGGAGAAGGGGACGACAGAGGATTAGATGGCTGGATGGCATCGCTGACTCGATGGACGTGAGTCTGAGTGAACTCCGGGAATTGGTGATGGACAGGGAGGCCTGGCGTGCTGCAATTCATGGGGTCGCAAAGAGTCGGACACGACTGAGCGACTGATCTGATATATATATATATAACTGATTCACTTTCCTGTACACTTGAAATTAATATATCATTGCAAATCAAGTATACTCCAATAAAAATTTAAAAAAAATAAAATAGAAATAGGAATGGAAAAGAAAGATGGAGAATGGTAGTGGGGATAATACCCTCTTCTTACATAAAGAGCAGTCAAGACTCTAACTAAAGTTAGTGGAAGAAGCAATAGAGACTCAGAATACTATGTAAAGTCATGAAAGTAACTATAAGAAAATCTAAAGGTAATAATTTAACTATCAAACATGGAAGGAGGAAGAAGATTAGGAAAACATAAAATACATGAGTTAAATCTTCCATTTTTCATAGCAGGCTATCAGTGGATACTATTTAAAATTAATAAAGCATGAAATCAAAGAATATGATTCAAAGTTATGCAAAAAACTTCTAGAAGAACTAATACCAGTATTTATTTCCCCCCAAGTCATATGTTAAAATCAAGCCCCCAACGTGATGGTTATTAGGAGATGGGGCCTTTGCAGGTGCTTAGGTCAGGGGGATGTAGCCCTCATAAATGGGATTAGTGCACTTATAAAAGAGACCCAGAGATCTCTCTAATCCTTTCCTCCATTTGAGGATGCATAATAAAGATGTCAAACCAGGGAATGGACCCTCACCAAGAAACTGACCAAACTGACACCTGATCACGAACTTCCAATACCCAGAACTGTGAGATGTAGGTTTTTGTTGTTTACAAGCTTAGTCTATGGTATTCTGTTGTAGCAGCCTGAAGTGTCTAAAGCAACCAGAAAGAGGAGAAATTATCTTGTGGAATGAAACTGTGGGTAAGGAGTC
This sequence comes from Bubalus bubalis, assembly GCF_019923935.1. NCBI lineage: Eukaryota > Metazoa > Chordata > Mammalia > Artiodactyla > Bovidae > Bubalus > Bubalus bubalis. Next base: position 69,269,272 of record NC_059162.1, on the reverse strand, counting down.
TTAAGACAGGAGACCATTGCTTTTATTGTCTTTATTATAAGCTCTTCATTATTGTTGGTTTACTTTCACAGGCATATTTTATTTTGATACAGATTTTAAAAACTAAACCAAGTGGCAAATCTGGGCTTGTAGAATGTTCAAACAGATTTGTGAGATCTCTTTGCCATTTTGTAAGAGTTTTTTCAGTGAATTGCAGATAAAGGTACTCTTTCACTTAGATATCAAATTAATGCAAAATTTAAATGGAAGTTTTGTTCTCTTAATCTTTCCTGTTTCCCATTCTGAAGTTCATACTAGGTGGATGGGTATTTCAGTCTGTCTAATTTGGCAATTGGGCTGTATCAGACAGTGTTTAAAGTGTTTTCAACCCACATTTTATAAGCTGAAGTTTTTGTAGTAGCCAGAAGGTGGCAACAAAACCAATCGAGTTCTTGCAATTTAGTCGAAATTCCAAAGAAAAGGATCATACCCAAGTATCAAGAATAACTTCCCTGCAACCCAAAAGGCAGAGAAAGTCACACACATCAAAAAAGCACCCCATTTCACTTAGAGTTTATCTCTTTTGGCATTTTAGAAAACTCCCAGTTTTTCCCTTGAAATCCTTTTGTTTAGGCATGGATAAATGAAGCACAGAACCAACAGATTCTATCCCAAACTCTGTTGCACATCTCTAAGCATAGAATTTTAAGCTCAGTTATTTCATTAATCATGAAATTAATGAGCACAAATTTTCTGTTACAGTCTAACAAGTATGTCCTGGACCCAACTCTTCCGAGTGTCTAAACTGCTTACACATCCTAACAAAGATCCATTTCATCTGCAAATGAACATACATACACACACATTTATTTGTAATAACGGTACTTTTTTTCTGCTTGATCTATTTATTTTTTAGTGGAGGAGGGAAAAGAAGAGGAGGTTAAAACAATGTTTTTTGTCTGCTTCAAGCACTTTCCCAAAGAATGATGTTTCATTCATTATACATCATTATGGAAGGACAGTATTCTCCTGGCTTTCATGATGGTCTGAAATCAAGGTAATATGTGTGTTTTCTGAAATCAGGTGTATTTATTTGGACAATGTAGGTTGTCCTGTGTGTTCCTGTTCTCATATGTAAGCACTTTTGCTTCAAAAACAAATAAAAAATAACATAATACAACTTTTGTTTAATTTGGGTCTGGGCTAATTACTTAAGGAGCTATTTAGCAATAATGGTCTCAGATATTTAAATTCCCTATGACGCTGCAATTAATTAAGGGACTGCACACCCAAAGAATTTTCCACAGTTTATTGTGATCCACACAAAGGCTTTGGCACAGTCAATAAAGCAGAAATAGATGCTTTTCTGGAACTCTCTTGCTTTTTCGATGATCCAGAGGATGTTGGCAATTTGATCTCTGGTTCCTCTGCCTTTTCTAAAACCAGCTTGAACATGTGGAAGTACACGGCTGACGTATTGCTGAAGCCTAGCTTGGAGAATTTTGAGCATTACTTTACTAGCGTGTGAGATGAGTGCAATTGTGCAGTAGTTTGAGCATTCTTTGGCATTGCCTTTCTTTGGGACTGGAATGAAAACTGACCTTTTCCAGTTCTGTGGCCACTGCTGGGTTTTCCAAATTTGCTGTGGAAAATTCTGAAGGAGATGGGAATACCAGACCACTTCAACTGCCTCTTGAGAAACCTATATGCAGGTCAGGAAGCAACAGTTTGAACTGGACATCGAACAACAAACTGGTTCCAAATAGGAAAAGGAGTACGTCAAGGCTGTGTGGGTCACTAAGAGTTGTACACGACTGAGTGACTTCCCTTTCACTTTTCACTTTCATGCATTGGAGAAGGAAATGGCAACCCATTCCAGTGTTCTTGCCTGGAGAATCCCAGGGACAGGGGAGCCTGTTGGGCTGCCGTCTATGGGGTCACACAGAGTTGGACATGACTGAAGTGATTTAGCAGCAGCAGCAGCAGAGTACATCATGAGAAACACTGGGCTAGAAGAAGCACAAGCTGGAATCAAGATTGCTGGGAGAAATATCAATAACCTCAGATATGCAGATGACACCACTCTTATGGCAGAAAGTGAAGAGGAACTAAAAAGCCTCTTGACAAAAGTGAAAGAGGAGAGTGAAAAAGTTGGCTTAAAGCTCAACATTCAGAAAACTAAGACCATGGCATCTGGTCCCATCACTTCATGGGAAATAGATGGGGAAACAGTGGAAACAGTGTCAGACTTTTTTTGGGGGGGCTCCAAAACCACTGCAGATGGTGATTGCAGCCATGAAATTAAAAGACGCTTACTCCTTGGAAGGAAAGTTATGACCAACCTAGACAGCATATTCAAAAGCAGAGACATTACTTGGCCAACAAAGGTCCATCTAGTCAAGGCTTTGGTTTTTCCATTAGTCATGTATGGATGTGAGAGTTGGACTGTGAAGAAAGCTGAGTGCTGAAGAATTGATGCTTTTGAACTGTGGTGTTGGAGAAGACTCTTGCGAGTCCCTTGGACTGCAAGGAGATCCAACCAGTCCATTCTAAAGGAGATAAGTCCTGGGATTCCTTTGGAAGGAATGATGCTAAAGCTGAAACTCCAGTACTTTGGCCACCTCATGCAAAGAGTTGACTCATTGGAAAAGACTCTGATGCTGGGAGGGATTGGGGGCAAGAGGAGAAGTTTTCGACAAAGGATGAGATGGCTGGATGGCATCACCGACTCGATGGACGTGAGTTTGAGTGAGCTCTGGGAGTTGGTGATGGACAGGGAGGCCTGGCATGCTACAATTCATATGGTTGCAAAGAGTCGGACATAACTGAGCGACTGAACTGAACTAAACTGACCTAAAGAAAGGCAATGCCAAAGAATGCTCGAACTACCGCACAATTGCACTCATCTCACATGCTAGTAATGCTCAAAATTCTCCAAGCCAGGCTTCAGCAATACATGAACCATGAACTTCCAGATGTTCAAGCTTGTTTTAGAAAAGGCAAAGGAACCAGAGACCAAATTGCCAGCATCCGATGGATTATTGAAAAAGCAAGAGAGTTCCAGAAAAACATTTTCTATTTCTGCTTTATTGACTAGGCCAAAGCCTTTGACTGTGTGGGTCACAATAAACTGTGGAAAATTCTTAAAGAGATTGGAATGCTAGACTATCTGACCTGTATGCAGGTCAGGAAGCAACAGTTAGAACTGGACATGGAACAACAGACTGGTTCCAAATAGGAAAAGGTGTATGTCAAGGCTGTATATTGCCACCCTGTTTATTTTACCTATATGCAGACTATATCATGAGAAATGCTCTTCTGGAAGAAGCACGAGCTGTAATCAAGATTGTCAGGAGAAATATCAATAACCTCAGATATGCAGATGACACCACCCTTATGGCAGAAAGTGAAGAGGAACTAGAAAGCCTCTTGATGAACATGAAAGCAGAGAGTGAAAAAGTTGGCCTAAAGCTCAACATTCAGAAGATGAAGATCATGGCATCTGGTCCCATCACTTCATGGGAAATAGATGGGGAAACAGTGGAAATTGGCTGACTTTATTTTTGGGGGCTCCAAAATTACTGCAGATGGTGATTGCAGCCATGAAATTAAAAGACGCTTACTCCTTGGAAGGAAAGTTATTACAGCATATTAAAAAGCAGAGACATTACTTTGTCAACAAAGGTCTGTCTAGTCAAGACTATGGTTTTTCCAGTGGTCATGTATGGATGTGAGAGTTGGACTATAAAGAAAGCTGAGCGCTGAAGAATTGATGCTTTTGAACTGTGGTGATGGAGAAGACTCTTGAGAGTCCCTTGGAGATCCAACCAGTTCATCTTAAAGGAGATGAGTCCTGGGTGTTCATTGGAAGGACTGATGTTGAAGCTGAAACTCCAATACTTTGGCCACCTGATACAAAGAACTGACTCATTTGAAAAGACCCTGATGCTGGGAAAGATTGAGGGCAGGAGGAGAAGGGGATGTCAGAGGATGAGATGGTTGGATGGCATCACTGACTCAATGGACATGAGTTTGGGTGAACTCCAGGAGTTGGTGATGGACAGAGAGGCCTGGTGTGCTGTGGTTCATGGGGTCTCATGGAGTCGGACACGGCTGAACAACTGAACTGAACTGATCCTAAGAACTATGCAATCAACAGGGAATGAGGGAAGAATTGCAAATCTGAATGTCAAGTTAAACATGGAACATGGATTAAATATGGAACATGGAAAACCAATTTCACTGCAACTCTATCAATGTGCAACCTAAGCAGCACAGAATTGGGGGTTAGAACATGCTACTTTTGCCCCTTAGTAGTCAGTTGACCCTGAATGCACATTTTAACCTATCTGAATTTGCTTCCAAATTTTGAAAATCAGAGTAAAATAATGACACCTACTTAGCAGTGCTGATAGGTGGATCTGATAAGAACTTTACACTGATCTCCATCTTGGGAGCAAATCAGTGTCCTATCTGTGCTACCCCTTTATTCTGATTCATTTCACAATGAATATACCAGGCACGGACTACAATGAAGTGTTGAGGATACAACAGCAACACAAAAAAGAACGTCCCTGATGTCAAACAACTTTGACTCTAGAAGAGGAAGATAAACAAGTGAAATCAATACTCAGGATAAATTCATGTAGTTGTAAGTACCCAAGGCATTAAATTAGGGTCTCGTGCCAAAAAGTAACTAGAGAAAGTGGGGGTAAATGTAATGTTTCAGATGGAATTGTAGGCATTATACTTTATTCTTTAGCCAGCACACTGTACCATACTAGATAGAGACCCATGGATTTCTTTTTTTTTTTTGTCTAGATCCTACTTTAATTTTTTCCAGTTCTATTGAGATATGCTTGACATATAACACTGTTTTAGTTTAAGGTATATAGGATAATGATTTAATACATGTATATATTGAAAAATAATTACCACAATAAGTGTAGTTTACATCTGTGACTTCACCATACTGTACACTGTGTGATTGCTCTGTAGTGTCCAACTCTTTGCAACCCCATGGACTGCGGCCCACTAGGCTCCTCTGCTATGGAATTTTCCAGTCAAGAACACCGGAGTGGGTTGCCATTTCCTGCTCCAGGGGACCTTCACAACCTCGGGGTTGAACCTGTGCCTCTTGCATCTGCTGCACTGGCAGGCCGATTCTTTACTCCTGCAGCCCCTGGGAAGTCCATGTTGTGCACTGTCGTTGTTGCTCAGTCACTAAATCATGTCCGGCTCTTTGCAACCTCACGGACTGCAACATACCAGGCTCTTCTGTCCTCCACTATCTCCCGGAATTTGCTCAGATTCATGTCCATTGAATTGATGATGCTAACCATCTCATCCTCTGCTGTACATTACATCCCTAGAAACTTATAACTGGAAATTTGCACCCTTTGACCACCTAAACCCCTTTCCCACACCCAGACCTCCTACTTCTGGCAACTGTCAATCTTTTTTGTTTTCATGACTTCATTTTTTCTTGACAACACATAGCATAATGCACTAAGGGTCCATCTATCTTGTCACAAATGGCAAGATTTCCTTCTTCTTATGACTGATGTTTTAAAAATTAAATTTGTTTATTTGCATAAAATCACATTTTCTTTATCTGTATACCAATCCAATGACACTTAGGTTGTTTCTAAGACTTGGCTATTGTAAGCAGTGCTGCTTATAATAGTGCTTCAGTGAACAAGGGTGTGCATATATCTGTTCAAGATAATGATTTAATTTCTTTAGGTAGAAATTTCTTTAGATAGGTACCAAGTGGAATTGTTGGACCATGTGGTACTTCTATTTTTAATTTTTGCAGCTCTTCATACTGTTTCCTATAGTGGCTGCAACAATTTACATTCCCACCAAAAATCCACAAGGATTCCCTTTTCTCCACATACTTACCAGCACTTGTTTTCTCTTGTCTTTTTGATGATAGCCATTTTAATCAGATGATAACTCATGGTTTGATATGCTGATGATTAGTGATGTTGAGCACATTTTCATATAGCTGTTGGCCATCTGTATGTCTCCTTTGGAAAAATGTCTATTTAGATCCTCTGCTAAATTTTTAATCATTTGTTTCACTGGTTTTTTTTTTGCTATTGAATTACATGGATTCTTTATAAATTTTGGTCACTAAACCCTCATCAGATGTATGATTCACAAATAATGGGTTGTCTAAAACATCCAGGTTTTTCTGTAATATCTTACGGAAAAATCCAAATGAATTTTTTGGCCAATCCAATATTTTATCCCATTCCATAGCCTGCTTTTTCATTTTGTTGATGATTTCCTTTGCTGTGTGGAAGCCTTAGAGTTTAACAGACATTTAGCTGTTTCCATTTTATTATTACTATTTCATAGTACCTCAACATTAGGATGGAGAAGGCAATGGCACCCCACTCCAGTACTCTTGCTTGGAAAATCCCATGGACGGAGGAGCCTGTTAGACTGTAATCCATGGGGTCACTAAGAGTCGGACATGACTGAGTGACTTCACTTTCATGCATTGGAGAAGGAAATGGCAGCCCACTCCAGTGTTCTTGCCTGGAGAATCCCAGGGACAGGGGAGCCTGGTGGGCTGCCATCTATGGGGTCGCACAGAGTCGGACACGACTGAAGTGACTTAGTATTAGCAACATTAGGAAAGTTTATATAAATTCCCATCAGGTAACTTTCTAGGAGAAAAAGTGCTGAATCAAAAAGAATATACAAATTGATAAACTGTGATAAATCTTATCATATTTCACCAAAACCAGTAGAAAATTTGAATTCTTCCCCATGCTTTGGTCAACCCTGGAGATTTTAATCTTTTTAATTTGACAGCTTCATCCTGGAGTCAAGTGGGGCTTAGGAAGCATTACTACAAAGTTAGTGGAGGTGATGGAATTCCAGCTGAGCTATTTCAAATCCTAAAAGATGCTGCTGCTAATGTGCTGCACTCAACATGTCAACAGATTTGGAAAACTCAGCAGTGGCCACCGGCCTGGAAAAGGTCAGTTTTCATTTCAATCCCAAAGAAGAGCAATGACATAGAATGTTCAAACCACATACAATTACATTCATTTCACGTGCTACCAAGGTTATGCTCAAAATCCTTCAAGCTAGCCTTCAGCAGTACATGAACCAAGAACATTGAGATGTACCTTCTGGGTTTCAAATAGGCAGGGGAACCAGAGATCAAAATGCCACCATTTGCTGGGTCATGGAGAAAGCAAGGGAATTCCAGAAAAACATCTGCTTCTGCTTCATTGACTATGCAAAAGCCTTTGACTCTGGATCACAACAAACTGTGGCAAATTCTTAGAGATCAGATCACTTTACCTGTCTCTGGAGAAACTTGTATGTGGGCCAAGAAGCAACATGGAACCAGACATGGAACCAAACATTAGAACCAGACATGGAAAAACAGACTGCTTCAAAATTGGGAAAGGGGTATGACAAGGCTGTATATTGTCACCCTGCTTGTTTAACTTCTATGCAAAGTACATCATTTGAAATGCCATGCTGGATGAATCACAAGCTGGAATAAAGATTGCCAGGAATTATCAACAACCTCAGATATGCAGATGATGTCACTCTAATGGCAGAAAGTGAAGAGGAACTAAAGAGATTCTTGATGAGGGTGAAAGAGGACAGTAAAAAAGCTGTCTTAAAACTCAACATTCAAAAACTAGTATCATGGCATCTGGTCCCATCACTTCATGGCAATAGAAGGGAAAATAGGGGAAGCAATTAGAGATTTTATTTTCTTGGGTTCCAAAATCACTGTGGATGGTGACTGCAGCCATGAAATTAAAAGACACTTGCTCCTTGGAAGGAAAGCTATGAAAAACCTACATAGTGTATCAAAAAGCAGAGATATCACTTTGCCAAAAAAAGTCTGTATAGTCAAAGTTATGATTTTTCCTGTAGTCATGTATGGATATGAGAGCTGGACCATAAAGGTTGAACACTGATGCTTTTGAAGCAGAATCTTGAGAGTTCCTTGAACTCCAAGGAGATCAAACCAGTCAATCCTAGAGGAAATCAACCCTGAATATTTACGGGAAGGACTGATGCTGAAGTTGAAGCTCCAGTACTTTGGCCACTTGATGCGAAGACCTGATTCATTGGCAAAGACCCTGATGCTGGGAAATATTGAAGGCAAAAGGAGTAGAGGGTGGAACAGGATGAGATGTTTAAATAACATTACTTATTCAATGGACATGAATTTGAGCAAACTCTGTGAGATAGTGGAGGACAGAGGAGCCTGGTGTGCTGCAGTTCATGGGGTCACAACGTGTTGAACACAACTTAGTGACTGAACAACAACAATATCTATTAATTTGCATTTCTTTGAAAACTGGCATTGAACAGCACTTTCTATTATTATTGGTTATTATATCATATTATTTTGTTTTTAATCCTTTTTTCAACTTCAATATTGAATTACCCTCTTTTCCTTTTCTGATTTTGTACAAGTAGTTCATATAATAAAGCTTTTGACCCATTGTCAGATATATATGTTGAAAAACATTTTTTCCTGAATTTCTGCTTACCTTTTAACTTTGTATACCACTTTGTAGGTTAAAGTGGGTTTACATTGTGTCATAATATACTTTAACATTTTTGTTACGCTTTCTGGCTTTGGTGTCAAGTTTAGAAAAAGTTGTCTTCCCCATTATTCTATAAACCCACTCCTGCATTTTCTTCTGTTACTTTTTTGGTTGTATATTTTGTATTTAAATTTCCAAGTTTCAGTATTCATTTTGGCATAAGGTATGCAATAAATATCCAGTTTTATTTTATATTTATGAATAGCATTTCAGTTGATTCGGTATCGCTTATTTAATAATCCATTCTTTGCTACTGACTTGAAATCCCATCTTATCACGTTCAAAATATATATTTGTAAAGGTACTTATTTCTTTCTGCCTAGTTTTATGATAATTCCATACTGTTTTAAAGATTAAAATGTGATATTTTCAGAAATATTTTCATTAACTACTAAAAACTCTCATAAACATTTGAAATAACCTGTTAACTTTTCAAATTAATACACATTTATATAAGAATTAAAACATTGGGAGGCTTAAAATATGTATACTGAAAAGCATAGATGGTTCAGAAACATATATATCAATTTACCAAATGATAATAGTGTTATCAGAAATCAGGACAAACAGCATAGTTTTCAACAAATAATTCTAAGATCATTGGCTTTACAACTGGAAAAAAAGGAAGCTTGATTCCTACTTCATTCCATATACAAAAACAAATTGCAAGTATATTAGCAATTTATAAATTCTCATAAACATAGACATCCTGGAGAAATATAATTAAATGTTCTTTTCAGGAGGAAGACAATTATAATCATGAAACAAAATCCATAAACTATGAAGAAAATTAACATAGTTCAGTTCAGTTCACTCAGTTGTATCGGACTCTTTGCAACCCCATGGACTGCAGCATGCCAGGCCTCTCACCCATCAACAACTCCCAGAGTTTACTCAAACTCATGCCCATTGAGTCAGTGATGCCATCCAACCATCTCATCCTCTGTCGTCCCCTTCTCCTCCTGCCCTCAATCTTTCCCAGCATCAGGGTCTTTTTTAAATGAGTCAGCTCTTTGCATTAGGTGGCCAAAGTATTGGAGTTTCAGCTTCAACATCAGTCCTTCCAATGAACACAATGAACAGGACTGATCTCCTTTAGAATGGGCTGGTTGGATCTCCTTGTGGTCCAAGGGACTCTCAAGAGTCTTCTCCAACACCACAGTTCAAAAGCATCAATTCTTTGGTGTTCAGCTTTCTTTACAGCCCAACCCTCACTCCATACATGACTACTGGAAAAACCATAGCCTTGACTAGACGGACCTTTGTTGGCAATGTCTCTGCTTTTTAATATGTTGTCTAGGTTGTTCATAACTTTTCTTCCAAGGAGCAAACGTCTTTGAATTTCATGGCCGCAGTCACCATCTGTAGTAATTTTAGAGCCCCAAAATAAAGTATGTCACTGTTTTCATTGTTTCCCCATCTATTTGCCATGAAGTGATGGGACCAGATGCCATGATCTTAGTTTTCTGAACGCTGAGCTTTAAGCCAACTTTTTCACTCTCCTCTTTCACTTTCATCAAGAGGATCTTTAATTCTTCACTTTCTGCCATAAGGGTGGTGTCATCTGCGTATCTAAGGTTATTGATATTTCTCCTGGCAATCTTGATTCCAGCTTATGCTTCATTCAGCCCAGTGTTTCTCATGATGTACTCTGCACATAAGTTAAATAAGCAGGGTAACAACATACAGCCTTGACATACTCCTTTTCCTATTTGGAACCAGTCTGTTGTTCCATGTCCAGTTCTAACTGTTGCTTCCTGACCTGCATACAGGTTTCTCAAGAGGCAGATCAGAGGGTCTGATATTCCCATCTCTTTCAGAATTTTCCACAGTTTGTTGTGATCCACACAGTCAAAGGCTTTGGCATAGTCAATAAAGCAGAAGTACATGTTTTTCTGGAACTCTTTTGCTTTTTCAATAATCCAACGGATGTTGGCATGTGATATCTGGTTCCTCTGCCTTTTCTAAATCCAGTTTGAACATCTGGAAGTTCATGGTTCATGTACTGTTGAAGCCTGGTTGTCTTAGAGAATTTTGAGCATTACTTTACTAGCATGTGAGATGAGTGCAATTGTGCGGTAGTTTGAGCATTCTTTGGCATTGCCTTTCTTTGGGATTGAAATGAAAACTGACCTTTTCGAGTCCTGTGGCCACTCCTGAGTTTTCCTGATTTACTGGCATACTGAGTGCAGCACTTTCACAGCATCATCTTCCAGGATTTGAAATAGCTCAACTGGAATTTCATCATCTTTCAGAATTTGAAATAGCTCAACTGGAATCCCATCACCTCCACTAGCTTTGTTTTAGTGATGCTTCCTAAGGCCCACGTGACTTCACATTCCAGGATGTCTGGCTCTAGGTGAGTGATCACACCATCATGATTATCTGGCTTGTGAAAATCTTTTTTGTACCATTCTTCTGTGTATTCTTGCCACCTCTTCTTAATATCTTCTGCTTCTGTTAGGTCCATATCATTTCTGTCCTTTATTGTGCAATCTTTGCATGAAATGTTCCCTTGGTATCTCTAAGTTTCTTGAAGAGATCTCTAGTCTTTCCCATTCTATTGTTTTCCTCTATTTCTTTGCATTGATCACTGAGGAAGGCTTTCTTATCTCTCCTTGCTATTCTTTAGAATTCTGCATTCAAATGGGTATATCTTTCCTTTTCTCCTTTGCCTTTCACTTCTCTTGTTTTCTCAGGTATTTGTAAGGCCTTGTCAGACAACCATTTTGCCTTTTTACATTTCTTTTTCTTGAGGATGGTTTTGATCACTACCTCTTGTACAATGTTCATATGTACCTCTGTCCATAGTTCTTCAGGCACTCTATCAGATCTAATCCTTTGAATCTATTTGTCACTTTTACTGTATAATTATAAGTGATTTGATTTAAGTCATACCTGAATGGTCTAGTGGTTTTCCCTACTTTCTTCTTTATTTATTTATTTATTTTTAAAATTTATTTAATTTTATTTTATTTTTAAACTTTACATAACTGTATTAGTTTTGCCAAATATCAAAATGAATCCGCCACAGGTATACATGTGTTCCCCATCCTGAACCCTCCTCCCTCCTCCCTCCCCATTCCATCCCTCTGGGTCGTCCCAGTGCACCAGCCCCAAGCATCCAGTTTCGTGCATCGAACCTGGACTGGCAACTCGTTTCATACATGATATTTTGCATGTTTCAATGCCATTCTCCCAAATCTTCCCACCCTCTCCCTCTCCCACAGAGTCCATAAGACTGTTCAATTTAATCCTGAATTTGGCAATAAGGAGAAAATCTAGAAACTCTGAAGAAAATTAACAAAATCAATTCTTAAACCTATAAATACAGATTTTTAATGGCTCCATTATATTTTGTTAAATACAAGGGCCACAATTTATTACCATCCACATATTATTAGATATCTGTAGAGTTTCCAATATATTGTTATTACAAATAATACTTTAAAGAACATATCAGTGTTACTCTAGGATTGTCTCTGAATGATCTTTAATATACTGAAATTTATGGTATCCCACTTTTGTTGAAAATAAGTGGGTCATTGGCTTAAGTCCAGGAAACACTGTACAGAAGCCCTTTTAAAGATAGCCTGTTTTAAAGAACTAGCGATTTAGAGATCTGTATGATCTTTTTACCACCTGGTGCTTTCTTTGTCCTTCATAGTGTGAAGGTTTTGTTGGTAATGTCTGGGGTTTTTTGGGTTACTGAGGCTAAGAATTACCACCCTGTCTGAGAATTTAGTCATCTCTAATAGGCAATGAGGACCTTTGTAGACATCAACTTACATATTGTAAACTGAACCTGACATGATTAAGGATTTAATCATGTCACTCAACCTCACCCAAATTTCTGGTTTCTCTTAATTGCCCATAATAATTCTACCCTGTATTTTGTTAACACTTCCTAACCTTATTTTTTAAATCTGTTTTATATCTTGGAATAATAAGCTCTACAGTTACAGTTGGGTGACATGGGAACACAAGGGAAATATTCTGAGCCTTGTTTTTGCTCTTTCTGGTGGTAGAGAGAGCTGTTGTTTCTTTGTTTTTTTTTTTACTCTTTCATTACCAACTTTTATAGAAACTGAATTGGTTATGAAGAACCAGGAGATCGTATAAAAACTCAGGTATTACTAGAAAAGAAAAGGACCAATGAGAAAGGAGAATTTTTTTTTTCTAAAAATGTGGGTTTCTGTTTTGTCTTTATGAAGAAGAAATAGAAAACTTACTTTCAGAAATGCAGATGGTGACTGCAGCCATGAAATTAAAAGATGCTTACTACTTGGAAGGAAAATTATGACCAACCTAGATAGCATATTCAAAAGCAGAGACATTACTTTCCCAACAAAGGTCCGTCTAGTCAAGGCTATGCTTTTTCCAATGGTCATGTATGGATGTGAGAGTTGGACTGTGAAGAAAGCTGAGCATCGAAGAATTGATGCTTTTGAACTGTGGTGTTGGAGAAGACTCTTGAGAGTTCCTTGGACTGCAAGGAGATCCAACCAGACCATTCTGAAGGAGATCAGCCCTGGGATTTCTTTGCAAGGAATGATACTAAAGCTGAAACTCCAGTACTTTGGCCACCTCATGGGAAGAGTTGACTCATTGGAAAAGACTCTGATGCTGGGAGGGATTGGGGGCAGGAGGAGAAGGGGACGACAGAGGATGAGATGGCTGGATGACCTCACTGACTCAATGGACGTGAGTCTGAGTGAAATCTGGGAGTTGATGATGGACAGGGAGGCCTGGCATGCTGTGATTCATGGGGTCGCAAAGAGTTGGACACGACTGAGCGACTGAACTGACTGACTTTCAGAAATGAAAACTTCTGTTATGATTAACATTAGAAAGGAATTTGATGGAAGATTCTTTCTTGTTTGTTTCAGCTTCAGGGTCATTGTCAGCAGCAGGCTAGTTGTTTTGAAAAGCCCACCTGCCACTCATTGAAGACGTTCATGGTGTGCCCCTCACTTTGAAAGGTAGAATGGTTTATCCATAGACACTGTGACAAAAACAATTCTAACTACTGTACCATCTAGCTGTTTAGCAGCTACTCATATCTCAGCCTTCCAATAGCTCATTTCATACAGCATTTTAAAATATGACTTCTCATAAAGCTCACTGGTCCATTTATCCATCACAATTATATTTTTTACTAACCAGGGTCTTCATATATTTTAATAAAATTCTGCAGAACGATGACATCTTGTCTAAATCAAATAATATGAAATATCCCACCTATTTATAAACTGTCTCTGGGTAAAAGAAGATGGAAGTCCTATTTTATGAATTTCAGTCCTCTTATGATGTCTTAAGTAGGACTAATGCAAAAGTGATTTCCACATTCCAGCTTAGACAGTAAAATCAGCAAGGTGGCCATACTCACTCATTGGGGGTGCCCTTCTGGCCACAAAAGTAGCCCTGGCTGTCTGTAGGATAGGCCACTCTTCTGGGGTCACCATTGACCCAGGCTGTAGAAACAAGAAAAGACAAAACAATCAGCAACAGCTGGCTAAAGGCAGTCTGATTTGAGAAATTAGAATGCACCACTGCAACACACTAACCTCTCCCCTCAGTCACAAAAGATTATTGATTTTCTTCAAAGAGTAATTTCTTAATGAAAAGCAAAATAAAATATGGATGAATCAGTCAGAAAGCACATTTATTATTCTCTCAGGATTCATCTGGGTTGTAGCCAAAGCATGAGGTAACACACTTAGAAAATGACATTTATTAAAATGTGAATTAGAGGGCACACTACAAATGCTTGGTTGGCAAGAAGTCACTTTTGCTAGGGCTCAAAATGAAATGATTTCATATCAGAGCTAATAAATCTACAGTAAATATTATGATGTAATTCTTTTAGGTTATACGTAAGTGAAGACAATTTCAAAATTTCAAGAAATGAGACTATAATGCCCAATTCAAATTGGCTAATTCTTTATGATCTGTTATGACACTATAAAGGCAAACAGTAGCAACTTTTGAAGTAACACACAATAAAAATTCAGTATACATTTTGTCTAATAATCTCAAACTGCCTATAAATATCCAGTGTTTTCAAACTTCATGAAATTGAAGACTTGATTCTGTTTTCTTTGAAGATGCTAGGTAGGGTCATATAAATTCATCATCCTTATTTTCTAAGAATTATACACTTGCCAGCTATATTAGAGAACCACACAAAGTAATATATGGTAGCTAAATTGGGAAATACTCTAATTCTAACTGAATGCTTATAATTCCTCTAATTCGATTAATGCAATTCTATGTGGCAACCTGAAAATGAAAGTGTTAGTCATTCAGTCATGTACAACTCTGTGTGACCCCCACAGACTGTAGTCCATTAGGCTCCTCTGTCATGGAATTCTCCAAGGAAAAAATATTGGAGCGGGTAGCCATTCCATTCTCTAGGAGATCTTCCAACCCAGGGATCAAACCCAGGTTTCCCACATTGCAGGCAGGTTCTTTACCGTCTGAGCCACTTTCTATTTCCCTAGGAACTTTCCTGGGTTGGGAAGATCCCCTGGAGAAGGCAATGGCTACCCACTCCAGTATTCTTGCCTAGAGAATCCCAGGGACAGAGGAGCCTGGCGGGCTACAGTCCATGAGGTTGCAGAGTCGGACACAACTGAGCAACCAACACTTTCTCGTGGCACGGAAGTTTGTGGGAGGATGAAACCATGTATACATATGGCTGAGTTTCTTTGCCGTTCACCTGAAACTATCACAACATTTTTATCAGTTATACTCCCAGTATAAAATAGAAAGTTAAAAAAATCCAGTTCCTAAAAATTTGGAAGATGCATTGGTCACCGAACGTTTCCCTCTGCATTTGGAAAACCTATCTCTTTGTCCTTTGCTTCTTTTAACATTTGCCCAGCTATCTCCTTACCCACATTGAATGGATTTGACAGTTCATGTTACAATTCAATCACTCATATATACATGGCCTGTGTGACTTGGAAAGATAAAAATAAATCAATTCTGAATGAGAATTTTAATATGGAAAAGAAATTTTTCTCAATTTTTATCATCCATCCAAGCCTTTCCTTTTAGTATCCAAGCACCCAGAAAAGTCTCCATTATCTAATTCTTTCTCCAATGTCATAGAGACTAAATCAGTTTCATCTTCTAAATACCTTCTTATAAAATCTGACTCATTCAGGCAGTTCTCTCCCATCTCATTTCCCAGAAAAAAGAAAGTGGATTATAAGTAAGGCATTTAAATGACAACTAAGTGTTCAATGTACAATGTCTCTAGACACTGTTTTATTAAATTCTGTTTTTATAACTTAGTTTGTCAGATACCTAAGAGATCTAATTTTACAAACTCTATTTTCTGTAATATATTTCTTTAAGCTTTATCCCCAAATGTTTTAGTCCTTTTTTATACGCTTAATTCCAAATGGGTACCTAAAGAACCATTTCATCCTCTGTCGTCCCCTTCTCCTGCCTTCAAACTTTCCCAGCATCAGGGTCTTTTCCAATGAATCAGCTCTTCGCATCAGGATGAGATAGTTGGATGGCATCACTGACTCGATGGACAAGAATTTGAGCAAGCTCTGGGAGTTGGTGATGGACAGGAAAGCCTGGCGCACTGAATTCCATGGGGTCTTAAAGAGTCAGACACGACGGAGTGACTGAACTGAAAGAAGCATTTAGATTGCAACATTTGCTGCTTAATATTTTTACGACCCTGAAAAAGTCACTGAAATGTTTTAGTCTTGGCTTTCTAATTTGTTACTAAAAATGGTTATAGTAATACCCAATCCCAAAGAATGTTGAGAATATGAAAGAAGATAAAGTGGAATGCCTAATGTGGTACTAGGCATACAACGTGGACCTAATAATGCAAGTTCCTGTCTTACTTGGATTTCATGGAAACCAAACACTGATGCAGGTAACTAATTTGCAAAGTGATTTTAGTTGAGTGAAAGTGAAGAGAGTGAGACAGGGAAGGGAGCAAAGTCAATAAAGGGCATGTTAATGAGTGGAATAATGTCGTGAGTGAGGTGACTCCATGCTGCTGGGGACCTTCTCGGGAACCATACAGAAGAATGTCAGCCCATGCCACCATGTCGGTGGGCATGAGGAAACTATCTACCATAGTGGCAAGCAAACTTAGACGGACTGAGGGGTTGAGGGGTTGTGGTAACACCTGCAATAATTGTTGTTGTTTTTGTCATCCTTAGTCATCTGATTAAAGAAATTACTAAATGACCTCTATATGTCCTGTTCAGTTCAGTTCAGTTCAGTTGCTCAGTCGTGTCCGACTCTTTGCAACCCCATGAATCACAGCACGCCAGGCCTCCCTGTCCATCACCAACTCCTGGAGTTCACTCAGACTCACGTCCATTGAGTCAGTGATGCCATCCAGCCATCTCATCCTCTGTCGTTCCCTTCTCCTCCTGCCCCCAATCCCTCCCAGCATCAGAGTCTTTTCTAATGGGTCAACTCTTTGCATGAGGTGGCCAAAGTACTGGAGTTTCAGCTTTAGCATCATTCCTTTCAAAGAAATCCCAGGGCTGATCTCCTTCAGAATGGTCTGGTTGGATCTCCTTGCAGTCCAAGGGACTCTCAAGAGTCTTCTCCAACACCACAGTTCAAAAGCATCGATTCTTTGGCGCTCAGCTTTCTTCACAGTCCAACTCTCACATCTATACATGACCACAGGAAAAACCATAGCCTTGACTAGATGGATCTTTGTTGGCAAAGTAATGTCTCTGCTTTTCAATATGCTATCTAGGTTGGACATAATTTTCCTTCCAAGGAGTAAGCGTCTTTTAATTTCATGGCTGCAGTCATGAAAATGCAGTCACCATCTGCAGTGATTTTGGAGCCCCCCAAAAATAAAGTCTGACACTGTTTCTACTGTTTCCCCATCTATTTCCCATGAAGTGATGGGGCCGGATGCCATGATCTTCGTTTTTTGATTGTTGAGCTTTAAGCCAACTTTTTCACTCTCCTCCTTCACTTTCATCAAGAGGCTTTTGAGTTCCTCTTCACTTTCTGCCATAAGGGTGGCGTTATCTGCATATCTGAGGTGATTGATATTTCTCCCGGCAATCTTGATTCCAGCTTGTGTTTCTTCCAGTCCAGCGTTTCTCATGATGTACTCTGCATATAAGTTAAATAAGCAGGGTGACAATATACAGCCTTGATGTACTCCCTTTCCTATTTGGAACCAGTCTGTTGTTCCATGTCCAGTTCTAACTGTTGCTTCCTGACCTGCATACAGATTTCTCAAGAGGCAGGTCAGGTGGTCCTGTACTAGAAGTCAATACCAGTTTAGTTTATGTCAGAGTTCTCAACAAACACATGAAAATGAGAGAATAAGGTCTATAGAAGACTTGGAGATGAGGTGAGACCTGGGAAAGACTGGGAAATGACTAGGATTTGAGAAGGAATCAGGAAGGTGCCCAGGAGTGGGGAAGGAATTATAGATTGATGAAACAGTGTCATAATAAGAGGCTTCAATTTATTAAATGCTTACATGTATCAAGTATTATGCTAAATGTATTACATCCTTTTCTCATTTGAGTCTCACCATAGCCTGTGAAGTGGACATTATTTTCCCTTCAATTATTTGCAGCTCGGAGTTTTATTTACTCTTAAGATCACTCAGGTTTTAAGCAGCATAAACAGGGCTTGAACTTAGGAGTGCTGCTCTCTAGTGCTCATGCTTTAAACATTAGATTATAGTCGCTACACTGCTGCCTACTAAAGGGTAGATTAGGAGAGAGCTTGTTAACAGTGGGAAACAACAAGGTATCAGCATAATGAGGATCAGCAGTATGTTAGACACATATGGTAGGAAAGGAGATAACACAGGTAATTTTGGAGCCTCCGCCATCTGTACAAAAGAGCTTTGTACTTGGCAGGAGAAAGCATCTGGCTGACAGGGATCTGATGCCCAGGGACGATGGAGGGAAAGATGAAGATGGAAGTGTCAAGGGAAGAGTTTTCCTTGATTTTGTAGTTTTGAATTACTAAGTGGCTGCTACACCTCTCCATGCAGCCTCTAGCACAGAAGTGTTGCTGCAGATGCTCTGTTTTTGAGCTAGAACATCGAGACTTTGAGCTGAAAGTTGCAAGGGTCAGTTCAAACAAGTCACCTCAATCAAGGATATCTAGTTCTCTCTCTTTTTAAGTCTTTATGAATTTACTACAATATTTCGTGTTTTATGCTTTGGTGTTTTGGCTGTGAAGCATGCAGGATCTTAGCTTGCTGACCAGGGGTCGAACCTGCAGCCCCTGCATTGGAAGGCAAAGTCTTATCCATTGAATTACGAGGAAAGTCCCTCTAGTTCTCTTGTTCTTCTTCATTAAGTCCACATCTCTCCACACTTCCACTGGAGGAATATGGTGGGGGAAAAAAAAGAGGCGGGAAAAGGAAATATGCAGTAGCAGTTATTCTGTCCCTTAGTAAAGCAAGGGGCTTCTCACATTTTACTCCCTTTCTTGGAATTTCTCTATTCATGGAAATTCTAGAACTGTGCTGTCCAATATGAATAGCTACTAACCACATGTCTACTTCACACACAAATGTGGCTTATCTGAAGCGAGCCATACTATAACTGTGAAATATATTTCAGGTTTTAAAGACAGTATGAACAACAACAAAAAAGAATGTAACTATCTCATTAATACTATTTATTTTGATTATATTTGAAATTATAATATTTGGTTATGGTTAATTTTTAAAGGTATATTATTATAACTAATTTCATCTATTTCTTTTTATTCCCATAAATGTAGCTACTAGGAAATTTAACATTACATATATGACTCGCTTGAGTTTCTCCAGGATAGATCTGTTTTAGAACATTTCTTTTTTTTTTTTTTTTTAGTTTTCATTATTTTTTTTAATTTTTAAACTTTACAATATTGTATTGGTTTTGCCAAATATCAAAATGAATCCGCCACAGGTATACATGTGTTCCCCATCCTGAACCCTCCTCCCTCCTCCTTCCCCATTCCATCCCTCTGGGTCGTTCCAGTGCACCAGCCCCAAGCATCCAGTATCGTGCATCAAACCTGGACCGGCGACTAGTTCCATATATGATATTTCCCCACAAACGTCAGGGCTTCTTATATAAGGTAATTAATAGTGCCATAGCATCATGGCTATGTGAGTCCTTCTCAATCCTATCATACTCAGCACATCCTTTTCATAACAAATATTTGACAATGTTCCTTTTATAAAAATCTTGAAATAATATTTATAAAACATAACTTATCTACTACAAATTCTTTTAAAAACAATAACATGTACTAACTGTAATGTAAATGATAAATTAAAAATTAATTTAAAATTAAACAGTATGCATATAAATATGCAAATGCTCACATGTAACTAAACTGGAAGACACATGGAATAGTCAGATGCTTGCACCTATAGATAGAATCATTGAATATAACGGTTATAATTGCAGGAGGATTCAAGCAATTGTGTAGGAGATTCAAATACTACAAGTGGTGTTATTAGTCATATGATTTCCCTAAATGAACAAATTTTATTAAATTGCAACAAAAAATACAATCTTTCTTCAAATTCTCTTGGTAGATATTAAAACCGCACAAAAATAAAAATGTGTGATTTTAAAACAGAAGTTCTAGATTCAAGTATTTAAAAGCAAATTGTCACCTACATAAGTGGGACATGGGAAAGCTGGCAAGAAGTGCAGAATTGTCCTATATATTCCCAAGCTTCTATCTTCCCTGGCTCCCACCCACCCAACCATCCTCTCATTGCTGCTGCTGCTAAGTCACTTTAGTTGTGTCTGACTCTATGCGACCCCATAGCTGGCAGCCCACCAGGTTCCCCCGTCCCTGGGATTCTCCAGGCAAGAACACTGGAGTGAGTTGCCATTTCCTTCTCCAATGCAGGAAAGTGAAAAATGAAAGTGAAGTCACTCAGTCGTGTCCGACTCTTAACGACCCCATGGACTGCAGCCTACCAGGCTCCTCCATCCATGGGATTTTCCAGGCAAGAGTACTGGAGTGGGGTGCCATTGCCTCCTCCACAATCTCTCATTAAAAGATAGTAATACTTCCAAAACATTGTAACAATCAAAAATCAATTTTCCCAAAGACCTCCTATGCAGTGGTATTGCTCCAGTTGAGAATCACTGATTTAGATGTTCATTCACATTCTGAAAAATCTAAAATATATATATAAATTTCACATTATTTTCTCCCAGATTTTGGGGGGATATGCTCTCATGGAGTTATTATAATTTAATCCCATGTACTTGTAAAAAATTCACTTATTTTTTTATAGTCCACATATAAGTGATACAGTATTTATCTTTCTCTGTCTGATCAATTTAACTAAACATAATTCCCTCCAAGTTCATCCTTGGCATTGCAAATGGTGAAATTTTTACTCTATTTTATGGCTGAGTACTATTCCATTGTATGTATTTGTGTATGCACACACAAACACACACACACACAGACACCACATCTTCTTTGTCCAGTCATCTATTGTTGGGCATTTAGGTTGCTTCCATTATCTTGGCAATTTATAAATAATGCTGCCATGAAGACTGCAGTACACATGTCTTTTCAAATTAGTGTTTTGTTTCTTTGAAGTGGAATTTCAGGGTCATATGGTAGTTGTATGTTTTGTTCTTTTGAGAAACCTCTGTTCTGTTTTCCATAGTGGTTGCACCAATTTAAAATTCGACTAACAGTGTACAAGGGTTCCCTTTTCTCTGAATCCTCACCATTTGTTATTTGTGTTCTTTTTTGAAAATATTTGTTCTTAAAGGTATGAGGTGATACCTAGTTGTAGTTTTAATTTGCATTTCTCTGATGATTAACAATGTTGATCATCTTTTCAAGTGCCCATTGGCCATCAGTGTGTATTCTTTAAAAAAATGTAGATTTTAAAATTTGTATAGAAGGAGAAAATACTTCAAATAGCCAACACAATCTTGAGAAAGAAGAACAGAGCTGAAGGAACCATGCTTCGTAAGTTCAGACTATACAACAAAGCTACAGTAATCAAAACACTGTGGTATTGGTTTAAAAATAAAAAGACACATAGAACAATGGAGCAGAATAGAAAGTCCAGAGACAAACTCACACATTTATACCCAATGTACAGGAAAAGAGGCAAAAATACATAATGGAGAAAAGACAATTTCTTCAGTAGGTGGTATTGGGAAAACTGGAGACCTAGATGCAAAAGAATGAAATCAGAACATCCTCTAACACCATATACAAAAATAATCTTAAAATGGATTAAAGACCTATATGTAAGATTAGTTCAGTTCAGTTCAGTCACTCAGTCGTGTTCAACTCCTAGTGACCCCATGGACTGTAGCACGCCAGGCCTCCCTGTGCATCACCAGCTCCCAGAGTTTACTCAAACTCACGCCCATTGAGTTGGTGATGCCATCCAAACATCTCATCCTCTGTAGTCCCATTCTTCTCCTGCCTTCAATCTTTCCAAGCATCCAGATCTTTTCAAACGAGTCACTTCTTTACATCAGGTGGCCAAAGTATTAGAGTTTCAGCTTCAACATCAGTCCTTTCAATAAACACTCAGGACTGATCTCCATTAGGATGGACTGGTTGGATCTCCTTGCAGTCCAAGGGACTCTCAAGAGTCTTCTCCAACACCACAGTTCAAAAGCATCAATTCTTCTGTGCTCAGCTTTCTTTATAGTCCAACTATCACATCTATACATGACTACTGAAAAGATCAGAGCCTTGACTAGATGGAGCTTTGTTGGCAAAGTAATGTCTCTGCTTTTTAATATGTTGTCTATGTTAGTCATAACTTTTTTCCAAGGAGCAAACGTCTTTGAATTTCAGGGCTGCAGTCACCATCTGCAGTGATTTTGGAGCCCAAGAAAATAAAGTCTTCCACTGTTTCCATTTTTTCCCATTTATTTGCCATGAAGTGATGGGACAGGATGCCATGATCTTAGTTTTCTGAACGTTGAGTTTTAAGCCAACTTTTTCCACTCTCCTCTTTCACTTTCATCAAGAGGCTCTTTAGTTCTTCTTCACTTTCTGCCAAAGGGTGGTGTCATCTGCATATCTGATATTATTGATATTTCTCCCGGCAATCTTGATACCAGCTTGTGCTTCATTCAGCCCAGCATCTCTCATGATGTATTCTGCATAGAACTTAAATAAGCAGGGTGACAATATACAGCCTTGATGTACTCCTTTCCTGATTTGGAATGAGTCTATTGTTCCATGTCCAGTTCTAACTGTTGCTTCCTGACATGCATACAGATTTCTCAGGAGGCAGGTCAGGTGTTCTGGTATTCCCGTCTCCTTAAGAATTTTCCACGGTTTGTTGTGATCCACAGAGTCTAAGGCTTTGGCATAGTCAATAAAGCAGAAGTACATGTTTTTCTGGGACTCTCGCTTTTTCGATGATCCAACAGATGTTGGCAATTTGATCTCTGGTTCCTATGCCTTTTTAAATCCAGCTTGAACATCTGGAAGTTCATGGTTCACATACTGTTGAAGCCTGGCTTGGAGAATTTTGATCATTTCTTTGCTAGTGTGTGGGATGAGTGCAATTGTGCAGTAGTTTCAGCATTCTTTGGCATTGCCTTTCTTTGGGATTGGAATGAAAACTGACCTTTTCCAGTCTTGTGGCCACTGCTGAGTTTTCCATATTTGCTGGCATATAAGGCCCAAGTCCAGTTAGTCAATTCTTTTCCATTTGGTAACAACAATTCTATCGTAGCTAGCCTCTGGGTTCTGAACCAGCTCTTCTTCTTTTCCTTAACTCTGCTCATACCTTTGTAAATATTTCTTTATTGAACTTACTGCAATTATCTCATGTGAGTATAACATCTATTTGCTGCTAGGATTCTTCTATATTCTAGAAAACAGCAGCCCAACCTTGAAAGATATTGCTTCCTAGGTGGTGTATTAACTGGGTCTTCCATAGGGTATTTTATTCCATAAGGCTGGCTATTCTGGTTGATTGAGTTGAATGTTGGTCATCCACTCCTGACAAATTTGTCGCATAAGCATTGCTCTGATCCAGGTCAGTTTAAATAAAAATCTATGTTATCCAAAATCCACATACAGTCTTCATTCCTGTTGTCATGATTACTTTTTCATAAAAATCATTGAACAAGTACTTTTCCATCTGGTTATTGAAAACTATCTCTATAGAGGGGTCTAAGCAGCCACATGAGACCTAAGTATCTTCATATTCTGAGTGCATTTGGAGGTCAGTACTTCTAATATTTCTTAAGCTTTCCTGCCATTGGTTGTCCAATATTTTTTCTTTTCCAGTTTGTGATAATGTGGTCAAACCATTGGCCTCTGTCTATGAATAAATAAGCGATTCAGTTCATGTCTTCTTTCAGTCAAAGTAGATAATCAGAAAAATGCCTCCTGATCAGTGCCAACAGATCCTCCATAACCATCTATAAATATGATTTGATTTTTTTCTTTAGTTAAATAATCACAGGGACCTTTCCATGAGTCATGGGTTTGTGTTGAAGCTATGCCTCAGGAGTCAACACACTATTATATTGAGCAATTTTCTTATGTAACTTCCTTGTGCCTTCATGACCGTCTCCAGCATTGTATGGATATAGCACTTCTACTCAATAATGGAGTGCAATATTGGGCACAGCCAACTTTAGGCTTGATGGATCAGATAACATTCAGTTCCCTGATGGGTTCTCATGTCATTAGGTGATTATTCAAGGTTCAGAAGCTACCTCTCAAAAGAAGAACAGTTATTTGCTAAAAGGATATGAATTTTCTCCAAAGTCATAGGAACCTCTGTGATCCTGTAATAGGCATTTGCCACAGTTGACATATAACATCCTGCTCTCTGATGGATATTTTAAGTACCATTGAGTCCACTCTGCCATACAGACCTAGTGGCAGACCTGCTAGTACAGTAACCTGGATTATCTGAAAAGCACTTTATTTCTTGGGGCAGCCATTAAATGCTGTGCCTCTTTTTTAAATAACAGACAGTGCAAGGTACAGCAGCTTATCTTTTACTTTGGAGGAGATATCACTACCCGACCCTCAAATCTTCATTGAAGGACTCCTGTATTTTCATGAGATTTATCTCCCTTCCATTAGCACACATTATGTCTTTGTAAGACATCTGGATTGCATGCCATCCAGTACTCTCCAGATCTTATGAGCATGATGCCATCAGTGTAAGGGATTTATGTGGTATCCTGTGAAGTAAGATATTATTCAAACCCTGCAAACTAAACTGTGACAAAGAGCTAGGGGGTCAGATAACTTTGCAGGGAGACAATGAGGATGCAGCACTATCCCTACCAGGTGAAAGCAAACGCTCCCGGTGTTTTATACTTACTGGGAAAGCTTTTGTGAAAGCTTTTGTTATTAATAGATCAGTTGCTGCATCCAAGCTGACAGAAGCTGCTTTGATTTCTTCTAGTAGAGAGACTACAACTTTAACAGTAGCTAAAATTAAGGCCATGACTTGGTTAAGCTTAAGCAAATCCATTATCATTCTTCAGAAACCAGCTTCCCTCTTCACTGGCCAAACAGGGTGATATATAGTTTCCTTAGGGAGAATGTGCTAATTATTAATTAGTGTTATACTAAGTATGAATGTGTTCATCTCTATATTTTCAGAGTCTTTATGTGCCTATCACATAGTAAGGCCAAATGAATGAATGAATGATAGTTAATAGAAATTTGATGACTGACAATTCAGTATAGATGAATGAATGGGAGTTTGACTGCATTCTAGACTGTTACTTGAAGATAAAGCTTTTCGTGTTAACTTTTGTAATATTGCTTCTCTTTTATGTTTTGGTTTTCTGGGTGTGAGACGTGTGGGGTCCTAGGTCCCCGGCCAGGGATCAAACCTGCACCCTCTGCACTGGAAGGTGAAGTTGTAACCCCTGGATCACCAGGAAAATCCCTCTGTTAACTTTTTTTAAAAAAAAATAAGGTGAATAGGTATCAGATACTGTATGATTGGTTAGATAGGCCCTAAGGAATATTGTAAATCAAGTTGCAGGCTCCACGTATTAAATCATATAGTGAAGCAACAAAAAATAATTAAATCCTAGCTGTTGTAGCTATGAGTTTAAAACATGATAAAACAAATCAAATGGAAAATAAAATTTAAGTATTGTGAATATTTAGGTGGAAGGAGAGAAAGATTTAACTGCTTCCTTTAAGTATATAAAAGATTTTAAAAGCTATATGGGAGTTAATTATCTACTGTTGCATAGGAAATTACTCCCAAACTTGGCAAGGTAAAATAAACATTCTTTAAATTAAAAAATTTTTTTTTTAATTTTATTTATTTTAGGCTGTGCTAGATCTTTGTTGCTGCATGAGCTTTCTCTACTTACAGCAAGTGGGGGCAATTTTCAAGTAGTGGTGTGCAGGCTTCTCATTGGGGTGGCTTCTCATATTGCAGAGCACAGGCTTAGTAGTTGGGTGCATGAAGCTTAGTTGCCCTGTGGCATGTGGAATCTTCCCAGACCAGGGATTCAAACCCATGTTCATTGCATTGGCAAGCAGATTGTTAACCACTCAGTCACCAGAAAATCCCTCAAATAAACATTTCTTATCTCACAGTTTCTGTGGTCAGAAATTGGGAATAGCTTAAAGTTGGGGAGCTCTGGCTCTGAGTTCCTCATGAATTAGCAGTCAAGATGTAAGCCAAAGTCACAATCAGCTGAAGTCTTGACTGTGGTCAGGGATTAGCCTTCTAGATGGTTCCCTTGCATGGATGTTAGCAGGAAGCTTCAGTTCTCACTGACTGATGACAATAATGTGGGCTTTATCTGTAGGACTGTCTGAGTGTCCTCATGTCATGTCATATGGCTTCCCATAGAGCTAGTGATCTAAAGGGAGAGAGGGAGAGCAAAGAGAAAGCTGCATTGCCTTTTATGACCTATTCTTGGAAGTCACCAAATGTATTTTGTCACATTCTATTCACTAGAAGCAGTCACTAAGTCTAGTTCACACTCAAGGGACAGGACATTAAGCACCACTATCTGAAAGAAAATGTCAAATAATTTATAGACATATTTGAAACCCACTGTACATGGTGATCTGCAGCCATGAAATTAAAAGATGCTTGCTCCTTGGAAGAAAAGCTATGACCAACCACAACAGCATAATAAAAAGCAGAGACATTACTTTGCTGACAAAGGTCCATCTAGTCAAAGCTATGGTTTTTCCAGTGGTCATGTATGGATGTGAGAGTTGGACTATAAAGAAAGCTGAGCACCGAAGAATTGATGCTTTTGAACTGTGGTGTTGGAGAAGACTCTTGAGAGTCCCTTGGACTGCAAGGAGATCAAACTAGTCAATCCTAAAGAAAATCAACCTAGCATATTCATTGGAAGGACTGATGCTGAAGCTTAAACTCCAATACTTTGGTGACCTGATGCAAAGAACTGACTCATTTGAAAAGACCCTGATGCTAGAAAAGATAGAAGGCAGGAGGAGAAGAGAACAACAGAGGATGAGATGGTTGGATGGCATCACCGACTCAATGCACATGAGTTTGAGCAAACTTTGGGAGTTGGTGATAGACAGGGAAGCCTGGTGTGCTGCAGTCCATGGGGTCACAAAGAGTTGGACATGACTGAGAAACTAAACTGAACTGAACTGATACATGGTGATCAGCTGGATAAAAGTAAATGAATGGGGTATATGTATACATATAGCTGATTGACTTTGCTGTACAGCAGAAAACTAACACAGCATTGTAAAACAACTGCTGCTGCTGCTAAGTTGCTTCAGTCGTGTCTGACTCTGTGCGACCCCATAGGCAGCAGCTCACCAGGCTCCTCCGTCCCTGGGATTCTCCAGGCAAGAACACTGGAGTGGGTTGCCATTTCCTTCTCCAATGCATGAAAGTGAAAAGTGAATGTGAAGTTGCTCAGTAGTGTCCGACTCTTCGTGACCCCACAGACTGTAGCCTCCCAGGCTTCTCCATCCATGGGATTTTTCAGGCAAGAGTAATGGAGTGCGTTGCCATTTCTTTCTCCTTGTAAAACAACTATTTGCCTATAAAATTAAATTTAAAAGAGAAAATGAGCTGTGTTGCATGTGGGATCTTAGTTCCCTAATCAGGGATCAAACCTGCATCCCCTGCACTGGAAGTGAAGAATCTTAGCCACTGGACCACCAGAGAAGTCCATTCAATCTACTGTTGATACCCACCCCCTGCCCATGGCAAACCAAGTTGGGAGCCAGTGGACAAGAGAACCTGTTGATGCCATGATAAATGCCAACTTCTCATGGGACAGAGCAGGGTGAAGAGGCGGATAGAGAGGAAATCCAAGGGGAACAGGAAAAATGCCCTGTCCATATTCTGAACAAATGACCAACCTACTCACGGGGGAAACTTTAGATATATTCAGCAAGACATTCAGGACTCCGTTAAAAACAAACAAAAAAACTACCAGAGATATAATGTTTTCAGACTCTTTTGTCAGAATTTACTGCCAGATAGGACAGCAAAAGAAAAGAACAGAAAGACACATATTCTAAATTTCAGAGTCTCTACAATGGAAGGGATGAGAGAAAGAAAGAAGTAAAAGATGGGGAAAAGCATATATTTAAAGCATATTTGTAACTAATAATAATATATAGAATTGAAGGAAAATAGAAAAACCACCAAATAACCAAGCGATAACATTCGACTTTTCACAGCATCTTTTTCTTTTTTAAAATATTTATTTATTTTTTTTGGCTACTCTGGGTCTTCACTGCTCTTGAGGGCTTTCTCTGGTCTTATAGAGTGAGGGCTACTCTCTAGATGCAGTGTGCAGGCTTCTCACTGTCGTGGTGCCCGGGCTCTAGGGCACCCAGGCTTCAGTAGTTGTGGCTCATGGGCTCTAGAGCACAGGCTCAGTAGTTGTGGCACACGGGCTTAGTTGCTCCATGGTATGTGGGATCCTCCAGGATCAGGGATCAAACCCGTGCGTCCTGCGTCGGCAGGAGGATTCTTTACCACTGAGCCACCAAGGAAGCCCCTTTTTGTTGTTTTTCTGTATTAGCAGGTCTGACTCTATGCTTGCTATTAATATATTAATATGCTTCTCTTTCTAGTTAAATAGATGTTAGTCTACTACTATTACAAGGTTTTGATCCACACTAAAGTGGTTGGAACAGAGAAGGCAATGGCACCCCACTCCAGTACTCTTGCTGGGAAAATCCCATGGACGGAGGAGCCTGGTAGGCTGCAGTCCGTGGGGTCGCTGAGAGTCGGACACAACTGAGTGACTTCACTTTCACTTTTCACTTTCATGCATTGGAGAAGGAAATGGCAACCCACTCCAGTATTCTTGCCTGGAGAATCCCAGGGACGGTGGAGCCTGGTAGGCTGCCATCTATGGGGTCGCACAGAGTCGGACACAACTAGAGCGACTTAGCAGCAGCAGCAGCAAAGTGGTTGGAAACAATGAAAACAGAAAAATTTGTCCATTCTTTTCTTTATTCACTCTAAAAATGTTTTCTGGGTGTCTACTATGTGGCAGCAGTATGCTAGATGCTGCGTATATAAAGGTCCCTGCTGTCTCAGGTCCCACAGTAGACCGGGGGAAACAGATCTTAATGCATTACTCACACAAACATGAAATTTCAATTCTGACAAGCACTAGAAAGGAGCAATACATAGTACAAAGAAAGCGATTCGTAGGGGCAGATGACTGAATGAGGGACGTCAGGGATGATGTCCCTGTGAAGTAATACAGAACCAGGGATCTGAAAAATGAACAGAGGTACAAAGAGACTTCCAGGAGACGGACACAGGGACAAAAGGCCCTGTGAGGGCAAGATGGGTACTGGGAATGGAAAGAAGACCAGTGTAGTGTACACATGGGCTGGAACATGGTCCAAGATAGGGATGGAGAGGCAGTATCTCAGGTTATTTTATATAATGAACTACAGGGAAATTGTTTTAGCATAACAGAATTGTCAGTGCCAGACGTGCAATCCACAGGAGAGGCTCTGTCCAAGTGGGTCCTTCTCTTGCTAGTTTCCTTGAAAAACACACAGTCACTGCACATTCAGTACCACTCATCTTGGTGTTTACTAGCTTAATTATGGTTCTATAACTGGAAACCACTGCTTTATGTCAAGGAAGAGTTTTTCACTGCTCCTAATAACTAATGCAATTTATTTTATCTGAAAATGCTACGTGTAATCTTCATTATTAACGTCTACTAGTAAATACACTTTTTGGAGAGATCTATGAAATCCTTTGAGGTCTTCCTGGACAAAAAAAAAAAGCCCAAAGAATGAGATACTGTCTGACATAATTTTATTTACTCTATAGTACACACATTGATTGAAAGAAAAAAACCAAATCTGTACTAATAGGTGTGGATTATCATAAAGAATATGGTCCTCTCTCTAGTGGGTACATAATAGAGGCTAATTTTGCAAATGATCAGTGAATGTAAACAATGACACTGCAGCAAAGTGAATATACACTCGGTCTCACGGAGCAAGACTGCAGCTCTCAGATTTTCATAATTATTGCTGCAAAATAATACTTTCTTTTCACTTTATTCCTCTAGTGCCATTCTCTTACACTCTCTGTTTTAAGCCCAACTCTGTGGAATTAGATGAGGGAGGGGAAGGAGTGAGAGAAAGCATTTAGGAGAGTATCATGGGGTTCTGGTCTGGCCTCTCGCTCAGTAACCTTTATTACTTTAAAAATCCTCACTCATCTTCTTTGTTAAATAAAATGCAGAATAGCATAGTGACTAATAGCACAGGCTCCTGAATTAAGCTGCCTGGATTATAATGGTAAGTAAGATCAAATGACAAAGTCACATAGCAATCAATAAAAATCAGGACAAACCATCTCTCCCCCTTAATTTTCTCGCCATTTTTTAAAAAAAAACTTTTAATCTTACATTGGAGTATAGCTGATTAACACCGTTGTGATAGTTTCAGGTGGATAGCAAAGAGACTCAGCCATATATATACTCAGCCATATATATATATACATATATATATGTATGTATATACACATATACATATACACACAAATGTATCCAATCTCTACCAGACTTCCCTCTCATCCAGGCTGCCACATAACATTTAGAAATAAATTTTTAAAAACCCTTTAAGGGTAGCTGATGTTATGCATCTTTCTCTGTGTTGGGAACAGGCAGAGAGAGAAAGAGAGGAAGGGGAATTATGTTTGAACTACTCCTATTTGGGTAATTCATAGCAGAGTACCAAAGACTGGTAAGAGATGGGTGAAAACTTTATTCAGGCAAATTATCCTTTCACTCATGATCAAGACAAAGTATCTTACTAAAGTTTTAAGAGCAAGTATTATTATCTAGTATTTTCTCTTATTTCCAAACATTTGCCAAGCATGTTCTGCTGTGCTCTGGGGTTGA
This sequence comes from Bubalus bubalis, assembly GCF_019923935.1. Taxonomy (NCBI): domain Eukaryota; kingdom Metazoa; phylum Chordata; class Mammalia; order Artiodactyla; family Bovidae; genus Bubalus; species Bubalus bubalis. Next base: position 69,238,311 of record NC_059162.1, on the reverse strand, counting down.
GTCAGAAGTTGCAGCCATTGCAAAGCCCTCTGTCAAGGAGAAAATGTGATTAGACCCCCTGCTTGCACTGACACGTAAAAATGAACTGCGAATCTGTTTGGGGCAGCTAAGGCATTCCCTCAACACTTGTGGCTGGGAATTTTGGCTTTCTAATCGTTACTTTGTATCCCTTAAAGGTACATTCTAACTGTTTTAATATGTGAGGAACAGGCCTGCCAAATTGTGCTTATGGCTTTTTAACACAAGCAATCTACAGATGCAATGAAGCAGGTAATAGGACGCATGATACCGAATTTGAAAATCTGTGTTGATGACACTGCTGCTGGAGAAACACTTTTGGAAGCAGCCCTGTCTCCAGTCGCCTGGATAAGAAAATGTTGTTTCTCATTTCTTAGGTGGCCTCTTCCACCCAATAGTGAGTTTAGGGTCATGTCCTTGAGCATAAATCAGTCTCTCTCATGCTAACAATATTCCACTTGAGATCTTCTGGGACCCATGCACTCAACAAAATACAACAAGCAGGAAAAATCTTACACAACATAAAAAAATATCTGTTCGAGTAACGGTCAAAAATAAGTGCATTCCTTTTAAAATGAAGACTTCCAAAGTAATGTTTAGGTATATAGTTTTATCTGTAAACATCTGTATATTTATCAAGGATGCAAAAGGACATTTAATACTGGTTCTGGTTATTTACAAATACAATAAATTCATTATTAAGAAAAGTTTACTAAAACAATTTTAAAGATAATGGAACTGGAAATATTTATCTTTCTTACCTTTTTCGGGGAAAAAAGTAATTTAGCTAAAACAATGTTTCCAAGCTGTGATCTGACAGGCAGGCTCATTTTAGTTCCAAAGTAGAGTAAAGGTACAGTGTGACTTCCTGTCATATTCACTTTTCATCACCAGTGTTCACTTACAATGAATATTAGGATCATACCAGCAATCTCACAGACTATAAAGGGATGACTCTGTAGCATAATCTTTATAATTACATTTGCTTATTTCTTTATTGGTAAGAGAGATTGCCCACTGCTTCTCTGCATAGAAAGAAGCAAAATGTCACCTTGGAATTATCTTTGTTTGTCAAAAGTTCACCTGAGGGACCTCTCAGTTATGAAAATATGGTTTCTCCCATCCTCGTATCCCTTGGGAAAGGAAGGCTAATTAGCTTTAAGAAAGGGAAGGGACAAGAACTAAATTTTTCTCCTTGAGATTTCACTTTAGGACAGAATAAAACGACCCTGAACCATATCTATAGACCAAAAGGAATACAAATACCCCAAAGGGGGACTTTCCATGAAGGCAGAGACTGGGCTGATGTCCTAGACTTGACAGAATGGTCTAAGAGTAGGGACTGAATTCTCAGGAGAATGGGGCATAATAAGTAAAAACTATAGTCGTGGGTCCTAGCATAGGAAACCACTATGAGTAGAAGGATCCAGATAAGCAATTCACTAAGAAATTATATCAAATGGCACCAACCAAAACATCAGAACACCAGTCGACTATAAGCTTTCTCTCTCCAACAAGAAAATGGAAACAAGACTGACCTCTCCTTGGCATTTCAGGGTAGTCCAGGTCAGAGTAGAGATAAAATGCTGGATTTCATTAAGAAATGAATGGAAAAGTAGACATGTGACTGTATTGTTACCCTAAGAATACTAGAAATGATAGGATCAAGTTTGACTGTGCATGCATGCTTAATCACTAAATTGTGTCCAACTCTTTGTGACCCAATGGACTGTAGCCCACTGGGCTCCTCTCTCCATGGGATTTCCCAGGCAAGAATACTGGAGAGGATTGCCATTTCCTTCTCCACAGGATCTTCCCACCCAGGGATTGAACCCACATCTCTTGCATTAGCAGGTGGGTTCTTTACCACTGAGCCTCCAGGATTATTAATTCAGCTATTTTGTTTATTCTCCACCTCATCCCATGAGGGTTTCCCAGATGGCTCAGTGGTAGAATCCACCTGCCAATGCAGGAGATGTGGGGGATGCGGGTTCAATCCCTGGGTCAGGGAGATTGCCTGGAGGAGAAAATGGCAACCCACTCCAGTACTGTTGCCAGAAAAATCCCATAAACAGAGGAGCCTGGAGTACTACAGTTCATGGGGTTGCAAAGAGTTGGACACAACTGAGCAATTGAACATGAAAACTCTTCCATGAAGGATTTAAGACTGTATTATGTAAACCTCCTTCTTTCTATCCTTGGTACTTTCAGTCCTACTGTTCCCAGTCAATCCATGATGGCTTCCTTTAATCTTTTGCACGAACGTATAAATTACCTGCACATTAAAGCCCTTTACTGTTGTATTTTGGCTTGGTTCAGTCTCTATTAGAGAAGAAATCCCTAACTTCACTAAATTCAATGGGCAGGAATGAAGACTCCACCTCTTGATGAAAGGAGTGGCAGAGTTTGCAACCACGTGTTAAGACTAGGCAAAATGTTTACATTCCCTCCACAATCAAATACACTTTTACTCTCCCAGGATCCCCAGAAACCTCATCCAGTTACGATATCAGGCTCAGACTCAAGGTCTGAATATCATCACCTAAGTCAGGTCCAAGGGTAGATGAGTCTCTTCAGGACTGGTTCATCTCTTAAGGATGGTCTCCTTAGCTAGATCATTGAATTCATTAGGTGTATTTCCTTCTTTCCACATCACCATTGGCAACAGTGTTGCCAAACTTTAACCACAACATAGCAAAGTGCCTTTTCCTCCTATTTCCAATTACATGTCCTCATTTTCCATCAAACTTTCATCAACAACCTCAAAATTTACTAGGCTTCTGAACACCACCTGTTCTCCAAAATGAATGCCCACATTTTAGATTTTGTTAAGCCAGCATCCCACTTCCAGGTATCAGATTTTGTTTTATCTATTTTTGCACCCCTAAGCCCATAGGCTTAATACAACAATTTTAATTTGCTCAGAATTTTAGGAGTTAGGAATTTGGAGAAGGCTCAGCTGAGCCCCTTGGAGGTCTCTCATGCAGTCAAATGTTGAGTGGGCTTCAATCATCTGAAAACCCTACAGGCTGACAGTACACACTAACTGTAGGAGCTCACCCAGCCTAGTAACTAGGACACCTACATATGCCATCTCCATGTTGCCTTGGTTTCTTACAGGATAGCGACAGAGCCTAGGCTTGCTCACATTAATTTACTTTCCTGTCTTCTCAACTAATAGGAATAATTAATTATTCCTGAGGAAGATTAAAAAAGAAAACCAAAAACAAGCTTTGAACCCTAACTATAATTGCTTCCCATGTAAATACAACAATGAAAAAACTAACTCTTTCAATTGGAAATCCATTTGAAAAGAAATAAAAAATTATTCATGTTAAAATTGTGCTATTATTATATACATAATGTTAGCACAAGGATAGCAAGAACAATTTGCATAGTAAATATTCCTACTCTTTTTTCCAGTTAGTGCAATAATTGAACAGCACCCATCAGTGAAGGAGGACAAAAGAGGGCTATTATCATAAATGTTAGTTTGATCTTTCAAGGAGATTTGATTACCATCTACCCAGACTCCACTTCACCCACTTAAAACAGAGGTTCTGCCTTTCATCAGTCGAATGTCAAGTGTCTTTGTTGCATCCAAGTGTTACCCTAGCTGGCCATATTCTACACACAGGGCAAACAACAGTTTTGTTGCTTTGTTTTCCCTTGGTAGAATTTGTAAGAAACGTGTCTCTTTCATGGTCACATTCCTTACAAAGAGCACAAGGATGAAAGATAAGCCTAAGAGGGTCCTGATCTAACACAAGATGCAAAACTACTTACAACACAACAGTAAAACTGACAGCTTTAACTTTCTTCAAGTGAAGGTGTACATTCTTTCATGTTAAAAAAAAAAATCTTAACCATTTCTATTAACATCTGCCAAGTGTTTTCCTTCATTCTTCTTTTAGTCTGGTATTAGAAGAGTTAAATTTGTCTTAGAAACAGACTAGAATGGCTTTTAAGAGCCAACTCATTGGAAAAGACCATGATGCTGGGAAAGACTGAGGGCAGGAGGAGAAGGGGGTGACAGAGAATGAGATGGTTGGATGGCATCACTGACTCAATGGCCATGAGTTTGAGAAAACTTGGGGAGATAGTGAAGGACAAGGAAGCCTGGTGTGCTGCAATACATGAGGTCTCAAAGAGTTGGACACAACTTAGCAACTGAACAACAACATTTTAATTAGTGGCATAAGGATTAATTTAGAGGAAACACTAAATCCAATATTGAACACAATTTTTCACTGAGGAACATTTGTATCCCAATTTCCCTATGTGAGTTAAGGCATTTACACACTGAATCTGGAGATCTTAAACAAAAAGGCAAATTTCTCATCTTGTTTCAGAGGAAATGACACATTCTACTGTGTGTTCTACTGCGCTGACAAGGGAGAGAGTGGCAGTGGCATCCCCAGCTCTAGCTAAGGGCAGAAGGCATTTCTCCATGGATTACAAGAGACTGGCTCTGAGATGGAGAGGAGAAACTCAATTATGACATAAGGTCTCCTAATGGAAAGATTTTAGACACAGTAAGAGATCCTTATGAAGTTCCTGCATGCATTCAAACTTTAATAACAAAAATTATGGGTTGCTATAGAAACAATATAGTAAATTACATTTAAAAGCAATTTATTAAAATTCAGAACAACTAGATTATACAATGGTAGCAAATGAAATACTGCTTTGTACTATTATGTAGATTATTGGTATAGCTCGGAGAAGGCAATGGCACCCCACTCCAGTACTCTTGCCTGGAGAATTCCATGGACGGAGGAGCCTGGTAGGCTGCAGTCCATGGGGTCGCTAAGAGTCGGACATGACTAAGTGACTTCACTTTCACTTTTCACTTTCATGCATAGGAGAAGCAAATGGCAACCCACTCCAGTGTTCTTGCCTGGAGAATCCCAGGGATGGGGGAGCCTGGTGGGCTGCCGTCTACGGGGTCGCACAGAGTCGGACACGACTGAAGCGACTTAGCAGCAGCAGCATTGGTATAGCTGGATATTATTTCATTTACTTCTCATTTCAGCCCTCCAAAGTGGGTAGTATTTCCCCATTTTACAGATGAGAAAATTGAGATTAAGAAAGTAGCTTATGTCCACTAAACCATATGAGGAAGCCCTAGATCTGCTTGACTCCAAATCTTTTCTCCCATATGACATATTTCAACCATATGACAAAAAGTAAAAACAAACAAAAAAATGACAATTACAAACACGTGTCCCAAACTTGGAGATGCTAAAATACTATTGGTTGTATAATAAGAAAATTCACTTTGTTTTAATATTCAATTTATTCATTTATGTATTGTGCTTGCATGAATGCATACTAAGTCGCTTCAGTCGTGTTCGATTCTTTGCAGACCCTATGGACTATAGCCCATCAGGCTGCTCTGTCCATGGGATTCTCCAGCAAGAATACTGGAGTGGATTGCCATATCCTTCTCCAATGTATTATACTACTACTACATAAATGTTTAGAAATTAAGATGTATAAAAGAAATATCAAAGGAATCTTCTGAAGAACTTATAGTGCTTTATTTGGTTTTGTGGTTTATATTCCTTGGTTCTTCTCTTTCCCTATCTTCCTGCCGTATTTTTTTTTTTTTTTTACATTCTCCAGTTATGTGTAGCTTTTGCACAGTATTACTCAGATGATCTTTTGGAAATTACTTTCAATTACTGTTCTCCAAGTATTTCTCTTTATTGGAAGATAAAACTGAAGAACAGAGAAGAATATTTTCCATTGTTCTCTATATAGGCACTGCCTTTTTACTGCTGGACAATCTATACACATTAAGTCTAGGCATTAATTATTTTTACTAGAAGTTATCATCTGACTTTACAGTCCCCACCCTAATAATAATAATACAGTAAGGTTTCCTAAGTCAACATCGAAGGGATAGGATGTAAGTCTCTGGCAATAAAGTGATACTATTCATAGGCAATGGTGAAGTCTTTTAATGGAAAATATTCACACCAGTTCCTTTGGTAGTTTTTTTTTCAATCAAAGTATAGCTGATTTACAAATTTCTATTTTATTCATTTCCTCTCTGTTCTTTAATATTTCCTTTCTTCTGCTGACTTTAGGTTCTGTTTATTCTTCTTTTACTAATTCCTTTAGGTGGTAGGTTAGGCTGTTTGAGATTTTTCTTCGTAGAATTGCTTTAACTGCACCCTACAGATTTTTGAAGGTTGTATTTCTATTTTCATTTTTCTCAAGGTATTTTCTGATTTCCTCTCTGCTTTTTTTCATTGACCCATTGGCTTTTTGGTTGCATGTTGTTTAGTCTCCACATATCTGTTCTTTTCTCATTTTTCTTTATGTAATTAATTTCTAATTTTATACTGTTATGGTTGAAATAAATGCTTGGTATAATTTATATCCCCCTAAATTTGTTGAGGCTTGTTTTGTGGCTTAGGATGTGATCCATCCTGGGGAAAATTCTGTTGTGCACTTGCAAAGAATGTTCTGCTGTTTTGGATGGAATGTTCTCTAGATACCAATTAAGTCTAGCTGCTCTACTGTGTCATTTAAGACATTGTTTCCTGATTTATTTTTTGTTTGGATGATCCACTGGTATCAGTGGGATGTTAAAGTTTCCTACTATCATTTTGTTATTATCAATTTTTCCTTTTATACGGGACAGTATTTACTTTATATATTTAGATACTCCTAGGTTGGTTGCTTTTGAACTGTGGTGTTGGAGAAGACTCTTGAGAGTCCCTTGGACTGCAAGGAGATCCAACCAGACCATTCTGAAGGAGATCAGCCCTGGGATTTCTTTGGAAGGAATGATGCTAAAGCTGAAACTCCAGTACTTTGGCCACCTCATGCAAAGAGTTGACTCATTGGAAAAGACTCTGATGCTGGGAGGGATTGGGGGCAGGAGGAGACGGGAACAACAGAGGATGAGATGGCTAGATGGCATCACTGACTCGATGGACATGAGTCTGAGTGAACTCTGGGAGTTGGTGATGGACAGGGAGGCCTGGCATGCTGCGATTCATGGGGTCGCAAAGAGTCGGACACGACTGAGCGACTGAACTGAACTGAACTGAACTGAGGTTGGGTGCACATATGTTAACAAATATCTTCTTCCTGTATCAAGATTTTTATCATTATATAATGCCCTTCCTTGTTGTTTGAAATAGCCTTTGTTTGGAAGTCATTTTTCCCAGTATGAAAATTATTACCCATACTTTCTTGCCATTTCTATTTGTATGAAATATCTTTTTCCCTGCCAGCCTTTCAGTCTCTGTGTGCCTTTAGCTCTAAAATGAATCTCCCACAGGCAGCACACAGAAGGATCTTTCTGAAAATCCAATCAGCTACCCTATGTCTTCTGACTGGAGCATTTAGTTAATTGACATTTAAAGTAATTATTGATAGGTGTGTACTTATAGCCATTTTATTACTTGTTCTCCAGTTGTTTTTATAGTTATTCTCTGTTCATATTTCTTCATTTTGTTTCTTCTCTTGGAGTTTGATGATATTTTTATTAGTATGTGAGTTTTCCATTCCTTTCAACTTTTGTGGAACTATTACAGATTTTTTATTTGTGCTATTTGGTTCATATATGTTGATCTATAATAATATCAACTTGTTTTAATTGGTAGTCATTTAAGATCAAGTACATTCTAAAATATCAACTTTTTTTTCACTCCTTCACCCACATTTTGTGCTTATGATGTCATATTTTACGTCTTCATGTTTATCTCTTCAGTTCAGTTCAGTCACAAAGTCATGTCCGACTCGTTGAGACCCCATGCACTGCAGCATGCCAGACCTGCATGTCTATCACCAACTCCCAGAGTTTACTCAAACTCATATCCATTCAGTCAGTGATGCCATCCAGCCATCTCATTCTCTGTAGTCCCATTCTCCTCCTGCCTTCAATCTTTCCCAGATAAGGGTCTTTTCAAATGAGTCAGCTCTTCGCATCAGGTGGCCAAAAAATTGGAATTTCAGCTTCAGCATCAGTCCTTCCAATGAATATTCAGGACCGATTTCCGTTAGGATGGACTGGTTGGATCTCCTTGCAGTCCAAGGGACTCTCAAGAACCTTCTCCAACACCACAGTTCAAAAACATGAATTTTTCGGTGCTCAGCTTTCTTTATAGTCCAACTCTGACATCCATACATGACTACTAGAAAAACCATAGCTTTCACTAGATGGAACTTTGTTGGCAAAGTAATGTCTATGCTTTTTAATATGCTGTCTAGGTTGGTCATAACTTTCCTTCCAAGGAGTAAGTGTCTTTTAATTTCATGGCTGCAGTCACCATCTGCAGTGATTTTGGAGCCCCATAACTAAAGTCTGCCACTGTTTCCATTTTTCCCCATCTATTTGTCATGAAGTGATGGGACCAGATGCCATGATCTTAGTTTTCTGAATGTTGAGTTTTAAGCCAACTTTTTCACTCTCCTCTTTCACTTTCATCAAGAGGCTCTTAGTTCTTCTTCACTTTCTGCCATAAGGGTGGTGTCATCTGCATATCTAAGGTTATTGATATTTCCCTCCCAGCAATCTTGATTCCAGCTTTTGCTTCATCCAGTCCAGCATTTCTCATGATGTATTCTGCATATAAGTTAAATAAGCACAGTGACAGTATACAGCATTGATGTACTCCTTTCCCAATTTGGAACCAGTCTGTTGTTCCATGTCCGGTTCTAACTGTGGCTTCTTGACCTACATACAGATTTCTCAGGAGGCAGGTCAGGTGTTCTGGTTTCCCCATCTTTTTAAGAATTTTCCACAGTTTGTGGTGATCCACACAGTCAAAGGATTTGGAATAGTCAATAAAGCAGAAATAGATGTTTTTCTGGAACCCTCTTGCTTTTTCAATGATCCAGTGGATCTTGGCAATTTGATCTCTAGTTCCTCTGCCTTTTCTAAATCCAGCCTGAACATTGAAAGTTCACAGTTCATGTACTGTTGAAGCCTGGTTTGGAGAATTTTGAGCATTTCTTTGCTAGAGTGTGAGATGAGTGCAATTGTGTGATAGTTTGAGCATTCTTTGGCATTGCCTTACTTTGGGATTGAAATGAAAACTGACCTTTTCTAGTCTTGTGGCCACTGCTGAGTTTTCCAAATTTGCTGGCATATTAAGTGCAGCACTTTCACAGAATCATCTTTTAGGGTTTGAAATAGCTCAACTGGAATTCCACTAGCTTTGTTCGTAGTAATGCTTCCCAAGGCCCACTTGACTTCGCATTCCAGGATGTCTGGCTCTAGGTGAGTGATCATACCATCGTGATTATCTGGGTCATGAAGATCTTTTTTGTATAGTTCTGTGTATTCTTGCTACCTCATTTTAATATCTTCTGCTTCTGTTAGGTCCATATCATTTCTGTCCTTTATTGTGCCCATCTTTGCATGAAATGTTCCCTTGGTATCTCTAATTTTCTTGAATAAATTTCTAGTCTTTCCCATTCTATTGTTTTCCTCTATTTCTTTGCATTGATCACTGAAGAAGGCTTTCTTATCTCTCCTTGCTGTTCTTTTGAACTCTGCATTCAAGTGGATATATCTTTCCTTTTCTCCTTTGCCTTTCACTTCTTTTCTTTTCTCAGCTATTTGTAAGGCCTTCTCAGACAACCATTTTGCCTTTCTGCATTTCTTTTTCTTGGGGATGGTCTTGATCACTGCCCCCTGTACAATGTCACAAACCTCCATCCATAGTTCTTCAGGCATTCTGTCTATCAGATCTGAACCCTTGAATCTATTTGTCACTTCCACTGTATAACTTTAAGGGATTTGATTCAGGTCCTACATGAATGGTCTAGTGGTTTTCCCTACTTTCTTCAATTTATGTCTGAATTCGGCAATAAGGAGTTCATGATCTGATCCACAGTCAGCTCCTGGTCTTGTTTTTGCTGACTGTATAGAGCTTCTCCATCTTTGGCTGCAAAGAATATAATCAATCTGATTTTGGTATTGACCATCTGGTGATGTCCATATGTAGAGTCTTCCCTTGTGTTGCTGGAAGAGAGTGTTTGCTATGACCAGTGTGTTCTCTTGGCAAAAGTCTATTAGCCTTTGCCCTGCTTCATTTTGTATTCCAAGGCCAAATTTATCTCTTAACTGTTTATAATAGTTATAGTTGCTTTATCTGTTTTTTAGACTTCCTATTGGCTTATGTAAGTAGTTGGTTGCCGGGAGCCAGCGTGAGGAAGGAGGCTCGGCAAACGCAAAGGTGGGATCGAGCCTCAGGAGTCCCTCTGGAAATTCTCAAGCATCTACCCCCCAAACCACAGTCTGCCTACTTTACTGCTTTGTGCTCTCACCTAAACCTCTGACTTTATGGGGGGCTGTCCCCCATCACCTCTCTCTGAAAAAGAGTTAACTTACAGCTCCAGTTAATAAAGTTCCTGGGTGTGATAGTGTTTCAACCTACAAACTCCTTTGGAAGTCCTCTAGCCTGCCTGAATAGGTTTTTCCGGCCACATGTGATTGTTCAGAGCCTCCCAACCGTGAGAGGCATGAGATGTTCTAAACTGTCTAAATATAGATTCCTTTGAGCAGTTAAAATGGAGACTTAGCAGCAAACATTGGCCCAACAAGTGAAAAACCCTTCACCAATACAATTTCTTTCTTTTTTTTTTTTTATTATTTTTTTTAATTTAATTTTATTTTTAAACTTTACATAACTGTATTAGTTTTGCCAAATATCAAAATGAATCCGCCACAGGTATACATGTGTTCCCCATCCTGAACCCTCCTCCCTCCTCCCTCCCCATTCCATCCCTCTGGGTCTTCCCAGTGCACCAGCCCCAAGCATCCAGTATCGTGCATCGAACCTGGACTGGCAACTCATTTCATACATGATATTTTACATGTTTCAATGCCATTCTCCCAAATCTAATACAGTATACTAACGCATATATATGGAATTTAGAAAGATGGTAACAATAACCCTGTGTACGAGACAGCAAAAGAGACACTGATGTATAGAACAGTCTTATGGACTCTGTGGGAGAGGGAGAGGGTGGGAAGATTTGGGAGAATGGCATTGAAACATGTAAAATATCATGTATGAAATGAGTTGCCAGTCCAGGTTCGATGCACGAAACTGGATGCTTGGGGCTGGTGCACTGGGAAGACCCAGAGGGATGGAATGGGGAGGGAGGAGGGAGGAGGGTTCAGGATGGGGAACACATGTATACCTGTGGCGGATTCATTTTGATATTTGGCAAAACTAATACAGTTATGTAAAGTTTAAAAATAAAATAAAATTTAAAAAAAATAATTAAAAAAAAAAAAGAAAGAAATTGTATTGGTGAAGGGTTTTTCACTTGTTGGACCAATGTTTGCTGCTAAGTCTCCATATCCCTTACCTACTGTGTCCTTGGCAGTGTATTGATTAAATAATTGGTGTAAGTAGTAGCTTTAATGTTTATAAACTTGGACCCTTGAGTTAATTTTTTTTCTTGTTATAGCCCACCACACCTTTGCCCTACAGGAATGCAACTTTATCTAATGCTTTTGTAGGGTGGCGCCTGACTAATCACCTTTAGAGAAAAGTAAAGTTTTCTGAAGAAAGGGTCTTAAAACGTTAACAGGCCTCCAGGCCAGAAGATGATGCAAATCACCTAAACTTTTGCATATGTTAAGTTTGCAGGAAGAAAGCCTGGCTTACTGCATGACTCCACCCCTTCCCCCATTATCCTCTATGCATAACTTAAGGTATAAAAACCACTTTGGAAAATAAAGTGCGGGCCTTGTTCACCAAAGCTTGGTCTCCCCATGTCATTCTTTCTCTCACCTTCTGGCTGAATTATTCAGCCTCTTTCCTCCACTGAATTTCCTCACTGAGCTATCCTTATTTAACCACTCTTTATATCTTTAATTAACATTTAAATAAGCTGTTGTTTTCCAATCGCCGAAGCCGTCTCCCCTTCGAATTCCCTGGATCCACCGGGGCTGGACCCTGGCAGTTGCTCATCAGTTTTTATTATATATTTACCTTTCCTGGGGAGATTTTCACTTTAAGATTCTTACTTCTTTTCCACTTAGAGAAGAGCCTTTAACATTTCCTTTTTTAAAAATGATAATCTTTCTGGTTAGAGTATTTTATGTTGCAGGATTTTCCCTTCAGCACTCTGTACATATCATGCCACTTCCTTCTGGCCTGAAAAGTTTCTGTGGAGAAATCAGCTGATAGCCTATAAGAATTCCCTTGCATATGACTCTTTGTTTTCTCCTGCTGCCTTAAATATTCTCTCTTACTTTTGACTTCTGCCATTTGAATTATGATATGTCTTGGTATGGGTCTATTTTAGGTTCATCATGTTTGGGACCTTCTACAAAAGAGTCCAAAATGCAGTACTTGGGTGCAATCTCAAAAATGACAGAATAATCTCAGTTCATTCTAAGGCAAACCATTTAACATCACAGTAATCCAAGTCTATGTCCCCACCACTGATGCTGAAGAACCTGAAGTTGATTGACCAGTTCTATAAACCTACAAGACCTTCTAGAATTAACACCAAAAAAAGCTGTCCTTTTCATCATAGGTCCAGGACTGGAATGCAAAAGTAGCAAGTCAAGAGATACCTAGAGTAACAGGCAAGTTTGCACTTAGAGTACAAAATGAAGTAGAACAAAGGCTAACATAGTTTTGTCAAGAGAACACACTGGTCATAGCAAACACCCTCTTCCAACAACACCGGAGATGACTCTAAACATATACATCACCAAATGGTCAATACCAAAATCAGATTGATTATGTTCATTGCAGCCAAAGATGGAGAAGCTCTATACAGTCAGTAAAAACAAGACCTGGAGCTAACTGTGGCTCAGATCATCAGCTCCTCATTGCAAAATTCAGGCTTAAATTGAAGAAAGTAGGGAAATATACTAGGGAACTCAGGTATGATCTAAATCAAATTCCTTATGATTATATAGTGGTAGTGACAAATAGATTCAAGGGATTAGATCTGGTAGACAGATTGCCTGAAGAACTATGGACAGAGGTTTGTAACATTGTACAGGAGGCAGGGACCAAAATCATCACAAAGAAAAAGAAATGCAAGAAGGCAAAGTGGTTGTCTGAGGGGGCTTTACAAATAGCTGAGGAAAGAAGAGAAGTGAAAAGCAAAGGAGAAAGGGAAAGATATACCCAACTACATGCAGAGTTCCAGAGAATAGCAAGGAGAGATATGAAGGCCTTCTTAAGTGAACAATGCAAAGAAACAGGAGAAAACAATAGAATGGGAAAGGTAGAGATCTTTCAAGAAAATTGGAAATATTAAGGATACATTTCATGCAGGGATAGGCATGATAAAGGACAGAAATGGTAAGGACCTAATAGAGGCAGCAGAGATTAAGAAAAGGTAACAAGAATTCACAGAAGAACTATACAAAAAGGTCTCAGTGATCCAGAAAACCAGGATGGTGTAGTCACTCACCTAGAGCCAGACACCCTGGAATGTGAAGTCAAGTGGGCCTTGGGAAGCATTACTACAAACAAAGCTAGTAGAGGTAATGGAATTCCAGCTGAACTATTTCAAATACTATAAGATGATGCTGTTAAAGTGTTACACTCAATATGTCAGCAAATTTGGAAAACTTAGCAGTGGCCACAAGACTGGAAAAGGTCAGTTTTCATCCCAATCTCAAAGAAGAGCAATGCCAAAGAATGTTCAAACTATTTTACAATTATGCTCATTTCACATGCTAGTAAAGTTATGCTCAAAATCCTTCAAGCTAGGTTTCAACAGTACGTGAACAAGAACTTCCAGATGCTCCAGACAACTTCCAGATGGGTTTAGAAAAGGCAGAACAACCAGAGACCAAATTGTTAACATTCATTGAGTCATAGAGAAAGCAAGGGAATTCCAGAAAAACATGCATTTCTTCTTCATTGACTACACTAAAGACTTAGACTGTGTGGATCACAACAAACTGTGGAACATTCTTAAAGAGATAGGAATACCAGACCACCTTACCTGTCTCCTAAGAAGCTTATATGTGGGTCATGAAGCAATAGTTATAACTAGACGTGGAACAATGGGCTGGTTCAAAATTGGGAAAGGAGTACAAGGCTGTATATTGTCACCCTGCTTATTTAACTTGTATACAGAGTACATCATGCAAAATGCTGGGCTGGATGAATCACAAGATGAAATAAAGATTGCCAGGAGAAATATCTATAACCTCACATATGCAGATGATACCACTCTATTGGCAGAAAGTGAAGAGAAACTAAAGAGCCCCTTGATGAGGTTGAAAGAGGAGAGTGAAAAAGCTGGCTTGAAACTCAACGTTCAAAAAACTAAGATCCAGTCCCATCGCTTCATAGCAAATAAAAGGGGAAAAAGTGGAAGCAGTGATAGATTTTATTTTCCTGGGCTCCAAAATCATTATGGACATGACTGCAGCCGTGAACTAGAGATGGAGGAGTTAGGGCTGGAGCCCAGTGTGAGGCAGGATTTTCTCTCTGCTCAGTGGCTATCAATGTCCAATCAGGGGTGGGGTCTGAGCCCAAGCTGCTGGATCTGACACCCTGAGGGTTGAGCCCAAGCTGGTTCTGTTCCCTTTCAGCGTGTTTTCCCCTCTATCTGCACTGGGACCTTTGCCCTAGAGCGGGGAAGTGCTGAGGTAAGTGGGGCTTATGAGGGCTCTCTGCTCACATTGTCTGCAGATGGAGGTCCCAGCTATCTCTGACACACTGCCTGGGAAGGCACCTACAAGTGTCTCCTTTTTTCGGCTCAGACACAACCTGATGTGCAAGTTCCCCTTTGTCCCTCACAGCACATCACTGTCCTCAGCCTCCACCATTTCCGCCCTTTTGTTAAACCACATCACTGGGCTACATGGACACCTGGCACATGATTGAGGATGAGCTGTGGTAGAGCCGCTGCTGTCCGAGACCTGAGAGCTACTTGAGATGTATTGCTTGAGTAAGGTCAGTAGTGGCTGCCACCCTCTCACCCAGGGTATGCCCAGGAACTAGGTCATCTCTGCACACCACAGCTTCTTCTTCTACCCACTCATTACTGCTCCAGATCCAATGATACATTGTGATGTGGAATGAGAAGGACCAAAGCCTTTGCTCAGCTTTTGTGCATGCCAAGGAGGTTATGGGAAACCCAGTGGCCACTAGAGCATACCTCTCTCCACCCTGCCTCAGGGGCAAGCTAGCATATGAGTGCTCCTCACAGCTGTAGTCCAGGCTTCCCACAGCCATCCTGTTACCCCAGCAGTCCTTCAATCAGCCAAGAGGGCTTGTCCCCTCTGTATAGAAACCCAGGACAGGGGCGCTCAATCTGTGGTTCTCATTGCTTATTTCACAGGATGAGTGTCCACCTGTGTGATCTTTCTTGTCTTCTAAGGTCCGCTCCAAGAGCACATGACCTGACCTGATTGCCTTTTTTTCCCCTTCCTACCCAATTATGTGTATCTTAACAGCCTTGGAGTCTTTCTGCCAGTTTCCAGTGAAAATTGTCCCACATGTACATATATTTTGATGTGTTTGTTGGGGGAAGTGAGCTTCATGTCCTCTTACTCTGCCGTACTGATTGATCCCTTTCGGTAGTTTTTTTTAAACAAAACAAAACAAAACCCTAAACAAAGACTTTATTTGTCCTCTTTATTTTCACTTCCATAGAAAAACCTTTAATCTAACAACGAACCACAGGCTATCTTTCTCTGGTAGGCAAAGACAAAAGGACTTCTTATATGTCAAGAAACTATTTGGTGAAATACTTAATAATTGTTCCTCTTTAATTTGCTTATAAAAAGAAAAGATAATATGTTACTTAGACTTATCTAGGTCCTAACTCTAATTGGTAAATAGTAACATGAACCTTATTCAGTTCAGTTGCTCAGTCATGTCTGACTCTTTGTGACCCCATGGACTGCAGCACACCAGGCCTCCCTGTCCATCACCAACTCCCAGAGCTTGCTCAAACTCATGTCCATCGAGTTGGTGATGCCATCCAACCATCTCATCTTCTGTCATCCCTTCTGCTCCTGCCTTCAATCCTTCCCAGCATGAGGGTTTTTTCCAATGAGTCAGTTCTTCACATCAGGTGGCCAAAGTATTGGAGCTTCAGCTTCAGCATCAGTTCTTCCAGTGAATATTCAGGTTTGAGATATCCTTGCAGTCCAAGGAAATCTCAAGAGTCATCTCCAACGCCACAATTCAAAAGCATCAATTCTTCAGTGTTCAGTTTTCTTTATAGTCCAACTCTCATATCCATACATGATTACTGGAAAAACCATAGTGTTGACTAGATGGACCTTTGTCAGCAAAGTAATGTCTCTGCTTTTTAATATGCTGTCTAGGTCAGTCATAGCTTTTCTTCCAACTAGCAAGCGTCTTTTAATTTCATGTCTGAAATCACCATCTGCGGTGATTTTGGAGCCCAAAATAAAGTCTGTCACTGTTTTCATTGTTTCCCCATCTATTTGCCATGAAGTCATGGGACTGGGTGCCATAATCTTAGTTTTCTGAATGTTGAGTTTTAAACCAGGTTTCTCACTCTCCTTTTTCACTTTCATCAAGAGTCCCTAACTCTAATTAGCAAATAATAATGTGAACCTTATTAACTGCTTAATAAAATTTCAAAAGTAAAAATGATTAAAAAGCAACTATAAGGCTTTTTCTTTCTTTTGTATAATTTTATCTAAGTAATTTATAGACTTGCCTTTGAATAAACTGCTTTGTGTTTATTTTTCATTGCATCTCCTACCCAATGAGTTCTGGTGAGGTATACTCCCTCCAGAAAAGACAATAATCAATAAGAAGAAGGATTTTGAAATGATTAATGTTAAAAATGTGACACTGGCTTAGTCATGTAAATAGTAAAAGTTAAATATCTTCTATACCTGTTCTTACTCACCTGCAAGTCCTAAAAGAATGTAGGCCATAATGAACAGTATGAAGATCATGCAGCACAGCACATCTGTACAACTCCTAAAGATGAAGAGGAACAATGAATTAAAAGGATCCTGAGAAGACTCACATAGCATCCGTTTTCCTCCCTCTTATGGACTAAACGTGTCTCCCCCAAGTCCTTATGTTCAAACTTAACCCCCAAAGTGATGTTATTAGAAGGTGTTAGAAGGTGGGTGGGGCAGGGGAGAAAAGTGGGGTGGAGAATTAAAAGGGATACAAAATGACTAGTGTTTACTGCAAAAATATACATAGGAAGGCATAAAAAAAATAATTGGGCTTCCCTGGTGGCTCAGACAGTAAAGAATCTGCCTGCAATGCAGGTCACCTGGGTTTGATCCTTGGGTCGGGAATATTCCCTGGAGAAGGAAATGGCAACCCACTCCATTATTCTTGCCTGAAAAGTCCCATGGACAGAGGAGCCTGGCAGACTACAATCCATGGGGTTGCAAAGAGTCAGACACAACTGAACAACTGAACACACAAAAGATAATAACAACAGTGATATGCCTTTTTATACTTAATAATTCTAAAAGGTAGATCAAATGTATTTCTGCAATCAAAGACTTAAACAGCAGAGAGCAGTTATAGTTCTGTGATTAAAGAAGTTCCTTCAAAGCTGTTAGCATTTATTTTCTTGATTCTTTGTTTGTAAAATTTTTTAGAAGTTAGAGTACACTAACATCAAAAAATTCTTTTATTTGAAATTGTAATTTAAGCTATTTGATTTTATAATTTTCTCCTTCATGCTTCCCAGTACATGACATAATAATAAAAAAAAATTAGCCTTTTCCATTCCTCTCTCTCTCCATTGTCTTTCTATGTGCATATATAAAGGGTACTCTGATTAAATAAAGGATTGACTACATAAGCTTTCTATGAGGAACAGGGTTGCAACTATTCAAAAAACAATGTCTATAATGCATTACAAAATGAAATGCTCTAAACTGTAATTTTCAAGTTATTCTGTAAGCTGGATATTGTGAAATGAGATTTAGAGAAAATTTGGCTCAGAGAGACATGGTAATTTTCTAAGGGATCACAAGTCAAACCAGTATCCAGTAGGGAAACTCAGGTTTTCATCTAAAGTATTTCCTATTTTCAATATTAAATTTTGTTCGGCTTGTAAGGCATCTAGAAGGTCAAAACTTGTCTTAAAAGTAAGAAAAAATACAATCATTGTTGAAACTTAATGAAGAATCTATTAGGAAAGAGACAGATCAATGTATTTGATAGGATTAAAAATTGCACATGAGAATTTTCATAGCAAAAACTTCTTGTTCTAGAGGTTAGATGGATATGTTCCAATCTTTTAGCACAGACAGGCTGAAGTTACATTCTATTTTTAGTGATGGTAATAACAATAATAATGAATAATAATTGTACAGTAACAGACACAGTAATACCTTGTATATTGATAAAGCCCTGTTATACTTTTACTGTTTTCACTTACATAAATTTGTGAGTTTCCTACCTTTGGGTTTTTCAGGGTAGTGAGGTAAGGTGCCTTATATAAGGTCCACAAGAGAGAAGTAGTTGCAGAGGCAGACAAACATCTAAGTCTCCTATGCCCAATTTTTTTTCACTTAGTGGTTATTCTAATATGATTACAACTTTCTAGAAAGATTCCAATTAGTCATATTGAAAACTCCACACACATCCTTATTACACCACCTCACCACAGGAAAGGGATCCATCATAGAGAAAGCTAATCATGGTCAATTCAGAAACAAACCATTACTTGTTTAAATCCAGTTTCAACCCAGGAATTTAAAATTTCACTGGGACTGAAGAACTATAAGAATAATAAAAAGAGGAAAAAAAAAAAGATAATCTAGATTTCTTTGTTTAACAATCATTGAAGGCAAAACCTGCTGGAGGGTGAGGAAAGGATCTGGTTTATTTGCATTTTGACACATCCTACTTAAGATCAGTTCTCATCCTGTGAGGGCAGTTGCTAAATAGTATGATACCTAAGAAGGACTGCCTGAAGGCAAAGAACTAAGGAAGAGAAAACCAGAACACTGATAAGCTTTTATTAGAAATCTTGAAGCTGTCAAAGCCTTTGTGTGTAATCATAACTACCAAGGAGAGAGGGATAGAGTCAGAAGCACCAGCCAGGTTGGCCAGTGTCCTGTAATATATATGTATATGTTTGTATCTACATGGTTATATCATAGATAATATACATTATAATATGTTTATAATGACTATAATTATATAGCATTATAATGTTTTCTATTTATATTATGTAGTCAGCACAGGAAGAGCTAAACATACTAGAAAGATGAGTAAAAGAAACTTACCAATTAAAAAAAATAAGGCACAAGGAAAGAAGCAGAGCCCAAAAGGAAATTTCTAAGAAATAAAACCCACAGTCCTTGGCTACTGGTCCTGATGAAGGGCATCAATCAGAGTTTTGGTCTATAGGGGGTTTTAGAACAACAACAACAAGGGGGATTTATTCTACGATTTCTCTTTCTTTCTTGTACCAAGAGCATGCCATAGCACCAGGGGCTACTGTGCACCACACAACTACTCTCTATCCACTCTCCTAGCAGTCTAGTCTCTCACCAGAGAGGGATAACATTTCTCAGGAATTCATACCCTGAGATGTCTGGGGATTCTATTCTGGGACCAGGCAGGATAATGTATTCAAATCTACTTTCCTTTTCTGGACCACTACTTTAGAGAAATAGCAGACCATACCACACACCATGGCCAGACTGGTTAATTTCATAGTATCTAGACATGGAAGAACATTGAAGAAGTGGAAGAGTTTGAAGAATTCAAGAGTTTCAAAAAGTAGGAAAGTTTTTCTAAATTAAAAATTCTTATTTCTGAATTTGTTCCTCTAGTGATTTCATTCCCTTTGTTGTTTAATTTTTTTTTTCTTTTAAAATTAGAGGGGGGTGTGTGTGTGTAAAACAACTATTTCTTTCCACTTCTTATTTCTCTCCATATTCCCTGCTGGAAAAAAGTCACTGCTTAGAAAATTATTGGAAAATTGAATATAAAAAATATAAAATATAGCTTGGGTACCATTTTGGGAATCAGCAACACAGCAGAAGCTTAATTCAAATTTTAGAAGTTATAAAGTATCATCATTGTTTCTTTCTTTGATTTCAAGGCATCTTTACAATCCCAAATGTTCTGTGGGAAATGAGTTTTTTTTTTTAATCAAATACTTAGTTTGGATAAATTTGAAGACTCTTATGATAAGTATAGAGGTAACTGGGTGATACAAGCTTGTGGTTTAAAATCATTCTGAATCATATTCTAGCTAGAGGTCTGTCATAACTGTATATTTCCCTCAGTTAGGTTCACTTTTACTTTTACAGCAAGTATAAACTGAGGACCAGTGTACTAATCTAAAAATGGATCGCATCCCACTGCATCCTAGAAAGAAGACAGAAAGAATAGTTTTATAGAGAAATATACCTCAACCCTCTCCCTTACCTTCCTTCTAAATCAAGGTCCAATTTTTTAAAAAACAAGTATCTCACACTCAGAGTTATTCAAAATACTCCTGGCATAAAAGTATTTTCAAAAGTTAAACTACAGATGTACCATTGCTATCTTATATGTATTTGTCCAAATTACAGTAAGAATAGGATCCCAGTCCTATACTCATTTGTAGACCTCCCTTTCCTTCCTAATTCTAACCTAAAGTATAGAATGTCTATAGTCACCTCAACTTAAACTCTTGGGCATTTCCTTTGAGTTTCTCTTTTTCTTAGATGATCTTTTATTTTATATGCAATTAATAAGTTCTCTTGACTCCTTCTCTCTGATGTGTCTTTCATCCACACCTTCCTTTCTATTCCTGTTGCCTGGAGTCAGTCCACGTTCTCTCCTTCTCTCTTCTAACTGCTGCGGAGGTGCCTTTACTGGGCTCCTGCATGTGGTCTCTGCCTGGTCCAATTCATTCTGCACATCACTGACATCACTGAGAGCTAACAAAGTCACTTTATTATTTTAAAAATTCAATGCTTCTCCACTACTTGTTTGATCATTTCCAAATGTCTTAGCTTTATGTTTAAGAAAATACAATTTCAATCCTAGTTCAAGCCCCAGACTACCTTTCTAGATTTCTCCCCCTATTTATCTCCTGTGCTTCAACCAACTTGGACTTTTTCATTCACTGCATACCTAATGAATTCTCCCTTGACAACATTCAGGGTTCTCTGCTCATGGTTGCTTTAAGACTCATTCTAGTAGGATACAATATGTCCCAATTTGTATGAAATAGCCAGGATTTATACCTATTATCCTGGAATAACAATCAACAATGCTCACTTTTACTATCAGAAGCACTCCAGTCTGGATCTCTACCCCATCTATTAAAATCCCTTTCTTCATAGAGTAGAATTCCCTTCATTTTCTGGGGATGAATAACATTCCATTGTATGTATATGCCATACTTTTTTAACCCATTCATCTGTCAATGAACATTTAATTATTTACATATCTTGATTATTGTGAGTTATGTTGCAATGAACATGCAGATACCTATTTGAGATCCTGATTTCAATTCTTTTGGACAACATGCAGTGAACTTGCAGATATACACTTGAGGTTCTGATTTCAACTCTTTTGGACAACATGAATAAACCTAGAGGACAGGACCTTATGCTAAGTGAAATAAGCCAACCACAGACAGACAAATAACCGTACAATTCTACTAATTTGAGATATCTAAAATAGTCAAATTCATAGAAACAGAAAGTAGAATGATGGCTGCCAGGGGCAGGGGAGAGGGTCAAATGGGGAGTTGTTATTCAATGGCTCTATGTTTTGATTATGCAATATGAGTAAATTCCAGAGGTCTGTAGTACATTGTGTATATATTTTTAACATCACTGTATTGGGTACTTAATATTCTGTTAAGAGGGTAGGTCTTACATTAAGTGTTCTTACCACAATTTAAGAAATAAAACAGCATGGAAGACATAATAATCACTGCAAGGCTTCAGTATACAGGAATGCATTTGTTCAAGGTCATGTGTTATTGAATTTAAAATTTTGCTATGAACAAACTTAATTTGGGTATTAAATAAGTGATTTTAAGTGCAAAAATGTTTTTTCAGCTAAGAAAATCTAAAATCCCTACTTTCAAATAGGTTAAAATGTCACCTCCTTCATGCAGTTTTTAGCTAAAAGAGATCCTTCTCAGCTCTTCAGACTCACAGACACTTTGTACATCTTTAAGGCAATTACCTTTTAACTATTATAATCTAGTGCCTGCATGCTTTCACTCAGTCATGTC
The DNA here is from genome assembly GCF_019923935.1 of Bubalus bubalis. Taxonomy (NCBI): domain Eukaryota; kingdom Metazoa; phylum Chordata; class Mammalia; order Artiodactyla; family Bovidae; genus Bubalus; species Bubalus bubalis. Next base: position 69,216,114 of record NC_059162.1, on the reverse strand, counting down.
TGACTCTTTGTGGTACCATGGACTATAGTCTGCCAGGTTCCTCTGTCCAAGGAATTGTCCAGACAAGAACACTGGAGTGGATAGCCATTTCTTTCTCTAGGGGATCTTCCCAACCCAAGGATCAAACCCACATCTACTGAGTATCCTGCACTGCAGGTGGATTCTTTACTGCTGAGCCATAAGGGAAGCCAATTATAATCTAGATGGGGGTGCAAACTATAGCCCATGGGCCAAATCTGGCCTGCTTCCTGCTTTTGTATAGCTTTTTGTGAGCTAAGAATGGGCCAAAGAACCAAACAGACATTTCTCCAAAGAAGACATACAGATGGCTAACAAACACATGAAAAGATGCTCAACATCACCTATTATCAGAGAAATGCAAATCAAAACCACTATGAGGTACCATTTCACGCCAGTCAGAATAGCTGCGATCCAAAAGTCTACAAGCAATAAATGCTGGAGAGGATGTGGAGAAAAGGAAACCCTCTTACACTGTTGGTGGGAATGCAAACTAGTACAGCCACTATGGAGAACAGTGTGGAGATTCCTTAAAAAACTGGAAATAGAACTGCCTTATGACCCAGTAATCCCACTGCTGGGCATACACACTGAGGAAACCAGAAGGGAAAGAGACACGTGTACCCCAATGTTCATCACAGCACTGTTTATAATAGCCAGGACATGGAAGCAACCTAGATGTCCATCAGCAGATGAATGGATCAGAAAGCTGTGGTACATATACACAATGGAGTATTATTCAGCCATTAAAAAGAATACATTTGAATCAGTTCTAATGAGGTGGATGAAACTGGAGCCTCTTATACAGAGTGAAGTAAGCCAGAAAGAAAAACACCAATACAGTATACTAACGCATATATGTGGAATTTAGAAAGATGGTAACAATAACCCTGTATGCAAGACAGCAAAAGAGACACGGATGTATAGAACAGTCTTTTGGACTCTATAGGAGAGGGAGAGGGTGGGATGATTTGGGAGAATGGCATTAAAACATGTATAATATCATATAAGAATGAATCGCCAGTCCAGGTTCGATGCAGGATACAGGATGCTTGGGGCTGGTGCACTGGGATGACCCAGAAGGATGGTATGGGGAGGGAGGTGGGAGGGGGGTTCAGGATGGGGAACATATGTACACCCGTGGTGGATTCATGTTGATGTATGGCAAAACCAATACACTATTGTAAAGTAATTAGCCTCCAATTAAAATAAATAAATTTAAATTTAGAAAAGAATGGTTTTTACTTTTAATAATTGTTTTAAAAATAAAGAGTATTTTGTGATATAAGAATTATACAAAATTCAAATCTCAGTGTCCATAAATACAGACTTTTGGAAAATAGCTACATGCATTTATATATATATATATTTATGTAAATGCATATATATATATGTATATGCATTTACATAAATATATATATATATATTTACATATATACACTACCCACAATGGCTGAGTAGTCACAACAGAAACCATCTGGCCTGCACAGCCTAAAATTTACTACCTAGATTTTTATAGAAAAGGTTTGCTGACCTCTGATCTAGGCCATAATGTCCTTTTACGGCAGCAGTTAAGCACAGAGTGTTGTGCGCTACACACAAATTGCAATCTATGTATTAGTAAGACTTGGCACCCCACTCCAGTACTCTTGCCTGGAAAATCCCATGGACGGAAGAGCCTGGAAGGCTGTAGTCCATGGGGTTGCTAAGAGTCGGGCACGACAGAGCGACTTCACTTTCACTTTTCACTTTCATGCATTGGAGAAAGAAATGGCAACCCACTCCAGTGTTCTTGCCTGGAGAATCCCAGGGACGGGGGAGCCTGGTGGGCTGCCATCTATGGGGTCGCACAGAGTCGGACACAACTGAAGCGACTTAGCAGCAGCAGCAAGACAGACCTGTAACTGACAGGCTAATACATCATAAGCAGGCTCTGGTGAAACTCAAAGTGCTGTATTTCAAATTTCAGATCTTCTTTTCTGGAAGGGGATAAGACCTATATAGTGAATAAGTTGTCTAAGGATTTAATTTTGGGGTTAAGCTTAAGTCTGCTACCTAGACATTTCAAAGTCCAATAAAATAAATCATAAAATTAAATTAAATTCAGAGGTAATAAGAGAGTTTTGTTTCTTAAGTTTACATTTCAGTTCCACACTAGTTCTTCTTTCCTACAACTGTCATTCTGCCTCTTTTTTTTCAGGGACAGCTTTCTATCTTCATTCAGAAACTGATTCATTTACTAGTTTTCTTTGTGACAGCTGAAATTTCAGTGATATCAACCATCCTGAAAGGTCATTAATATCAAGCATTAGAGCAAAAATGGAGGTCTTAAAAGTCATTTTTCTCTGACAGATCATCCATTCATGCCTAATGAGTCAGTTTAGGGACTGTCCACTGTCCATGAATTCAGTCTGATGATCACCTCTTATTTGAAAGTTCTTGGTGTCACCTGAGTACATCTGTCTATGACATGGCTGCATTGATAATGCACAGTGTAGAAGCACTTCTCTTCTGTGGTTCGGTTGGCACCTGCATGATGCCATTAAGTCATCTGTTACCTCTCAGTTTCTTACTGCAGAAGTCTGTTCCAGAAAATTGAATGGTTGCTTCACTTCCCAGAGGCTTTATTAAAAGACAGTTAATTTGGGGGCCATTCTCTAAGCTCCACCGAGATACTTGGCAAACTGCAGAATGTGGCTTGAATTAAATCAAGCTAAATGATGCTTAGTCAGCAGACTCAAAACATTTGGGAGCTATGTGAGGTACAGTTCTGTGTAAGTTAAAAAATTATTCTATTCTTCCACTCTTCACTATTAATGGAGAATCTGGTGATCAGTGATGAGAGCATTTTCTAAGAGTTGTGTTTGAAGGAGTTAACTGTAACCTTCCCATTTCCCTCCAGCTTCTTTTTTCCCAGACATACTGTCTAAAAGTTCTCTACTGTTCTATTCCCACAGCTTTAGAAAATACCATATATACCATTTGGGGGTGTGTGTGAAAGTTGAGGTTTTAGAAATAAGCAAATTACACCAGCCATTTCTACAAGTATGATAAAAGGTTAAAAATTATCTTGAAGAATTACACTGTTACATAATCAGAAAATAGGAAGGCACAATGAGCTTTTAATCACATGAACTCGTATTTTCAGGTGCTCAAACTAAATACAAGTGTTTTAATTTTCTTAAAAAAAAATTGGACTCTGTGGGAGAGGGAGAGGGTGGGATGATTTGGGAGAATGGTATTGAAACATGTAAAATATCATATATGACACGAGTCGCCAGTCCAGGTTCGATGCACGATACTGGATGCTTGGGGCTGGTGCACTGGGACGACCCAGAGGGATGATATGGGGAGGGAGAGGGAGGAGGGTTCAGGATGGGGAACACATGTATACCTGTGGTGGATTCATTTTGATATTTGGCAAAACTAATACAATTATGTACAGTTTAAAAATAAAATAAAAAAATAAAATAAAAATAAAAAATATTTACTAACAAAAAAAAAACAACAAAAAAAACCAAAAACAATATTGTGTTAGTTTTGCCAAATATCAAAATGAATCCGCCACAGGTATACCTGTGTTCCCCATCCTGAACCCTCTTCCCTCCTCCCTCCCCATACCCTCCCTCTGGGTCATCCCAGTGCACCAGCCTCAAGCATCCAGTATCGTGCATCGAACCTGGACTGGCAGCTCGTGACTCGTTTCATACATGATATTATACATGTTTCAATGCCATTTTTACTTTAAAAGATAATTTTGACACCCAGTCATTGAGAAGAGAGTGTTAGTTTTATCATTTTTTAGTACATGTTAAACTGTTGCTGAAAATGAAATATACCAAATAGCATAACACCCTAAGAAATCATACAATGACACTGATCATTTCTTTTGAATTGATTAGAATATTTAAGATGATATTTCAGTATTGTACTTGCATAATTTAGTTCTTTTGGATAACTGAATCTTAAAAGCTTCCCCTATTCTCTATTTCTGGAGAAGGCAATGGCACCCGACTCCAATACTCTTGCCTGGAAAATCCCATGGATGGAGGAGCCTGGTAGGCTGCAGTCCATGGGGTTGCTAAGAGTTGGACATGACTGAGCGACTTCACTTTCACTTTTCACTTTCATGCATTGGAGAAGGAAATGGCAATCCACTCCACTGTTCTTGCCTGGAGAATCCCAGGGATGGGGGAACCTGGTGGGCTGCCGTCTATGGGGTCGCACAGAGTCGGACACGACTGAAGTGACTTAGCAGCAGCAGCAGCAGCATCCTCTATTTCTCCTATATTGTTTGCACTTGGGTTTCCAATGTCTTTAGAGAGTAACTTTAACTGGTTATAATTTATATTTTCTATCTGTAAAGGGGAAATAAAACTTCATTTTTAAATACAGAAGTTTAAGTGATGTCTATATAAATATCTCTTTTGTTTAAAATGGAATAAGGTCAGACAAAATTGATCTTACTATATTATTCATCATCTTTGCAAAACCTGCATTCTAGTTAAGAATGTGTCAGTGAGAGGAAACTACTCAGAAAATTGCTAGCAAACTGAATACTACATCATAGTTATTGCCCACAGCACAACTGGTATCATCAAAGAGGTCTTAAGAGAACCAGCTTAGAACAGCCTTGGGAATTGGTCCAAAAGTTTACAGAGACTCAAACAGTTTGGAGAAAGAAATGGCTACCAACTCCAGTATTCTTGCCTGGGAAATCCCATGGACAGAGGAGTCTGGCAGGCTACAGTCCATGGGGCCACAAAAGAGTCGGACATGACTTAGTGACTGAAAACACACATGTATCAGTTCAAAATGCTCTTTAATGTTCTTGGAATAGGTTAGCATCCCTCTACATAGAAACACAGAGTAGGTGCTCAAGAATATTTGTTTAAACAGTGAATTTCTGAAAATTCTCATGACTGGAATAGCTACAAAAATTCTGCTATTAAAATTTATTTTTAAATCATACTTCCTTAAATAATATGATAAACAATTAATATTTTTAGTAATCAAAGGCCTACATGTTAAAATGAAAAGATTACTATTTGTCACCCAAAATTTTAATAATGAAAAAAGGTACCTACAGATGATGGGCATGTCAGAAAATCATATGCCCTTTGATCTAGTAATTTCTTTTCTAGTAATTTATAGTAAGGAAACATGTATTGAAGAAACAAGAATTAATTTATGAGGATTTAAAACACTGTTTGTAATAAAATTTGGAAACAATTTTTAGAATAATAATTATATGAAAACATGGTCATAATATATTGAGAAAAATAGGTTATAAAACATGTGTCATATATGTATAGATATATAAATATATATGTAAATGCTTAATAATATAAAAAAAGGATACAATAAAAGGCTGCTGCTCCTGCTGCTAAGTTGCTTTAGTCGTGTCCAACTCTGTACAACACCATAAATGGCAGCCCACCAGGCTCCCCCGTCCCTGGGATTCTCCAGGCAAGAGCACTGGAGTGGGTTGCCATTTCCTTCTCCAATGCATGAAAATGAAAAATGAAAGTGAAGTCGCTCAGTCGTGTTCGACTCTTCGTGACCCCATGGACTGCAGCCCACCAGGCGCCTCCATCCATGGGATTCTCCACGCAAGAGTACCGGAGTGGGATGCAGCCACTATCTCAAGGTGGTATGATTATATGTGATTTTGTTTTTATTCCTTTGCTTTTTCTGTTTTTTTCAAAACTGTCACAATGAGCACAAATTGCATTTATAATAGAAAAGAAAATCTAAGACACATAGATTGCATTTGACAACTATAAATAGATTGCTGCCTTATTTTATTATATGAAATTCTATCTGATCCCCTCAAAATAAGTTTAAAAATGAATCTTCTGCTCTTTCACTTTTTTCTTGATTATTATTGACTAAAATTCAAAACACATTTTTATTGCCTTTAAGCAAAAATGTTTACTAAAAAAGTGTGTGACAGAGAGACAGACTGTCTTCTGATTAATCTGTCTTATGCTCAAATATTTCTAAATGGGGATGGAATTGAACATACACATCCATAAATGCCTCAGTAAACTTCTTACAAATCAGACCTTTGTTTCCCAGTAACGAACATCTCACCAACTTTATAAGACACAGACCCCTGCTTCTTGTTTGAGTCACTGCATATATGAAAACAGAGTTGGCCTTTTAACCTTCGCTCATCAAGTCTCTCCAATTTGATGGTATGTCTCTCTTTTGTCATTTTATTTATATCTATTTAGCAAATCTGGATAATAAAAATCCTTTTTTATTTTCCTTAAAATAATGTATTCAGTAAAATATGTATTCAGTGGTTTTCTTAGAACTTTGCCTCTGCTTAGAATGTTTATTAGTTATCTATACTAATTTTAAGCAGGTTGTCCTATAGTTACCCTAGTGCTTTTGGAACATGAAATGAAAATTTAGTTTTGGAAATAAATTTAGCAAGGCAATTACCTCAGTCATAAAACATTTTATACTTATAATCATTTAAGTGCCCATTAGATAAAAGAATAAATTTTAAATAATTTAAAATAAATCTAACTGTGATATTGAAGAAGACTCTTGAGAGTCCCTTGGACTGCAAGGAGATCCAACCAATCAATCCTAAAAGAAATCAGTCCTGAATATTCATTGGAAGGACTGATGCTGAAGCTGAAACTCTAATATTTTGACCACCTGATGTAAAATACTGACTCACTGGAAAAGACCTTGATGCTGGGAAAGACTAAAGGCAGGAGGAGAAGGGGACAACAGAGGATGAGAGGTTGGATGGCATCACCATCATGTCCATTGAGGACATGAGTTTGAGTAAGCTCCGGGAGTTGGCGATGGACAGGGAGGCCTGGCGTGTTACAGTCCATGGGGTCACAAAGAGTCAGACACAACTGAGTGACTGAACTGACTGATACAAGGAACTGGAAATAGTAGGTACATTAATAAGGGGGACTGTGTGTCTGGGAAGAGATGAGGTAGACCTAATTTTTACTGCATATCCTTTTGTAACTTTTAAACTGTGTATCAAACACATGTATTAGTCTAGTCAAAAACAATTTTTATAAGAGAAAATCAGTTGAGTATTGATTTGGCATATCTGAGAAACAGAAATAACCTGGGAAGTAACATCAACTATTAACCATTAAAATGAATACAGTAGGAAACACAATTAATTTACTAGAAATTAAACTATAAACTATATAGATATAAAGTCATTAGACACATTCCACAAGTAAAATCCTTAACTATGATATAAATTTACCTATTTATCTTGATTGAAAGATTGAATTTTGGCCATTAATGATTTACATCATACCTGTAGAAAACAAGGTTTCTCCCATCATAAACATTTTTTTTAATTTAGAATTTGTTTTGGCAATAATTTCAGTTTTTAGAGGAAGACAAACACAACATGACCTCTTGGGTTTAAGTAATATCTGGTATCACTATACTACTATATTGTTGGTAATTTTTACTTTGAAATGGGAGGTATGCTGACTTTGGGAAGAAAATTAACAATTTGTGAGATGGTATAATAAGAGATGGTAGTTTTCATTACATGTCCAAAGCAAAGAAGCCTAGACATTCAACATGTGTCCAGTAAATGAATGAGTGAAAGTGTTACTTGAACATCAGACATTAGTATACTGTAGACATTTTTAAAATGTATAAAACTTCTGTGTCCCTCTGTTCTCAAATTATTCAGCAAAAGGGCAAATTCTAACCATTTATCTAGAGCTTGAAGTGCTACATGAACTGCTCATTCTTTTCTGAAAATATCTGCTGCTGTTGCTGCTGGTGCTAAGTCGCTTCAGTCATGTCCGACTCTGTGCGACCCCAGAGACGGCAGCCCACAAGGCTCCCCAGTCCCTGGGATTCTCCAGGCAAGAACACTGGAGTGGGTTGCCATTTCCTTCTCCAAAGCAGGAAAGTGAAAAAATAAAGTGAAGTCATTCAGTCATGTCTGACTCCTAGCGACCCCATGGACTGCAGCCTACCAGGCTCCTCCATCCATGGGATTTTCCAGGCAAGAGTACTGGAGTGGGGTGCCATTAAATATCTCCGGAAAATATCTGCTAGCACATTTTATTCTACAAGCTGTTCATTCTACAACAAAGCATTATTAGTAAGAAAAGGGTGAGTGAGTGAGTAAATGAGTGAAGTCACTCAGTTGTGTCTGACTCTTTGCGACCCCATGAATCGCAGAACGCCAGGCCTCCCTGTCCATCACCAACTTCCCGGATGAGACTCACGTCCATCGAGTCAGTGATGCCATCCAGCCATCTCATCCTCTGTCGTCCCCTTCTCCTTCTGCCCCCAATCCCTCTCAGCATCACAGTCTTTTCCAATGAGTCAACTCTTCGCATGAGGTAGCCAAAGTACTGGAATTTCAGCTTTAGCATCATTCCTTCCAAAGAAATTCCAGGGCTGATCTCCTTCAGAATGGACTGGTTGGATCTCCTTGCAGTCCAAGGGAATCTCAAGAGTCTTCTCCAACACCACAGTTCAAAAGCATCAATTCTTCAGCGCTCAGCCTTCTTTACAGTCCAACTCTCACATCCATACACGACCACAGGAAAAACCATAGCCTTGACTAGCCAGACCTTTGTTGGCAAAGTAATGTCTCTGCTTTTGAATATGCTATCTAGGTTGGGCATAACTTTCCTTCCAAGGAGTAAGTGTCTTTTAATTTCATGGCTGCAGTCACCATCTGCAGTGATTTTGGAGCCCAGAAAAATAAAGTCGGACACTGTTTCCACTTTTCCCCATCTATTTCCCATGAAGTGATGGGACTGGATGCCATGATCTTCATTTTCTGAATGTTGAGCTTTAAGCCAACTTTTTCACTCTCCACTTTCACTTTCATCAAGAGGCTTTTGAGTTCCTCTTCACTTTCTGCCATAAGGGTGGTGTCATCTGCATACCTGAGGTTATTGATATTTCTCCCGGCAATCTTGATTCCAGCTTGTGTTTCTTCCAGTCCAGCGTTTCTCATGATGTACTCTGCATATAAGTTAAATAAACAGGGTGACAATATACAGCCTTGACGAACTCCTTTTCCTATTTGGAACCAGTCTGTTGTTCCATGTCCAGTTCTAAATGTTGCTTCCTGACCTGCATACAAATTTCTCAAGAGGCAGATTAGGTGGTCTGGTATTCCCACCTCTTTCAGAATTTTCCACAGTTTATTGTGATCCACACAGTCAAAGGCTTTGGCATAGTCAATAAAGCAGAAATAGATGCTTTTCTGGAACTCTCTTGCTTTTTCCATGATCCAACGGATGTTGGCAATTTGATCTCTGGTTTCTCTGCCTTTTCTAAAACCAGCTTGAACATCAGGAAGTTCACGGTTCACATATTGCTGAAGCCTGGCTTGGAGAATTTTGAGCATTACTTCACTAGCGTGTGAGATGAGTGCAATTGTGCAGTAGTTTGAGCATTCTTTGGCATTGCCTTTCTTTGGGATTGGAATGAAAACTGACCTTTTCCAGTCCTGTGGCCACTGCTGAGTTTTCCAAATTTGCTGGCATATTGAGTGGAGCACTTTCACAACATCATCTTTCAGGATTTGGAATAGCTCAACTGGAATTCCATCACCTCCACTAGCTTTGTTTGTAGTGATGCTTTCTAAGGCCCACTTGACTTCACATTCCAGGATGTCTGGCTCTAGGTCAGTGATCACACCATCGTGATTATCTGGGTCGTGAAGATCTTTTTTGTACAGTTCTTCTGTGTATTCTTGCCATCTCTTCTTAATATCTTCTGCTTCTGTTAGGTCCATACCATTTCTGTCCTTTATCGAGCCCATCTTTGCATGAAATGTTCCCTTGGTATCTCTAATTTTCTTGAAGAGATCCCTAGTCTTTCCCATTCTGTTGTTTTCCTTTATTTCTTTGCATTGATCGCTGAGGAAGGCTTTCTTATCTCTTCTTGCTATTCTTTGGAACTCTGCATTCAGATGTTTATATCTTTCCTTTTCGTCTTTGCTTTTCGCTTCTCTTCTTTTCACAGCTATTTGTAAGGCCTCCCCAGACAGCCATTTTGCTTTTTTGCATTTCTTTTCTATGGGAATGGTCTTGATCCCTGTCTCCTATACAATGTCACGAACCTCATTCCATAGTTCATCAGGCACTCTATCTATCAGATCTAGGCCCTTAAATCTATTTCTCACTTCCACTGTATAATCATAAGGGATTTGATTTAGGTCATACCTGAATGGTCTAGTGGTTTTGCCTACTTTCTTCAATTTAAGTCTGAATTGCGCCCGCGCAGAGGAAAATGAAATAGTCACATACAAACAAACAAAATTTGATCCCTATCTTACACCACTCACAAAAATTAATTCAAAATGGATTAAAAACTTAAATGTAGGACTGGAAACTATAGAACTCCAAAAGAAATAATGAAAATGGCTTCTTGACATTGGTCTTAGCAACAATTTTTAATATATAACATCTAAAGCACAAGCAACAGAGGCGAAAATAAGTGGGACTACATCGTACTGAGAAGCTTCACCACAACAAATGAAACCATCAGCATGGTGAAAAGGCAACAGACAGAATGGGAGACAATATTTGCAAATCATATATCTAGTATGGGTTAGCATCCAAAAAATATAAAGAACTCATACAATTCAAAAGCAAATCCAAACAATCCAATTAAAAATGAGCAGAGGATTGAAGCAGACATTTTTTCAAAGAAGACATAAAGATGGCCAACATATATGTGAAAAAGTGTTCAACGTTATTAATTGTCAAGGAAATGCAAACCAAAACCACAGTGAATTACCACCTTACACCTATTAGAATGGCTACCATCAAAAAGTCAAAATATAAGTGTTGCCAAGAATTTGGAGGAAAGGGATCCTTTGTGCAGTACTGATGGGGATGTGAATTGGTACAGCCACTGTGGAAAACAGTATGGAAGTTCTTCAAAATATTAAAAATCGAACTACCATATGACTTGACAATATCACTTTGGGGTATAAATCCAAAGGAAATGAAACAGGATATTGAAAAAATATCTGCACTGCCATGTTCATTGCAGTATCAGTCATACTAGCAAAGTATGTATGTAGTCAAGTTTTCATACATGGAAACAATCTATCAGTTGACAAATGAATAAAGATATGGTATAATTTTATACAGTGGAACACATTCAGCCTTCAGAAAGAAGGAAAACCTGCCATTTGTTACCACATGGATGGAGCTTGAGGACGTCATGCTAAGTGAGATAGTGTAGAACAAATACTATCAGATGGTGTAGAACAAATACTCCATGATATCACTTACTTATCTAAAAACGGTGAACTCTTGGAAACCAAGTAGAATTGTGGTTACTGGGGGTTCGGGGGTAGGAGAATGGGGAAATGTTGGTCAAAACGTATAAACTTGCAGCTAGAAAATAAAAATGTTCTGGAGATCTAATGGACAGCCTAGGGATTAAAGTCAACAACACTGTATTATATACTTCAAAGTTTCTAAGAGACTAGTCTTAAATGTTCTCACCACAAGAAAGAAATGGTAATCATGTGATAGGATGGAAGTGTTAGCTAACCATTTTACAGCATTTAAGTGTAACTTAGACAATGTCATATAGCAATTATATCCCAATAAAGCTGGACTGAAGAAATAAAGAGGTGGTGGGAGTTACGTATTAAGCAGAAGAAACAACAAATGCAAAGATCCTGAGGGCAGGTGAGACCAGGATTGGTTGCCCTGTGATCTGATGGATGGTCAGTATGAACAAAACATAGAAGAAAAAGGGAGATAGCAATACAAGAGGAGGATGGTACAGCAGAATGACTGATCGGTCCTCAGTTTGGACATGTCCATCAGGGAAATCCAGTTACAGTATCTTATGTCTAAGGACTTGATGGTTTATGACTCATTTTGGCATATATTATCTCATTTGGATCATTAAAACACCTCTGTAAAGTTGACACAAAAGCTGTTACTAACACATCATTTTACAAATTAGGTAACTACTGACTACAATTTCAGCTTATTTTCGACTGGAAGTTCTTCGATAGAGGAGTAATAAACCAAAAGCAGAATCTTAGTTACATATATCTGGCACTAGAATGGAGGATGAATTGGAATAAAGTATGTGGTGAATGCAGAAGGATGAGAGTTAGGGAAATGAGGGCTGAAATAGAGCAGTGGAAAGACAGAAGAGAATGAAACCAGGGCCAGTTCTGCTTCATCAGCATCACCAGCCTCCCACGCACATCTGTTTTCCTGGGTCGCCAGGATACTGTGATGATAAATGCCACAGCATGAAGAGAGTTTACAGTTCCACAAAGATTCTTCATGGACTGAAATAGATGTGAATGAATTTCTCCCTAACAGTTTCTAACACAGAGGGAGAAAGGATGCTCACAAATCTTTGAGCATCAAACCTTATATTTATCTCTCCTATGGTCTTCAAAGCACTCTGTTCCACTTTTTTATTGTATCAACTTGATAAAAATGTATTTTCTCTGAGCTTTGGGAGACCAAAGATCTTATTTTTCATTTTCTGGTGTGAATGTGGTTAGGTGACATCTGTCTTTTCTGTAATGGACATAAAGTGTTGCTCTATTGTTGCTTTTAACCTCCGAAGTCCACATCAAAAGAGAGCTGGCCTTGAATGCTTCTAGATGTGGATGTTGATTATTAACAAGCCATGTGACAAGTTATTCGTGTTGTTTCTAGCTGTTGTCAACTATGTGTAAGCGAGAAAAGACAGGGTCAAGGACAAGGATGTGAAGAAAAAAGTGACAACTGAAGACAAGACAAAATCGAGAGGAAAAATAAGCTGAAAAGAGATTTAGGGAGGAAAAAAATGAGAGGAAGGAGTAGGGCCCCTAATTAAAGTCAGAAGAATCAAGGTAAAGGATGAAAAGGAAAAAGGCAAGAGAGAAGAAATCAGAGAAACAGGATCAATAAAAATGCATAGGACTTCCCTAGTGATCCAGTGCTTAAGAATTTGCATGCCAGTGAAGGGGACATGGGTTCAATCTCTGGTCCAGGAAGATTCTACATCTTGGGGCAACTAAGCCCGTGCATCGCAACTACTGAGCCTATATGCCTAGAGCCTGTGCTCCACAACAGGAGAAACCACTGCAATGAGAAGCCCATGCACCGCAACTAGAGAATGCCCGCACACAGCAATGAAGGTCCAGTGCATCCAAAAATAAAACAAACATTTTTTAAGGAAGAACAATGCAGAGAAAGAACCATTGTGGTATAAGGAAAGGAAAAGAAAATATATAAAGGTCATCCATAAGAAAGTTTACTGAAACTTTGATTTTGAAGAAAATCATAAAGCAGATACACACATCCAATTATAAAGTTAATATTTCATAATCTGTGAAAGGAGATAACGAGAGGTGGTGGTTATTAAATTAATTGAAATTTAATGTCTCTACTTTTACTTTAAGTAATTTTAACAGTCAAATAATAAAGGTTGTACACAGGAACAAAGTTTAAGGACATCTGTTCTTCGTATCTATTGTTCCCCTCCTTTTAAAACACTTGCTATTTCCTTTCTAATACAACTATTATCTGCCAGCTGCCTACAAACCCCTCAACAGACCCAACATGTCTCTTTCTGTCTCTCCTATTAGTACACTTGGCGCATCTACCAAGTCTCCATGTCTGTGCAGCCTAGTCCCAGAAGAGTCACAGTTAGGACAACCTCCAATCTCCTGCAATTAACACTGGATAGCAGGAACATGCCAGCATCATCATTCATATTTTGCTGTGAAAGCTGCATGTGTTCAGTAGTTGGTTGTTTAAAGAGCTAGAAGATTTTCAGTTTCACTCTTACTTCATCTTTTAGTAACTGGATAAATGTGCCAAAGTGTGTGGAGAAGCAGCCTGTCTTCAGATTTTAATCGACACAGGGGTTGCAGTAGCAGCAATAACAGCAGCTGAGATATTGCCAAAAGACTTAAAAGGCCAAAATGAAATGTGCTGGACACAAAAAGGACTTGGGTTTACCTTAACAAATGAAAGTACTTGGAAAGATAACTGGGACTCTTAAGACTGTCTAAGGCAATCATCAAATAACTCTGAACCATCCCCAACTCTTGATCATCACTTTCTGTAGGGCTCAATGGTAGCTTTTCAGAATTTCAAATTTATCTAAAACTTAGACAACAAATTAATATGATTGCTTCATTTTAGTTTGTGTTCACAGAGAGCTTTTCTAGAAGAAGAAAGTAACTGACCTGCAGCTTTTAGTCATTCTCCTGGTCTCATCATGCTGCAAACAGAGGGGAAGTGGTCGGTCTTCAGGCTGGGCTTGCTCCATGAGGCAACAATGTGCCTTGAGAATCACAGTCTGGGAATCTAGGTTCTATCTTAAGTTGTCTATCTGGCAAGTCTCTTTGTTGTTGCTGTTTGAGTCTCTAAGTCACATCTGACTCTTTGCAACCCCATGGACTATAGCTCACCAGCCTCCTCTGTCCATGGGATTTCCTAGGCAAGAAAACTGGAATCGATTGTCATTTCCTTTTCCAAGGGACCTTCTCCACTCTGGGATTGAACCTGTGTCTTGGGGCTTGGCAGGTAGGTTCTTTACCCACGAGACCCACTTGGGAAGCCCCTCATCTCAATACTGGCATAATCTCAGGGCTCTCTTGGGATCCAGCTCATCTTTCAATTTTACCTGCTCATCTAAGGGGATTTCATCTATATCATGGTTTCTAAGGCATCAGCAATGAACAGCCTTAATTTTCTCCCAAATGCTAGCTCCTTACTTTTAAATTCAATGATCCAAAATCAAGTTTACTATCTATTGCTCCCAGAGGTCTAAAAATTTGCTCTTTTCCTTACCTATTTCTGTCTACCACCCACTTTCTCACTCAAACTACAAATCCTGCCATTCTCAACTCCTTTCTCATCCTCCACATCTGTTTGATTGACAAGTTATAAAATTCTCCATCTACAATGTTCTGTTTCTTTTTCTACAGTCTCTCTGCCACTGCCTAGGTTGAAGCCTCATTATCTCTTATCTGGACGGATACCACAGCCTCCAAACAGCATCGTGCACTCTCTCACCCATCATCCACACTTTGTAAAATACAGAATTTGACATATAAATCCATTGGTCAGAACCTTTTAAGATTCTCAACTGCTTACAAAATAAAGTCCAAACTCCATAATCTGGCCTTTTCTAAACTGCTCAAAATTACTTTCTATTGTCCATTCACACTCACAAATAACCTTTGCTGTCTCAAATCTTAGTGGCTTTGTATTTGGTTGAACCATATGAAATTGGTGATATTTAACTATTTTGACATAAAAATGACGATTTCATAAAACTTAACTAAGAACGCCTTTTGTCTCTGCCAGGAATACTCTTTCACCCCTTACTACCTGTCAAAACATCAAGACCCAGCTTAAACGTTGTTTCCTTTGGTAAGCAATCATTGACCACACTAGGCTAAAGAACTGTCTCTCCACTGTGCTCCCTGACCACTCTGTCATATCTCTGCCATAGCACTGTGCTTTAATTATTTGTATATACTTGTCTCTGCCACTGGAATATGGGAAAGTTGAGAGTAGAACCTAGGACTTAATTATCTCTGTATCTTTACTTCCAGTATGCCATTGCCTTCTCCAGGGGCTCTTCCCAACCCAGGGATCAAACCCAGGTCTCCTGCATTGCAGGCAAATTCTGTACCAGCTGAGCCACCATGGAAGTCCTAGAATACTGGAGTGGGTAGCCTATCCCTTCTCCAGGGGATCTTCCCGAACCAGGAATCAAACTGGGCTCTCCTGCATTGCAGGTGGATTCTTTACCATCTGAGCTACCAGGGAATCCCTAATGTCTAAATAGGAGTTAATAAATATTTATTGAATGAGAGACTAAATTTCCTTAACTTGGTACACAAAGGAGCTGATAAATTTTTTTGGTTAAATTTGGGAGGAATGTTGGTATTATGATTTAATATATCATAGAATGCCTCTTTCCTCTTATATCATCTTCCCCCTTTTTCTTCCTACTGGCTGTGGATTTGATCTTACCAGATGGATTAAATATGGCTATGAAAGAAATGATTATACACTACCAGAGCATATGGCCACTAGGAGCCCTGCTATGCACATGTAACCTACATGAAAGCAGATGTATAATGTTCATCTGACAAAACTCCACGAGGCAGCTAACAGACAAAGGCAGCAGCCACAAGGTAAATAATTCCTAAGCAAATCCTAACATTCAAACCAAAATTATTTTCTACCCACCAAAACCCATGAGGATCAATGAAACCTCTCTCTGAAAATGCATGGAGGGCATTTATAGAAGTTGGAAAATGTGCAGGAGGCATTTTATATAGCAGGCATTTTTGCAAAGCCTATTAATGTTGAAAGAAGTTGCACCTCCAGAATTTTACCAGTTTGTGGAATTAGTGATTAAAATCCCAAGAGCAATAGAAGTAAGAGATAAAGCCTGTTTGTATTTTAAGTACTGGACTTAAAATAGGACTAGAATATTAGATAGTCAAAAAGTATGATTTTAGACTGAGAGACTGTAAATGTTCCAATTTTTCAATCACCTCTGATAACAGGAAGATGCCTACTTAGCTTCAACTAATCTAGATTCAGACAGGGTGTGCAGATCACAAGCAGATCACTGGGAAATCCAGGAGGGGCCAAGACCACAGCAGGGCTTAGACATTAGAAGGACTTAAACCAGAACGAGGACAGACTTGTCCCTCAACAACTTCCCCCACCTGTTAGTGACAGGCATCTGGGGATGATTCTGATGCCTGCATATTACTGGTTGCTGAAATTAATAAAAATTAGTTGGAATATTATACACAGTAAATTCCTTAGTTGTGTTCAGTCATTTATTCTCAACTAATGATTCTGTGGCTGTCACAAAATGCCTTTTACACACACACAATTAAGAATAGATTCTTAAGCAAGGGAGATGCATCCATCACCCTGATGCTGGGAAAGATTGAGGGCAGGAGGAGGAGGGGGCAACAGAGGATGAGATGGTTGGATGGCATCACTGACTCAATGGACAGGAATTTGAGCAAACTCCAGGAGATAGTGAAAAACAGGGAAGCCTGGTGTGCTGCAGTCCATGGGGTCACAAAGAGTAGGACATGACTAAGTGAGTGAACAACAACAACAATCTATCCTTAAGAACACTATCCTGGTGAACAAAGTGACCATCCCAGGTGTCTCAGCTCAGGATGCTATAACAAAATAAGACAGCTGGCATGATTGAAACAGCAGACATTTGCTTCTCATTCTGGAGGTTGGGAAGTCTGAAGTCATAGTTCCAGCATGGTCAAGGTCTGGTGAGCACTCTCTTCCTCACTTGCAGATAGCTGCCTTCTTGCGGTATCCTCACATGGCAGAGAGAGAGAGAGAGAGAGAGAGAGAGAGAGAGAGAGAGAGAGAGAGAGAGAGAGAAGGAGGGAGAGAGGTCTGTCCCTTTTTTATAAAGGCCCTAACCCCATCACCTGTGGTGTTGGAGAAGACTCTTGAGAGTCCTTTGGACTGCAAGGAGATCCAACCAGTCCATTCTAAAGGAGATCAATCCTTGATGTTTGGAAGGAATGATGCTAAACAATGCTAAAGCTGAAACTCCAGTACTTTGGCCACCTCATGCGAAGAGTTGACTCATTGGAAAAGACTCTGATGCTGGGAGGGTTTGGGGGCAGGAGGAGAAGGGGACGACAGAGGATGAGATGGCTGGATGGCATCACTGACCTGATGGACTTGAGTCTGAGTGAACTCCGGGAGTTGGTGATGGACAGGGAGGCCTGGCGTGCTACGATTCATGGGGTCCCAAAGAGACAGACATGACTGAGCGTCTGAACTGAACTAAACCCCATCATGAGGAATTTATCCTAATAATGTTCTCTGAACCTGATACCTCCAAAGGCCTCATATCTCCAAATATCACTGTGGAGGCAGGGCTTCATCATATGCATTTTGGAGAGACACAAACTTTTAGCCCATAACGTCAGGTAAGTAGCATTTCTCACAGTGCAGTTGCAGAATAGAACCTATTCCAGTTTAGGTGTGGCGTGCCTTTTTATTCATGCTGTACTGTATGCTCAGTTGTTCTGTCAGGTCCAACCAACTCTTTGCGACCCCATTGACTGTAGCCTGCCAGGCTCCTCTGTCCATAGGGATTCTCCAGGCAACAATACTAGAATGGGTTGTCAGGCTCTCCTCTAGGAGATCTTCCCAATCCAGGGATCGAACCCAGGTCTCCCACATTGCAGGTGGATTTTTTACCATCTGAGCCACCAGGTAAGCCGAAGAATACTGGAGTGGGTAGCCTATCACTTTTGTAGGGGAACTTCCTGACCCAGGAATCGAACCAGGGTCTCCTGCATTGCAGGCAGATTCTTTACCAACTGAGCTACTAGGGAAGCGCTTTTTATATGTAAAGTTCTCTAAAAATGTAGCCAAAGGAGGTCACTTAAACCTCCCATAAAGACTAAAGGTAAAAATATATGCTTGAACAGTTGACTTTTGTGAGTATATATTTAATTTGAAACAAGATGACCTGGTTTGTTTTATCCAAAAGCACAGGTAAATGAATCATAGTAAAATGGTGTTCTATGACAGGCACATATGGGTTTCATATAGTGACCTGAGGCTTCATGTCCTTGAATCTCAAGATAAATAAAACCCTGGAAGAGACAAAAAATGCCAAAAAAATGTCAGATTAAGTACGCTAGCTTCTGACTTTTGATGCAGAAGCATCACCCTTGGCTGCCTCTTGAATATTCTAGTCTAAGCTTTATTTTTGGTTCAGAGCTTTTTTGGCCACCATCAGTCTCTGTGGCTCCCTCATTGCACTGTCTCCTTGGTATTCTTGGCAGCTGTCTTAGATGGAGAGGTGAGCACCAGAATAAAGTGAAGGACAAAAGCCTGCTTCTTATTCTTCAGCACCAGTATCCAAAGTTGGTTTAGCATTCTTCGTTCCAAAAATCCAGCCCAAATCTCATCCCCCAACACACATCTCCCCATCTCATATTTTCAAGGCCTTTCTGGATCTGAAAATCTTCAGAAGTGTGTGTTTAGTTGACAAAAGCACATTAGGACTATTATATAAGAAGGCCCCCATAAAAATCTAGCCACGCTGACATTTAGATGCTAGGCTGGTAAACAGTACATTATGTTGATTTTTATTTAGCTCCATATGATTCTGCAGAGACTTTTGTGTGCTTTGGGATGCATTAATATTTGTACGAATTGGAAATGTAATCTTTCCTTCCCCTCTCTACTCCCAATCCATAGTCAAATACATCCTCTCCGAATATAAAAGCAGCAGAGAGGATATAGCATTTATCCGAGATGCCATTTCAACTCAAATGATAGAAAAATTTATAAACCTAATCCCAGACTCATAGGTTTCTTGAAATTTGTTATTAAATAGTTTCAGTTTGATTTTATGTGCAGCATGGACCCTCTCTACTTTCTCAGAAGTGATACTAAGAGGTCAAGAAAATCTTAGCCTTATTAAAATTTTTATTACTGATTTATTTAAGTCATTACCAATTCTTCTAAAAGGAGTGAAAGAAAAGGGCCTTTAGCCTCAAGACCTAAAATCTACCCTTTATTCTCCTGAATTTTATTCTAAACTTCCCAATAGAGCTAAGCCACCAGTGTATCCACGCCTCCCTGCTATCATCCTTCTGGCAAGGAGACAAAGGTGTGTATGTTTAACTCTAATAATGGGTCTCATCTGTAACTGTTTGGATCATGCATATATTAGCTTTCTTACATTAGCATGGATCACAGGGAATAGAAGGTAAAATCATTACATATCACAAGAAGCTCAGTGGAAGGCTTTAAAATATAACAAGCAAAATAATAATGTATCCTAGAAAAAGAAAGAAGATAGTCTTAACGGAAACAGAAGATAAAGTAAATTACTTAAAGGTAGAAAACACTTCAAAGTTTTCTCATTTCGTGTTCCTAGTTACTATGATAAGTACCTGGCTTTTTCACCTGAGTTAGAAAACATACTCTCCTCCACTTCCCCAATTCCCTCCCCTGTACCACTTTTTATTACTCTGATCTTTTCAAAGGTTTTAGACCCTTCCGGTCTAAAGAAAAGATAATTACTTTAAACAGAAAACAAAAATTTATTATTTGGAATTCAAATATACTGGAAAGTCAAGAATGTATGGCATCTAAGTCTCAAGTGTAATAGGGTTTATAAAAGTTTATAGATACTTATATCTAAATTTAGTAAAAGCTATCCACCAGAATGCCCAAAAAGAAATTTATCTTTGAAAAAATACCAGAGAATGCTATCAAGCTATATCTGACTAGCAAAAAAAAAAAAAAAAAAAAAAAAAAATCCATAAAAGCAATCAAAGAAATCCACAGAAAGAAAAATGAACAATAAAAGACAAGGGAATCCTTCATGCAAAACCTAGAAATGAAAGATATTTTAAAAGCATGATTTTATAATTCATTTGCCCTGTAGCAAATATCAAAATTCTGTGATAAGTCTTTAGAGACTGAATACAATATGACATTAATTTGCATGAAAAGAAAAAAGGCAACACAACCAAAGAAAAAGCCAAAGATACGTATACATTTTTTTTGGTAAGCTGAAGGAGGTCAAAACCATTCCATGCGACTAAGGATATAACCTCATCTTTAAGTTATAGCTCAAAGGGCTGAATATAAATGGTTGTCACCTTTCCCTGATGGGAGCAATATTTTGAGTGACAAATGGATATTCATTAGATACTATGGATCATTTAATTATATGAATGTCTTCCTAACTGCTTAATATTAGAGCTGTATGCGACCTAAATAATGGTTTGGGTTAGGTGACCTTGTACTTAAGGGTCTCTTTCTGTCCAATTACCAGGCAAGCTTTTCAAATACACTCAAAGATTTAATTCACAAATCCCGTAAGAGCCTTCTGGTAAAAGGTTGGGGCAACACAAATAAGCTAGTGATACATGACCTTGTTTCAGAAAATGAGGCTGGGATTCTAAGCAAGTATGCTTATTTATCATTGTTAAATTGTTAAGTAAGGCAAAAGACAAAGAAATATGAATATATCATAAACATATAGGAGAAAATGAAAATTAGAACTCAGTATTATATTCTCTGGGCTTCCCTGGTGGCTCAGACAGCAGAGAATCCGCCTGCAATGCGGGAGACCTGGGTTTGATCCCTGGATTGGGAAGATCCTCTGGAGGAGGGCATGGCAACCCACCCCAGCATTCTTGCCTGGAGAATCCCTAATGGACAGAGGAGCCTAGCAGGGTACAGTCCAAGGGGTCACAAAGACTCAGACACGACTGAGCAACTAAGCACAAGCACATTATATTCTCTAAATCCAGGACCCTGCTTCTGTTTTGTTACATTTTGTTATTTGTTTTGTTACATTTTGTTATTTGTTTTCTTTTTAGATTCCACATATAAGTGAAAATTATATAGTATTTATCTTTCTCTGTATAACATTCATTTAGTGTAACATCCTCTAGATCTATATGTGTTACCACAAATGGCAAGTTTTCATTCCTTTATATGGCTGAGTAATATCCATTATATAGATTAAAAATGTGTACATACAGACACACACACATCAGTTTATTTTAAACCTATAATCAATACATTTTGAATATATTCTTAGAGCACTACACTTGTACTACCCTTCTCACATTTCATGTTTTTTAATCATAATTACATCTTTTTGCATATCCCTTTACTACTTACTGTAGTTATAATTGATTGTACCTTCATATTAGCTTTATAAATTGCTGATCTGATGCCTTAACTAGAGACACCTTCTTACTGCCTTCACCAGAGACAGTTTTTTCTTTCATATATTTTCTTATTTCTGGTTATGACATTTATTTTATGTTCAAAAAACAACCTTTAACGTTTCTTGTAAGGCCAGTTTAGTAGTGATGAACTCTTAAGTTTTGCTTCCCTGGGAAACTCTTTATATCTCTCCTTCAATTCTAAATAGCCTTGTCAGAGTATTCTCTGAACTTTGAATATATTATCTGTGGGTCTTTGGACCCACAAAGTTTCCGCTGAAATATTAGCTGATGTAACTTTTTTCTTTTGTCATCTCTAAAATTCTAAGTTTTTCCTTTGTAATATGTTTTGGTGTAGAGCTCTTTGGGTTCATCTTGATCTGAACTCTCTATGCTTCCTAGACCTGTATATCTGTTTCCTTCCCCAGATTAGGGAAGTTTTCAGCCACTATTTCTTCAAATAAGTTTTCTGTCCCTTGTTCTCTTCTTATGGGACCCTATAGCTGCAAATTTTGATACACTTGATGTTGTCACAGAAGCCCCTTAAACTATCCTAATCTTAATTTTTTTTTTCTTTTTGCTGTCTTGATTGGGTGATTTCCATTCTTATATCCTCCCAATTGCTGATCCATTCTTCTGTATCATCTAATCTGCTATTGATTCTATCTAGTGTTCTTTTTATTTCATTCTTCAGCTATGATTGGTTCTTTCTTATATTTTCCACCTCTTTGTTTAAGGTTTCACTGAGTTCCTCCATTCTTCTGAGCTTGGTGAGCATCTTTATGACCATTTCTTTGAACTCTTTATCAAGTAAATTACTTGTCTGTTTCAACAGGTTTTTTCTGGAGTTCCATTTTGTTCATTTGTTTAGAACATATCCCTCTGCCTCCTCATGTTGTTAGTTCTCAGTGACTGTTTCAATGAATTAGGCAAAACAGGAAAAACTCTCCTGGTTTTATTAGGGTGGACTTGTATTAGGGAATCTTCTGGGTAAACAATGCACCAGGCAGCTTTGGCTGGCAGGCTGGCTGGATTTGGAGTAGGTACACACTAGGGCTGTTCCATGGTGCTCTGCACCAGGACCTAGCAGGAAAGCTAGAGCTGGGGTAAGCACAAGTATGGGGCAGGGGCCACCTTGGTGGTGTGGGTAGTGGTGGGGCGAGGGGAGCATAGAGCTGATGTGGGAGAGGGCAGTCCTGGCAGATGGGCAGAATGCTTAGATCATGTTCCCATCTCATCTCAAGATGGAGGAAGAAGTTAAAAAAAAAAATGGCACTTTCCAGGACCTCTGACTCTGGAGAGAGTTTGTGTAGTTCCCTGCCCATTTGGCAGACACTCTAGGTTTAGTAAATGTGTTTCCTTCATGTATGGTCTGCTGCTTCTGCTGCTGCTAAGTCGCTTCACTCATGTCCGACTCTGTGCGACCCCATAGACGGCAGCCTACCAGGCTCCTCCGTCTCTGGGATTCTCCAGGCAAGAACACTGGAGTGGGTTGCCATTTCCTTCTCCAATGCAGGAAAGTGAAAAGTGAAAGTGAAGTCACCCAGTCATGTCCAACTCTTCGTGACCCCATAGACTACAGCCTACCAGGCTCCTCTGTCCATGAGCTTTTCCAGGCAAGAGTACTGGAGTGGGTTGCCAGTGCTTTCTCCCCATGTAAGGTCTAGGCACCCTTTAAATCACTGTCTTTTCACTATGTCCCAGAGGGTGTAAATGCACACATGGGGCACTTCAGTGTCACCCTTCTCTACTGCAGATCACCGTGTGGGGGTGTGGCTCCTGTCAATATGACCTCTCTGTTTTTCCTATCCACCTCTATGAGGTCCCTTTGTTGCTGTTGTACAGAAGTTGTTCAATCAGCTCTCAGTCTTCTGGGAGAAACTGCTCTATATATGTATAGATTCAGTGTTTCTATGGAGAAGTGAGTCCAGGGTCTTTCTACACTGTCATCTTGAACAGTCCCCTAGCCATGACACGTAGAGTCAGATAGCCCTAACATTCTTTCCATGTACCAGCTCTGTCTCTAATGAGTTGTGTGCCCTTGAATAGTGACATGATGTTCCCAAGTTTCAGTTCCCTAATCTATACTGGCAGTTAGAAGTAAATGCCTTGTAGAGTTGTCCTGAGATTAAACTGTCCAGAAGATCAAGTGCCTGATATATATCCTTTGCAAAGAAGTCATATTCTGTGTCCTAACAGACTGCAAAATTTTATGGTACATGTATTACATGCCAGGCAATATACATGATATTAAAGATACAATGGTGAACAAAAGATCCATGGCTTATTCTTGTAGAGTTCATGGTTTAGAGAAGAGATTTTAGCCACATAATCCCATGAATAAATGTGTGACAGTCTTCCACATGACAGTCTGGGCTCTTGACCTCATCCATTCAGAGGTTATTCTCAGCATTTTAGTCAAATCCATCAAAAGTGATCCAACTCCACAGTGGAACTGAGGAACAGATGTTTGCTGAAGAGTTCAGGAGAAGCAAAAAAGAAGATATACCATACACCATATTCCAGAAACCAAAAACATTCCCCAGTAGATGTTTTTGTTCTCCCAAAGTTCCTCCTTATTTGCCAACCAGTTTCACTTTTTTCTTCTTCCTCCATCTTTTCCACAAATATGGTTTTCCTCTTTTTCTCAGCTTGCTTCTCCCACCAAAACAGACTATCAAGCAAAATACTGCCATGAAATTAAAAGCAGCGTATTTATTGTATGTCAGAGAAATATAGAAGCACTCTAGACACATAACCTGGAGACCTGGATTCAAATCCCAACTATGCCACCAAATCATCAGGCAATTTTGGATAAGCCTTTCCATGTATCCATGCCTGCAATCCCAAAACAGAATGCTGAACCAAATAAACTCTATAAAGTTTTTTTAAAAGTACATGGATAATTATTATGATTGTTTCAATGAAACTATTAAATGATACTAAATCTTTTCAATTCTATAGTTGAATTCAATGTGTAATTATATGTTTAAACAATTCTTCCTACTTTTGCCTCTGCACCCTTAGATTTGGCATCATTAGCTCAGTTGCTTAACATGTTAACATCTATGTTTATGCATAAGGCTTAGTTTTCTGCAAAATCAGCTAAGCTTATTTTGGGTTAAAAAAAAAAAAAAAAACTATCGAACTCATTCAGCATGCTAGTATTTCAAAGCAACCAGCCAACAACTGCCGTTTCCATTGTCTATTTTTCCTGTTAGGCTGAGAAGAGTGAAATTTACTGATGTTTTCCCAACCCCAGCTTTCCTACTGTGCAAAATGAATAGTTAAGCAGAACATTAGCAGAACAGTTTCATTTCTTACTCTAGCAGTGAAGACTTCCCTCCACTGTGACACAGAAGGATGCACACTTCAAGACAATACATTTATTTAGTGGATATGAACGTCTTTTGACTAGAAAAAGAAATAACAATCATCGGCAGTACTTTAAATAGCAAACATCTGCTTTTCCTAACATATTTCAAATACTTTGAATTTCCTGATTAGTTGTTAAACGAGAACTGTATTTCTGAAAGACATAATGAGGCAGTTTAAAGATGAGTCTTAAATGATCTTCAAAGCAAAATGAAGAAAAATGCTCATGTGTTCAGTAAGGACGTTTAAAACAGAACCACAGGCTCCATAATGGGAACAAATAAATAATGCTTTCAATTATTTGCATTTACATCAAAAGTTCTATTAAATATTGCAAGTGAGGGAAGATGATATAAATGAACAGAGCACAGATAAATGAATGTATAGCACTGTATTCTTACAGCATGGCAACAAAATCCATGATGCTATTAAAGAAGTCTGCTTGACTAAGCCAAACATGATGATTTCAGAAGTAATGACATGAAGCATCTTTGTGAGCAGCACACAAATGTGTGCATATATCATGGAGTAGGTTCAAGAAGTGTATATGCAAACACATCTACGAGCAATTGCTCCAGGCTGAGAGCTGTAGATTTATTTTGGCAATTATCAGCCTTTCTTCAGCAATTGTTAATACAAAATACAAAGGATCATTTATTTTTCTCATAAAAGTTTACAAAAGGGGCACTGAATAAATGTTTCCAGGTGACATATTTGTTTTATTTTTCAACCTAATTCTTTTCCTGCTCCATGGTTTAAGAAAGTTATCTTTGGGGAGATAAGTATTCAAGTCAAATACCAAAGAACAACAACAATGAGGGGAAAATATGGATTCTTCAGCAATGAAAGTTAAGGGCCTAACACTTAAAAAAAAATCAGACAAGTATTTATTGAGTACCTATTACATACTAGACTCTACCAGAGAATGAAGATCCAGAAAAAGAAGAGTTTAAAGGTACTCACTATCTATTTGTGGATAAAAACAGAAGAACAAGCAAACAAAAAACCTTTACTATTAGGAGGGTCATAAACATAGTATATATAATACGCAAATTATTTAGAGAACACAGAAAAGAGAGCAATACATTTTGCCAGAGAATAACTAAGAGTAAGAATTAGAAAGGGAACATGCGAACTTGACCTTTATATGTGAGTAGAAGATAGAGAAGGGTATTGAAGACATATTTCTTCAAATTGTATGACTAACAATAAAGTTTTGAGTTATATATTTTCAAGACCTCTTTTCAAACTCCTATGACTGCTCTATATATACTGATGAACTGATTTACAAACATATAGTGTGTATAGAATGCTATTATAGCATACATTTATTTATAAAAAGGGATATACAAATATATGTGTACATATTAATATGTACACACAAATGTATACTTTTCAATGCATGCATTTATTTGAAAGGATACACAGGCATTGACAATATTTGAATCTCAAAGGCAGAATTCTGAGGGACTAGGTACTCTATGACGTTTCTGTACTATTTGAATCATTTACCCAATCCGCATGTATTACCCAATTAAATAAATGAATAAATTAGTTAAAACAAAATACTTCGGCTAATATAACTAGTAAATAACATATTTTTATTTTACTCCAAACATTCTCAGGGATGTAAAACCCATTCAGCATGTGTCATACTGGCTTCTGATTTTTAAGGGAACTAAAACTTAGTGGAAACATATACACTACCATATGTAAAAGAGATAGGCAGTGGGAATTTGCTGTATGACTCATGGAACTCAAACTGGGGCTCTATGACAACAAAGAAGGATACAATGGGGTGGGAAGCAGGGGGCATATGTATACCTGTGGCTGATTCATGTTGATGTATGACAGAAACCAACACATATTATAAACCAATTATCCTTCAATTAAAAATAAACACATTTAAAAACAAGATGAAAAAACTTAGGTCTCAGGACAAGGGTTGTAGCCAAAAGACTTTTCACATTTCGGTACACTTGGGCAACAAAGGTTAATCAGAAATATTGAGAGAAAAGTACTGTGTTCCTCATTAAGAATGCTGAAACTATATCTATTCAATATGAAGACAAATATTCAATATGATCAACCCAGCAAAAGAACTGGACCAGTGCAAAGAGGGAACAACCCAATTAAACAAGCTGTTTCATCAATAGTTGGGCCCAATTTCTAACTGCAAATGAGCTCAAACATGCATACATATTCATATATGTAATATACATTGACTTATGGAACCCCTCAAAAAAATGACTTTCTTTTTTGGGCTCCAAAATCACTGCAGATGGCGACTTCAGCCATGAAATTAAAAGATACTTGCTCCTTGGAAGAAAAGCTATGATCAAACTAGAGAGCATACTAAAAAGCAGAGACATTACTTTACCAACAAAGGTCTGTCTAGTCAAAGCTTTGGTTTTTCCAGTAGTCATGTATGGATGTGAGAGTTGAACTATAAAGAAAGCTGAGTGCTGAAGAATTGATGCTTTTGAACTGTGGTGTTGGAGAAGACTCTTGAGAGTCCCTTGGACTGCAAGGAGATCCAACCAGTCCATCCTAAAGGAAATCAGACCTGAATATTCATTGGAAGGATTGATGCTGAGGTTAAAACTCCAATAATTTGGCCACCTGATGTGAAGAACCGACTCATTGGAAAAGACCCTGACACTGGGAAAGATTGAAAATGGGAGGAGAAGGGGACAACAGAGGATGAGATGGTTGGATGGCATCACCGATGCGATGGACATGAGTTTGAGTAGACTCCAGGAGTGGGTGATAGACAGGGAAGCCTGGCATGCTGTAGTCCATGGGGTCACAAAGAGTCAAACACAACTGAGCGACTGGTCTGAACTGAAAATACATTCATATTGAGATAGACAGATACACATTCATTCAGGAAAGCTAGAAGAACTGAAGCCCTGTGATTAGGACAGTATTTCGTGTACTGAAGACTCCGTGTCTTTAGTCTGGATATTTTTAAACTTGGAATACTTTGTCCTTTTCTTATAAAAATTCATGTCTTACCCACCTTTTCAGGTACTTCAAAAGCTCTCTCCTACGTTAAATCTGATATTTAGCACTTAACTGAGCTCTTTCTTCTATAACTGGAAATCTTATTGCTCTTACAATCACCATCATGGTTAAGCACCAAACAACTCACTAAAGTTTATGTGTGTTAGGATTAACTCTCCAACTGAATTGTAAATGATACAGATGGCACAGACATTTAAGAAAATAGATGTGGTCTACTAATCCTAAATAGATCACAGAATCAATAAATAATACATCAATATTATCATAGCTAGTTTAGGGGAACCAAAAACATTGAATAAGTTCATAAACTCAGCACAAATATCACACACAAACATCAAGATCAGGGTTTTAGGGAGGAATGAATGGTAATGAGATAGGAAATCAAGCATTTTTGGGGAAGGAGGAGATGGAGATTCATTTCCTCTCTCATTGAACAGTACAAAACTAAATTATGGATAATGCATATGGAGATGGTTTATGCAGTTGTAACTTTGATACCTGAAATCTGAAAAAACAAGTTGTGATATCAAAGACACAACTGTAAAATAACAGTACCTTCACTACTTACTGCAGGGAGCAAACTTTCTGTTATATTTTAGAGGGACCTATAAAATATTAATGTACGTTACAACAGAGTGTTTTCAGTAAGAAAACGTTAAGAAATAAGCACATGGAGACCACTAGTGTGGATTTTTTTACTTTAAATTTTTAGCAAATATTATTTTTTTCAGCTTTATTTTTTTTACCATGTCTGACAAAAAGCATCCTGTGAAGAATAAAGCAAAAAATTACCAAACACATAAGATAAATAATAATTTGAAGGGCCACAACTTTACTAACATGAAGAAATTGATTCTTACAGACACTGGCCAAATAAACTGACTTCCAGTTTGAAATAAACTCCATAATGATCTGAATTCACAAGCCAAAGCATGTAAAGTGATGTCTGTGATCAAAAGTCATGAAACACAAAGACGTCTTTGATAAATTCTTAATAAATAAATTTAAAGTGACAGTAAGATGTGTGTTATTAGGTTTTAGTCTAATTTTATGATGCCTAGACTTTAAAAATGTAGAGCTGTGAGGTTTGCTCATTTGGGTTTATAAGACTAGCAATAAAAATTTATTCCTAAAAAACATAAAAAACTTATTCCTTTTTCTCTGAGATGCTATATATGGAATTTGGGCAAACTCATACCAAGTGAAGGGTCTTTCTTGAGTGATGGGTTCATGACCAAAATAGGATGGCATCTCTGACAGTTGCATATACTAGGTATATAATAATTCCTTATTTAACTAACCAAGCAAAATAACCATTTGAAAAATAATATACAACTTGGAAAAGATTTAAACTAAATAACAATATCCAGATAAAATCTGATGTTATTTCCTCAGTAATTTTTCCATGAGTCTAACTAGAAAATAACTGTGGCAGCAAAGCCCTGCAGAGTCATTACATTAAGAAGCAGTGAAAGTGGCATGCTAGTGAATGAATATGAGTCTTCCAGGCTTGGCCTTTCTGCTTCCTGATACTATCTTTATACTCTCAAGTCCTCTGTGCTTCTATTTGGACTTGGTCACCTGCTCCACTGCTGGTTTCTGAAAGACTTAGAAGTTCTACAATGGGATGCTAAGAGTACTCATTTAACATTCTACAGCCCAGTCACAAGAGGGCACCACACCCCGGGCCCAAATTCTTGCAAGCTGCCTGCTGCCTTCCACCCACCCTGGCTTCCTGACTAAGCCAGTTCATTTGTCTCCTGCTCCTTCTGGACGCAGACTATCTCTACTTTTTAAACAGAAAAATCTCTCCCTCCCCATTCCCCTGCCAAAAGAATTCACTATCAATCATGATGGATGGAAAGCAAATGGAAAACAAATCCCTTCAATGCCAAAACAGCCTAAGCACAAGAACAAAAGAAAAGTGAGTCTTAGTCACTCAGTTGTGTCTGACTCTTTGTGACCGCGTGGACTGTAGCCCACCAGGCTCCTCTGTCCATGGAATTCTCCAAACAAAAATACTGGAGTTGGCAGCCATTCCCTTCTCCAGGAGAGCTTCCCAACCCAGGGACTGAACCCAGATATCCTGCATTGCAGGCAGATTCTTTACCACCTGAGCCACTAGGAAAGCCCAAAATACTTGAAAAATATATGCTGATATAGTCTTCTGACACAGGTATGTTTTAGCTTTTTCAAAAAGAGGGGCTATATGGGTCCCCTCAAAACATTTTAGTTGTGATTAAAGGGGAAAGGTTAGATGTCTCTGCTGGGTGAACCATCATAAACACTGTTATCCAAGAACAAGGGATCCAAATGAAAATGGACATAGTGTGTGGTCTTCCCCACCTTTCATTTCCCACTACCGAATTCATTAGGCAGCTTGCTTTATGGCAACTATTATTTCTAAGAGGTTCTGCTGCCCTAGGTCCACTACCTGGAGTTCGTTCCTAAAAGCAGAGCACTCAAGCATTATATAGACCTAAGATCCTTATAGGAACAAAAACATTCCAATGCTCATGCATGACTTGCAAATCATAATCCCAAACGATCTGTCCAGTTTTATTCCCCAAGGATCTTTTGCCCTAGTCTCTCTTCCAACCCCTCTGGAACCATTAGGGGACATACCATGCACTTACACACTATATTCTACACAAAGATGCACTACCCAGGTTCCCCCTCAAGGAAGAAGCTGCTAATGGCTACAGCAGATATGGTTGCAGACAGTTTCTAGTTGACAGGATCTTCAGGGTCCACTTCTACCACTCACTCCTCCTGAGAAGCTCACAAATCAGGGACTGAGTCAGGTGGGCTCATAAAGGTGCAGCCATTTCAAAGTTACTCTGGACCCCTCAGCAGGGCAGTCCTTGCTGCAGAGCTCCCTAAAATGTGGGCTGAGGTTTTGTGGGGTCTGGTAACAGACTGACATCTCCTTCTATGTAATTCTACTTCCTTCCTCTTCTTTTCACAGGTGTTATTCCCTACCAGAGAGCTTGATCCCAAACTCCATCTCAGCATCTGGTTCTGGAAAACTCTATCTGCAACATGCCTCCATGAGTCTGATTTTCTTCTTCATTCTCTGATTCTACTCCTGTAAAGTCCAGCTCAAATAATACCCTCAATAAACACTCCTTGATCATTCTAATCAGGAGTAATTATTCATTTTACTCTGTCCCCTTGAATTGCGCTTTTACACCTCTACTGAGAAATAGCTTTCTGTTAAAGCTAGTAGTTTAAATTTCAAGTTTATTGAGAGTACAACCTGTGTCTTATTCATTTCTGTATATCCCACAGTGTATAACAGTTAAAAGAGTTATGAATGATAGAATAAATTAGTGTATGATCTAGAATCTGCCTAAACCTCTTTTTTCCCCTCTCTACTATAACTGAAATGAAATCTTGCCAATATTTCACACACCAGATCCAACCCCTTCTATTTTTCAGCTATATTTTATATTAGCTTCTGCTTTCTGATCTAGTTAACCAAATCCACTTTGCATGATACACACTTTTCCTGTCTCATCTGACAGTATGTTCCTTCAAAATACTATTCCAGACTCTCCATCTATGTGAGGCACCCCAGGGTACTGCCCCTCAACTCCAGCTATCTCAGTATCTGTGTCTAAAAATATTTATGATCCATCAGAACAATATTCAGGTTCTCTTAAATCTTTCTAAGACTAGAATAATATTCTTTATATGGCATCGCCAACTCAATGGATATGAATGTGAGCAAACTCTGGGAGACAGTGAAGGACAGGGAAGCCTGGCATGCTGCAGTCCATGGGGTTGCAAAGAGTCAGATAGATCTTAGCGACTGAACAACAATGAACAATATGGGAAACATAATATATATGTATACATTCTACATTAATCATATATGTATGCTCACTTCTCCACTTTCCAAAATGACTGTTTCACCCTTTCTCCTCTCAGTCCTTATACACCTGGGCCCGCCACCGCTGCCACCACCATAAGCCCATCCCTGTCTGATAACTTATCTCATAATTCATTAAATAGTTAAAAGCAAGCAGTAAGAATCTCTCATCATCACCAAAACTACTGACACTCAATATCTCTAGTCTATTCCCTGCTTACCATCTTGTAGTATGGACTAGGAACCCCTGTTTCTACCAAAGGCCAGACTCTCCAGTTTTGTGGTAGCTCAGTGGTTAAAGCGTCTGCCTGCAATGTGGGAGACCCGGGTTCGATCCCTGGGTTGGGAAGATCCCCTGGAGAAGGAAATGGCAACCCACGCCAGTATTCTTGCCTGGAGAATCCCATGGATGGAGGAGCCTGGTGGTCTACAGTCCACAGGGTCTCGAAGAGTTGGGCATGACTGACCGACTTCACTTTCACTTTCTATCTTCAGGACTTCATGTCCATAGGTTTCCCTTGTTCTTGCATTATCAGTGTCCTGGATCATCTCCAGCTCCACACACTACTGTGTCCTAGAATCATTCCTCTTCAGAAACTCTACTTTGATCCCAGATTCCACTCACCCTCTGATAAAACTTACTGAAAGAGTAGTCTCTAGAAGCCCCCTCTGGGTTTTCACCTCACAGTCTCTAACTTACTTTCCCTTGCCAGACCTGAGTGCCCATGACATCACTGAGACTTCTTTGGGTGAGGTCTCTGACAATGTTCATGTTGCCAGATCCAGTGGTGGCTTCTCCGGCTTTATCTTGCCTGATTTTTCAAAGCTGTCAACACAGTTGGCAACTTTAAAAATAAGTAAATAAAAAACAAACTCTTATAACACTCTTAATTTCTATAACACTGCATTCTTTTGGCTTTTCCTAACTCACTGAGAGCTCCTTTGCCTGCTCCTTCATCTCTGCTTGACCTCCAAATGCCGTCAAATCCGGAGTTTTGTCCTTGGGCCTCTCCTTTACCCTCCTAAGTGATCTTATCCAGACACTCGGCTTTAAATATTAATATTATCTAAATGCCTATGACCAACAACTCTCAATCTCCCACTCTCACTTTATTCTTCACTGACCTCCAGACTCACATAGAGCATCACTACATGAATATCTACTTTGCACATAAAACCTACCAGCCAAAACAGAAGTCTTGATGTCTGAACCAGCACACCTGCACCGCCCCTAATCTTTCCATTCTTAGGAAGGGGAATCGTCATACGCCCAAATGTTCATGTCACACATCTTGTTGTTCAGTCACTAAGTTAGGTCCGATTCTTCGCAACCCCATGGACTGTAGCATGCCAGGCTTCCCTGTCCTTTGCTGTCTCCTTTTGCTCAGACTCAAGTCCATTGAGTCAGTGATGCGTATCCAACCATCTTATTCTCTATCATCCCCTTCTCTTCCTGCCTTCCATCTTTCCCATCATCAGGGTCTTATGCAATGAGTCAGCTCTTCACATCAGGTGACCAAAATATTGGAGCTTCAGCTAGTCACAAGTCCAGCAGTTATCTCTGACTTCTTTCCCTCACCTTTCATATCAATAAACACTGCCACCAGAACATGTCTGAATCTATTCACATCTCTCCATCTCCATTACTGCCACCCTAGGCCAAACCACTGACTCCTTCACGTCAATGACTGCAAAATCTGCCTATTGATCTCCTTGCTTCTGCTTTAGGACTCTTAAAAGCCATTCTCCAGTAGTTAGAATGAGCTTTTATAATGTTTTAGACTAACTTACTCTCCTACTAAAACCCTCAAATAGCTTTTCCATTGCACTTAGTAGAATGTGCTTTCGGGGTTCTCCTAACAACCCACACTCCCTCCCCAGTTCCCTGCCCACATCCACCATGCTGTGCTCACAGGGGCCTTCTTTCTACTCCATAGGCACAGAAGCTCATTCCTGCCTTAGGGATTTTACATTTTGTTCTTCCTCTATCTGAAATGCACTGTCTTCAATCTTCCCATGGATGGCTGCTCTTTATCATTCAAGTCTCATTTCCATCGTCACCTCCAAAGAAAGATCTTCCCTGACCACCAAATCTAAATTAATGCTCCCAGTCACACTCTGGCCAGGTATTAGCACATCCTCTGTTTTATTTTCTTCTTCATGCTTATCACTTTATGAAACTGTCATCTTCGTTTCTCAGATGTTATCTGCCCTGTCTCTTTCCCCTTCCAAGAGAACCAGCATGTGGCCTATCTTGTTCATCACTGTATCTCTAATACCCAGAGCACAGAGGGCACATAATAGATGATCAGTCAATAACTTCTGAGTGAGAATAAATGAAAACTAATCTTTGGAACAGCAGCCACGTAAGGCACCCACTGAGAGTTAGGTCCTTCTCTCTTCCATGCCAGTACTCCCCACATTGAAGTAAACTCTTTTCCACTGCTTATCTCTTCTACTATATGCTAATTCTTTGAGGACAAGCACATTTTATCTTTGTATTATTACCAACTAGCATAATTCTTATCACAGAGTAAGGTGTACTACAAATATTTTTTGAAGGAATAAAAGAAAACAAAGATGTGGAAGAAGAAATGTGACATAGATCCTATGGATAAGTACAAAGGTGACCCTCAAAAGAGGCTGGATAATGACCACAGCATTTGAGCCCAATCATCACAGAGAAGTGAAGCATTACATATAGGTTTAAACTTCAGGACTTTAAAGTCATTATTAACACTCTACCCTATTTGAAGTTATGCAAATCCTATACCATTTTCAGATGATATTGGTGTGATACAGGGGTTCAAATTCCTAAATAAGATGCTTGGGTAACAGGAAGACAGTGTCAGAGTTCTCTGAGCTATTTGAATTACTAAAACTTATAGAATACATCTCATACTATTTTTCAATTCAATTAGTTTTTACGAAGTATCCACAGAGGGCACGACACTGTACACAGTGTGGACTGTGGATTTGAATATGCTATGGCAAAGCAGGTCAAAGATTTACAGGTCCCAGTGGAAAAAGTCAGCTTATTCTGTTTATTCCATTATTTTTGTGTCAGAGAAAAGTCATTAAAATGTTATGACTACTTGCTTGACCTGTGATCCAAGTCTGGAAAAAAATAAAGTCCAAATTGCTACAATTGGCACCCTGTAATAAAGGTCATGCACTATCTTCTCAGGACATGGAGAAAGGATTTGTTTAGTTTTTTAATAGAAAACTCATCTGAAATAAAATGCAAATTAAAAAGCTTGACATTTTTAAGCACAGCCAATACGTGAACCATGAACTTCCAGATGTTCAAGCTGGTTTTAGAAAAGGCAGAGGAACCAGAGATCAAATTGCCAACATCTGCTGGATCATCGAAAAAGCAAGAGAGTTCCAGAAAAGCATCTATTTCTGCTTTATTGACTATGCCAAAGCCTTTGACTGTGTAGATCACAATAAACTGTGGAAAATTCTGAAAGAGATGGGAATACCAGACCACCTGACCTGCCTCTTGAGAAATGTGTATGTAGGTCAGGAAGCAACAGTTAAAACTGGAACAACAGACTGGTTCCAAATAGGAAAAGGAGTACGTCAAGGCTGTATATTGTCACCCTGCTTATTTAACTTATATGCAGAGTACATCATGAGAAACACTGGACTGGAGGAAGCACAAGCTGGAATCAAGATTGCCAGGAGAAATATCAATAACCTCAGATATGCAGATGATACCACCCTTATGGCAAAAAGTGAAGAAGAACTAAAGAGCCTCTTGATGAAAGTGAAAGAGGAGAGTGAAAAAGTTGGCTTAAAGCTCAATATTCAGAAAACTAAGATCATGGCATCTGGTCCCATCACTTCATGGCAAATAGATGTGGAAACAGTGGAAACAGTGGCTGACTTTATTTTTCTGGGCTCCAAAATCACTGCAGATGGTGATTGCAGCCATGAAATTAAGACGGTTACTCCTTGGAAGGAAAGTTATGACCAACATATACAACATATTAAAAAGCAGAGACATTACTTCGCCAACAAAGGTCCATCTAGTCAAGGCTATGGTTTTTCCAGTGGTCATATATGGATGTGAGAGTTGGACTATAAAGAAAGCTGAGCACCGAAGAATTGATGCTTTTGAACTGTGGTGTTGGAGAAGACTCTTTGAGAGTCCCTTGGACTGCAAGGAGATCCAACCAGTTCATCCTAAAGGAGATCAGTCCTGTTTGTTCATTCGAGGGACTGATGTTGAAGCTGAAACTCCAATACTTTGGCCACCTGATGCGGAAAGCTGACTCATTTGAAAAGACCCTGATGCTGGGAAAGACTGAGGGAAGGAGGAGAAGGGGACGACAGAGGATGAGATGGTTGGATGGCATCACCGACTCAATGGACATGAGTTTGGGTGGACTCTGGGAGTTGGTGATAGATGGGAGGCCTGGCATGCTATGGTTCATGGGCTCGCAAAGAGTCGGACATGACTGAGTGACTGGACTGAACTGAACTGATGGAAGAAATAACCCCTTTCCTTGTACCAGAATGCCATTCAAGGAGTAGGTGCTCTAACTGGTGCTATATTGAGAAGAATAAAAAAAAAAAAAAAAGAGGCTAATCATTACCTACTTACACACATACTGAATGCAGATCTCTGTTCTCCAAGGAATTACAAATCAGATGGTAAGACAATACATGAGTACCAAAAGCTAAAAAGAAATCACAAGTATTATGTGCTGTATACCATCCATAGTAAAAGCTGCAGGATTTCAGTGGAGGGAAGGCATTCTGAGGCTGGAGGGCAGAGGAGGTGGGTCCTGAGCAGGGCCATGGAGCAAGGAAGATTACCACTTGAGGTGTCAGTGAGATACTTCTTCAAAATATGAGTGTGGAGAAAATAATACTGCTTTCTGAAACTTAAACTCTGATTCAACACATGATTAACGCACATAGTCACCCCAATGAGACGAAGCCTCCCAGTCTAAAAAGCCTTGATTCCAAACTTCTTGAATCTATTAACATATCTAAAGAGAACTGCATGTGATGCTCAAACAGCTCTGCCCATCTGAGCACCCTCCAGATTAGGGCACTAAGACAAATTGAAATAAGGGTCTAATGTGAAGATGCTGTTCTGTCAATAGATAGCCAGGCCGGAAGAGCCTTGCCATTAGCCATTCCACTCATGTAATTTCCTTTTCTGACTACACATTCACCCAGCAACTTTTTTGATAATTAGGTTTCTTGTGTAGTTTGCCTAAAGGGAGCAAAGTGCTGGTCAGGCCAAGGAACATCAGGCCTTCTCAGCATGGCTTTATACATCAGTCTCTTGTGAGCTTTGTTAATACTAATCATCATCCCTGAATTAGAGTAATTCTAGAACACACACAAAATCAATTTTCAGACCCTGGAGAAATGCACATGACTTGGTTTGTCTCAACAGAGAGTTCATTCAAGAGTTTAGAAACCCCAGAGAGAGTATAGTTTAGTCAGATAACTTAAGACAAATTTGTGTCAAGATTTCAGTATCATGTTAAGGAATTTGGAGTTAACTTTTAGGCAGTGGGAAGTCATTTGTGAAATTTGAAGGGGGGGGGTGTGTGGCATGTGTAACATGCAAGGAGATCAAACCAATCAATCCTAAATGAAATCAACCCTGAATATTCATTGGAAGGACTGAAGCTTAAACTGAAGCTCCAATACTTTGGCCACCTGATGTGAAGAGCTGACTCACTGGAAAAGATCCTGATGCTGGGAAAGACTGAGGTCAGGAGGAGAAGGGGGCGACAGAGGATGAGATGGTTGGATGGTATCATTGACTCAATGGATATGAGTTTGAGCAAACTCTGGGAGATAGTGAAGGACAGGGAAGCCTGGCACACTGCAGTCCATGGGGTTGCAAAGAGTTAAACATGACTTGGCAACTAAACAACCACAACAATATGATTGAAACTGTTATTTATCATGTATTATCTGTTGTATTCAGCTCTATTTGGCAGAACTCATGGCTTAATTGAGGAGCTAGCCAAGCAAACTACTGATTACAACACAGTGTTATAAGCACACAGAGTACTCTGAGAGCAGCAAGGATAAGGAAGTATTTCTCAGAAGAGAAAACTTACACATTTTTCTATTAGAGTTAACATTCTTTCTATCTTCCCTTGTATTTAGATACTTTTTTAGTTAAAAGAAATATATCAATATATCAAAGAGCTTCATAAGTATATTTCTGACTCTCTACTGAATACTCTTACCTGGAGAGGCCATAGGCATTTCAAAACTCAACATTTCAAAAACTAAATTAGCTATCTTCTCTGCTCTTCATAACCATTCCGGCTCTTCCTCATGTGTTCCCTACCTTCATGAATATAACCGTAATGCTTCCAGTTATTAGTACAGTCATGCTAGACCATCTCTTCTATCCTCAGCATACAATCAGTCCTAAAGCCTTGCAGATTTTTGCCTTCTTATTACCTCTTTGATTTATTCCTTTCCAGAGCCACTGCCTCAGTCAAGGTTTTAATCATTTGTCAGCTAGATAACTGAAAATTCATCTAAATGGTATCCTGCCTTTGTTTCATCTAGTTTCTCTTCTCTCCAGGATATCCCTGGCTTTGAAGCTAGGATAATATTTTGCTTAGTCATTCACCAGACACATATTATATGTCAGGGACTTTTCTAACCATAGGGAATACACTGATGAACAAAACATTCAAGGTTCTTGCTGCTCACAAACCTGATCTT
This sequence comes from Bubalus bubalis, assembly GCF_019923935.1. Taxonomy (NCBI): domain Eukaryota; kingdom Metazoa; phylum Chordata; class Mammalia; order Artiodactyla; family Bovidae; genus Bubalus; species Bubalus bubalis. The sequence goes on along the minus strand of NC_059162.1, from coordinate 69,177,349 downwards.
TTAGACAGGATATTAATTGTGAGAAAAAAATGAATAAAGAAATTTTCAACAGTGATGAATATTATAAAAAGTACAATTAAATGATGTTGTAGATAGTGACTGGAAGACTGGGTTGTCATGAAGGGCTCTTGGGCAATGGCAGTTAAAACTGGATGATAAGAGGTAGCTATTCATGCAAAGGTCTGGGCTCAAAGTATTTCAGTCAGTGTACCCAGGATGGCTGCAAGTTTAAAATCTTTAAGAAATGAGAAGAAGGTAAGCATGGCTACGATAAGAGGATGAGAGAGAGAAAGAGTGGTACAGGATGATATAAGTGAGTCACACAGAGGGCACTCATGTAGGACATAAGTTTGAGTTTAATTTACATAGATTGTATGGAAAGCTATTGAAAATGTCTTAAGGAGAAGAGCTATGATTAATTCATGATTTGAAAGCTCACTCAAGGTTTTTTATATAGAATGGATTATAGAAAAATAAGGAAAGAAAACAGATCAATCTAGAGTCTAGTGCTAAAGTATAAGTAGGATATACAGTGCTGTGGATGATAGTGACTGTAAAAAAGAGAAGTAGGTATTCTGGGGATATATTTTGGAGCTAAAGCCAATAAGACTTGCTGATGCATTGAATGTGAGAAATGGGGGGAGGGTGGGAAGAGGAAGCCAAGAACCTGTAACTTGAGTAACAGGGTGAGGATACTGGTGTCACTTTCTGAAATGGAAAAGATTGATGGAGGAGGTTTTAGAGCTTTCAACTGCAAGTAAGAATCAAGAGTTCTATTTGGCCAAATTAAGTTTGAATAAGTACCATGACTTCAAATACAGAAGTCAAATAGGCAGTTGAATAAAGAAATATGGAGGTCGACGGAGAGTCATTGCTAGAGATATAAAGCTTGGGAGTCACTGACATATAGATAATCTTTAAAGTCATTGACCTAGTGTAAAAGTAGACTAGAGAAAAGTGAAGGATGAGGACCAAGGCACTCTCATATTTGGAGATCAAGTAGGGGTTGAGGACACAGAAAAGGAGACTAAAAAGGAAGTAGCAATGAGCTGCAAGAAGCATCAGGTGAGTATGATGTCAAGGAAACCAAGAGAAAAGACTGTTTTGAAAGGGAGAGAGTGGTCACACCAGTCAGAATGGTTATCATTAAAAAGTCCACAAATAACAAATGCTGGAGAGGGTGTGGAAAAGGGAACCCTCCTACATTGTTGGTGGGAATATAAGTTGGTATAGCCATATGGGGACTTCCCTGGTGGCACTAGTGGTAAGGAATCTTCCTGCAATTCAGAAGACATAAGAGATGTAGATTCGACCCCTGGGTCAGGAAGATCTCCTGGAGGAGGCCATGGAGACCCACTCCAACATTCTGGCCTCGAGAATTCCATGGACAGAGGAAACTGGCAGGCTATATACTGTCCATGGGGTCCCAAAGAGTTGGACACGACTGAAGCAACTTAGCACCCAAGCAGCCAGCATGGAAGTTCCTCAGAAAACTAAAAATAGAATTACCATATGATCTAGCAATCCAGCTCCTGAGAACATACTGGGAAAAAAATATAATTCAAAAAGATACATGTACCCCTATGTTCATAGCAGCACTGTTCACGATAGCCAAACATGAAAACAACATAAATGTCCATTGACAGATGATTGGACAAAGAAGATGTGGTGTGTATATAACAGAATACTACTCAGCCATAAAAAAGAGTGAAATATTGCAGCAACATAGACTCACCTAGAGATTATCATGTGAAGTGTAGTAAGTCAGAAAGAGAAAGACAAATACCATATGATATCACTTATATGTGGAATCTAAAGCATGGCACAAATAAACCTATCTACAAAATAGAAACAGACTCATAAACAGAGAACACACTTGTGGTTGCCAAGGTTGTGGGGAGGGGGGGATGGACTGAGAGTTTGGGGTTGGTAGATACAAACTATCATATTTAGAATGGATAAACAATAAAGCCCTAATGTATAGCACAGGAAATTATACTCAATATCCTATGATAAACCATAATGGAAAAGATATTTTTAAAATGTGTATCTATATGTGTAACTAAGTCACAGCAAAGATTGGCATAACACTATAAAATCAACTATACTTCAAAAAATGAAAGTGGCAAGAGTCATCACCTTTGTCAAATGCTGCTGTGAAATTAAAATAAAAGATGTTGCCCACTATATTTGGCACGATGGAAGTCATTGGTGACCTTTTCAAAATCAGTTTGAGGACAGCTGTAAATAAATCTGTACTGGAGAGAATATGACAAAGGGGAGAAAGAAGAAATGACAAATAAAGGCAGCTGAAGCAAATCTAATCATGCAACTCCCCTGACCTGAAACTAACACAGCATTGTTAATCAACTATACTCCAATATAAAATAAAATCTTTAAAAAAGAGCAGAAGCTTGCCATTCATCTCACACCCTTTAGAATAAAGGTCAAACTCTGTGCCTTCAGATATACAATGCTCTTCAGTATCTGGGTTCTTGCAACCTAAGCAATTTTATCTCCCAACCATACTCTCCCTCCTACTACTATAAATACTTGTAATACTCTAACATGAGTCATGCAAAGTCTCTTCCTCCATATGCATCTCTGGGTTACTCCTTGCCCTTTCCTACATAAAAAAAAAACTCTTATACATCCTTCAGTCCTCTTCAAGAATGACCATATCAGGCAAGCAGTGCCACTCCCTTCCACATGATTTACTCTCTCCTTAGACTTTCCATTGCAACCTGAACAGCTACATTGTGTTTACCTCACTACACTGAAGTCTTCTTTCTTTCTGAAAATTCATTATTTATTTTAATAGAAAAAAATAAACCCTTGAACCTTAAAGAATGTAATTTGTTTTCATATTGTTGTAGAGAGCACTTATAAGATAGGAGCATCTGCTACCAGTTCCAAAGATTTCACATATAGTTTAGAAAAAGTATTGTTGGATTCAAACAAACATCAGTGTAGAGGAACAAACATCTCTGTCTCCTCATTTTTCCATAATTTTACTAAATCATCACTAGGAAAGCTGGTAATGGGGCTATCATATAATTATTCCAACACTTGGTAATGACAGTGAAATCAGCCATCCAGCTAAATTATAAAAACATGACCTTTAGTAAGGTCATGTACTCCCTTCTCTCATTTCTGGAGCACAAAGGCTCTACTTGACACCCCATGGACCAATAGTAGACTTGAGTTATAATGTGTAGATTCCTTTCAGTTATAGTTGCAAAAGAAGTCTTGAAATTCTTGATGGTTTGACATCTCTTAGAAAGAAGCAAACTAGGAGGCAGACTGCTGATGTGGATTTGCTCAGATGGATACCATTCCCAGATCTTTAAGTGATACATCCAAAGTTCTCTCAGTAAAGTTGTGGCCATGACTCCACTATCTCTGGCTATCTTCTTTGATTTTTAATGCCTTACGTTCTTTACCAGCTGTTGCAGCCACTGCTTGGTGAAATTCTGCCACGAAGTCTGGCTCACTGACCTCCAGCTGCCTGAGAAATTCATTGCATTCCTGCTCAGCCCAGCCTCCAAACCACTAATCCCAAAGACACAGCTGGCACTCAAAGACACCAGGTGGTCGGTTTGCTCTAGACTTTCTAGCAATGGCTGTAATTTCCCAGGTGCTGTAGAAAAATATCCACGCTGAGGACCTGACCAGCTAGCAAGTCAGTGAAGAATACACTTCATCTCCTGGGAAGTGATGTAAGACATTGGGGGAGGGGAAGAGTTAGAAACATTGTCGGGTACTGAGGGTAAGGGAACGACAGCGGTATCGATGAGGAAGATGATTCCAGCGGCATCCTCCCCTTTTTTCTCACAGGGCACCCAGAGACCATCACAAGAGTGTTTAGACTCCAACTGTCACTGCCACTTACATATTTCTACATTGCAGTCTTTGCTTTGATTATAACACTCCTCTCCCCTCACTCTATGACACTCATTGGCAACAGAAAAAGAACAAACTTTGAAGTTTAGGAGCATTTCTAGGAGATTTGTGTCCCTGGTACTGGATCTAGATCTTGTACAGAGCAGTGTTCTCCTAGTGCTTCCTAAACAAAAGCTTCTGAAAATACAAATTTCATTGTTAATTTCTTAAAATTCTTCAATGTCTTTTCTGAGTCTATAAAATAAAATACCAAACACACTGGTATGTTGCATAAGTCCTGGATGATTTTGCTCATTGTTACCTCTTCAGCATCATTTCTCTCCACCTCATCCTGATCTTCACACACTGGGTGTACACGAAACCATTTCCAGGACAGTTTTTCTCAGGTTTCTGTACACTGAGGTGCACTGCCAACTTTTCTTGGAATATCTTTAAGAACCAGCTCAAGGGTCACCTCTCCTCTTAGGTTTTTCCAGATTCACCTCTCCCTCCTCCTAGCACACTAGACACTCTTCATTTGCCACGTTGGGTCGGTAACTCTGTTATTGCACTCATCACATTTATCCTTTTATCATCTTCTCTTCCTACTCATTTGCAAGCTCTGTTGAACAGGAACTTTGCTCAGTTCATCTTTGTATTTCTAGCACCCAGTACATTGCCTGACACACAACAAGCACAGAGTTAATGAATACTTTTCTTTAAATCGTTTGATTTAAAGGTGATTTCAAGTTTTAACAATATCTTTTAGATTGATTACTTTCATTATTAGGAATAATTTGTAGGTGGTGAGTCTTTAAAGTGCAAAGAACAAATTCACTTCTTGAGGAATAAAGGGATAGGCTATGAATTTTAAAGATGTCTCTTAGTCCCCATCTTCCTGTGGAATAGAGTCACAATGATAAATAACTGATCATATTAGACCATTTGCTCCAATAAAAATGAGGCAAATAAATGCCAAGTTAAAGCACATCTTAAATTCACATTTGCATTCTAAAGAATTAGCCATTCAGGGAAATTATTTGTTTTTATTTCCTTCCACATTTTGAGACTACTTAAAAGTTTTCAAAGGAGTGATAAGACATATAGTTTTTCTTTCAAACTGTTTACAAGTCAAAATGATTTTGAAACATTTTCAGACATTTTTACAACATGGGACCTACATTTTTTATTGACCTTTGTGTACTTTTTTCAGTAAACTTTTCCTCACATTTTTCCTTGATGATGGACCCCACTTCTAGATGTTTAAGTTCCCTCTACAGTGACAAGAGGGCTTCCCAAGTGGCTCAGTGGTAAAGAATCTGCCTACCAATGCAGGAGATGCAGGTTCGATCCCTGGGTTGGGAAGATCCCCTGAAGAAGGAAATGGCTACCCACTCCAGTATTCTTTCCTAAGAAATCCCATGGACAGAGGAGCCTGGTGGGCTACAGTCCATGGGGGTCACAAAAGAAGTTGGAAGTTGGACACTACTTAGCAACTTAACAACAACAATAGTGACAAGACACACACCAATTACTTCAAAAAGAATAAAAAGTTCATGAGGACTGTATAAACTTAGGAGACAGCATTGTGTTACCACAATAATTGAAGTTGTCTACTTAATAATGGCACTTTAGAAATTACAAAAGCTTTTGTTGAGCATCAACAGAGCTATATGTGTATATCACAAAGCCCAGAAGCTGAGCTCTTCCTTCTCTGCTTTGGCATTAGAAGTTGAATCATAAATACAGGAAGAGGTTTAAGACAATATAGTAGAGAGACCCTGAACTCATCTCCTCCCATGAACACACTCAATTTGCACCTATTTACAAAGCAACTCATCCTGAGGGGTTATTGAACAGCTCTACAAATAGAAGGACCACATAGAAATTGGTAGGAAAGACAGAGAAACACTATACACTGAAACCTTACCTTTGGCCACATGACCTGCAACAGGGGCAGGTATTATTGAGGGACCTGAGTGCAGACTTATCCACCCTGAGACACAGCAAAAATATAAAATAAAAACAATAACACACTACTTTAAAGGGCACCTAGATTATATGGAAAGAAATCCATTTACTAACCTTAGAGCTTTTGCTAAACTGGCAGTGAACTACTGGAACTCTCTCCAGTATGAGAGGAACTGGCAAGTGCCATTGTTTGAATCACCTCCAGAACTCTCCTTGGTCCACAGCCACCCTAGCTCCAGCCATTCTACCAAGATGGCCTCAACATGGCACACCCAGGGACTGCCCCCAGCCAGAGCCTACTCCTATTCTAGCTGCTCCACCAAGGCAGCTTCAGGATTGCCTCCAACTCATGCCCACCCTAAATCCTGCCAACCTGCCAAGGCAGACTTGGCACAACGTACCTTGAGATTTCACCCGACTCACACCTGTTCCAGCTCCAGTTAGCCTGCCAAAGCTAGCAGGTGCAAACAGTCTACATAGTAGATGGTCCCATACAAGGCTACTCCTTCAGACTAGGAGAGATAGCTATTTTGCATAATTCATAGAAACAAATGCCAAGAGTCAAACAAAATGAAAAAACAGAAATATTTTCTAAGTGAAAGAACAAAATAAAACCCTAGGGAAAATCTTAATGAAACAGAGAATACATAGAATGCCTTACCTGACATAGAATACAAAGAAATAGTCATAAGGATGCTCAGTATACTTAAAAGAGAAATGGAGAAATACAGTGAGATCTTCAATGAAGACTTAGAAAATACAAGACAGAACCAATCAGAGCTGATTAATACAATAACTGAAAAAGGGAATCAATAGCAGATTAGATAATACAAAAGAGAAGATCAGCTACATGGAAGAGAGAATAGCAGAAATCATCCAATCAGAAAAGCAAAGAGAAGAAAGGGTTTTTTTTTGTTTTAAATAAAGGGAATTTAAGGGACTTCTAAAGAAACTTCTAGAGAATATTCTAGAGAAGGCAATGGCACCCCACTCCAGTACTCTTGCTTGGAAAATCCCATGGATGGAGGAGCCTGGTAGGCTGCAATCCATGGGGTCGCTAAGAGTCAGACACGACTGAGCAACTTTGCTTTCACTTTTCACTTTCATGCATTGGAGAAAGAAATGGCAACCCACTCCAGTGTTCTTGCCTGGAGAATCCCAGGGACGGGGGAGCCTGGTGGCTGCCATCTATGGGGTTGCACAGAGTCGGACATGACTGAAGTGACTTAGCATAGCATAGCATAGAGAAACATCAACCATACTAACATTTGCATTATAGAGGTCCAAGAAAAATAAGAGAGAGAAAGGGGAAGAATACTTGTTTGAAAACATAATGGCTGAAAACTTCCCTATTCTAGGGAAAGAAAGAGACATTTAGGTATAGGAAACATAGAGAGTCCCACATAAGATGACCCAAAATGATTCACACCAAGATATATTATAATTAAGAAAGCAAAGAGTTTCAAAGACAGCAAGAGAAAAACAAGCAATTCCATACAAGGTAAACCCTGTAAGGCTATTAGCTGATTTTTAAACAGAAACTTAACAGATCAGAAGAGAATGGCAAGATATATGTAAAGTGATGAAAGAAAAAATAATTACAGTCCCAAATACTCTATCTGGCAAAGTTAAAGAATTCAGAATTAAAGAGAGAAATAATTAAAGAGAGAAATAAATCCAGGTCAAGCTAAAATAAAGTTCATTACCACCAAACCGAACTTACAAGAAATGCTGAAGGATTTCCTTTAAGTGGAAAAGTTCACAATAGAAATGTTTAAATATATGAAGAAAGAATCTCACTGGTAAAGGCAAATATATAGGAATGGTATGAGATCAGCTGTTTGAAAAGCTAGTCTGAAAGTTAAAAGACAAAAGCAGTGCAATCAACCACAATGAGTTGATACTCAAAATTAAAAGATTTAAAATATGATGTCAAAAACATAAAATGGGGGGGGTGGTAAAAATGCAAAGCTTTTAGATGCTTTCAAACTTGAGAATATCAGCTTAAAATAGATGACCATGTATACAAGTCGATGTATTCAAACCTCATGGTTAAACCAGAAACTTAACAATACACAAAAATAAAGAGAAAGGAATCCAAACATAACACTAAAAGAATGCATAAAACCATAGGGAAGTAACCAAGAGAAGAAGATAACAGAGAAGAACTACAAAAACAACCAGAAAACAATTAACAAAATGGCAATTAGTATACACCTACCAATAATTACTTTAAATGCAAACGAACTAAATTATCCAGTCAAAAGATATAGGGTAACTTAATGCATTAAGAAAAAGACTCATCTAATATGTTGCTACAGGGGACTCAACTCAGCTCTAAAGACATAAAGAGAGTGAAAGGGAAGGGATACAAAAAGATATTCCATGCAAATGGAAACAAAAAGAAAGCTGGGGGAGTAACACCCATATTAGACAAAATGGACTTTTATAAAAGACTTTAACTAGAGACAAAATGGGCATTACAGAATGATAAAGGGGTCAAAAAAACAAAAGAATACAACATATAATAACATTTATACACTCAACAAAGGAGTACCTGAATAAGTAAAGCAAAATATAAACAAATATAAAGAAAGACACAATAATACAATAACAGTTCTTCTTATACCGATAGATCATCCATACAGAAAATCAATAGGAAAATACCATGAAGAAGGCTGAGCACCGAAGAATTGATGCTTTTGAACTGTGGTGTTGGAGAAGGCTCTAGAGAGTCCCTTGGACTGCAAGGAGATCCAATCAGTCCATTCTAAAGGAGATCAGCCCTAGGATTTCTTTGGAAGGAATGATGCTAAAGCTGAAACTCCAGTACTTTGGCCACCTCATGCGAAGAGTTGACTCATTGGAAAAGACTCTGATGCTGGGAGGGATTGGGGGCAGGAGGAGAAGGGGATAACAGAGGATGAGATGGCTGGGTGGTATCACTGACTCAATGGACCTGAGTCTGAGTGAACTCCGGGAGTTGGTGATGGACAGGGAGGCCTGGCATGCTGCGATTCATGGGGTCGCAAAGAGTCAGACACGACTGAGCGACTGATCTGATCTGATAAACAGGCATATTCTTTACTGTCTGAGCCACCAGGGAAGCCCTATAAACAGTTGCCAGATGCCATCTAAGTGGATAACCTAGAAGAAAGGGACACATTCCTAGAAACATAAAATCTGCCAAGATTTCCAAGTCTCTCTTTTCAGAATAAATAGACAATTTGAATAGACCAATCACTAGTAGTGATATTGAATCAGTAATTTAAAAAATAACTCTCAACAAACAAAGGTCACAGGACTAGATGGCTTCACAGGGGAATTCTACAAAACATTTGAAGAAGAGTTATCTATTCTTCTTAAACTATTCCAGAATATTGAAGAAAAGGGAATACTTTTGAATTTATTCTATGAGTCCAATGTTACCCTGAACCAAAATCAGACACACAGACATAGAGAAAATTACAGACAATTATCCCTTATGAACACACAAGCAAAAAGTCTCAAAAAAATTTAGCAAACTGAATGCAACAACACATTAAAGTAGAATTTATTCCAGGAATTGAAGGATGGTTCAGTAGCTGCAATCAATGTGACACTACATTAACAAAATAAATGATGAAAGTCATATGATCATCTTAATACAGGAAAAAGAATTTGACAAAATTCAACATCCATTTATGACAAACACTCTTAACAAAGTGTGAATAGAGGAACATACCTCAACATAATAGAAGTCACATATGACAAATCCACATCCAACATTATGTTCAACAGTAAAAACATGGAAGATTTCCTTCTAAGATCAAGAACAAGACAAGGATGCCCAATCTCACAACTTTCATTTAACTTGCATTGGGGAGTCTAGCCAGACAAGAAAAAGGAATAAAAAACAAACTAGAGGGGTAGGATGGGGTGTGAAGTGAGAGGGCGGTTCAAAAGGGAGGGGACATATATACACATATGGTTGATCTTTGTTGATGTATGACAGAAACCAGCACAATATTATAAAGCAATTATCTTCCAATTTAAAATAAATAAATTTTAAAAAAGGGAAAAAAGGCATTCAAATTAGAAGGGAAGCAATGAAACTATTACTATCTGCAGATAACATGACTACATATAGAACACACTAAGACTCCACCAAAACACTCTCAAAACTAATGAAAGAGTTCAGTAAAGTTGCAGGATATAAGTTTAATAGACAGAAATTTGTTGCTTTTCTGTACACTAATAATGAAGTATTAGAAATGAAGAAAACAATCCACTCAATGTTGCATCAACAAATAAAATACCTAGGAATAAATTTAACATAGGAAGTAAAATATCTTTACTCTGAGAACTATAAGACATTGATAAAAGAAATTGAAGATGACACAAATAAATGGAAAGACATTCTGTGCTCATAGATTGTAAGAATTAATATTGTTGAAATGTCCATATTACCCAAAGCAATCCATAGATTCCATGCAATCCCTTTTGAAATACCTATAGCATTTTTCAAAGAACTAGAACAAACAATTCTAAAATTTGTATAGAATCACAAAAGATCACAAAAAGCCAAAACAATCTTGAGAAATAACCAAGCTGGAGGTATCACAGTCCCTGATTTCAAACTATACTACAAAGCTATAGTCACTAGAACAGCATGATACTGGCACAAAAGCCGACACACAGATGAATGGAATAGAATAGAGAGCTCAGAAGTAAACCCCCTCTAATGTGGTCAATTAACCTACAATAAAGGATGCAAGAATGTACAGTGGAGAGAAACAGTCTCTTCAATAAAGTGTTGGAAAAACCAGATAACTAATTGCAAAAGAATCCAACTAGACAACTTTCTCACACCATAAACAAAGTAAACTCAAATGGATTAAAAATTTAAATGAAAGATATGAAGCCATAAAACTCCTAGAAGAAAACACAAGCAGTAACCTCTTTGACACCGGTCCTAGCAGTATCTTTTTGGATATGTCTCCAAATATCCTATGGCAACAAAAGCAAAAATAATATGACTAGTTAAAACTAAAGAGTTTTTGCACAGTGAAGAAAACCACCAACAAAATGAAAATGCAACCTACTAAATTGGAGAAGATATTTGCAAACAATATATGTGATAAGGAGTTTATATCCAAAATATATAAATAACTCATACTATTCAACATCAAAAAATAAACAACTTCACTTAAAAATCAGTAGAAGACCTGAATGGACATTTTCTCAAAAAAGTCAGATGGTCAACAAGCACCTGAAAAGGTACTCAACATCACTAATCATCAGGAAAATGCAAATCAAAACTACAATGAGATATCACCTTACACCTGTCAGAATGCTTTATCAAAAAGGCAGGAAACAATAAAAACTGGCAAGGATGTATGAGAAAAGGGAAAGCTGGTGAACTATCAGTAGAAATATAAATCAGTACAGCCACTTTGGAAAATAGTACGGAGGTTCCTTTAAAAACTAAAAATAGGGCTTCCCTGATGGTCCAGTGGTTAAGTATCTGACTGCTAATGGAGGGGACATGGGTTCAATCCCTGGTCTCGAAAGATCCCACATGCCATGGGGCAACTAAGCCCATGTGCCACAACTACTGAGCCAACACTCTAGAGCCCACAAGCTGCAACCACTGAGCCCCTGCGCCACAACTCCTAAAGGCCATGCTCCACAAAAAGAGAAGCCACCGCAATGATAGCCTGCACATCGCAGCTAGAGGATAGCCCCCTCACGCTGAAGCCAGGGAAAGCCTGTGTGCAGCAACAAAGATCCAGCACAGCCCAAAATAAAAATGAATAAATAAGTAAATGTGAAAACAAAACTAAAAACAAAAGTACCATATGATTCAGAAATTGCACTTCAAGATATTTATCTGAGGAAAATGAAATACTAGTTCAAACAGATATATGCAGCCTATGTTCATTGCAGTACTAATTACAATAGCCAAGATATGGAAGCAACCTAAGTATCCATCAATATATGAATGGATAAAGAAGATGTGGTGTGGTGTGGTGTGGTGTAGTGTATGTGTGTAATGGAATATTAGCCATAAAAAAGTGAAATCTTGCCATTTGTAACAGTATTATAGACATAGAAGGTGCTATGCTAAGTGAAATAAGTTAGAGAAAAACAAGCACCATATGATTTCACTTATATGTGGAATCTAAGAAACAAAACAAAGGAACAAACAAAACAGAAACAGACTCATAAATACAGAGAACAAGCTGATAGTTACCAGAGGGGAGAGACAAGGGAGGACAGACAGATGGTGAAGGGAATTAACAAGGTACAAACATCCAGTTATAAATAAGTCACAGGAATATAATATATACATAGGAAATAGAGTCAATAATATTTTAACAATTTTCCATGGTGACAGATGGTAACTAGCATAATGAATAAAAAATATAAAATCACCATGTTGTATACCTGAAACTAATATAATGTTGTATGCTAATTACAATAATAAAAAATATTGAATCACAGAGTCACAGAGTTTCAAGGTTGGAAAAGACTCAGAGGTCATTTAGTGCAAGTCCTTTATATGAATGAGTCCCCTTCACAACATTCATAATAAATCCCCCTTCGGTCTCTCTTTAAATTCCTTCATGATAGTGAATTTAACCTTTCCCCAGTGCCTCAGGTAAAAATAAGCACAGGTTATTACATTCCGGACAGATTTTGTACCATTTATAATAATAGTTATTTTTAGCATTGTGAAACCTATCAATTTGATTAGTATCAGCCATAGGTCCTTCATCTACTTTGTATATAGAGAAGGGAAAAAGTCAATTATGGAACATTCAAGGTTTTCATTTCTATTTACCTGTCTGCCTATAAGCTGCTTCTTTCAAGAATGAATATTCTGAGTTAGTGAAATGACTTAAAACTGGATGCAACAGCATTATTAAAATAGAAATAGAAATTCAAAATCCTAAAAAGAAATGCTCGACTCAAAGGCTAATGTAGTTGCTGGCACTGAAATTAAATTATCAGTGGGCTTTCTACAAGTCAGGACAAAAGGAGAAACAGTAGATTACAGTTCTCTTTATATAACAGAAGAAAGTATACCAACTTAACATTAAATGAAAATTTTTCTTAGTTGTAAAATTGTAAGAGAACTTTCTCATGTAGCAGCTTGTAAAAGAGATTTATTTCTTAGTTTTCTATGTGCATTCATTTTTGCCCTCTAATGGTACTGCCAAGAATACTGCTAAACATCCCTTAAACTTTTACAAAAATCTCACAACCTCAATCCAATGCTAAAATTCTGTTGAATATAGGGGACAAAGCACAGGCACTGGCTAACTACCTTTCCAAATGGGACTATCAAAAACACTGTTTGTGGAACTTCCCTGGAGGTCCAATGGTTAAGAATATGCCTTCTAATATAGGGGACTCAGGTTTGATACCTGGTTAGGGAACTAAGATCCCACACACTGCAAACCAACTAAGTCTGCGTGCTGCAACTAAGACCCAATGCAAATATTTCTTCAAGAATTGTTGTTTGTTGTCAACATTATGGGACATTAGCTTCCATATATGCCCAATTCTTATCTTAGTTAATGTTATTTCATCACTAAGTCGTGTTTGACTCTTTGTGACCCCTTGGACTGTAGCCCACTAGGCTCCTCCTGTCCATGGGATTTTCCAGGCAAGAATACTAGAGTGGGTTGCCATTTCCTTCTCCAGGGGATCTTCTTGGCCCAGGATCAAACTCCTGCATTGGCAGGTGGATTCTTTACCACTGAGCCAGCCAGGAAGTCCCTCTTATCTCAGTTCAGTTCAGTTCAGTTCAGTCGCTCAGTCGTGTCCAACTCTTTGCAACCCCATGAATTGCAGCACGCCAGGCCTCCCTGTCCATCACCAACTCCTGGAGTTCACTCAGACTCACGTCCATCGAGTCAGTGATGCCATCCAGCCATCTCATCCTCTGTCGTCCCCTTCTCCTCCTGCCCCCAATCCCTCCCAGCATCAGAGTCTTTTCCAATGAGTCAACTCTTCGCATGAGGTGGCCAAAGTACTGGAGTTTCACCTTTAGCATCACAAATGAAAAACTAAGTTAATCTCTTCTATGGAATTACCATTGTTCCTTCACTTCTCTTGGAAACAACTACAGTTGGCTGATCACTGGGCACAAAATGATGTTCTTGTGAACTGAAGAGGTATACAGAACATTGTGAATGATGAGCAGACAGTGCTGTGAAGGTCTGCTGGAATATCTGATAAGACTTGGGATCTCTCAGAAAGAAATCGACTTTATGTAAGTAACATGTTATTAAAGCTGGCCTAGTTGCAGAGGTAATGTGAAGAAGGTGGGGTTTCTTACTTGCTCTTGAAACACCCCAACTATTTTCTCAGAAAATGCATTATAAACCTCTGCATCTGCAAAGTTACCAATGAGCAAACTGTGTCTTTCTATAGTTAAGCCCCCATGGTTTTACAATTCTTCTCTCCATTCTTAGACTAAAGAATTAGGGGGAAGGGGAGGTATACACAATGATTATTTTACCTTTGAAGGTGTTTTGGTGCTAAGACATCACAAAAGGCCCTTAGTAAAAATAGATTACTTTCTCACAGTGATCATCACGGTGCTTTAGACTTTACCTGGACCACCTGGTTCTACCAGTACATTCTAAATAACTGAAGACAGATTTTAACCTCCTTCCCCACACCCACAGCCAGTCAGACCAAGCTCTGCTTTCTTCTCTATGGCTAGAAAAGGCATTAACTCTAATCTGTATTTCATCTGTGTAAATTTGGTAGCTCCCTTATTATCATTGTTTTTGTTTCTACTGTTGAATCTGGATTATATCTAGAGGTCTCTTGAGGTCAATAAGCTAGATGCCATTCATACAAATTAGTTACTATAAAATGAATGCAAGCACAATAAAAGTAACCTCCATATCAAATGAGGCTGTTCGTACACTGGTCAATAAAATGTATTCATGGTGTTACCATGGACAGAATGGGAGAGATTTCAGACTTACTCTAAAGAGGGCATAGGTATATCTTTGAGTGACTCAAACAAATGACTTGGCTTTTTACAGAATTAGAATAAACTAGATACACTTTTGTTTAAAGCTAGGGTATTACAGAGACATAACAGTAATGCTAATATACATGCTGGCAAGTGCAAATAAGGACACTGATCATTATTTCACATTACAGTTTATTATGACATGCAACTGCCAGAAATCAAAGTCAATGCTAAGCAAAAAAAAAAAAAAAAAAAAAAGCTACCCACAGCATAATATTCTCTTCATTTTTAGCCATTCTACCCTGCAAGATCCCTTTTTGATTAGCAGGAAACCTGAGAATAGAGGGTAGAAAATAATAATAAAAGAAGCCTGTGAATTACTGGATACTTTTTAAATGCCATGCCACCTTGCAAGAGAAACACCAGTTGAGACAAGCAGATATTTCCCTAAAGCAGTTTAAAATACCCTAAAGCATACATGTGGCATTGGTGAATGGATGACTCTGAGAAAGCTCTCTGCTTTGGAAGGCTGAGTGGCACAAATACCCTGTGTGGAAGAAGTTGGCATAGCAACTCTGCATTTGCGGTGGCGAATCACAGAGTAAACAGGTGCATAAAACAACTGGAATGCGTCTGCTTCTCTACTAAGTGGTTAAATCCTGTAAAGCAGTTTTTTGCTTCTCTTCTCGAGAAACACAAACTCTTCAGTCTAATAAATTGAGGCAGTTAGTTTGCTGAATAGGAGAGGATATTCATGACTCATGGGAAGATTTATTCCCTGTACTTACCCTGTATAAATAAGGGGACATTTATTCTAAAAATAAGTCATTTCCTTCTCATAGTAGACACAATTCTCTGTTGACCAGAAAATGATATAAAAAATAAATAAATAAGCTTTCTGTGTTTGTTAACAAATGCATTCCAGAGAAAAGAACTGCTTACCTGTTGACAACGGGTCCTCTGAAATGCGGATCATATGCCCTTGGAGTACCTGCATTTAAAATAAAGAACTTTCTAAGCATGGAAGCCAATGAAATGGCAAATAAATATACATAAAATATGAATAAAGAAAAATTCCTATCTTAGCCAGTCCACTGCTTAGTGCAGTGTTGAACTCATTCTTTGGTCCAGTGAAACATCAGTTATACCTTGGATACAGCTGCCAATCATTTTCCCTGTCTCCAGCTAGAAGCAAGTCTGGGAAGAGTTGTTAAGCACCATATTCTTAGGCACACTGTGTACATATCTCCCACTGTTCTGAGCAGCAACATCATAGATCACAGCCAAGAGAGCAAAACTTGAAGCCCTTCCAGTCTGCAAAAACGCATTCTACCATCTGCCATTTCCAAGTGTTGCTGTGTACTTGTGAGGTGCACAATGTAATAGAGATGTCTGCTTGTCACAGTTCTCCCTTTCCTCTCAGTACATGAAGCTTTCCTTTGAGCAATTGGAATACCAGTCACTACTGGTCCCTGCCATGTTGGCTATATCGTATGCAAAAATCATTATTATATTTTACTATACAAATGTTATTTTTATTGCTTTTGATTGTTATTTTTTAGATCTACTGGTAGACTTCATACCATCTGAAGAAATGCCCTAGTCATTCACTGTTGTAACATGAATTGTCATATATTACCCTTGTCTTTAAACGATACAAAGTAGACACAGAACGGCCTTTTCCCCCACATGTACTGGGTACACCCAGTAACAAGTTCTGTAAAATCATTTCTGGCCAAAAGTTTATATTTTGCAATTCTCACCCCCCTGGCTAAAGGATCCCTGCTCCCTTCCTCTAGGCATTTGTCCCTATAAAAAGGCCTGAATTAAAGACAGAATTTTAAAAGGGTCTGGAAAAAAGAGGCCTGTGTGTCAGCAATCTGACTCAGCCTGTACTCAATGGGGAAATTAGACCTGAGGACTCCAAAGCCTCTTCAGTGTAATCACAGGCTGAGGGCAGAACAACAGGAAGGAGAGGACAGACTTGGAACAGAAATCCAAGAGCCAATCAGTCAGCAAGTATTCATAAAGCACCTGTTATATGTTGAGAGCTCTGAGGGCATACAGAGATACATAAAGGATGCTTCCTGTCTTGGAGACCCTATAGTTGGTGGGCAAGATTGACATATTGATTCATTCCACAAACATTTCTTGAAATCTTTATATATCAGGTCTTGTATTATAATACATGAGCAATGAATAGACTATATAAAATAATAAAGTACTAAATTGTATGGTATTGGCCTGAAGTGTTACAAGAGTTCTGAGAAAGTAAGTTTCATCGAGGACTAGAGCAGTCAAGAGCATTTCATTCAAGAAGTGAGATTTTTCTGAAAGATTGGAACAAAATAAAAGGGAAAAGAGAAACATTCTGAATGGGTGAAACTAGAACTCCGTTAAATTCAGTAACTACATATTGATCGCCCATTATGTGCTCTACATTGAAAGAAGCACTGCAGGGAATACAGGGTTTAATGAAACACAGTCTCTTTCTTCAACAGGCTAACAAAGGGGTGAGCAGGGAGAGAAATAAGAAAAGACCACAAGTCACAGAAAACAAGACAGAATATGATGCCATAAGAGGGGGTACAAGGAAAGTATTAGGAGCATTCTAAGGAAGGAAAGGTCACATCCAGTTGAGATTAGTAGGGAAGAGTTCCTAGAGTCACGGTATTTTGAGATGGACAAGTATGAAGTCATAGAGTTAGGAACAAACAGCAAATGCATGGGGATGGTGAAAAGATCAGCCTGATCCTAGATAATCCAACAGAAGGAGGAAAACATAAAGCTAAATAGATAGTATGGAACCAGACTACAGAAAGCCTAAAAAAACAGGAACAGAAGGTACTTTATACATCCTAAGCCAACAAGGAGACATAGAAGTATTTCTTTTTTTGCCTAGAACTATAACTTAATGCAAAAAAACCAGTAGTTTCATCTTTCTCATATGAAGAAGAACCATTTTGATTCTAAATGTTATTTCATTCCCAAATCTCATGTGAGTTTTTCTTGTAACTTGGAAGGTAGGTAGCAATTTTAATCTGACTTTTCAGATGCTGGTTGTTCACAAGGACAAGTTATCTGAGGAAATACCCAGAGCTCAGAGTTGAGAAGGGCCAGTGGCCGCAGGACACACTTTGGGTATCCCCCAGGATAGGGGAATGCTAGGCTTAGCTTCTAGAATAAACCATAGGTTTACCTTTGTTGTTTCAAGTTGTCACTTAGTTGGACAGGTCTCTTTCTGATACAAATTCTGCACATTTACATCCCACATCTTTGAGCTCCAGTTTGGGTTTTGACAGTCATGGATCTTGGATTATAGAAGGATTTTCAACCAAAGAATGACATGGTAGAAGCAGGGCTTTAATTAAAGAATAATTTAGTGGCAGTATATAAGTGCTATCACAAAGTGCAAAGTCAAGGGGACCAACTAGGAACCTATTGCAATAATAGAGGTGAAGTCATGTGAGCCCCACCCCAAATGGTGGTAGAAGTAATGGAAAGAGAGAGTCATCAGTCATCACAGAGCAGTCATGCGGCTTAGGGGTTAGGAGCAACGGCTCTGGAGTCAGTCTGCCTATTCTCTGTCACTTACTAGCCGTGACCCTAGACAGATCATATCACTTCTCTGAGTCTCAGTTTCCATATCTGTAAAGGGTTAGTCACTCAGTCATGTCCAACTCTTTGTGACCCCATGGACTATAGCCTTCCAGGCTCTTTTGTCCATGGGATTCTCCAGGCAAGAATACTGAAGTGGGTAGCCATTCCCTTCTCCAGGGGATCTTCCCAACCCAGGGATTGAATCCAGGTCTCCTGCATTGCAGGCAGATTCTTTACTGTCTGAGCCAACAGGACATCCCATATATCTATAAATGGGGATGACAATAGTACACCATAAAGATGTTATGAGGATTAAATGAATTAATACTTGTAAAAATACTTAAAACAGTGGTTGACACTTAGTAAGCCCCTATGTATATTCATTCTTAGTCAGAATTACATGACAAAGATAAAAAGCACTTGAATGGTAAGACTTAGGGTGTGAAAGAGAAATGTCAAAAAAAAAAAAGACCAAATAAAGAGATTTCAGACCTAGAAACTGTGATTCTCAGTTACTTCTGGTCTTTTACCTTAGTTTAAGGTTGATGTTATTAAAACTGTTGGGAACGTTAGCAAGTGGAAGAAACTGTAAAGTTGTTACGAGAAAAAGAGCATGAGGCTGATTCGGCTCATGGGGACATCTAACTCAAAGTCCAGTGTTCAACTTAAATCAAGAAACTGAAGTTTATGGAGAGGGAAAGGAATGACCTGGGAATTTGATGATGGAGGATAAAAGATATAACATTTAGAATGGATCAACAATAAGGTCCTACTGTAAAGCCCAGGAAACTACATCCAATATCCTGGGATAAACCATAATGGAAAAGAATATTTTAAAAAAGAATGTATATATGTGTAAAACTGAGTTACTTTGCTATACACCAGAGGTTGGCACAAAATCGTAAATCAAATATACTTTAATAAAAAGATTTTTTTAAAGAAATTGAAGTCTGGGTCAAACCTTGAGATAAATACTTGGAAGTCATAACTTTATCACATGAAAAGTAATAAATTCCATAAAGAATATCAAGATCTGTTGTTATAGTGACAATAACAATAATATTTAACACGTTTTCAATCATTAAATGTTAAGCACTGTTATAAGTGCTTTCTTGCATTATTTTGCTTACTTTGAAAAATAAATGTATTCTTTAGTTAGATTAGAAACTATTATTAGCCTCATTGTACATATGCAAAAGTCCAGACATAGAGAGGCCAAGGTACCCACTGTCACCAACATGGTACATAATGGACCTGGGAGCCATACTGCCCTATCTCATTGCAGCAAAACAGACTCCTGGGGTCATACCCTGCAAAGCCAGCATGGGTTCCTACTCTGGGGGAAATGAGTAGAATGTTTTCTGTTTGAGATAGCTGTAAATACTTCAGTTCTGTCATATTGTCAGCTTCTCCTTTTCTGACTGCCTTGTCTGCCTCTACCTCATGGCGACAAATACATTTCAGGGTGTCTAGTCACCATTTCTCTGGGAACTGATTTCCTCTCTAATCCACAGGCATGGTCTCTAGCCACCAAGTTTCTCCCTTGTAGCTGTTTCCTGGCAATCAGTGACTGGATCTGGTTTGGATATTACACCCAAACTAGGCCAGTCATTTCTGGTCACTCTATCCCAGGGATTAGAATTAAAACAGTGAAAGATCAGAACTGCAAAATGTAAAGCTTGAAGACCAGAGAAGCAGAGAAAGAAAGCTTTCAGAAAGAAATCACTGAAGCCAATGTATAAGAAGCAGCAAAGATGGAAATCTTCATGGACTTCAGCTTTCTGTTCCAGTCCCTACCTGAGACCTGGGTTGAGTTTTGTGTGATATATTATATCCTTATACTGAAGTCCTTTATCTTGCTTTTTGCTAGTTCACATCTGTCACAGGCAACCAAAGACTACCACTAATACACTCCCTCTCTTGACCTGACTTAAGGTTTCAACAACTCATTTTAACAACATTTATTATATTCTTGCAATAAAAAGTTGGTAGGGATTTGAGGAAGAATTCTGGAGACTAAGTCTGCTTTCACAAATCTCAAGTGAAAATACGAAATATAAGCTTAAGATTAAAATTTCAACACTGGTGTTAAGAGCCATGATAGAGACATTCAGAGGGTGCCATGGAGCCAGAGGGGGTCATGAACAGATAGGTCTCTTCGCCTCCTGACTGATGCTGAACTTGGGCTCTACTTTCCACCAGTACTCAGGACCCGTGCATTGACTTGGATAATAAAAACTAGTGCTGACATTCTTGCTGGTTCAAGATTTCCATCCCCAAACTGGCTAACAGCTAAAATATACCAAAACCATTTCATCTAGCCCCTCCACACCAAATACTATAGTTCCAAAGGTCTGGGGTAGGCTTGTCCTATCAGATAATTCTGATGCACAATCAGATTTGGAGACCACTAGGTCACTTGAGAGAATTTGGGAAATTCAGCAGTGGCCGTAGGACTGGAAAAGGTCAGTTTTCATTCTAATCCCAAAGAAAGCCAATATCAAAGAATGTTCAAACTACTACACGATTTCACTCATCTCACACACAAGCAAAGTAATGCTCAAGCCAGGCTTCAATAGTATGTGACCAAGAACTTTAAGATGTTCAATATGGATTTAGAAAAGGCAGAGGAACCAGAGATCAAATTGTCAACATCTGCTGGATCATAGAAAGAGCAAGAGAGTTCCCGAAAAACATCTACTTCTGCTTTACTGACCACCAAAGCCTTGACTGTGTGGATCACAACAAACAGTGGAAAATTCTTAAAGAGAGGGGAATACCAGACCACCTGACCTGCCTCCTGAGAAATCTATATGCAGGTCAAGAAGCAGCAGTTAGAACTGGACATGGAACAACGGACTGATTCCAAATTGGGGAAGGAGTACACCAAGGCTGTATATTGTCACCCTGCTTATTTAACTTATATGCAGAATACATCATGTGAAATGCTGGGCTGGATGAAGCACAACCTGGAATCAAGATTGCTGGGAGAAATATCAATAACCTCAGATACGCAGATGACACAAACCTTATGGCAGAAAGCAAAGAGGAACTGAAGAGCCTCTTGACAGAAAGTGAAAGAGGAGAGTGAAAAAGTTGGCTTAAAACTCAACATTCAAAAAACTAAGATCATGGCATCTGGTCCCAAACACTTCATGGCAAATGGGTGGGGAAACAGTGGAAACAGTGTCAGACTTTATTTTTGGGGGGCTCCAAAATCACTGCAGATGGTGACTGCAGCCATGAAATTAAAAGACACTTGCTCCTTGGAAGAAAAGCTATGACAAACCTAGACAGCATATTAAAAAGCAGAGATATGACTTTGCCAACAAAGATCCATCTAGTCAAAGCTATGGTTTTTCGAGTAGTCATGTATGGATATGAGAATTGGACCAAAAGAAAGCTGAGCACCAAAGAATTGATGCTTTTGAACTTTGCTGTTGGAGGAGACTCTTGAGAGTCTCTTGGACTTCAAGGAGATCAAATAGTGCATCCTAAAGGAAATCAGTTCTGAATATTCATTGGAAGGACTGATGCTGAAGCTGAAGCTGCAATACTTTGGCCACCTGATGCAAAGAACTGACTCACTGGAAAACACCCTGATGCTAGACAAGATTGAAGGCAGGAGGAGAAGGGGACAACAGAGGAAGAGGTGGTTGGATGGCATCATCGACTTGATGGACATGAGTTTGAGCAGGCTACAGGAGTTGGTGACAGACAGGGAAGCCTGGCGTAATGCAGTCCACGGGGTCACAAAGGGTCAAACATGACTAAGCGACTGAACTGAACTGAGTTGACTTGATTTCATTCTGAATTTAATCTTAACCTCTGTTTCATTCATGCACTGTCCTTAATTCTAGCTGTACATAACAGACCAAGCCTAATGAAGTAAGAGAAAAGCAAATTATTAGATATGCATGAGCTTTGGGAAACACACAATTAAGAGTAAGACATAACAGCTATAGGAAGAGAAGCAGAAAGTGACATTCAAGAAAACTCAAGAGTTTCAAGAAAGAAGGATTATAAATTCCACAGAAATATTATTAAGTGAATGCTTATTTGTACCAGGAACTGCTATAACAGCTTTACACACATATGTCATTTTTTACAATTCTACACAAACACAATGTGAATAGTACCCCCTTGAACTATGCAATACATAGCACTGGCATATTTATTTTGTCATTTAATGCTCTCAATAATTCTATGATGTATGCCACTGTTATCCTTCCATTTTATAGATGAGGAAGTTGAGTCACACCTAATTTGCCCTTCAGCTAACAAGAGGTGGAGGTGGCATTCAGTCTGACCCCAAAGCCTCTGCTGAGCTACCTGGCAGTAAATTTCTCAATAGTGACCTTAGAGAAATGTCATAGATGAGTGGGGAAAGAAAATATATTGAAAGAGGTTGGAAACTTATATTGATCCTGTAATTATTCTTTTTTCAAAAAGATGGGCAAAACTGGTTTAAAAGTGTCTAGGCTGGCTTCCAAGTTTTGTGTGATTTGTACCTTACAAAGTGAAAAAGTGGATTGTGGTGTAAATGAAACGTTATTGTCAAATCTTCTGAAAAGCTGACACTTTTTGACTGTAATTTCTGGCTGCCTTATATTTCAGTTGCAAATACACTAAGACCTCAGTCAAATGAGAAGATTTAGCTGATTTCATATAGTAATAGCAGCTGGAAAGTGATAACTTCACCCTGCCCCATGTGCTGACAGAATCTGTATTGTCATGCAAATTTTTTATTTCCTGAAATCAATACAGGGCATTGCTTTTTCTGAGGCTCTCATGTGCTCTAATTGCATCTCTGGAATAAATAGACTGAGGGACCAGCTAAGTAAAAAGAGCTACAATGCTTCACTACCACATAGCTCAGCTAATTAAGTGCAATTCATATTTCTCACTTAAAGGAAAAGAAAAGAAATTAAGATTAGGTAATCATTTTAAAAGCTTCATCAGTTCTTATGACTCTCTGATCACCAAAATTGTTGTGATAATAGAATCACTAAAAATTATTCATTATAGACAGCTGCACATTTGTTATTATAGCTAACAGTTTATATTGCAGGCATACAGTGCAATTTTTTCTTACTAGAAATAATTCCTGAAGATTATGAAAAACAGTCCAGGTAATTAATTCAGTTTATGGATTCCAACTGCACATGACTCAGTCAAATGAAAACAGCAAGATAAAGCAGCTGGTCATGCCCAGACACTTTTCTTTCTTAAAAGCAATCTGTTTCTCAAAGAAAATGACAATATAACTACCATTGATCATTTAAAGCAAAAATCTGAGATATTTAATGTTATTCCTTCAGGTGTTCTCCTTCAGATAATCTAATGTGACTTAGAGCGTGAAGGGGGAACTAAGGTGGGGCAAACAAGTATCCGAGAACTTAGAACTATTATGAGCAAGCACATCAGATAACTTTCCAACAAGCATGGAAAAATAATGTGGTACAAAGTTGTCTTACTTTAGTATTCTACAACAGGCAGTGGAGAATTGGGAATAATTAAATACTTGTTTTACTTTACTTTTCAAATATGTTTATGATGGTGTGTCTATAAATGAGGATCTGTCATTTTATCAAAGGAAAAGGTTTCCTTCCCTCTAATGAAGGACAAAGAGCCATATTCCTTGCCATTTCTTAGTGGATAATGTTCCAATTTCACAGCCCATATGGCCTTTCTTGATCTGGCCCATTTGCCCGCCTAATCTCCTACCATCCCTCACTTCAAACTTGATCTTTTAGTAATTCTGAACTGCTATGGTTCCCCTCCAAAAGTGACTCAGCCAGTAAAGAACAGTGGATTCTTTACCAGCTGAGCCACCAGGGAAGCCCAAGAATACTGGGATGGGTAGCCTTTCCCTTCTCCAGTGGATCTTCCCAACCCAGAAATTGAACTGGAATCTCCTGCATTGCAGGCAGATTCTTTATCAGCTGAGCTACCAGGGAAGCTCCTATTTTATACAGTGCTCTCTGAATAATAGGACTTTCCCCTCTTTGTTCCCTTGGCAATGACTAAAGGAAGTCTACAGTTCTGCTCACAAATTTCCTATTCATTTTCAAGGACAAGGACTAAAGACATTCTACTGGTCATTATGCCAGTAAGTGGAGCCCACTTTGACTGGCCCCTACATCATGGTAGCTAATTCCATTCTTCTTTGAGACATATATTTCTATTATTGCACGTGGTATACTGTATTGTTGCACATGGTATACTGTACCAACGAGGTATTTGTTTACATGCTGTGGTAGATAGATGCTCATGTCCTAATCTCCAAACTTGTGACTATGTTACCTTACATGGCAAAAGAGACTTTGCAGATTTAGTTAAGTGGAAAATCACAAGACATAGAGATTACCCTGGATTATCTAGGTGAGCCTTGTATAATCATAAGAGTCCTTAAATAGGGAAAAGGGAGACAGAAGAGTCAAAGGAGATGTGACAGCAGAAACAAGGTCAAAGTGATGCAACACGAGAAAAACTTGACTGGTCGTTGCTGGCTTTGATGACTGAAGTGAGTGATGAGTCAAGGAACGTGGCAACCTCTATGCTATGCTATTCTAAGTCACTTCAGTCGTGTCTGACTCTGTGCGACCCCAGAGACGGCAGCCCACCAGGCTCCCCCGTCCCTGGGATTCTCCAGGCAAGAACACTGGAGTGGGTTGCCATTTCCTTCTCCAATGCATGAAAGTGAAAAGAGAAAGTGAAGTCGCTCAGTCGTGTCCAACTCTTAGTGACCCCATGGACCGCATCCTACCAGGCTCCTCCGTCCATGGGATTTTCCAGGCAAGAGTAGTGGCAACCTCTAGAAAGTGGAAATTTAAGAAGACTGATTTCTCTCCCATAGAACCTCTAGGAAATAATGCAGCCCTGTGACACTTGATTTCAGTCCACTGAGACCTATTGTGGACTTCTGACCTCCAGAATTATAAGTCTGTGTGATTTTAAACCACCTCATTTGTGCTAAAGTCATTACAGCAGCAAGAGGAAGCTAATACACATGACTATTCCTCCTATTGGATTGAAAGCTCATTTAGGGCAGAAACTAGACTTTGGGGATTGCTCTATAGCTATTATCTGCTTCAGTACCTGGTGTATACATAATAGGCATTCAATAAATATTTATAGAGTAAGTTTAAAAATAATGTCAATGTAATTGTGAACTCTTCCCTGGTGGCTCAGGTAGTAAAGTATCTGCCTGCAGTGCGGGAGACCTGGGTTCAATCCCTGGGTCACAAGATTCCCTGGAGAAGGGAATGGCAACCTGCTCCAGTGTTCTTGCATGAAGAATTCCACTGAAAAGTCTGGTGGACCACAGTCCATGAGATGGCAGAGTCAGACATGACTGACAGACTACCACTAACTATTTTAATTTAGGTTATAAAAATACAAATAGGAAATCAATCTTAACAATCATCAGCTAATTATTTTAGACAGGTTTCAACTTGGATTGAAAGCAAGTTAATAGACTCCTAAAAACACACTTACATTAAAAAAAATGACTCCCCTATCACTAACACTAATTTATCATTCATTTTGTAATGTCAAGATCGGTAGGAGTTAACAAAGGAAGTAAGGGAGACAGTACCTCATACTGATGAGTAAAAATTGCTCTCAAATTACCTGGCATCAAATGTCATCTCTGCCACTACAAGCTGTATGATCTTGAGAGAATTGCTTTTTTTCCTCTCTGAAGTTTCATTTTGTCATTTATAAAGCGATAGATAGTAGCAAAAAGTACAAACTGAAAAAAGAAGGAAACAATTTCTTTCTTCAGGATGACCATCTAACTGGAAAATAGTAAAGTATATGTAAATCACCTTTATAATGAAAGTCAATCTGTGCAGATCTAATGCAACCCAACTTTAGTTGGATTGTCACACTGACTATAAGTGACACCAACAATTCTAAATGCTTTCAATGACTGAGCTGGGTGTAAACATTTATGAAATCACTTTTTGAAAGAAAGAAATTTTGAGCATGCTTAAAGGATAGAATCTTGTGTCATCTGGGAAAGCTGGACAAAAGCACATGCTGAGCCAGAGCAAAGAGAGAATCTGGGGGAAGAAACATGAGAGCAGTTAGTGGAATGATGCACACCATCAGGAGCTGGAGGATTTACAGAACCCCTCAAGTCTTCTGGGAAAGTAACACAATCGTCACATGTTTATGCTTCTGCATGATGCAGAGGAAATGGAAAAGCAAAGGCAGAGGAACCAACGTGAAGATTGCTGTCATATTTCAGACATAAGGTGGTGGTAGGTGCCTGACTGAGACTGTAGCAATCAGAGAACATGAGGCAATTCCAGAAGCACCGCAGAGGAGTACACTTGGTAGGGGTGAAAGAAAGGGCATAGTACCATGCTTCATCACCGCGTGATGGCAATGTCTCTTGCAGAAAATGATGTGCCTTCCAGAAACTCCTCTTGAGCAGAAACATGACCCCACACTGGACATGGCAAGATGAACAGATATGCAAATAAGACTCCTTCAGCACTGATCCAAACCAAACAATACTATGGTATCGTGATCTTCTGATGGTTGTTCTTCCCCCATGTTGAAAAACGTCCTCAACATATGAATGACAAAACACCCTATGACAAAACACTGGAATGTCAAATCTCTTGCTTTAAGATTTTTTTTTAATATTTTTTTCAAAGATTTTTTTTTTAGGGGGCTTCCCTTGGGGCTCAGCTGGTAAAGAATCCACCTGCAATGCGGGAGACCTGGGTTCGATCCCTGGGTTGGGAAGATCCCTTGGAAAACGAAAAAGCTACCCATTCCAGTATTCTGGCCTGGAGAATTCCATGGATTGTATAGTCCATGGGGTTGCAAAGAGTCGGACACGACTGAGCAACTCTTTCACTTTCACTTTAAATCCACAGGGTTGGTTTCTAAATAGCTTGCATCATCATTTGAAATAATCTGCCCTATATGAACACAAATTGTTAACATTCAGTTAGAATGTCAACCTTAGAAGAA
Organism: Bubalus bubalis; assembly: GCF_019923935.1. NCBI lineage: Eukaryota > Metazoa > Chordata > Mammalia > Artiodactyla > Bovidae > Bubalus > Bubalus bubalis. Next base: position 69,149,922 of record NC_059162.1, on the reverse strand, counting down.
ATAAGTAAAAAAGAAACCTCATGTCCACTGAGCAAGCAAAAGAAAACATACATAAAACACTCAGGCTGCTTCCTAATAGACCAGTTTTATAGGCAATGCTGAAAGATGCACGGTTAGGGGGCAATGGAAATGTACTTCTGAAAAAATGATTTTCCTTGACTACTGTGACAAAGCACTGAATTTTGCTATAGAACAGCCATGAATTACTGGATAACCACACATCTCAGAATAAATAAAATTATGAATCAATATTGATTTAAAAATAGTCTGGAAGCAAACAAGAACATGAATTGAGTTTGAAGGTTATCAGCTTGGGTTTTCTAATATTTCTTTCTAGCCATATTTGTATTTTATTGCTCAACATGAGGCACTTAAAAAAAAAAAAGACCAATAACATACTCTAATTACACTGAAGCAACTCCTTATTTTCCAGTTTTCATAGGTTATATATTTCATTAGCATGCCAAGCCCTACTCCCATACCTCCAAGAAACTATAAAAACAATTTCACAACCAGAGATAGGAAATAAGGAGCATATTTACTTACCCTAAAAATAAAAATAAGGGACTTCATCTGGCCTTTCCATCTACAGAGTTCAGTCAAGAACACAGTGAATGAATAAAGGTTAGGGAAAATGATCGTTTTCATCATTATATAAATATGAACATTAACTTTTGTAAAACAAAAAAGAAGAAAATTACCTTTAAAGCTATAGTTGAGTAAAAGACTTCTGTTGAACTTAAGAATAAACACTACTAAAGAAAAATAGCAAGAATTGGTCAATTTATCACAAGTGCATAAAGCATTTTGGTAGCTGGTGATAACATCTCTTCTACTTCCTCAAATCACCCAGAGGTTATTTATGAGAACAAAATTAAACTGCTTATCAACTCTGACTTTTACTACAACTCAAGATGATGGAAGATAATAATCACTGGGAAAACCCACAAAGCATCATGACCAACAAATAAAAACTGCAGATGGAGTGCACTATTAGAATCTGTATCATGTGGATGCCTCTACTTATAAGACAACTGAGGAAAAATTGTGGTAAACTATGGTTTTTAACCAACTGGTCAAACTAGTCACTTATAATGACCATCAGGGAAACAGCAGCCATCAGGGATACACAACCTATTTCATGATCCACTCTAAACTGTTAAATCTACTCAGAGAGAGAGCAAAAGAGAGAGACTGATGTTCTTTCTTCTTAGTGCTATGGGTTGGGGTGTGTTACAGAACAAGATATTCAGTTGGAATGGATGCCTGGGGACTTATCTCACTCCTTCCTGGAGTCCTGTCTCCTTGGATCAAGTCAAAGATAAAACAGCCTGGTTTTTATACTTGTAAAATCTATAGAACATATGCGAGGCAGAAATGCTCATGAATTTTTTTTTCCTTTTAGAATGGATTTTTCACAAAAAGAGTAAACATATTTTAAGTTCAATGTCAAAAGAAAACTTTGGGCGTTTATTTCTTTTACATTCTGCGCTGATTTAGAGAAGGGAGGGGAAAAACTGGGGAAGGGAAATCTAGCACGAAAGACAATGACTTGACTAAATAACCTGCCACGACATTGTGTATGTGTGTTAGTCACTCAGCTGTGTCCAACTCTTTGAGACCCCATGGACTGTAGCCCACCAGGCTCCTTTGTCCATGGGATTCTCCGGGCAAGAATACTGGAGTGGGTTGCCATTCCCTTCCCCAGGGATTGAACCCTGGTTCTCCCGCATTGCAGGCAGATTCTTTACCATCGGAGCCACCAAGGGAGCCCGGATATGCCACAACAGTAGATACATGAAACTGTGAAGATTAAATCTAGAAGTGAAAGTCTGTTAGCTTCAACTCCAAAAGCATGAGAGGTTCAACTGTTTTTCCTTTCTCTCTTTCTATAAAAACAACTAAATATTCTGAATATAAAGTTTAAAGAATATTTTTAGAGCACTGGAGAGCTGACAAAACAATGAAGAAATGCCAGGCTCAAATCAAAGTGAAAGTGAGAACCCTGAGAGAGGAGAATACAGCTAAAGTCATGATAACCCCAAGGATACTAAGCAACTTAGCAAATGCAAGGAGCAAAGGGGACAGAAGCTCCAGGCCAGAGGCTGCTCAAGAAGAGCAGGAAAGTCCAATAGGAAATCGTTCCTCTGCTAAGCTGGCACTTCAAAGGACTATACCCTCAGAATAAAATGGACCTTACCCTTCAGAAAGTTACCGTGACACTGAGCAGTAAGATGGGCGAAAACACTCTCATTTGAATTTGCAGTATATGTGAAGTTAATCTATATGGGTTCCTAAGAAACTGACAGACAATAACAGACTTCTGTTCAAATTCATCTTTATTCTAAGAATTCTCACAAATAATTTTCTAACGAAATAGGCACCTCACAATTAAAAAAGCAAATTATATAAGGAAACTAGACAACACACACACAAAAAAACTAGATAATCAACACACAACAAAATTTGACTAATAAAGTCTTTAAACATTTAAATCATTAGTCCCAGATTATAAAACAACTATGCTCACTGTTTTTCCTAAATAAAAAACAAGCTTGAAATTAAATGTGAAAAAGTATATAAAATTATTCTGCAGATTTGAAAATGAATCAAATCAAATCTGGAAGCGAAAATACAGTAAATGAAATGTAAAATTTAGTAAGTTTGACATCAGATTAGACACAGCTGTAGAGGCAATTGGCAAACTAGAAAGTAAGTAAAAATAAATTATTCAGAATGTAGCATAAAGAAACTAAGAATGAAAAAATATTAAGGTATAGTTGATACACTTGAGTACAGAGTGAGAAGTTTTACTACATGTCAAATCAGATTTCCAGAAAGAAAGAATGGTAATGGTGGAGAGGGACAATGAAAGAGCACAGAAGTCTACCTCTAGTGACATCTGACATCTAGTGTCCCTGTGTCATGTTCCCCAAAAAAGGGTGAAATACAGGCACTTTTCAGAAAAAAAAAAGCATGAAGGCTTGCCATTAGCAGCATCGCACCGAAATATATTAAGTATATATATTCCTGAAAGAATAAACAGTAAGTCAAATGGAAGGTCTTTGATGAAAGAAGAAATCTAAACACCTAAGAAGGGAGAACAATCAGTGGCTATAGAAAGCAACAATAATAGAGTATGTGGGGTTATATAAAACAAAAGAAAATTATGGCAATTATAGAATGTAATCAAAGACTTGAAGTATTGTACATTTTTTGTATTCTGTAAATAGGAAGTAAAATATTAAGGAGTTTTAAATTTTAATGAGTATGCATGCTATAATATTTTAAAAAGCAGAATTGGTAAACATTACTTTGAAAATATTATAGGAAGGAAAATGGAATAAGAAAAATTAGCCAATCCAGAATCAGATAAGAAAGAGAAGAAAATCTTTACAGAACAGTTAAGGCAATGAAAAAGTACCATGCAGGTTTCCCTTGTTATCCAAAAGCAGAGCATTTCTATGAAAATTTTAGTAAGCCAAAATGGCATTAAGCAAAGAAGCAATTACCATAGGACACATCTTGCTAATAGATGCACAAAATAATTTGAGATAAAGCACGGATGCTCACAGGCACAGTTTAAAGCTGTGGCAGTGTGATGCTGAGACACTGAGGAAGGAGCCTGGTGTGCTCTCTTGCTGCCTAGAATGCCTGCGGCCTCTATAAAAGGTGCATTGCAAAACAAGTGCTGAATGCTATTTCTACTTTTCATCTCTTTTTGTAAAAGTGAAAATCATCTTCTGATATCTTTCAGTTACTGAAAACAGATACAAATGCAGGTCTGTCATAAAAAGCAAAGAGGTGCAAAGTGAACTTTTGAAAAGTAGGGTATACCTATATAAGGTGATCCATATTGTTAATGGACTGAATCCTTGTATCCTCCTCAAATTCATATATTGAAGTCCCAGCACTCAATATGATACTATCAGGAAGAAGGGTCTTAGATGAAGTCATGAAGGTGGGACCCCCACAATGGGATTAATGTCCTCATAGAAGAGGAAGGAGCTTCCCAGATGGTGCAGTGGTAAAGCATCCACCTGCCAATGCAGGAGACGCAGGAGACGTGGGTTTGATCCCTGGGTTGGGAAGATCCCCTGGAGTAGGAAATGGCAACCCACTCCACTATTCTTGCCTGGAGGAGTCCATGGACAGGAAATTGGCAGGCTACAGTCCAAGGGTCGCAAAGAGTCAGACATGACTGAGCAACTGGACATGCACACATGCAAAAAGAGGAAGACAGACCAGAGCCAACTCTCTCTGCCATGTGGAGACACAATGAGAAGGCAAACATCGTCAAGCCAGAACAAAGGCTCTCACCAGGAACCAAATCGGCCAGCACCTTGGTCTTGGACTTTCCAGCCACCAGAATTGTGAGGAAAAAATGTCTGTTGTTTAAAAGCCACCCAGTCTGATATTTTGTTGTAGCAGAAAAGACATATATAAACTCAAATATATTGAGAATTAGATTCAACACAAATGGACTAAATGTGCCTGTGAGAAATAAAAATTTTCATACTAGATAAAAAAAATCCAACTATATGCTATATGCATATCCAAAAATAAGAATATAAGAAAGTTGAGGTAAAAGGATGAAAAAAAGATGTGGCATATAAATCATAACCAAAAGAAAGGAGTTGTATGTAGTCTCTGAAAACAGAAATTACAGTGGGAAGCACTAGTAGCATAAAGAGGGTCACTTCATAATGATAAAAGTTTCAATTAACCAGAATGCTGCAATAGTTGCAATTACATGAAATTAATGAAATTTTAAATGTACTTGTATAGAACTACCAGAAAAAACAGACAAATTCACATAGTAGGATATTTTAACATGCTTTCTCAGTAGTTTATCAAATACTACGATAAAACAGGTCATAAAACCCCTATGGATATACATTCTTTTCAATAAATGTGATAGAACAATGGATATACACAAAGGAAAACATAATAATCATTTTGGACTGCTACCTCACATCAGACCCAAAAGCAGATTCCAGATAGAAAAACTTAAAGTGAAAGATAAAATTATAAAACCTCAGAGAGATTTATTGAGCAACAGGAAAAAAAAGGACTAGATACAAGGGAAATAAATGATAAATTTAACTACAACAAAAGTAAGAAATTCTGTTTTCAAAGGACTCACGAAAAAGTGGGATAAGACATTCACAGAGGATACTAGTAACACCTATAACACTGAATTACTAATACCCAGAGTATGTAAAGAAGTCCTATGGTTCAAAGAGAAAAAGACCAACCAAAAACTTCATGGAAAAGTGAGCAAAGGACTTGGGTAGGGACTCCAGAGGAGGAAATCAAAATGGTCAATAAATAATAAAGTAGTATTCTGGAAACAGTGAAGACATTATTTTCTTGGGCTCCAAAAATACTGCAGATGGTGATTGCAGCCATGAAATTAAAAGACACTTGTTCCTTGGAATAAAAGCTATGACAAACCTAGACAGCATATTAAAAAGCAGAGACATTACTTTGCCAACAAAGGTCCATATAGTCAAAGCTATGGTTTCTCCAGTAGTCATGTATGGATGTGAGAGTTGGATCATAAGGAACTCTGAGTGCCAAAGACTGACACTTTTGAACTGTGGTGTTGGAGAAGATGCTTGTGAGTCCCTTGGACTGCAAGAAGGTCCAGTCAGTCAATTCTAAAGGAAATCAGTCCTGAATATTCATTAGAAGGACTGATGCTGAAGCTCTAATACTTTGGCCACCTGATGCAAATTGCTGACTCATTAGAAAAGGCCCTAATGCTAGGAAAGATTGAATGAGGAGGAGAAGGGGATGACAGAGGATGAGATGGCTGGATGGCATCACTGACTCAACGGACATGAGTTTGAGCAATCTCCAGGAGATGGTGAAGGACAGGAAAGCCTGGCGTGCTGCAGTCCATGGGGTCACAAAGAGTTGAACATGACTGAGCAACTTAACAATTCCATTTCATTAATAATAAGGCAGATATAAACAAAAACCACAAAAAGAAAGAAATATATAACCCCAAAACACTTGTAAAAAGTAAAAAGCTTGATAATATGATGTTGACAGAAGATGTGGAATAATGAGATCTCATACACTGTGAGTGAGAAGGAAACTGGTAGAACCACTTTTGGACAAGTTTGGAAAGTTGTTTTATTTATTGTCTGTCTTTTCCATTAGAATATAAACTCTAAGAGGGTAAGGGCTTTGTTTTATCCACTACTATATGCCCTGCCACTCTGAACAGCAATTCTGAATCATAGCAGCTGCGGATTAAATATTTGTTATGAACAAATAATGGAATGTCACCTAGAACTGTCTTTTTAGTTATCTGTGCCACCACTTTTTATTCACTCTCTAACATAGACAGGCCAGTTCAGCTTTTCATAATGCTGCACATGTGACTATTGACCAGAACGCATCATAAAACTGACTTAAGAAGTGCTATGCTTTCATATTTTAGAAGCTTGACTGCCTGCCAGATTTCAAACTTGCCTTCTACAGACGAGACAATGAAAACGAATTCCCAGGTCAGGGCAAATGTGTACAGTTCTCAAGCACATTCCTGCCAATAGACAGTTCCTACTGCTGAGGCACCCAAGGATGGGTGCAAACTCCAGCTTCAGGTTCATCAAGAAGAAAATAATTTAAACCGGGGTTCTGCAACAACCTAAAGGGGTGGGATGAGTAGGAAGGTGGAAGGGAGATTCAAGAGGCGGGGGATATACATATACCTATGGCTGATTCATGTTGATATTTGGCAGAAACCCACACAGTTCTGTAAAGCAATTATATTTCAATTAAAAAAAATTAAAAATGAAATAATATAGGGTAAGATTTGCCACACTCTTCTAAGGATGATTCTTCTTTTACAGTTTATTTGTCTCAAAGGCCTGTAAATTAATATATGACCTTTCCTCCCATTAGTACTTTTTGAAATAAGTGAATTACTTTAGAGAGATTTTAAAGTTTCTACCTCTGAAGAACACATATAGAGTCTACCTGTAGAATCACTGCAGTTGTTACTTTAGCCATTAAATTCACCTGGTTATCTCAGTGCCATCAGAAAAGGCTCTTAAAGGATGGAGGTGGCGCCCTTTAGAGCAGCTTTATGTAGAGGTTAGCACAGCTGTGCACAAGGGGCTGTTGTAGGCATTTTGAAGATAACTCAAGTTTAGCCCAATTCCAATCATTCCCAAAGCTTTACTGTTAATGGGATAATACCTAATTTAAGGTAGATAGCTGTTTAGTGACTCAGTCATGTCTGACTCCCTATGATCCCATAGACTATAGTCCGCCAGGCCCCTCTGTCTATGGGATTCTCTGGGCAAGAATACTGGAGTGGGTTGCCATTTCCTTCTCCGGTACCTAGAAGAGCTCAAAAAATCCATCGGTCATCCAGTGGTCCAATCTCTTAATGAAAACCTTCTAGGTCTTCTCTTTCTTCCAGGAACTCTCTATTTCTAAGACATTTATTTTTGACTCAGGTCTATTAGGTAGCTCTATATTCTCAAGTAAACAGTTTTGGACAGAATCTTTTCTATGCCAAGATGATGAGAGTCTGCTACTGTCTTCCACTTTTCTGTCGTTTAGCTGTTAAGTCATGTCTTACTCTTTTGTGACCCCACGGACTATAGCCTGCCAAGCTCAGTCTATTGGAGTTTCCAAGCAAAAATACTGGAGTGGGTGGTCATTTCCTTCCCCAGGGGACCTTCCCAAGCCAGGGATTGAACCTGCCTCTCTTGCCTGGCAGGCAGTTTCTTTACCACTGAGCCACCTGGTAACTCCCTCTTCCACATAGGCCAACTTTAAAATCAGTAGACAAAGACTTAGATATACTCCCCCATTACCTCTGAAACTTATATCTACTTCTTTTTATTGAAGTATAGTTGATTTACAAAGCTGTGTTACTTCCAAATGTACTACAAAGTGATTCAGGTTCTTTTTCCATTATAGGTTCTTTTCCATTATAGGTTATTACAAGTATATCTACTTCCTAATGTTCACTCCTCCCCACTCTGTTATTGGTTAGAGTCACAAGTGAGAGATTAGTAAGATGTGCTTATTTATTTAGCAATATATATTTAGTTAAAACTTTTAAATTATGATATTGTTTTATAAACAAAAATTTCCCACAATAAAATATTTCCCAAAATAAAACCAGTGTTGATGCATATGAAGAAATAAAAAGCTCTTAACTGATTTAAAAGACACCTGTATAAAACAATTAAAAATTACATTGTTGGTTTTATAACATAAAAAAGATTCAATAGAGAGTCAAACAAGAAACAGAAAAACAAAATTTATATTCAAGTCCTATGTCTTTGACTCAGTATGTAACTTTGAACAAATTTTGCCCTTTCATACCTTAGTTTCTGTAAAACGAAGGATGCAATCAATACATTACCTATGCCATGGCTTGAAAGTGAGATCTTGGCTTGAAGTGAGATCATGATGTGAAGTCATTTATAAAAAGTATGAGATATTTCCATAAATGTGAGAAAGCATTATGATTATTACAGTTTTACCTTAAATACCATGTGTAACATGTCTGACATATCATAGACCCTCAATAAAAATTATCCTTCTCCATACCCACTGATGTCCTAACAGGCCAGCTCAATTTTAATTCCCATATCCATGCCACTCACCCTGCCTTCCTTTACTTTACTAGTGAGACTTGAGAGAAAAGAAAGGATCACCTTTACATCTTCCTCTCTTGGCTTTACCATCTGGTGCCCTTCCAGCCACCAAAATGACCAAATGTGCCTTCACATAGCTCAGCTCCAAAGCGTCCTGAACTCAGAGGCTCAGGCAACCTGGAATACTCTTCACTGACCTAGTGCCCATAAAATATAATGTGTCCTGACCAAAAAAAAAAAAAAAACTTCCCTTTAAATTAATTTTGACCTCTGAATATTTTTCTCTGAGTATTGAATTAGCACTCAGTCACTCAGTCGTGCCCGACTCTTTGTGGCCCCATGTACTGCAGCCCACTAGGCTCCTCTGTCCATGGAATTCTCCAGGCATAAATACTGGAGGGGGTTGCCATGCCCTCCTCCACAGGATCTTCCCAACCCAGGGATCGAACCCACGTCTCTTGTGTCTCCTTCAATAGCAGGCAAGTACACTACCACTGAGCCACCTGGGAAGCCCAAGTATTGAATAGAATTGATTTTATTTCACTTGGGCACTTCCACTGTGGGGCTCAAGATGAATTAGAAAGAAAGCTCCCTCTGTGAAGGAAATCTCAGTGTAGAAGCAGTAATACATCAATACTGTAACTCAGGAACAACACCAAGAGTGCTCGAAGGCTAGTATAACAAAGGACTTGGGAAATGTGAAGGAAGGATGATTCACATTCTGCTGAAGATACCAGGAAAGCCTTCAAATTAAGGGGTTGGCCTTTGAGCTAGACTTGGTGAGAGCCTGGGCCCAGTGGGCGAAGAAAGGAAAATCTGGAATGGAGAAATTCAGTGTGTCGAGGAAATAGTGAATCACTGTGTAAATATGGTGATAACTAACTTAAAAATTTATTCAGATCAGCTAGTTTTATCTTTCTTAATAATTTGAATTTAACTCTGTTCTTAGATCTCATTAGGAAAACCAACAAGTATGACTGAATATGTAATGTCACACACCGTTTCCAGAAAACCCACTCCAGACCTTCAGAAGTTTTAAGGAAGACAAACTTGCCTTTAAAATTTAATATGACTTTGGGGCTTGCCTGGTGGCTCAGTGGTAAAGAATCCTCCTGCCAATTCAGGAGACATGGGTTCAATCCCTGGTCCAGGAAGATCCCACACGCTGTGGAGCACCTAAGCCCATGTGCCATAACTATTGAACCTGTGTTCTAGAGCCAGGGAGCCGCAACTGCTGAGCCCATGAGCCCTAGAGCCCTTGCTCCATAAGAGAGGCCACTACAATGAGAAACCACGCAGAGAAACTAGAGAGTAGCCTCTCCTTGCTGAAACTAGAGAAAAGCCCGTGCAGCCAAAATAAATTTTAATATGACTTTTACACTCATCTGTTTCTAGTTCTCTGCTTCTTAAACACACACACACATACACACATACACCCACAATTCTAGATTGTTTCTTTGAAAGCTTTTTACTCTATGAGCTACTTTATTTCATATGAGACACTGTACCCGATTCACAGTTTAAGTACTTAGTAAACATCCAAAGAGAAGAACAGTACAGAAAGCAGGTAAGAGTTTGAGCAGTCAAGGTTCTCCAACAGATTCTTTAGGGGGAAAAAATGCTTGAAATGGTGTAAATCAAGATGTAGTAAATAGAGAAATAGAGAACAGACTGTGGTTGCCAAGGGGAATGGGGAGGGACAGAGGGGGACGCTGGGGGTTGCAGATGCAAACTATTATATATAGGATAAACAAACAACAAAGCCTTACTGTATAGCACAGGGAACTATACTCAATATCCTGTGATAAACCATAATGGACAAGAATATGGAAAAAATGTGTGTGTGTGTATATATATATATGTGAATCATTTTGCTGTACAGCAGAAATCAACACCACATTGTAAATCAACTATACTTCAATAAATTATTTTAAAAACAAAACAAAAACATGCAGTGAATATGTGAAGCAAAGAGGAAACTGGTATAAGCATGCACGTCATATTTAGTATATTTACAGTAGCGATAGAGATTACTGTGCCAATGGTATACTTTATAAAATTAAGATTCAGCTTGAGATGTTAATTATATAAAAAGCCAAATTTTTTGCATTGCACCTGGATATCATGCTCCTTGTGCTTAAGGAATACATTGGTTTATACATTTGCAGAAAAGTATTTAATTAGGTTTATAAAAGTTTAACAAATAACTAACAATTTTTGAATATTTATTTAGGCTAGTATATCACTAACCCAGGTATTTGAGTAAAATGCCAGTATTATCAGGAAATGTTGCTTTAACCAGAATTATCTTACAGAGTAACCAAGAAAAAAAAGGCCTCCTGCTAAGTATCACATTTAACAAGACCATCTGACCAATCAGGTCAAGGTTCTTATCATAATCACTGATGTGAGTAATTATTTGTTCTGTAGTCCTAATGAGCTCTGACTTAGGTGGCATCAACTCAGTTTTTCTGGAAGATGTGTTTGTAAAATCTACTTTAAGTAGGTATCTTGATATCATAACAAAATTGACTTTGGCTCTCCCTTTCTCACATGCCATCATATACACACCAATGCACACACACACACGGCACTCACAAATTCAGGACAAACTGGTATTTTGAATGCTCAAAATCAAATGTCCTGAAAATGTATTCCAAGAAGTTCATTATTATTGTTTATTATTATCTATTATTGTTAAAAGGAATTCTGCTTCCTGAGGGACATGCAACCATAAGAACATTTCCTACATTTACTGTTTCCGCACTCTGCCACACTCTACCCTATAACAAAGAGGTTTATGTGCGGAACATGAAGTGTACCAACCAGTTAGATACACATTAAAATCTGTCAGCAATACCAAACTATAGTTCAATGGAAATTTTCTTTGCAGGCACACATCTCTCTTATTCTTATGGTTTTATGGACAATATTCAAAGAAAGCAAGAGTGATTCATTTCTGTCTTCTTACCACTTATATACTTTGGTATAAAATAAATAATCTGATAAGTATTACATTAACATGGGCTTCGCTAGTGGTTTAGATGGTAAAGAATCTGCCTGGAATGCGGGAAACCCAGGTCCTATTCCTGGGTCAGGAAGATCCCCTGGAGGAGGGCATGGCAACCCACTCCAGTATTCTGGCCTGGAGAATCCCCATGGACAGAGGAGCATGGCAGGCTACAGTCCATGGGGTCACAAAGAGTCGGACACAACTGAGCCACTAACCTCAAGTTAACCAATTACTAGGTTTCCAGTTGAAGTTTTCCAATTGGGTAGCCATGACCTGCTTCCAGCTCATATTCTCAAACCTCAATTGCACTTTCCCATCTAAGCAATCCAGTTTTCTCAGCAAGTTCTGAGCTGCTAAGATACTATTTATCTACGTTTAAAAATAAATTGAGTAGCTTAGCCTTTTTTTCTGCTAAGGGTGGTTCTAACTGAAGAGCTTTCTTCAATAAATAGAAAAATGATATTCCTCAATGTTCCACCCACTGGTGTTAAGGCAGGCCTGGTCATCTGGAAAAGAATGTCAAGCTCAAAAATTAACATTGTAGGGTCTCCTGCATTTTCAGGAGAATAGAAAAAGTTTCTGGGCTCTTTGTATGCAAAGGCTATAATGTACACTTATGCCTATCTACATCTGAAATTATTATTTTAGAAAGAAGAGTATAATGTTTTAAGGATTTGTTTATTGGAATTTCTTTTACTTTAAACAGTTCCCCTCTTTTATTACTTTTTTCATCTCTTCAACTAGCCTCAGGTAGTATATTTATCAGAATACTCTCAAGCATTACAAAAATATTCAAGGATGTGTGCTTATAAATGCCTAAAGGTGCCCCTTTCCATACAATTTATAGAGTGGGTACTTCTTACCTCTTGTCCTCATGCTAATGTGCTTTGCTCTCACCTTATCCTACAAGAGTAAACTAAACTGGGATAAAATGCAAATATGAAGTTACACAAGTAGAGAAATAAATGAGTAGGAATTCTTGGTGATATTCAAAAATATATTAAGAATCTCTGGAAACATAAAAGGAATCTGGGCCAATTTTGCAACCAGTTTTGCTTTATTAGGCATCCTAGCTATCTGGTTATAAAAGCAAGGAGATACTTATTAATATTTTTAAGCTTTTAGGGGAAATTTAAGAATATTATGGAAGCCTAAGAATAACCATATTCCTCAAATTAAAAGTATAAAGGCTGAAAAACATGGTGTTGAGAGAGCACAGATTCTAAGATCTGGGTCTAATCCTGGCCCAGCACTCACAATATGAGGGAAGCCCTTTAAACCCTCTGAACTTCAACCCTTCACCTATAAAAGGAAGATATTGAAGATGATCTTCAAGGTTCCCTCAGGCTCTAAACCTCTGGCATATGGATGGATCCTGAATAAATGCTTGTTGAATAAAAATGCCTACAACTGCCAAAAATCAAGAGATTGAAAATGCAGAATACAGCCTACCCACACGGCTCTGATCCAAAGTAGAGAGAATGTAGAACCACTAGAAAACCAGAGGCAGTCTCATAAACTGTACAGAGGGGACAGAAGGAACAACATTCAAACCAGAGCAACCCTCCTAGAAGTTGTGACATACAGTTGTAGTCAGAACATTCAACTGAAATTCAGAGATGAACCTTGGTTTCCTGCAGAGATCAAACAGGAAGCTGAGCACCGCTGGAAAGAGAAGCTTTGACATGGGATCTGAGTGAGAATGAGGGAGCTATTGAAAGGAATCACTGCTGACAGAGACAGACAGAAGCAGGAATGGGAGAGAAAATGTAATTTCCCTGTTTAAGTAATAAGAAATAGAGTGTTTAACAAATCTTGACTGAATGTAGTTTGTCCCCATGAACTCCTTAATAGTATGACCAGTTATGTTGGTTATATGAATGAATATTCTGCATGTGCTATAAAGACCTAAACTAAGAAGTCTGCTGGGAAAGAGGATTGAGGCTGTGGTCTCAGTCCCATGTGGAGAAATCACTTCAGTTTTCCAGTTGGATCCACTTTTTTTTTTTTTCTTTCTATTTTTCTGTTTTTTGTTTTTTTTTTTTTTTGGATCCACTTTTATCAAATACTTCAAACTTCTCTATCCACTTATGGGCAACAAGGATATGTCAATGGAAAATTACAGGCTCGCCTCATTTCCTAAGGTGGGGAAATCAAGTTTTTTTGTTTAATTACAAAGTCTTTTTTAAAATATACAACTTTATGCAGTTTGTATCAGATTTTTACTGTGCTAGTTTTCACAAGTTACTTAACCTCTCTATGCTTCAGTTTTCTCAACTGTAAAATGGGGGAAATGAAACCAATCTCAAAGAATTTACTTAATAGATTAAGTAGGTTCACATATATAAAGCAATTAGAACAGCATCCAGCACATAGTAAGCGCTATGAAAACATTTTATTGTTACAGTTGTTGTCATGTCAACCCTCCGAAAGACCCAAGTAGTGTTCTAAAATCCATGACATTCAGCCTTCCTGATTCTCAAGAAAATGCCAAAATAAAAAGACATTTGGGAAATAAAATGAATGCCATTCTAGAATAGCCACCTTTATCTATGTTTAATATTAATAATTTGGAAGAGTAGGCAGGCAAAGTCCAAACCATTCCAAGAATTAATAATGCAAGATATATACATTTCAGTTATTTAAACCAAGTTATCAAAAACTAAAATAAAAGGTGTCCTGTTGAATAGTGTGAGGAAATCATATATTGTAATCAGTTCCTGCTTCCAAAGGCTCTTGTTCACATAGATGTGGAATAGCTGATTGCAATATTCTGTGCCAAGAGGCACTCAATGCTATGGAGAGAGAGGAAGCCAGCTTGGGTTGCCGGGTAAAATAAAAGCTCCAAGGTAAGGAGAGAACCCTTTCCCAGGAAGTAAGAAGTCAATTTGACACTTTTGCCTGAAGAAAATGTGTCCTTTGCCCTTAAATTTACATTTGCTCCCTGCAAGATGCCTCTAGGCTTTCTGGAATTTCCACTTGAAGTCAAACTTGCTTTAGCAGTAATTTTCCATTGTTACAGCTATAGTTAACACTGATAGCCTGACTGAGGTGGGGGGGAAATGTAGCAATTAAAAGTACAGCAGAATATTTTAACCCTGGCATTTTGATACTGTGGAAACATAATTTGACCCAAGTAAAATTAGATTAGGTAGAAATTATCCTGAGAAATAAAACTAACAATGCTAAAGATACGTACATAAATATGTACATATATATATATATAAAGGGTTTTTTCTTCTTTTTTAATAAAAAAGGTTTGAAGAATTGAATATTATTTTTATTTAAAAATTCTATTGAAACTTTTCATGGACGCAAATTATTTTAATTAAGAAGACAAACAAGGTTTGCAAATGAAAAGTAAACTCTGATCATGCATACATGCGTGCTTAGTTGCTCAACTGCCCAACTCTGCAACCCTTTGAACTGTAGCCTGCCAAGCTCCTCTGTCCATGGAGATTCTCCAAGCAAGGATACTGGAGTAGGTTACCATTTCCTTCTCTGAACTGATCATACTGAGCAATAAAACATGATTTTGAATTATGATACATTTTTAGTCAGAATAACTTGACTGATTTCTGGTAGCCCCCAAAGGCTTGACTTCTATTTTTCTGTTAAGGTAGGAAAAAAATACCTGCTGACACAGATCTTTTCCCCACCTAAGGCTAGAAAATCAGAAGTAGAAAATTTATAATATAGCTTCTACAAAAGATTATATTACCTACCTTCCCACTTTATAGGATCATGTGTGATCAAATAAAATCTGTGTGAGGGAACTTTGAGAACTATAAAATGCTATGCAGTATAATAAACAATAGAATCTACACAGGTAAAATTAAAGTATACAAGAGTCCAAAAAGTGGGTTTGAGAATAGAGGTAAGAAGGTACATATATGCTCATCTTTTTAGTTGATGATTTGAAACCCAAGTGATATTGGAAGTCACAGCAGAAAAGTACTTATCTGTAGCTCTCAGGGACAATGAGAGTGCATACATGAAGAAAAATTCTTAAAGCCTGTGTGATTCAAACTTTCGTATGTATGAATCACTGGGGATCTTGTGAAAGTGCAGATTCTGATTTATTAATTCTGGGGCAGGCCTTGAGATTCTGCATTTCTCACAAACTCCCAGGTAATAACACCCAGGCCATTGGTCCACCTGTGGAGTAGCAAGACTTGACTACCAAGGGCTGACTGAGGAGCAAATCAGGTGTTAGAAAATGAAGACGATTGGCTAAGACACTCATGAAACATCCAAGAAGATTGATAGTGGAGATCTTGATCAGGAAAAGATGTAAATAAGACACATGTGTCAAAGTTATAAACTGGGATGGAAGGACCTGAAGAAATCAACATGTATGGGATGAACTGAGGTCAGGAAACATAGTAGATATATGATGCTCTTCCTTGGGGATTCTTTTATAACTCTGAAGAGAAGGAACTCCTTCAGGAGGTAGAAATCAGCCACATGAAAGAACCCAAAAAGTCTTCATCAGCAATTAGTCTTTATCAACTAAATATTAGGCATTCCTCGAGTTTGAAAGAATCATATATTTGCAACAGACTGTCATAAAGCATTCTTAGACAAACTTAATACTTAGCACTCAGACTGACTTACCATATTTCTCGCCCTCCAAGTGAGTATCTGATCGTTGGTCTCCTAGAAATAAGCACAAAGGGCAAACAAATCTTTATTTTTAGCAGTTGGTGTCTCTGGAGATCAATACCTGTTTCTCCCTGCCCTAAAAATCCTAGTCCTTAAATTTTAATACACAGAATAACATAAAGTCAGTTGGACTGGTGAACTAATACTTAATACCTGAATTCACTGATAAAGAGCACTAAATTTTGAATTAAAAAAAAACAAAAACTGCATGCAGAGAAAGACACATACTGTATTTTTTCACTTAAATCCAAAAAATAAAACAAATGTCAATGAGTGTAACAAAACAGGAACAGAAACTCATGGATACAGAGAACATACTAGCAGTTATCAGAGGGGAAGGGGATGGCAAGAGGGGAGAAGTAGGGGAAGGGAATTAAGAGATACAAGCTACTAGATATAAAATAAAATAGGTAATAATTTTAAATCATTATTACAAATCTTACAAATAACACTTTAAATGTAAAAAAACCCCTACATACTTGTAAGAACCTGTAATGGAAAAGAATCTGAAAATACATATAATATATATTTAACTGAATCACTTTGCTTTACACCAGAAAGTAACACAGAATTGTAAATCAACTATACTTCAATAAAAAAAAAATTTTTTTTAACTGCATGAAAATGCTGGAGGTAAGAGGTTTGGGGGTGGGGAATAAAGCTATTAACTCTTCTATTTTTATCCATGCCTTGCACACCTTAGATGATATACAGACAGTCTTGCAAAATTCAGCACCAACAAATGAGGCATTTTGTTTACTTTCATTTTATGCTAATACTTATTCCTTAGAAGGCACGTTAGTCCTGGAAACTTAATATGAATTAAATACTTATTAACTACAAGCAGAATAGAGAAAAGAGATGTAATTCGAATTTAGCAGCCACACTTTAGCCATGTTACACATAGCCTTTGGCTTTCACAGAAAGTCCTACATGATAGATATTAGCATAGCCAGTTCAATTTGGTAGGTAAAATTTAGGGTTATTTGTGGGGAAGAAAAAAAAGGTAGCAAGCTCTATGTTGAACAATGATAGCATACTAAGGCTTTAACATTCAAATAATTCCACACACATATTCAACAAAAATTTTAATACTTTTGATAAGTACCCCATTCTTCTGTGCTTTATCAGATTTGCCAACCCATTAATGAATGCTGTTGAAAAGAATTCCCACTGTAAACCTGGTGGACAGAAATGACAACACTTGGTCTAAGTTCTAACAATAATAAATTATTGAGAGTCAGAGTTGTGATAAACAGTCAAGGGAAAGTGAGTATGTATAAACAGTGTTCACTTGGAAAACATAATAATGATGATGATAAGTAGAATAGCAGATGACACCACCCTTATGACAGAAAGTGAAGAAGTAAAGAGCCTCTTGATGAAAGTGAAAGAGGAGAGTGAAAAAGTTGGCTTAAAACTCAACGTTCAGAAAACTAAGATCATGGCATCTGGTCCCATCACTTCATGGCAAATAGATGGAGAAACAGTGGAAACAGTGGCAGACTTTATTGTTCGGGGCTCCAAAATCACTGCAGATGGTGACTGAAGCCATGAAATCAAAAGATACTTGCTCCTTGGAAGAAAAGGTACGACCAACCTAGACAGCATATTAAAAAGCAGAGACATCATTTTGCCAACAAAGGTCCTTCTAGTCAAAGCTGGGGTTTTTCCAGTGGTCATGTATGGATGTGAGAGCGGGACTATAAAGAAAGCTGAGCACCAAAAAATTGATGCTTTTGAACTGTGGTGTTGGAAGAGACTCTTGAGAATCCCTTGGACTGAAAGGAGATCCAACCAGTCCATCCTAAAGGAAATCATTCCAGAATATTCACTGGTGATGGACAGGGAGGTCTGGCATGCTTCAGTCCATGGGGTCTCAAAGAGTTGAGTCGGACATGACTGAGCAACTGAACTGAACTGACTGATAATAATAAAATTATTGTCATTCAAAAAAGAATCAGCTATTGGTGCTGGAGAAGACTCTTGAGAATCCCTTGGACAGCAAGGAGATCAAATCAGTCACTCCTAAAGGAAATCAATCCTTAATATTCACTGAAGGATGAATGCTGAAGCTAAAGCTCCAATACTTTGGCCACGTGATGCGAAGAGCCAACTCATTGTAAAAGACCCTGATGCTGGGAAAGATTGAGGGTGGGAGGAGAAGGGAGCAACAGAAGAAAGATGGTTGGATGGCATCACCGACTCAATGAACATGAGTTTGATCAAACTCCGGGAGACAGTGAACAACAGGGAAGCCTGGCGTGCTGCAGTTCATGGGGTCACAAAAAGTCAGACGTGACTGAGCAACAACAACAAGCTATTGAAATAGCAGTGCATGTTCCTTCCCACAGAGGCCATTTTCCGCAACTATAATTCACAACTAGTTGGAAGAACACTCAGGAATAAACACATAGGCTCACATTTTTCAGTAAGACTCTCCCTTCTGTCCACCCCTTAGGCTCCAAGTGCCAGGAAGGAATCCAGTTCAAAACCTTTGAACTGTTGGCCCTCCTGCCAGCTGCCTGTGCTCTCCCACCATCAGTGGGAAAACCTGGGCTTCTACCTTAGTTGCTTTGCCCAGAGCTCCATTTCCTTTCCTGTGTTCATGTACCTGGCAGTGACCCTGAGGTCCTGCCTCACTCCTGCCAGCTCTGAAGACAGAATCCTGCTCGCAGGGCTCTAACTCCCTGACTTGGATATGTCTGAACAGAGAGAACACCCAGAGCCACAATGATGCATTTCTCTGAATTTCCAAAATCTTCTGGTGGCTGGAATTGCCACTGTGGTGACCTGCTTGCCAAATCAGACATGCTCTGGAGCCTGCTGCCTACCCAAACTGTGCCGGAGCTTAGCACACCAAGTATACCGCAAGGGACCAGGAAGCTGCCCACGCAGAGCCAGCTTCTGTAGCTGATTTCATTTCTCATTCTCTCCTGTGTTCACTGAACCCTACTAAAAAGGCCTGAGAGTCTGCAAACCCAAGATGGATGTGATGCTAAACCTACATCATTTGCAAAAGAGGCTAGCTATAAACTCCTTGCTGAAAAAGAACATAGGACCCAGAGTATGGGCATAACTATGTCCACAGGCTTATTAATTTCTTCCTTCCTTCAGTTCAATTCAGTTGCTCAGTCATGTCCGACTCTTCGTGAACCCATAGACTGCAGCATACCAGGCTTCCCTGTCTATCACCAACTCCTGGAGTTTACTCAAACTCATGTCCATTGAGTCAGTGATGCCATCTAGCCATTTCATTCTCTGTCATCCCCTTCTCCTCCTGCCTTCAGTCTTTCCCAGCATCAGGGTCTTTTCAAATGAGTCAGTTCTTCATATCAGGTAGCCAAAGTATTGGAGTTTCAGCTTAAGCATCCGTCCTTCCAATGAATATTTAGGACGTAATATCCATCCTTTAGGATGGACTGGTTAGATATTTTTGCAGTCCAAGGGACTCTCGAGAATCTCCTCCAAACCAAAGTTCAAAAGCATCAATCCTTTGGCACTCAGCTTTCTTTATAGTCCCACTCTTACATCTGTACATGACTACTGGAAAAACCATAGCTTTGACTAGACAGACCTTTGTTGGCAAAGTAATAATGTCTCTGCTTTTTAATATGCTGTCTAGGTTGGTCATAACTTTTCTTCCAAGGAGCGAGCATCTTTTCATTTCATGGCTGCAGTCACAATCTGCAGAGCCCAAAAAAATAAACACTGTTCTCATTGTTTCCCCATCTATTTGCCATGAAGTGACTGGGGCCAGATGCCATGATCTTAGTTTTCTGAATGTTGAGCTTTAAGCCAACTTTTTCACTCTCCTCTTTCACGTTCATCAAGAGGCTCTTTAGTTCTTCTTCACTTTCTGCCATAAGGGTGGTATCATCTGCATATCTGGGGTTATTGATATTTCTCCCAGCAATCTTGATTCCAGCTTGTGCTTCATTTAGCCCAGCATTTCTCATGATATACTCTGCATATAAGTTAAACAAGCAGGGTGACAATATACAACTTTGACATATTCCTTTCACTATTTGGAACCAGTCTGTTGTTCCATGTCCAGTTCTAACTGTTGCTTCTTGACCTGCATACAATTTCTCAGGAGGCAGATCAAGTGGTCTGGTATTCCCATCTCTTCCTTCATTAATTTATTCATTATTAGCAAACATTTATTGACCTCTTAGTGGGTGTCAAGAATCTGCCTGCAGTATGGGAGACCCTGTTTCAATCCCTTCATCAGGAAGAACCCCTGGAGAAGAAAATGGCAACCCACTCCAGTATTCTTGCCTGGAGAATCCCATGGCTGGAGGAGCGCAGCAGGCTATAGTTCATAGGGTCACAAAGAGTCAGACACGACTGAAAGACTTCACTTTCACTGGGTATCAAATACTAGGCTAGGCACCGAAGCTACCTAGATGACTAAAGGAATCCTGGCCCTCTTGGCAATTTTTGGTAAAGCCTCAGAAAGATAGACCTTAACCAAATAAACACACCAGTAACAATTTACTTGCAAATCTGGTATCAGAGATGCTATGAAGGAGAAGTACTAGATGTGAGGACAATATCTAATCTAAAATTTAAAAAATGAGTAAGAGCTAGCATGATGGTTGGCAGTCTTGGCAAAGGGCATAGTGTGGGCAAAGAGCCTATGATAGGAAAGAACTTGGCAGCTACGAGGAACTAAAACAAAGCCAGCATGGCTGGAGAACATGGGGTGAGAGGCTGAGTGATAGGAGCTGGGACTGGAGAAGCAGGAAGGGAGGGCAAATGGACACATGTGGTTATACCCTTGTAGAAATACATGCTGGAGCACCCAAGGTCTGAGAGGACCTGAGGTTGTTGAGTATCATCTGTAATCTTTTATGTTTTCAAAAAAAAGAACCGCTGCTCAAGTCAAAAACATGAAGCTCCAATATTTTGGCCACCTAATGCAAAGAGCTGACTCACTGGAAAAGACTCTGATGCTGGGAAAGACTGAAGGCAAAGGGATAAGGAGGCAGCAGAGGATGAGATGGTTAGATGGCATCTCCGACTCAAAGGACATGAATATGAGCAAACTTCAGGAAGGAGTTTGCTCATATTGCTCCATTGTGAAGCACAGGAGTTTGAGTGCCTGGGGTGTCAGAGTCTATGGGGTCGCAGAGAGTCAGACACAACTTAGTGACTGAGCAACAATAACAAACAACAAGTAGCCACAATTTAAAGAAAAATATAGTGGAGTTAGGGAAGGCCCAGAGAAAGTCACAAGAAAACGGGCCAGAAAATGTGGTCCATACATAAAACATTTTATTTTATATCAAGTTCTGCTTTCTGCATGGCCATGGTGGAGTGAGAAAGACATAGCCCAACACTGCTCCTCACTCCCTTTACAGCCTAGGGCAGGCATACTGTGTCTGTTTTTTTTTTTGTCTTTACAATGGGAGGAAGCTCCATCACAGTTGTTGTTGGGAGTAAGTAACATGATACTAAAATGCTCACCATAGTGCCTGTCACATAACAGATACTTGGTGATGAATGTTAATGCCCTTCCTTGTAGAAAACAGGAGCTCTGACAGATGCTGCCACGTGAAAATAAAATAGGTGAATGAAAAGAAGAGACGACTGATAAATGAGATTATTTTGTATATCACTAATATTTTTTTATACAGCCTAAGGCATGAAGAAAATAAGTGCATCTCAAAACATACTGGTATCCCTTCCAAACTATAAGAGCACAATAGAAGGTCGCTGACATTCCTGTCTAGCAGGAGTCTCCCTGGCACTCCTTTAATAATCATGCCCCAGGCAGCTCTGGCCCAAGGTGGTTCCAGTGTTTACCTACTTTGCTTGTCTCCCAGTTTTCACCACTAGGATGAACATGCTCCTCCACATAAATACAGACAGACATATATACATTTTCCAAGACTCTTAAACTCACTTTTTTTTTTTAACCTGTTCCTAACTCTCAGTGCTCTCAATTAACTCATCCTTGTTCCAGATATTCAGGAATAATGTGCCCCACTTTAGAGTGGGGGGAGTAGGATGAATGGGGAGAATGGGATTGACTTATATATGCTGCTGCTGCTGCTGCTAAGTCACTTCAGTCGTGTCCGACTCTGTGCGACCCCATAGACGGCAGCCCACCAGGCTCCCCCATCCCTGGGATTCTCCAGGCAAGAACACTGGAGTGGGTTGCCATTTCCTTCTCCAATGCATGAAAGTGAAAAGCGAAAGTGAAGTCGCTCGGTCGTGTCCAACTCTTCGCGACCCCATGGACTGCAGCCTACCAGGCTCCCCCAACCATGGGATTTTCCAGGCAAGAGTACTGGAGTGCTACTATGTATAAAATAGACAGCTGATGAGAACCTACCAGATAGCACAGGGAACTCTACTCAATGCTCTCTGGTGACCAAAATGGGAAGGAAATTCAAAAAAGAGGGATACATTTATACAAATAACACCACACTGTAAAGGAACTATTGGTTCACTTCAGTCGCTCAGTCATTTCCAACTCTGCAACCCCATGGACTGCAGCATGCCAAGCCTCCCTGTCCATCACCAACTCCCACAGTTTACTCAAACTCATGTCCATTGAGTAGGTGATGCTATCCAACCATCTCATCCTCTGTCATGCCCTTCTCCTCTCGCCTTCAATCTTTCCCAGCCTCAGGGTCTTTTCAAATGAGTCAGCTCTTCACACCAGGTGGCCAAAATATTGGAGTTTCAGCTTCAACATCAGTCCTTCCAATGAATATTCAGGACTGATTTCTTTTAGGATGGACTGGTTGGATCTCCCTGCATTTCAAGGGACTCTCAAGAGGCTTCTCCAACATCACAGTACAAAAGCATCTATTCTTTGGCGCTCAGCTGTCTTTATAATCCAACTCTCACATCCATACATGACTACTGGAAAAACCATAGCCTTGACTAGATGGACCTTTGTTGGCAAAGTAATGTCTCTGCTTTTTAATATGCTGTCTAGGTTGGTCATAACTTTTCTTCCAAGGAGCAAGCGTCTTTTCATTTCATGGCTGCAGTCACCATCTGCAGTGATTTTGGAGCCCCCCAAAAATGAAGTCTCTCACTGTTTCCACCATTTCTCCATCTATTTGCCATGAAGTGATGGGACCAGATACCATGATCTTAGTTTTCTGAATGTTGAGTTTTAAGCCAACTTTTTCACTCTCCTCTTTCACTTTCAAGAGGCTCTTTAGTTCTTCTTGACTTTCTGCCATAAGGATGGTGTCATCTGCCTATCTGAGGTTATTGATATTTCTCCCGGCAATCTTGATTCCAGCTTGTGCTTCATTTAGCCCAGCGTTTCTCATGATGTACTCTGCATATAAGTTAAATAAGCAGGTGACAATATACAGCCTTGACGTACTCCTTTTCCTATATGGAACCAGTCTGTTGTGCCATGTCCAGTTCTAACTGCTGCTTCCTGTCCTGCATACAGGTTTCTCAAGAAGTAGGTCAGGTGGTCTGGTATTCCCATCTCTTGAAGAATTTTCCACAGTTTATTGTGATCCACACAGTCAAAGGCTTTGGCATAGTCAATAAAGCAGCAATAGATGTTTTTCTGGAACACTCTTGCTTTTTCCACGATCCAGCAGATGTTGGCAATTTGATCTCTGGTTCCTCTGCCTTTTCTAAAACCAGCTTGAACATCTGGAAGTTCACGGTTCATGTAGTGTTGAAGCCTGACTTGGAGAATTTTGAGCATTACTTTACTAGCGTGTGAGATGAGTGCAATTGTGTGGTAGTCTGAGCATTCTTTGGCACTGCCTTTCTTAGGGATTGGAATGAAAACTGACCTTTTCCAGTCCTGTGGCCATTGCTGAGTTGTCCAAATTTGCTGGCATATTGAGTGCAGCACTTTCACAGCATCATCTTTTAGGATTTGAAATAACTCCACTGGAATCCCATCACCCCCACTAGCTTTGTTCGTAGTAATGCTTCCTAAGGCCCTCTTGACGTCATATTCCAGGATTCTGGCTCTAGGTGAGTGATCACACCATTGTGATTATCTGGGTCATGAAGCTTTTTTTTGTACAGTTCTTCCATTATTCTTGCCACCTCTTCTGTATATCTTCTGGTTCTGTTAGGTCCATACAATTTCTGTCCTTTATTGAGCCCATTTTTGCATGAAATGTTCCCTTGTATCTCTGATTTTCTTGAAGAGGTCTCTAGTCTTTCCCATTCTATTGTTTTCCTCTATTTCTTTGCATTGATTGCTGAGGAAGGCGTTCTTATCTTTCCTTGCTATTCTTTCGAATTCTGTATTCAAATGGGTATATATATCTTTTTCTACTTTGCTCTTGAATTCTCTTCTTTTCACAGCTATTTGTAATGCCCCCTCAGACAGCCATTTTGCTTTTTTGCATTTCTTTTTCTTGGGGATGGTCTTGCTCCCTATCTCCTCTACAATGTCATGAACCTCCATCCATAGTTCATCAGGCACTCTGTCTATCAGATCTAGTCCCTTAAATCTATTCCTCACTTTCACTGTATAATCATTAGAAATTTGATTTAAGTCATACCTGAATGGTCTAGTGGTTTTCCCTACTTTCTTCAATTTAAGTCTGAATTTGGCAATAAGGAGTTCATGATCTGAGCCACAGTCAGCTTCCAGTCTTGTTTTTGCTACTGTATAGAGCTTTTCCATCTTTGACTGCAAAGAATATAATCAATCTGATTTCAATGTTGACCATCTGGTGATGTCCATGTGTAGAGTCTTCTCTTGTGTTGTTGGAAGAGGCTGTGTGCTATGACCAGTGTGTTCTCTTGGCAGAACTCTATTAGCCTTTGCCCTGCTTCATTCTGTACTCCAAGGCCAAATTTGCCTGTTACTCCAAGCATTTCTTGACTTCCTACTTTGCATTCCTGTCCCCTGATGAAAAGGACAACTATACTCAAAATAAAATAAAATAAACCCTCTTAACAGATGTCTTTAATGCTGTAGTGTGAATAAGTGTTATGCTACATTTTGCAGAAAGAAATTAGGTAATTTATCCATATTCATAGTAACTACATTTTTAGATGATGTCCCCTAAGAGAAAACATGAAGCACAAATTCCTTGCAGAAACTGTGACACCCAGATGATAGATGGCAGACAAGGGAGGTAAAGAAAAGGCCAGGTTTGGCAGTAATGATGCCATTTCTGAACAATTTATGCAATTAATTGCCTGCTATATGGGGTTTCCCAGGTGGTGCTAGTGGTAAAGATCCTGCCTGCCAATGCAGGAGGAATAAGAGACATGGGTTCAGTCCCTGGGTCGGGAAGGCTCCCTGGAGAAGGAAATGGCAACCTGCTCCAGTATTCTTTCCTGGAAAATTTCATGGACAGAGGAACCTGGCAGGCTACAGTCTATCAGGCTGCAAAGGAATCAGACATGACTGAGTGTGCACACACATAGCTACTTATAGGGAAAGTCATGTTTCTCAACTTTTACTATTGTCTTTTTCATTTGTGACTTTTAAAAAATATCTCTTTTTTTTTTCTCCTCAAAAAAATAAAAACAAAGATTCACTGAATGAATGAGCTCTATGTGATATCATCTCAAGCAATGTCATCCTAAATAAACACTTCTAGGATTCACTTCATTTGTCCAGATCAGCACTATCCTTTGAATGAGCAAAGATGCAATATCCTTCCATATCAGCCTGTATAATAGGTCCAAATGCTATGTGAGGGGCAGGTAAGAGAAGAAAAGGTAGAAATTGGGCAAATTTCTAATAACCACATATAGAATCACAAGCCCCAAAATGATTCCTTAAAAGTTTATGGAAAATTGACAGCATTGACTGCAAATTTCTGTGCTGTATTTTGGGAGAGGGAGGTTCTAGAAATGGTGCTTGTTACATTTATATACTACTTTAAATAAAATAGCTTTGTATTATTTTTATTCATTCAACCAAAATTTCCTGAGCACCTACTCTATGTTAGTAGTGTGGCATTAGGGGTCACAAAGAAATAGCAAGATCCTGTCTCTATCCCCTGATAGTTTGCAGTCCAGTGAGAAAGAGAATTCTCTATAATTCTTGAAGCAGCAACAGGACATAAGGGTGCCACCATTATAAGACATGGGAAAGATGTTTGAAGTACAGTGTAGTGAAGTTAGTAACTCGGGGGATTCAAATTAGACTGCTGGCATAATGGTGTATCCCATTTCTGAATTCCAGAAGCACAGTCAAAGTCAGAATCTTACCCAGGTCCATGACAAAGACAGTGAATTAGATAAAGAAATGGTGCTCAACAATCCTAACTCATTCCATTCCATTACCTTAAGCATCTTTAGAAAGTGTTGAAGAAGAAAAGGGTCTCAAGTCAAAGGAAGCAGTTAGAGCTCAATATGGCTCATGAAGTAGGTTAGGAAAATGCTCTTGCTGCCAAGATATACTAGTCAATTTCCCAACCTTCAAGAGACATTTGAAGGTTAGTCTAAAGATCACTTCACATAGATTCATCTGCCTTTGGAGACTATCCAATTATATCCCCCCATGTAAAGGTCAGAAGCAAAACAGCCATACTTCAGCGCAAGCAGTGGACAAAAAGAAGGAAAAGGGTATAAGCTGAATAAGCATAAGCTACCAAGTATAAGATGATTGAAGATAAGAAAAGGATTAAACAGTCACAAAAGAAGAAAGTGAGGGCATCTCTCTTTAACAGTCATTGACCCATAACAGAATCCAATCACCAAATACAAAAGGGAAAAGAACCATGATTCTCAGTGAAAAATAAGAAAACTCTGGTGTGACTTAGCTGGGATTACAATGGAAGGAAGGAGAGGAAAGAGGAAAATGAAGACAAAATAAGTAGAGAGAGGTTATTACATATGCACAGATATACTCTGGGACTTTTTTTTTTCTGTGATATTTTCCCATATTTATTCTGAGCAGCTGCCACATCACAATGATATACTTTAATGTTGCTGTTGTTGCCACAGAGGTTTAAAATAGGTGAAGGTGTAGGTGAAAAGTCACTCAGTTGTGTCTTTGCAACGCCATGGACTGTACAGTCCATGGAATTCTCCCTGCCACAATCCTGGAGCAGGTAGCCATTCCCTTCTCCAGGGGATCTTCCCAACCCAGGGATCGAACCCAGTTCTCCTGAATTGCAGGAGGATTCTTTACCATCCGAACCATTAGAATATGTGCCAAAATACAATTGTTAGTTCAGGGTAGCCCAAATCCTGCAATGAAAATATTCTGTTTGATAACAATTTACTAGGATCTGTGAATTTTGTATTATTTCTAATCTTGAGCTCCAAATGAGTTGAGAGTTTTCAGTCTACCTTCAGTATTTAATTAAATTGAATAGATTTTATTCAGTAGGATTTGATGAGGAAAAAGCAGAAAATGTAGCATTTCACAATATTGATTCAACACAGAGACATGACATTTTTAATGCAATAATAATTTGTTGAATAAAATAAATAATCAATTTTAATTACTGAGGATGAAAAAGGTAAGTTTTGCGACCATATAGAACAAGGAAAACCAATTTATGACATGAGAGCTTCCATAACTATATCCTCAGCTATGTCAAATATTTCAATCACAGTGTTCTACACTTAAGCCTAGACATGGTCTCAGAATCCTTCTCAACACAGGACTGCAGGAAACTACACTGTTAAATTAAAGCTGGCATTTAGACTGAAACTGAGTCTTATCTCTGAAATAGAAGTCTCCATCAGACAAGCCATAAGCAAGAAATGTTTTCCTAGAATGTCTCCTCTGGTATTAACATAGAAATTAACAATTCTGATAATCATCAAATCCACAAATATATACATTTTAGAGCATGTTATTCTGCCTTCTTCCCCTTTTACAGTACTATGTGCATCTATAAATCATGAGCAGACCACAGACCCAGCACAAGACAGCTTTGGTGGATACCCTTATTATAGGTTATATTAATTATGCACTTAGACTATTATATTTATAAAACTTGACATAGGGCTTCCCTGATAGCTCAGCTGGTAAAGAATCCACCTGCAATACAGGAGACCTTGGTTCGATTCCTGGGTTGGGAAGATCCTCTGAGAAGGGATAGGCTACCCGCTCCAGTATTCCTGAGCTTCTCTTGTGGCTCAGCTGGTAAAGAATCAGCCTTCAATGCAGGAGACCTGGGCTTGATCCCTGGATTGGGAAGATCTCCTGAAGAAGGGAAAGGCTACCCACTCCAGTATTCTGGCCTGGAGAATTCCATGGACTGTACAGTCCATGGGGTCACAAAGAGTCAGACACAACTGAGAGACTTTCACTTGACATAAATTTTCTGTTATCCAAAACCTTGTATATTTATTTAATGCCTGTCTAGAACACCATGGAATCACTAGAACCTGGCACATATAAGATACTCAATACATATTTATTGCTCAACTGGGTTACAAAATTTTATGGTCCTACAACTTCCCTTCTCCCTACTATAGACACTTAACCTGCAAAGCATGGGTATCTGGGACAGTTTCTGCCTATCCTGAATCCTGCAGAATAGCCCACAATAATGTCTACTGCCTGCAAATTACAAAGTTTATTCTTAGCCAGATCTCTAGGTTAATGTGACCTATGTCCAGTGGTATATTTTTCATTAATTTCTCTTCCATTATCAAGTTGGCAGGTTGATTCAGGGAATACACTTTTGCCCATGCCCAAAAACCATTCATGGCTAGGAATAAACAGAGTCCCTGACATCCCACATAAACTCAAAGTTATACTCTCCTAAACTTTTCAACTGTATACAGCCAGTTTTCCCATGTCTGTTTTAGTGCATCCTTTGTCCTCAATCTATGATATTTGATCGAGCCACCATTTTAAATATAGATAACAGAGCCCAGCAATCAGAAGGGAACCCTGATTCTTTTGCCAGAAATTTTTTCAAAGGATCTTTCTATCCAAAAATATTTACTATCTACTTTATTCAAAATAGGATGTTAGGTAGCAGTGTTAATGAAGAATAAGATAGGCACAGCCTTGCTTTCAGAAAGCTTACATTCTAGTAAGAGAAGGACATAACTAACTTAAAATTAATAACTGTTACAATTGTTTTGAGGTGCTATAAAGAAGAGGTGTGAGATGCCTTAAAAGCATGAAACAAGGAAACTCGTTTGAGAGTCAAGGAAGGCTTATATTAAGATGTTGAAATATAGACAGGAATTAAACAGACCAAAGTTTAGGAGGATGAGTGTTTAAGGCTGAGGGAACAGCACATCCAATACCTATAAGGAAAGAGAGAGCATGCACATTCTAAGACCTGATAAAATTCTAGATACATACACCCCAATGTTCACTGCAGCACTATTTACAATAGCCAGGACATTGAAGCAACCTAAATGTCCATCAACAGAGGAAAGGATAAAGAAAATGTGGTATACATATACAATGGAATATTACACATTCATAATAAAGACTGAAATAATGCCATTTGCAGCAACATGGATGGACCTAGAGATTGTCATGCTGAGTGAAGTAAGTCAGACAGAGAGAAATAAATATATCATTTGTATGTGCAATCTATTACAAAAATGTTACAAATCAACTTATTTACAAAACAGGAGTCACAGATGTAGAAAGCAAACTTGTAGTTACCAAGGGTGAAAGGGGGGCAGGAAGGATAACTGGAAGATTGGTACTGACATATACACACCATCATATATAAAATAGATAACTAACAAGAACCTACTGTACAGCACAAGGAACTTTGCTCAACACTCTGTAATGGCCTATATGGGAAAAGAATCTAAAAACAGTGGTTATATGTGTGTGTGTGTGTGTGTATATACACACACATATATATATAAAACTGATTCACTTTGCTACAAAGCAGAAACTAACACAACACTGTAAATCAACTATACTTCAATAAAAATTAATTTTAAAAAAGTCTAGCACAATTGCAAAGAATAAAAAGAGCAAAAGAGAAAGCACAGGAACAATGGGTGGAGGCTTTATGCGGTTAAGACTAGGATTTTTTTTATCTTTACTGTGACATCAGTGGGAAACCATTGAAGAGTTCTGGGCAGGGTTAAAATGTGTATTTTTCAAAGATGTGTCTGGCTGCAGTGTGCAGAATGAAAGAAAAAAAATAAGAATGATGAAAGAGACCAGTCAGGGACTGGAGCAGCTTACTAGGTGAGAGATGGTTATAGCTCAGCCAATGGAGATGGAGACAAAGACTGACACAAAGGTATTTGATTGGTTAAAGTGACAGAACTGGTTAAAGTGATAGAGCGATGAGGAAGGGGAAAGAGAAACTCATGATAAGGTCTATGTTTGTGGATTGGACAGCTAGGCAAGTGGTTGTATCAGACACTGAGATAGATATGGAATAAGTCTAGAAGATTGATGATGTATTTGTTTCTGGACACAGGTCTGATCTCTAAACAGAGGTGTCATGTTGCCAATGGATACATGAGTTTGGAGTCTAGAGTAAAAAGTATGATTAAAAATATACATTTGTCTTACCTAATGTATACTGGAATGAATTTTTAAGATTAACTTAATATGTGTCTTACAAACAGATTATACCTTCCTTGTTTTCCTCTATGCTATAAGTAGGCCCTGGCCAGCTATCTACTTCATACATAGCAATGTACACTTTCTTTTGAAAGAAAGTGAAAGTGAAAGTCTCTCAGTTGTGTCCAACTCTTTGTGACCCCATGGACTATAGAGTCCATGGAATTCTCCAGGCCAGAATACTGGAGTGGGTAGCTGTTTCCTTCTCCAGGGGATCTTTCCAACCCAGGGATCAAACCCAGGTCTCCCACATTTTAGGTGGATTCTTTACCAGCTGAGCCACCAGGGAAGCCCACATATGTCAATTACCACACTAAAAAACATTTTATACACACACACACACATACACAAATGAAAGAGAAATTAAGGGCAAGGGTAATAGTCTAAGGAAAGAGTCCCAATGAGAAGAAGAAAATCAAGGCTAAAATCTTCAGCCCACACCAAAAAAAGATGGGAAGAGTTTGATGAAGCAACAAAGGAGACTAAGAGATAACAAGGAAACTTTCAGAAAACTTTTCTTTACTCTCCAAATTTTCTATAAGAATGTCTTATAATAACTAAGAGCAATAGCCCTTATTTTAAAGTGAGAAAAGGTATCTGAATGTTCATGGCAGATTTTCTGTGCTGTATTTTTAAAACCATAGGATTACAGCAAATAACAGTGATAAATACAGAAAACATGGAAAAACCAAAAAGTGACATTTCCTTTTGCTTTTACCCCTCATAGGCAGCTTCTTAGGACATTATAATAACAAAGTAGAGGTGCTGTGCTCTTGCCTGGAAAATCCCATGGATGGAGGAGCCTGGTAGGCTGCAGTCCATGGGATCGCTAAGAGTCAGACACGACTGAGCGACTTCACTTCCACTTTTCACTTTCATGCATTGGAGAAGGAAATGGCAACCCACTCCAGTGTTCTTGCCTGGAGAGTCCCAGGGACGGGGGAGCCTGGTGGGCTGCCGTCTATGGGGTTGCACAGAGTCAGACACGACTGAAGCGACTTAGCAGCAGCAGCAGCAGAGGTGCTGTGGCACTTAAGAATCTTCCTGGAATTAAAGAAGAATGAGCCTATTTGTCATCCCATGTCCTGCAAGGTACAGAATTCACTGCTACCCAGTTTGCACAACAGCAAGCCAACAATTATGTGTTGAGTACCTATGATATGCCGCAGCATAGGATACAGGCTCTGCATCCTCCAGATACACAAAATAGCCAGTTCACTGCCCTCTTGGAGCTTACAGTCTATCAGCCAGATGGACAATTAAAAATAAGCATACACGGTGGGAGGGAGGAAGGCTCAAAAGTGAGGGGATATATATATATACTTATGGCTGATTCACACTGTTGTATAGCAGACCCAACAGAACACTGTAAAGCAATTGTCCTCCAAATAAAAAGAAAAGCATACAAATAAAAATATAACTAAAAATTATGTTCAGTGCTGTAAAGGAAAACTAGAGGATACTATGACACAATACAACAAGAAAACCTAATTTTTTCACACACACAAGTCATGCGAAAAAAGAAAAAAAGAGTCACTCAGTAAAGTGGCATTCAAGTCTGCATGTAAATGATGACAAAGAGGTATCCAAGAGATGACTGCCAGAGCATGCATGGTAGATTGGAGGGATAAAATAAGCAGTATCATTGGAGGGTTTGAGTACAGGAAAGAGTAGTAAAAGGGACACCTACAATGGAAAGAAGGGGCAAAATCATGCAAGGCCTCTAAGTCAGAGAAAACATGCTAGATTTTATCCTAAATACAATACATTTTGTTCATTATACTCATATATTCTAATTTTTATTATGAAAAATCAGTTTTTTAAAAGAATTGTATGAATTGATCAAAAATAAAGCAGGGGGAACTTCTGCCTGTGAAGGATTAATTGCTGTGTGAATTGCCTTCTTGCCATATATAACTAGGAAAACAAAACAAAAAATCAAAGAACAATGGTTTGCAGAGCATGGGACTCTGATCTCTAAGTGAAGGGAAACAAACCAGGTGAGACTTTTGGTGGCTCCAGATCACCACTTGGAAACAGGTCCATGCTATGGCTCAGAGCTGTTGTTTAGTCACAAAGTTGTGTCCAACTGTTTTGTGATCCCATGGACTGCAGCCTGCCAGGCTCTTCTGTCCATGGAATTCTTGAGGCAAAAACACTGGAGTGGGTTGCCATTCCCTTCTCCAGGGTATCTTTCTGACCCGGGGATTGAAGCTGTGTCTCCTGCATTAGCAGGCAGATTCTTTACCAATGAGCCACCAGGGAAGCCCTTAGAGAAATAAGCCTAAACAGAGCACAGTGATTCCATTGAGATCAGAATTTGAAAAGCAGAGATGCATAAAAATTTTGGACAGAATATAAAAAAAATCACAATATCAAGCAATCTGATACATGCATAATTAGAGTTCCACTAAGACAGAGAGGAATAGAAAAGTATTTGAAGAAATAATCAATGAATTTTTTTCAAATTTTATGAAAACTCTAAGCCCAAGAGTCAGAATCTCAACAAACTACAAGCAGATAAACATGAAAACCACACCAGAGAATATGATAAACAAACTGATGAGAAACAACAAAACAGAAAATGAAATCTTAAAAACAGCCAGAGAAAGATATGTACAGAGGAAGAAAGATAAGAATGAATGACAGGAGATTTTTCATCAGAGATCTAAGACAATGAATGACATCTTTAAAGCGCTAAAGGGAAGAGAGTTCTGTTAACATGAAATTATATATCTAGAAGAAAATCTTTCAAAAATAAAGATGAAATAAAGACTTTTTTCAGACCAACAAAAAGCAAAAGAGTTCATTTACAGATCCTTATGTTATGTTAAAGGAAGTTCTAGAGAAGACAGAAGAAAAATGATATCTGATAAAAACAATAAATCTACGCAAAGGAACAAGGAGCAACGTATGTGTGCATATATATACATATATATAGATAAATATAAAAATATTTTTCTCATTTTTAATCTTTTGATCACAGACTGTTTAAAGCAAAAACAACAGCAGTGTTTGTGGGATTTATCACACATTAGTGACAATAAGCGGAGAAGGCAATGGCATCCCACTCCAGTACTCTTGCCTGGAAAATCCCATGGATGGAGGAGCCTGGAAGGCTGCAGTCCATGGGGTTGCTGAGGGTCAGACACGACTGAGCGACTTCACTTTCACTTTTCACTTTCATGCACTGGAGAAGGAAATGGCAACCCACTCCAGTGATCTTGCCTGGAGAATCCCAGGGATGGGGGAGCTTGGTGGGCTGCCGTCTATGGGGTTGCACAGAGTCGGACACAACTGAAGTGACTTAGCAGCAGTAGCAGCAGCAGTGACAGTAAGACCAACAGGAGGAGGGTGATGGAAGCAAACTGCTATTAGATCCTTATACTTAATATAGTATCATTTGAAGGCAGACTATCACAAGTTAAAGATGTATACTGTAAATCCTAGAGCAACCACTAAAAATAAAAAAGAAGTATATTAAAGTCTTTTAAAATATACTTTAAGTATGTTAAGGTGTATAAAGTATTAAAGTATTTTATAGGATGTCATTTGCATACTTAAAAACACAAGCATGTAAAGTTCATTTACAAGGTTGCTGCTGGTACTAAGTCGCTTCAGTCATGTCCAACTCTGTGAGACTCCATAGACAGCAGCCCACCAGGCTCCTCTGTCCCTGAGATTCTCCATGCACACATGTATATTTGAGGACCTACTCTTGCCTGGAAAATCCCGTGGACAGAGGAGCCTGGTGGACTGCAGTCCATGGGGTTGCGAAGAGTCGGACACGACCAAGCGACCTCACTTCCACTTTTCACTTCCATGCATTGGAGAAGGCAACGGTAACCCACTCCAGTATTCTTGCCTGGAGAATCCCAGGGACGGGGGAGCCTGGTGGGCTGCTGTCTATGGTATCGCACAAAGTCGGACACGACTGCAGCAATTTAGCAGCAGCAGCAGCAAATATACTAGAGAGGTTGCCCACAACAGGGCATGAGAGGGGCAAATGTGCAGACATCAGGGGTGTTAAATCGTTTCTGGAGATAAAATGGAATAATAAAAAACAATCAAAAGAAGGGAACACTCTTCAATAACTGGTGCCTAAAAAATTGGATAGCTACACGTAAAAGAATGAAATCAGAACGTTCTCTAACACCATATACAAAATTAAATTCAAAATGAATTAAAGACCTACGTGTAAGACTAGACATTATAAAACTCCTAGGGGGAAAACAGAGAACAATCTTTGACATAAATTGCAACAATATTTTTTTGGATCCGTCTCCTAGAGTAATGGAAATAAAAGGAAAAATAAACAAATGGGACCTAATTAAACTTAAAAGCTTTTGCACAACAAAGCAAACCATAAACTCAACAAAAAGACAACGTACAGAATGGGAGAAAATATTTGCAAATGATGCGACCAACAAGGGTTTAATTTCCAAATACACAAACAGCTTATACAGCTCAGCTTCAAAAAAAAACAAACAACCCAATCAAAAACTGGGCAGAAGATCTAAATAGACATTTATCCAGGGAAGACATACAAATGACCAAGCAGCATGTGAAAACATGCTCAACATCACTAATTATTAGAGAAATGCCAATTAAAATTACAATGAAGTATCACTTCACACCAGTCAGAATGGCCATTGGTAAAAAGTCTACAAACACATAATAAATGCTGGAAAGGGTGTGAGAAAAGGGAACCCTCATACATAGTTGGTGGGAATGTAAATTGGTGCAGTCACTATGGAGAACAGTATGGAGGGTCCTTTAAAATCTAAAAATAGAGTTACCATATGCTCTAGCACCCTTGAGCATATATCCAGAAAAGACAAAAACTTTCTAATTAAAAAGACACATGTGCTCCACTGTTCACAGAAGCAATATTTATAATAGTCAAGACATCTAAACAACCTAAATGCCCATCAACAGCTGAATAAAGACAATGTGGTATATACATATGTATATACACACATATATATACACAATAGAATATTACTCAGCTATAAAATAAAAGAATGAAATAATGCCATTTGAAGCAGTAAGTGAAGACCTAGAGATTATCATACTGAGTGAACTATCTCAGACAAAGACAAATATATATCACTTATATATGGAATCTAAAAAAATGGTACAAAAGAACTTAATTTATAAATCATTTTGCTGTACAGCTGAAACTAACACAACATTTTTAATTATATTTCAATAAAAAAATTAAAAATAAAAATAAAGGGAAGGAAAGAAGGAAAGAAAAAAAGGAAAATGGAACACAGAAGAGATGAAATAAATAAAAATAACCAGCAAGATTCTTGGTTTAAACCCAACACTATTAGTAATTAAAGCAAATAATCTAAACACTTCAATTAAACAACAGAAACTGTCAATTTAATTGAGAATGCACAACTACCTGCTGTCCACAGAAATAAAAATCTGGGATTGATTAAATTTTCTATATAGTTTCCTTAATTTCTTAAGTTTTGAATGCTTTGATTAGAGCCTCTAGGTTTTCAGATTATTTTGGTGTGTACAATTTTCTTTACTCAATGAAAGGAAATACTTCTTTTGATAAATTAAAAGCTTAAAACACTGTTTTAAACACTGTTAAACACTATTT
Organism: Bubalus bubalis; assembly: GCF_019923935.1. Lineage (NCBI taxonomy): Eukaryota > Metazoa > Chordata > Mammalia > Artiodactyla > Bovidae > Bubalus > Bubalus bubalis. The sequence continues at coordinate 69,113,500 of NC_059162.1, read as the reverse complement.
TAATGTTAAACACCATTAAAACACTGTTTTCTGAACAGTGAATATATCCCCAAAATGTATAGACTAGTATATAAAGGAATCTACAAAATCCAAGCATATCCAAGGTTAAAATTTCTGTTCTCATCCTTTGCTTTTATTTACCATGCTCTATGAAGTGGAAGACTTCACAGCCCACAGCTGGAGTGTCCAAACACCATAACCTTAGAAGTTTCTTACCCACCACTTGCATATTCTAAGCCATACTAGGTAATAGCTACAGATTAAATTTGTGGATTTCACAAAAATGAAAAGAGCAAGCATTTAGACATCTAGGAAATGATCTCTTTGGAATTTAATGTAATTTTACTATTTCAGAAGGGAAATTGTTTTACTTGCAGGATGGTTTTCAAATATAATATGCATGTGTGTGTGCTAAGTCACTTCAGTCGCATCTAGCTCTTTGCAACCCTACTGACTATATGTAGCCCACCAGGCTCCTCTGTCCATGGGATTTCCCAAGCAAGAATACTGGAGTGGGTTGCCATGCCCTTCTCCAGGGGACCTTCCTGACCCAGGGATTGAATCCACATCTCTTATGTCTCCTGAATTGGCAGGTGGGTTCTTTACCACTAGTGCCACCTGGGAAGCCTGCAAATATTGTATGTGCTGTGCTATGCTTAGTCACTCAGTTGTGTCAGACTTTTTATGACCCCATGGATGGTAGCACACCAGGCTCCTGCCATGGGGATTCTCCAGGCAAGAATATTGGAGTGGGTTGCCAGGCCCTCTTCCGGGGGACCTTCTCAACCCAGGGATCAAACCCAAGTCTCCTACATTGCAGGTGGATTCTTTACCATCTGAGCCACCAGGGAAGCCCTCAAATATAGTACGGTCCATCTCAAATCATAACAAAACACTCACAATTAGCCATTATAATTCTAATTCCGTCTATAGCATTACAATTTACCAGTAGCCTTGGGAGATTATAAACAGATATTAGAATAAAAGAGATGACTTCAGGCTTAATTTTAGGCAAGAAGACTTATTCCAAAAAGAATATATCTAAACTATGTTCTTCTTATAGGAAGTTTTCTTTGTGCCACATTTGCTTGAGAGAGTCCTGCACTATTATGTTTATTGGAACAGTGGTCAGAGATTGGCCTAGTATATTTCACTGACCTTCTACCTATTCAGTTATCCTACTGCCTTTGTGTTACCCTTTTGATTTCACTTGTAATAATAAAACATGTCCTGGTGAAAAATGGATATATGTATATGTATGGTTGAGTTCCTTTGCTATCCAAACTATCTCAACATTATTAATCTGCTATACTCAATACATAATAAAATGTTAAAGGAAAAAATAAATACAGTATGGTCCACCTCAAATATCATTCTTTCAAAACACAACAATTATTTGCTGTAAAAACAGCTTTAAAATGGGAACCATATGCTATTAGTATATACAAATATACCTATGTAAAATATTACAAAATCATTCTATATCGTTTTAACTAGCACAGACAGAATGGTATGTACAGGTAACCTAGGACTCATCAACCTACGGGTGCTTAATGCATCCAACCATCATCTTTAAGATATCCTATTTGGCCCAAGGACTACAAGCTTGAGAAAGAAACAAAGGAGCTGCTTCTTAATCTATTTATAGAAGTGTACAGATTGGTTAGAATTTTAATGTAGGCCATTAGCCATATGTGCATACACTTAATAGATGACAGCCCAGTTATTCATCTCATTTTAATTTTTCTTTCAATAGGAAGCCACAGCACTGTAGTGTGCTGTTGTTCATTTTGCTGACTTCATAAAGACACTGTTTCACTATTGTTCTCAATGGTGCCCTAGTGGTCTGAGAAATTTACTGAGGCTTCCCTCTTCTTTCATTAAGATCACCATTTTGCATACAGCTCTTGAAGGGCCAACTGCTGGTTATTCATTTCATGTATGTCCTTAGTTCATTGCTGCCTTGCTAAGGGTGATCAAAACATAATAGGCAAAAGAAAAAAGTATAGATATAAAAGGTTTTTATTAGGAAAACTTGTCTACAACTCATAAAATCTTGTGAGATAAGAAAGCAAAATTTTTATTTGCCAGATTTCCTCTTCAGAAGAACACTGTTATTTGTTTAGGGAAAAAAAGAACTCTGGTGAACCATTTGAAGTGTGACACACGCATTATGTATCATCATGGAAATGCTTATTCAAGAAGAAAGATATTCTATGACCTCCTCAGGTATTCAATAAAGTTATTAACTTCAATAAACATTTGGCAAAAGAGAATTTGGGGTGGGTGTGTGTGTGTGTGTGTTAAATAGGAGGCTGGGCTCATACCCAGAGGGATGTGATGTAAAATTTGGACAACATGTGGAAAAGTGAATGCCCTTTCTGGAATGGATACTGCTATGAGTTGTTGTTTCCATGTTAGAGCGACCCAACAGTTCTAAGAGCTATGCTTCGTATCAGGGTTAGGTATGAACACATCTGAACCTTCACGAGGCTGTCAGCTCACTTGAGGGCCAGGGGAGGGCTTTGTTCATGTCCTCAGTCAGCTGCCCAAAATGCAGAGTACAGTGTTTTACACTCAGTAGGCCTTTAGTGAATAGGTGCACAAGAAACCGGTGAAAACACAATTACCTTTTGACCAGCTCACTTTGTTTCACTTCAAAATGTTTGTCTAGATAAAAACTTACAAAGTAAACTTTAGTCAAATCATCAATATCCCAAATGAACGGATACTACACACAGCAGTAGTGATTAGAGATGCTTTGGCTGGGGAACATGTTGATACTGCTAACAGAAATAGGAGAGTTGGAAACAGATTTTGAGAGTGGAGCAAGTTTTACATGTTATGACGCTATTAGAATACTTGGCAGTATTGTGTAACACCTTGAGCATGTGAGGGAGGCGTTATCTGTTCCATTAGCTGGCAAGGGTGATGTGAATCTCAACATGAAGGAAGATGATCAAACAACCATCCTACACTGGAATTCTAGGTCCTCTTTGACTCTAGGTCTAGTGCTCTTTCCACTAGAAAGAGCTTTCTGCTATAGACTTGGACTAAACAGAAAACTAGCTCTCTTCCCTTCCTGATGCCTTTATGTGCTTAAAAAAAAAAAGGGGGGGGGTGGGGTGGGGAATTCCTTCTACTTTCTCTGCTCTACAATTCTCAAGACTCAAGCTACTTTCACTCATTGCATTAAAACCTGGTTCTTTCCTCAAATGCATCATTTGTAAGGATAAGAAACAAAAAAATTCTCTGGTGTGAGATGTATTATTCTGACAGGCCAAAAGAGAGCAGAAAACAACAGTACTCTCTATGGGATAAATGCCTATGGTAATTTCTCCCACATGTAGCGCTTTCATAAACCCACCATAAAACAATACTTAGCAAACTGCTTAGTAAGGTCAAGCCTCCTGAGGAAACAATGAAATATAAACATCTCCTACTGTTGTTTCCCATGGCTGGTAGAACTAAATAAGATGGTTGTCTGTCTGTTATATGAATCTTCTACCAAGTCAGCTGTAGCCAATAGAAATATTGATCTAACACAGAGCAACAAAGCTAATATGTCTGAAATATTGTTTGACCATGGGTTATTTCCCTTAAAATGTGTATTTTAATAATTTATTCCTAATTCTAAATCCCTAGCATATCAGTTAAGGATATTTTTTAATGAAGGTTTTGCACCCTATTTTGCTATGTTACTAACATTCCATTAAAGAGTGGAGAAGCAGAAAAGTTCAATGTTTGCTGTGTTAACACATGCCTGGCTCTATTTGCCTTCTTCTTTGGAAATTGCTACAGGCTCCACACTCCCTGTTCTCAGGACTCACTTGTCTGTTTACTAACTGTCAAAGTAAATTTATAATACTGAGTGACACCATTAGAAAGCTCGGGACAGGCCTTGCTGAGCACACACAGATACACTTGCATACCCATTAAGTTGAAATTTTGCCAAGAACTGATTAACCAATCTTAATGAACTGCTGTTTTCCATTTAAAACACCATTAGTTTCCTATGGTGTGTTGTTCAGGGTGTAAGCCGCGAAGACACCATCGAGTGGTTAGAAAAGGTGTTGCTTTGCTGGAAGCCCATATGTCCCTGGAGAATTTGAATTTGGCTTCTGTATGTATAACTTTCTTTCCACTTCTGGAAGTAATAAGGCTTTGCAACTTTTTAGGACCACCTCCCAGAATACAGTGGATTTTTTAACACGCCTCATTGTGTAATGGTGCTGGAGAATTTATTTTGCTGTCTGCTATGCCGAGGCTTCGGAGAAGGCAATGGCACCCCACTCCAGTACTCTTGCCTGGAAAATCCCATGGACGGAGGAGCCTGGTGGGCTGCAGTCCATGGGGTCGCTAAGAGTCAGACACGACTGAGCGACTTCACTTTCACTTTTCACTTTCATGCATTGGAGAAGGAAATGGCAACCCACTCCAGTGTTCTTGCCTGGAGAATCCCAGGGACGGGGGAGCCTGGTGGGCTGCCGTCTATGGGGTCACACAGAGTTGGACACGACTGAAGCAACTTAATTGCAACATGCCGAGGCTTGTTTTGTTTCTAAAGATTATCATACTGACTGTGTAAAATTAACAACTCTCAGTCTATAGCTGAACATTAATAGAGTAACACAGAGACCCTCATTCTGTGCTTTTGAAAATTTCCCCTAGAATAATGTTAAATATTCTATACATTATCATACTTTTTAATAGCATAGTCCTCAGTAACAAGAGTCTTGGTTCCACTGATACTGAGAAGTACAAGTCAGTAGAAAAGGGGTTTCTGGTTTTGTAAGATTTGCTTGGGGTTTGAACATCTAAGAAGAAATATGAAATATTAAGATGTCAAAAAACTAGGATTTTGTTTCATTTCAGATAATACATTCTGTGCATCAAGTTGCAGGAAAGGTGATTTTAAGTTACAGTAACTCAATACAGTTTCTTTCTTATAAAGAAGACACAATGTGAAGAACTGATTGAATGAGCTCAGCAAACAACAAAAACATAAATAATTCATTTGCAAAGTAAACAAGCAACCCAAAAAATACTAAAAACATTTCTCAACAATGGGAGCCATTCAATGGTAGGAAGCATTAAAAACAATAGTGCTGTCCCATTAATAAGCTCACTTTTTCCATACCAATTCAGCTTCCTTTCCAAGTTGTTAAAATTTTATCTTTATTATCTCACAACTCTGTAAACACAACTTGTCCAAAAGTTGAGACAAGATAGTAAATCTAAATGTACTAACCAGGTAGAAGGTGACAGGAAAGCCACAGCAAAAAGGAGGAAAAGTATTGTACAAGAGCAGCCCGGCCTGGACAAGAGGCACCATGGATTTTTTTCTTTTTTTTTGCATGCTCCCTGCAAGTGTCCAGCAGTACATCAGGCACACTAGGAATGTCAGTAAGCATTTGGTGGTTGGTTGATTGAAAAATAAAAGACATGACTAGTAAAGAACCTTGTAAACTGGGACGATTAAAATCAGAAAGAAAGGGCAAAACTAATTGCGTGAATGTGGCAGATGGTCAATAAAGCTTCAGAGCCCTGAAGTCTGTAAACTTGCAGAAACATTGCATTTTAAAGGAACATTGACAGCAGCCAAGAGTCTGAGGCATAGTGGAAGAGACAGAAGCTGCACAGATGATAATCTTCTCAGGACCCAAAGGCTGTCAGACAGACATGCCAACTTAATTAAGAAACTCGTTTTAGATCCACAAAGTCTGTCCCAATCATTTGCCCCAGCAGAGTAAAGAGCATAGTGGTAGCAGCCCCTGCATGGGTCCCATAAGCACTAACAGTGCTCCATTCTGAATGACGTGAACGTGCCACACTCACTATCGTCCTCTCAATCTCGGATCTCATGGCTCTACCTCACTGTCTATTAAACAATGTACTGACAGGACTTCCCTTGACGCCAGTGCTTGAGAATCCACCTTGCAATGCAAAGGATGCAGGTTTGATCCCTGGTCAGGGAAGTAAGAGGCCACAGAGCAACTGAGCCCCTGCACCACAACTGTGCTGAAATAAAAGACTCAGCAGACACAACCAAGATCCTGCCTGCCTCAACTGAGAACTGACAGGGTCAATAAATGAATAAACAAACATTTATAAAAACAAAACACTGTACTGCCTACATTAGCAGCAGCACCTTGGACAGAAACTAGCAAAGCAAGAATGCTCTAGGATGGATCTCACCAACCAGATCTCTCAGACCTAGCCAGCAGCCCTACACACCCCCACCTCACCCCACACACCCCCACCCCAAACCCCATTTCAGCATCTCTTTTCTGTTTCTTTCAGGTAGTTTTATCATACTTTTACCTCCATTTGTTTCTGTTAGTATCTTAGAAATATTCATTGACTGTTCCCAAAAAGGGAAGGTGTCTGAGGTTTCACTGGTTTATTGACTAAGGATAGTCAACACACGGAACTTCCTATTGATGACACCTTGGCATTCAGGTATGACCTAAATCAAATCCCTTATGATTATACAGTGGAAGTGAGAAATAGATTTAAGAGCCTGGATCTGATAGAGAGAGTGCCTGATGAACTATGGAATGAGGTTTGTGACATTGCACAGGAGACAAGGATCAAGACCATCCCCATGGAAAAGAAATGCAAAAAAGCAAAATGGCTGTCTGAGGAGGCCTTACAAATAGCTGTGAAAAGAAGAGAAGCAAAAAGCAAAGGAGAAAAAAAAAAGATATAAGCATCTGAAAGCAGAGTTCCAAAAAATAGCAAGAAGAGATAAGAAAGCCTTCTTCAGTGATCAATGCAAAGAAATAAAGGAAAACAACAGAATGGGAAAGACTAGAGATCTCTTCAAGAAAATTACAGATACCAAGGGAACATTTCATGTAAAGATGGGCTCGATAAAGGACAGAAATGGTATGGACCTAACAGAAGCAGAAGATATCAAGAAGAGGTGGCAAGAATACACAGAAGAACTGTACAGAAAAGAGCTTCACGTCCCAGATAATCACGATGGTGTGATCACTGACCTAGAGCCAGATATCCTGGAATGTGAAGTCAAGTGGGCCTTAGAAAGCATCACTACAAACAAAGCTAATGGAGGTGATGCAATTCCAGTTGAGCTATTTCAAATCCTGAAAGATGATGCTGTGAAAGTGTTGTACTGAATATGCCAGCAAATTTGGGAAACTCAGCAGTGGCCACGGGACGGGAAAAGGTCAGTTTTCATTCCGATCCCAAAGAAGGGCAATGCCAAAGAATGCTCAAACTACTGCACAATTGCACTCATCTCACATGCTAGTAAAGTAATGCTCAAAATTCTCCAAGCCAGGCTTCAGCAATATGCGAACCGTGAACTTCCTGATGTTCAAGCTGGTTTTAGAAAAGGCAAAGGAACCAGAGATCAAATTGCCAACATCCGCTGGATCATGGAAAAAGCAAGCGAGATCCTGAAAAACATCTATTGCTACTTTATTGACTATGCCAAAGCCTTTGACTGTGTGTATCACAATAAACTGCAGGAAATTCTTCATGAGATGGGAATACCAGACCACCTTACCTGCCTCTTGAGAAATCTGTATGCAGGTCAAGAAGCAACAGTTAGAACTGGACATGTAACAACACACTGGTTCCAAATAGGAAAAGGAGTTCGTCAAGGCTGTATATTGTCACCCTGCTTATTTAACTTATATGCAGAGTACATCATGAGAAATACTGGACTGGAAGAAACACAAGCCGGAATCAAGATTGCCAGAAGAAGTATCAATGACCTCAGATATGCAGATGACACCACCCTTATGGCAGAAAGTGAAGAGGAACTAAGGAGCCTCTTGATGAAAGTGAAAGTGGAGAGTGAAAAAATTGGCTTAAAGCTCAACATTCAAAAAACGAAGATCATGGCATCCTGTCCCATTACTTCATGGGAAATAGGTGGGGAAACAGTGGAAACAGTGTCAGACTTTATTTTTTGGGCTCCAAAATCACTGCAGGTGGTGACTGCAGCCATAAAATTAAAAGACGCTTACTCCTTGGAAGGAAAGTTATGACCAACCTAGATAGCTTTGCCAACAAAGGTCCATCTAGTCAAGGCAATGGTTTTTCCTGTGGTCATGTATGGATGTGAGAGTTGGACTGTGAAGAAGACTGAGCGCCAAAGAATTGATGCTTTTGAACTGTGGTGTTGGAGAAGACTCTTGAGAGTCTCTTGGACTGCAAGGAGATCCAATTAGTCCATTCTGAAGATCAGCCCTGGGATTTCTTTGGAAGGAATGATGCTAAAGCTGAAACTCCAGTACTTTGGCCACCTCATGCGAATAGTTGACTCATTGGAAGAGACTCTGATGCTGGGAGGGATTGGGGGCAAGAGGAGAAGGGGACGACAGAGGATGAGATGGCTGGATGGCATCACTGACTCGATGGACGTGAATCTGAGTGAACTCCAGGAGCTGGTGATGGACAGGGAGGCCTGGCATGCTGTGATTTTGGGGTCGCAAAGAGTTGGACACGACTGAGCGACTGAACTGAACTGAACTGGCAGAAAGGAAGAATGCTCAGAGGACAGCAATGAAGCATTGTAAGAACCAGGTGGTCTAGACACAATTACACTGAGAAGGAGACTAATTAGATAAGTTCTTTCTGATAATCTAATTTAGCAGCTAAACTATAGCAGATTTTACTTAACCTAAGGTGAAAACTTTGGACTCTAAAAGTCATCCGTGTGTGGATTTCTTCCTTTCTCTTAAGTTTCTCCCTTAAACTTTTATATATTTAATTTTTTATTTGATCTATTTTTTAAAATTCATAGAAGGGCAGCATTAAGAGTAGAAAAGAGTAGTATTATTCAGTTCTAGAGAACATTAAAATAAAAATATAACGAGTTACTTCTTGCGGAGAAAAAAAATGAGCAGAAAAAATAATAGGCTATTGGTGAGAAGATTTGAGCTTGTAAGTTAGTTCTGCCTCAGTTCAGTTCAGTCGCTTAGTCGTGTCCCACTCTGACCCCATGGACTGCAGCATGTCAGGCTTCCTTGTCCATCACCAACTCCCAGAGCTTACAAAAACTCACATCCATTGAGTTGGTGATGCCATCCAACCATCTCATCCTCTGTCGTCCCCTTCTCCTCCCTCATTCAATCTTCCCAGCATCAGAGTCTTTTCCAATGAGACAGTTCTTCACATCAGGTGGCCAGAGTATTGGAGTTTCAGCTTCAGCACCAATCCTTCCAATGAATATTCAGGACTGATATCCTTCAGGATTGACTGGTTGGATCTCCTTGCAGTCCAAGGGACTCTCAAGAGTTTTCTCCAACACCACAGTTCAAAAGCATCAATTTGGAACAAGATGGTGGAGGAGTAGGTGGACTTGGAGTACATCTCTCCATGGATACATCAGGAATACACCTTCAGACACAGAAGTGCATGCAGAACACCAGCTGAGAGCAGACAGGAGTACCTGACCAGTGGAAAAGAATATATAGAACCACGCAAAACTTGGTAGGATGAAGGAACTCAGAGGGAAAGCAGGAGTGTTAGTAGGACTGGACCTGCCCTAGGCAGGTGGGGGAACTGAAGCAGGGGTCTGATCCCCACATCGGGGCAATTGTCTGAGTCAGAGGAGAAACATTTAAGGCTGAGAGTGAAACAGCTGATCTGTGACAGCCTAAATTGAATGAGAATCAGACAGTCTTTGCGGCAGTCATACACACCCCGGACAGGAACGCTGGTCCCCTGGAAGGCACAGTGGCTGGGAGCTGGAGTTTAGGGATTATGGAGCAATCCCAGGGCGAGAGCTGCTGTTGAGTGTGGAGTGATAGATTGAGGGGATGTGAGGGATAAAATAGTGGTGGGAAATGCCTGTGGAGGAAAGCCAGGCAGCCATGGAAGCAGGGTGATACTGCTGAGTTACACCTAGTGGGTCAAGCCATCACCCTGGCCTCTCCCTACACACCAGCATCGGAAGCTGAACAATAGAGAGGCTGGCTCATCAAATGCTGATGCACTGAACTATAGAGTAGGACCCCAGCCAGGGGGGCCCCTCTATGTGCCTGATGCACCAAACAACAGAGAAGGACCCCAGGCAAGGGACCTTCTAAGTGCCTGAAAGGGCAGAGCTACAGAGAAAGAATGGCCAAATAGCCCTTCTGATCACAAGCTACAAGAAGCTTGAAAAAGACTCTCATATGGCTATAACTCCTGCGGCAGAAGCAGTCTGTGTCCCTGCACACTTGGCACCACCAGGATCCCTGCAAGCCAAGCAGCTGCGCCACCTTCACGCTCAACTCTCACTGGGGCTCTGCCACAGGGGAAAAAGTCTTGTGTCTATACACATGGGGTCGCTTCTGTTGTGTTTAACTCTTTGTGACCCTGTAGACTGTGACCTGCCAGGCTTCTCTGTCAGATAGGAGGTTATCCAGGCAGGAATACTGGAGTGTATTGGCCAATACTGGTTGCCATACCCTTCTAGAGCACTATATTTCCTGGTGCCCTAGCAGCCAATCCCCCTGAGTACCTGGTGCTGCCAGAACCCCTGAGACCCAAACAGCTGCACCACCTCGACACCTGGCCCTCACAGGAGCAAACCCAAGTCCTCCAGGGCAGCGTTAGGAGCTAAACCCTAGTGGATGGCCCACACAAAGAGGTGGAAATAAAACCACAATTGAAACCCAGAGGCAGTATAGCTAAGTAAGAAGACCCAAAACCTTCCCAGCAGCTGTACAATCTGCAGATTAAATCCACACAATCAACTAAGCAGACTCTGTGTCGACTGAACACATAAAAGGTCATTGAGAGCTCCCACAAAAGAAAACGCACTAGCTCTGATAGCTGTGGACATTGGAGGCAAGAAGACACAGGAGTAAGGCCAGATTAGAATCTGATTTGCCTCCACAGCAGGTCCAGAGATCAGCACAGTGTTGGAGGGCATCCTAGGGAGGTGAGGTGGCTGTGACTCCCAGCGAGAGAAAGGACTGACAGCAGTGACTGAAGAAAACATTTATTATGCTCATTTTTTGACTTGTTCTGTAGATTCTTTTGGATTTTTTGCTTTTTATTTTTTTCTTTTTTCCCCCTCTGTTGTAGCTGTTGATTTTATTGGCACTGAGAAATCCAATTAAGATTTTGACTTTCTTTTTATTTTCTCAGTTACATTTTTTTATTGTTGTCATAAACCTCTGCCTCTACGTTAGGCTTTTGCAGTTCTGTGGAGTTTTCCTCTTTTTTTTTTTTTCTTTCTCTTTTTTAATTTTAATTTCTTAAACCTATTATTTTTTTTCTATATTTATTCCTTTGTTTGCTTTTCCTGTTCTTTTCCCCTTGCAGTTAAACTTTAATATATATAAATCTTCTTCATCTACCTCTATTTAATTTTGCATATCTAGTCTTTCTTTTTTTTCTTTCCTTTCCTCTCAACATATTTGTTGGTTTTGTATTCCTTGCTTTATTCCCCACTTGGCACTTTGCTTTAGTTTTGTTTTCAAGTTAGTGCTTAAGTTAGTCTTGTTCTTAACTGGTAAATATAATTTTTTTATTTCCTTAGTTCACCAGGTCAATCTACTGTACTTTATTTTTGTTGAACTGTTTTCACTTTGCTCATGGGTATATATGTACTTGTGTATATTCCATTATTTTAATTATTATCTGACTGATTTCGTAACTGCCATTTGTCCAGGGTTCATCTTTGGTTTCTCATTTTTGGATATTTGTTTTAATTTCACTTAATACCATAACAAACCACTTGTGGAATCTTTGTTCCTGACCAGAGATCAAGCCATGAGCCTTTGGATAGGAGCACTAATTCCAAGACCCTAGACTACCAGAGAACTAACCCTAGGGAGTATCAAATAGTGAGAACTCGCATGAAGGAAACCACTTGAACACAAGACTCTGTATCACGCAACCATCAGTAACACCCGATACAGTATGCCTCATCTAAACAACAAACAAAACAAAAATACAAACCAAATCATCAGCAGACAGGATTATCCTCACCCAGCCTCACTCAGCCTTGCCCATCAGAAGAAAAACAAACAAACAAGCAAAAAAAAAGAAAAAAACTCAGCACAAATCTCACAAAGCTCACACAAACCACTGGGCCAATCTCAGGAGGGCAGAAACCAAAAGGAAGAAAGAATTCAACCTTATCAAGGAACAAACTATATACATAGAAGTCCAAATAAATGAAGAGGAAATAGGCAAAGTACTTGAAAAAGAATTCAGAAAAATGAAAATAAAGATGATCAAAAACCTTGAAAAAAAATGGAGAAAACACAAGAATCAATTAACAAAGACCTAGAAGAATTAAAGAATAAACATACAGTGACAAAACAATTACTGAAATTAAAAATACTCTAGAAGGAATGAATAGCACAATATCTGAGACAGAAGAACAAATCAGTAAGCTGAAAGATAAAATGGTGGAAATAACTTCTGAAGAGCAGAATAAAGTAACAAGAATTAAAGGAGCTGAGGAAAGTCTCAGGGACATCTTGGAACCATATCAACTGCACCAACATTTAAATTATAGAGGTCCCAGAAGAAGAAGAGAAAAAGAAAGGGTACGAGAAAATTTTGGAAGAGATTATAGTTGAAAATTTCCCATTGAGACATGTAGAGTGTTGTGTATGAAGCGAGTTGCCAGTCCAGGTTCGATGCACGATGCTGGATGCTTGGGGCTGGTGCACTGGGATGGCCCAGAGGGATGGTGTGGGGAGGCAGGAGGGAGGAGGGTTCAGGGTGGGGAACACATGTATACCTGTGGTGGATTCATTTTGATATTTGGCAAAACTAATACAATTATGTAAAGTTTAAAAATAAAAAAAAATTTTTTTAAATAAAAAAAAAAAAAAAAAAGAAAGAAAATTTCCCCAACATGGAAAAGGAAATAGTCAAACAAGTCCAAGAGGCACAGAGTCCCATACAGGATAAACACAAGGAGAAACATATGACTAAACACAAAGAAAGAATATTAAAAGCAGAAAGGGAAAAGCAACAAGTAACATACAAGGGAAACTCCATACACTTAACAGCTGATCTTTCAGCAGAAACTCTGCAGGCCAGAAGGGAAAGGCAGGATATAGTTAAAGCAATGAAAGGGAAAACTCTACAACCAAGATTACTGTACCCAGCAAGGATCTCATTCAAAACTGATGGAGATATCAAAAGCTTTTCAGACAAGCAAAAGTTAAGAGAATTTAGTACCACCAAACCGGATTTACAACAAATGTTAAAGGGACTTGTATAGTCAAGAAATACAAAAGAAGAAAAAAGATCTACAAAATCAACCCCAATTAAGAAAATTGCAATAGGAACATATATATCAATAATTACTTTAAATGTAAATGGATTAAATGCTCCAATCAAAAGACACAGACTGGCTGAATGGTTAAGAAATCATGACCCATATATATGTTGTATGCAAGAACCCACTTCACACCTAAACATACACATAGGCTGAAAGTAAGAGGATGGAAAAATATATTCCATGCAAATGGGAAGCAAAAGACAGCTGGAGTAGCAATCCTCATATCAGACAAAATAGAATTTAAAATAAAGATTACAAGAGATAAGGAAGGACACTACATAATGATAAAGAGATCAATCCAAGAGGAAGACATAACAATTATAAATATCTATGCTCCAACATAGGAGCACCTCAACACATAAGACTAACAGATATAAAAGGAGAAACTGACAATAACACAAATAAAAGTAGGAGACTTTAAACCCCACTCACACCAATGGACAGATCATCAAAACAGAAAATTAATAAGGAAAACACAAGTCTTAAATGATACATTAGAAGAGATGGATCTCATTGATATCTTCAGGACATTCCATCCAAATGCAGAAGAATACACCTTCTTCTCAAGTACACATGAAACATTCTCCAGGATAGACCATGTCCGGGGTCACAAATCAAAAGTCAGTAAATTTAAGAAAATTGAAATGTATCAAGCATCTTCTCTGACCACAATACTATGAGACTAGATATCAATTACAAGAAAAAAAGCATAAGAAACACAAACGCATGGAGTTTAAACAACACATTTCTAAATCACCAACAGGTTACTAAAGAAATCAAAAGGGAAATAAAAAAAATTTCTAGAAACAAATGACAATGAAAACAGGACAACTCAAAACCCATGAGACACAGCAAAAGCAGTTCTAAGAGGGAAGTTTATAGCAATACAATCCTACCTCAAGAAACAAGAAAAACATCAAATAGACAACCTAACTTTACACCTAAAACAACTGGAAAAGGAAGAACAAAAAAAAAATTAGTAGGAAGAAAGAAATCATAAAGAACCAAACAGAAATAAATGAAAAAGAAATGAAAGAAACAATAGCAAAGATTAATAAACCTAAAAGCTGGTTCTTTGAGAAGATAAACAAAATTGACAAACCTTTAGCCAGACTCAAGACAAAAAAGAAGAATCAAATCAACAAAATTTGAAATGAAAGAGGAGAGATTACAACAGACAATGCAGAAATACAAAGGATTATAAGAGACTATTAGAAACAACTATACAGCAATAAAATAGATAACCTGGAAGAAATGAACAGATTCTTAGAAAAGTTCAATCTTCCAGGACTTAGCGAGAAAGAAATGGAAATTATGAACAACCCAATTACAAGCATTGAAATTGAAGCTGTGATCAAAAATCTCCCAAAAAACAAAATCCCAGGACCTGATGGCTTCATAAGAGAATTCTATCAAACATTTAGAGAAGAGTTAATGCCTATCCTTTTAAAACCCTTTCAAAAAATTGCAGAGAAAGGAACACTTCCAAACTCATTCTATGAGGCCACCATTACCCTGATACCAAAACCAGACAAAGGCAACACAAAAAAAGAAAACTACAGGCCAATATCACTGATGAACACAGATGCAAAAATCCTCAACAAAATTTTAGCAAATAGAATTCAGCAACACATTAAAAAGCTCACACAACATGATCAAGTTGGGTTTATTCCAGGGATGCAAGGATTCTTCAATACACACAAGTCAATCAATGTGATAACACCATAATAACAAATTGAAAGATAAAAATGACATGATCATCTCAATAGATGCAGAAAAAGCCTTTGGCAAAATTCAGCACCCATTGATGATTAAAACTCTTCAAAAAAATGGGGATAGAAGCAACCTACCTCAACATAGTAAAGGCCATGTATGATAAGCCTACAGCAAACATTATTCTCAGTGGTGAAAAACTGAAAGCATTTCCCCTAAGATCAGGAACAAGACAAGGGTGTTCACTTTCACCACTATTATTCAACATAGTTCTGTACATCCTAGCTACAGAAATCAGAGAAGAAATAAAAGGAATCCAGATCGGAAAAGAAGTAAAGCTCTCACTGTTTGCAGATGACATGATACTGTACATAGAAAATCTTAAAGATAGTATAAGAGAATTTCTAGAGCTAATCAGTGAATTACTGATTCAAAAAGTTGCAGGATACAAAATCAATACACAGAAATCACTTGCATTTTTATATATTAACAATGAAAAATCAGAAAAATAAATTAAGGAATCAATCCCATTCACCATTGCAACAAAAGGAATTAAATATCTAGGAATAAACCTACCTAAGGAGACAAAAGAACGGTACACAGAAAATTATAAGACACTAATGAAAGAAATCAAAGACAAGATAAACAGATGGAGAGATATTCCATGTTTCTGGGTAGGAAGAATCAATATTGTGAAAATGACTATACTACCTAACACAATCTACAGATTTAATGTGATCCCTATCAAATCATCAATGGCATTTTTCACAGAATTAGAACAAAAAAATTCACAATTCATATGGAAACACAAAAGACTCTGAAAAGCCAAAGCAGTCTTGAGAAAGAAGAATGGAGCTGGAGGAATCAACCTTCCTGACTTCAGATTACACTACAAAGCCACAGCCATCAAGACAGTATGGTACTGGCACAAAAACAGAAATATAGACCAATGGAGCAAGATAGAAAGCCCAAAAATAAACCCATGCACCTATGGGTAACTTATTTTTGACAAAGGAGGCAAGAATATACAATGGGGCAAAGACAGCCTCTTCAATAAATGGTGCTGGGAAAACTGGACAGCTACATGTAAAAGAATGAAATTAGAACACTTCCTAACACCATACACAAAGATAAACTCAAAATGGATTAAAGACCCAAATGTAAGACCAGAAACTAGAAAACACAGGCAGAATACTCAATGACATAAATCAAAGCAAGATCCTCTATGACCCACCTCCTAGAGTAATGGAAATAAAAACAAAAGTAAACAAGTGGGACCTGATTAAACTTAAAAGCTTTTGCACAGCAAAGGAAACTAGAAGCAAGATGAAAAGACAACCCTCAAAATCAGAAAAAATAATAGCAAATGAAACAACTGACAGAGGATGAGTTTCCAAAATAAACAATCAGCTCATACAACTCAAAGCCATAAAAACAAACAACCCAATCAAAAAGTGGGAAAAAGACTTAAACAGACATTTCTCCAAAAAAGACATACAGATGGCTAACAAACACATGAAAAGATGCTCAACATTGCTCATTATTAGAGAAATGCAAATCAAAACCACAATGAGATATTGCCTCACACTGGTTAGAATGGCCATCACTAAAAGGCTACAAACAACAAATGCTGGAGAGGGTGTGGAGAAAAGGGAATGCTCTTGCACTGTTGGTGGGAATGTAAATTGATATAGCCACTATAGAAGGTGGTATGTAGATTCTTTACAAAACAACTAGGAATAAAACCACCATATGACCCAGCAATCTCACTCCTAGGCACATATCCTGAGGAAACCAAAATTGAAAGAGACACAAGTATCCCATTGTTCAATGCAGCACTATTTACAATAGCTAGAACATGGAATGGAAAAGGAAATGGTAACCCACTCCAGTATTCTTCCTGGAGAATCCCAGGGACAGAGGAGCCTGGTGGGCTGCTGTCCATAGGGTCGCACAGAGTCGGACATGACTGAAGCAACTTAGTATGCATGCATGCATTGGAGAGGGAAATGGCAACCCACTCCAGTATTCTTGCCTGGAGAATCCCAGGGATGGAGGAGCCTCGTGGGCTGCTCTCCACGGAGTCACGCAGAGTCGGACATGACTAAGCGACTTAGCAGCGCAAGCAGCTGAACACAGAAGCAACCTAGATATCCACCAACAGATGAATGTATAAAGAAGTTGTGGGGCATATACACAATGGAATATTACTCAGCCCTAAAAAGAAACACATTTGAGTCAGTTCTGAAGGTAAAAGAACCTAGAACCTATTATGCAGTGAAGTGAGTCAGAAAGAGAAAGATAAATACTATATTTTAACACATATATATGGAATCTAGAAAAATACTGCTGAAGAATTTATTTACAGGGCAACAGTGGAGAAACAGACAAGAGAATAGACATATGGACATGGAGAGAGGGGAGGAGACGGTGAGATGTATGGAAACTTACATATGTATGGAGTGACATGGAAACTTACATTACCATATGTAAAATATATAGCCAACAGGAAATTGCTGTATGGTTCATGAAACTCAAACAGGGGCTCTGTATCAACCTAGAAGGGTGGGATGGGAAGGGAGATGGGAGGGAGTTTCAAAAGGAAGGGGATATATGTATAACCATGGCTGGTTCATGTTGAGATTTGACAAAAAACAGCAAAATTCTACAAAGCAATTATCCGTCAATAAAAACTAAATAAATTAAAAAAAAAAACCAGCATCAATTGTTCAGCATTCAGCTTTCTTTATAGTCCAACTCTCACATCCATACATGACTACAGAAAAAAACCATAGCTGTGACTAGACAGACTTTTTGTTGGCAAAGTGATGTCTCTGCTTGTTAATATACTGTCTAGGTTTGTCATAACTTTCCTTCCATTGAGCGTCTTTTAATTTCATGGCTGCAGTCACCATCTGCAGTGATATTGGAGCCCAAAAAAATAAAGTCTCTCCTGTGTCCCCATCTATTTCGCATGAAGTGATGGGACCAGATACCATGATCTTAGTTTTCTGAATGTTGAGTTTCAAGCCAGTGTTTTCACTCTCCTCTTTCACTTTCATCAAGAGGCTCTAGTTCTTCTTCACTTTCTGCCATAAGGGTGGTGTTATCTGCATATCTGACGCTATTGATATTTCTCCCGGCAATCTTGAGTCCAGTTTGCCTTTCATCCAGCCTGGCATTTCACATGATGTACTCTCCATATAAGTTAAATAAGCAGGGTGACAATATACAGCCTTAATGTACTCTTTCCGAATCTGGAACCAGTCTGTTGTTCCATGTCCAGTTCTAACTGTTGCTTCTTGACCTGCATACAGATTTCCCAGGAGGCAGGTCAGGTGGTCTGGTATTCCCATCTCTTGAAGAATTTCCTGCAGTTTGTTGTGATCCACACAGTCAAAGGCTTTGGCATAGTCAACAAAGCAGAAATAGATGTTTTTCTGGAACTCTCTTGCTTTTTCAATGATCCAATGGATGTTGACAATTTGATCTCTGGTTCCTCTGCCTTTTCTAAATCTAGCTTGGACATGTGGAAGTTCACAATGGTTCACGTACTGCTGAAGCCTGGCTTGGAGAATTTTGAGCATTACTTTACTAGCGTGTGAGATGAGTGCAATTGTGCGGTAGTTTGAGCATTCTTTGGCATTGCCTTTCTTTGGGATTGGAATGAAAACTGACCTTTGCCCATCCTGTGGGCATTGCTGAGTTTTCCAAATTTGCTGGCATATTGAGTGCAGCACTTTCACAGCATCATCTTTTAGGATTTAAAATAGCTCAACTGGAATTCCATAATTTCCACTAGTTCTGTTTCTAGTGATGTCTCCTCAGGCCCACTTGACTACACATTCCAGGATGTCTGGCTCCAGGCGAGTGAGCATACTATCGTGATAATCTGGGTCATGATGATCTTTTTTGTAAAGTTCTTCTGTATATTCTTGCCACCTCTTCTTAATATCTTCTGCTTCTGCTAGATCCATACAATTTATGTCCTTTAATGTGCCCATCTTTGCATGAAATGTTCCCTTAGTATCTCTTATTGTCTTCAAGAGATCTCTAGTCTTTCCCATTCTATTGTTTTCTTTTATTTCTTTGTATTGATCACTGAGGAAGGCTTCCTTATCTCTCCTTGCTATTCTTTGGAACTCTGCATTCAAATGGGTATATCTTTCCTTTTTTTCTTTGCCTTTCACTTTTCTTCTTTTCTCAGCTATTTCTAAGGCCTTCTCAGACAACCATTTTGCCTTTTTCTTGGGCATTTTCTTTTTCTTGGGGATGGTCTTGATCACTGCCTCCTGTACAACGTCATGAACCTCCATCCATAGTTCATCAGGCACTCTATCAGATCTAGTCCCTTAAATCTAATTCTCACTTCCACTGTATAATCATAATGGATTT
This sequence comes from Bubalus bubalis, assembly GCF_019923935.1. Lineage (NCBI taxonomy): Eukaryota > Metazoa > Chordata > Mammalia > Artiodactyla > Bovidae > Bubalus > Bubalus bubalis. The sequence goes on along the minus strand of NC_059162.1, from coordinate 69,094,119 downwards.
GATTTAGGTCATATATAAATGGTCTAGTGGTTTTCCCTACTTTCTTCAATTTAAGTCTGAATTTGGCAATGTGGAGTTAATGATCTGAGCCACAAAAAGCTCCAACTCTTGTTTTTGCTGACTGTATAGAGCTTCTCCATCTTTGGCTGCAAGGAATGTAATCAATCTGGTTTCGTTGTTGACCATCTGGTGATGTCCATGTATAGTCTTCCCTTTTATTGCTGGAAGAGGGTGTTTGCTGTGACCAGTGTGTTCTCTTGGCAAAACTCTGTTAGACTTTGCCCTGCTTCTTTTTGCACCCCAAGGACAAATTTGCCTATTACTCCAGGTATCTCTTGACTCCTATTTTTGCATTCCAGTACCCTATAATGAAAAGGACATCTTTTTTGGGTGTTAGCTCTAGAAGGTCTTGTAGGTCATCATAGAACCATTCAGCATCTTCAGCATTACTTGTTGGGGCATAGACTTGGCTTACTGTGATACTGAATGCTTTGCCTTGGAAATGAACAGAGATCATTCTGTCATTTTTCAAATTGCATTTCAGACTCTTTTGTTGACTATAAGGGCTACTCCAATTCTTCTAAGGGATTCTTGCCCACAGTTGTAGATATAATGGTCATCTGAGTTAAATTGGCCCATTCCAGTCCATTTTAGTTCAGTTCAGTTGCTCAGTCGTGTACGACTCTTTGCGACCCCATGAACCACAGTACGCCAGGCCTCCCTGTCCATCGCCAACCCCCAGAGTCCACCCAAACCCATGTCCATTGTGTCAGTGATGCCATTCAACCATCTCATCCTCTGTCGTCCCCTTCTCCTCCTGCCCTCAATCTTTCCCAGCATCAGGGTCTTTTCAAATGAGTCAGCTTTCCATATCAGGGAGCCAAAGTATTGGAGTTTCAGCTTCAAAATCAGTCCCTCCATAGAACACCCAGGACTGATCTCCTTTAGGATGGACTGGTTGGATCTCCTTGCAGTTCAAGGGACTCTCAAGAGCCTTCTCCAACACCACAGTTCAAAAGCATCAATTCTTCGGTGCTCAGCTTTCTTCACAGTCCAACTCTCACATCCATACATGACCACTGGAAAAACCATAGCCTTGACTAGATGGACCTTTGTTGGCAAAGTAATGTCTCTGCTTTTCAATATGCTATCTAGGTTGGTCATAACTTTCCTTCCATGGAGTAAGCGTCTTTTAATTTCATGGCTGCAATCACCATCTGCAGTGATCTTAGAGCCCAAAAAAATAAAGTCTGACACTGTTTCCACTGTTTCCCCATCTATTTCCCATGAAGTGATGGGACCAGATGCCATGATCTTCGTTTTCTGAATGTTGAGCTTTAAGCCAACTTTTTCACTCCTCTCTTTCACTTTCATCAAGAGGCTTTTTAGTTCCTCTTCACTTTCTGCCATAAGGGTGGTGTCATCTGCATATCTGAGGTTATTGATATTTCTCCTGGCAATCTGGATTCCAGCTTGTGCTTCTTCCAGTCCAGCGTTTCTCATGATGTACTCTGCAGATAAGTTAAATAAGCAGGGTGACAATATACAGCCTTGACGTATTCCTTTTCCTATTTGGAACCAGTGTGTTGTTCCATGTCCAGTTCTAACTGTTGCTTCCTGACCTGCATACAGATTTCTTAAGAGGCAGGTCAGGTGGTCTGGTATTCCCATCTCTTGAAGAATTTTCCACAGTTTATTATGATCTACACAGTCAAAGGCTTTGGCATAGTCAATAAAGCAGCAATAGATGTTTCTCTGGAACTCTCTTGCTTTTCAATGATCCAGCCGATGTTGGCAATTTGATCTCTGGTTCCTCTGCCTTTTCTAAAACCAGCTTAAACATCTGGAAGTTCATGGTTCACGGAAGCCTGGCTTGGAGAATTTTGAGCATTAATTTACTAGCGTGTGATATGAGTGCAATTGTGCAGTAGTTTGAGCATTCTTTGGCATTGCCTTTGGCATTTGATAAACAGTCAGAAATGGTAGCATATGTTACTATATAAAAAAAAATAATTTCAATCTTACTTTGGAAGAACTAATGAAAAAGGTCATTTTTACAGTGAGGCCAGGATAACAAAGTTCAAAGAGGTGGTAGTAGCATCCTAGAGTCGGGTTCAGGAAAGGGCTGGTCCAGTTTGCTCATAACCCTCACCTCTCCCCATGTCTCACCCCTCTCTCTCTCCCTCTCTGACTGGCTATGATTGGTCCTTAACAGGAATCTCTTTCATTATGGTGACCACATATAAAAAAATCACTTCCTTAACTACAGTATATGGAATATTTCTCACATCCATTTCCTCTTTATTCTCAAGGCTATCAAATTCTTTTAGGGCCTTCATGTCTTTGTCCTGGGTTATTCACTTTCTTAAATAATTTCTCTGACTATGGTTTCCCTTTCAGCCTAGCCATTTTATTGAGTTGGCCAAAAAGTTCACTCAGGTCTTCCATTACATTTTATAGAAAAAAACCAAGCAAACTTATTGGCCAACCTGATAAATATTACTGATAGTTGATTTTCCTAAATTTCAGTTTAATTTCTGTCACTCTGCTCAAAAACACTTAATAGCTCCCTAGTACCTATGAACTAAAACTCAGACTTCCCAGTCATTCAAAAACATCCTTGATCAAAGCCTGATTTATCTTTCCTGACTTGCTTCTTTGTCCAATAGTCAAATAACTTATTACTCCCTAGATATAGCCACACTATCTTTTCTTACCTTTTCCTCCAGGAGAAATGCTTGTCTTCCCATCTCTGCTTATCTAAGTTTCAACTCAAATGCTCCATGACTTCAAAGTCTTTTCTTGTCTTCTTCTATGAACCATCAATCTATCTTCTGAATTACATTCTACTTCCTTATCTCTCCCCAAATCAACCTGAGCAATGGACTATAATTCTGTATCTTTTTATTTGCTTTTGCAACTCTCTCAGTGCCTGGAATAATGTTTTACATATTATTGATGTTCAGTTGCTAAGTCGTGTCTGACTCTGTGACCCCATGGACTGCAGCAAACCAGGTTCTTCTGTCCTCCACTATTACTCCAAGTTTGCTCAAATTCATGTCCATTGAGTCAGTGATACTATCTAACCATCTCTTTCTCTGCAGCCCCCTTCTCCTGTTGCCCTCAATCTTTCCCAGCATCAGGGTCTTTTCCAATGAGTCGGCTCTTGGCATCAGGTGGCCAAGGCATTGGAGCTTCAGCATCAGTCCTTCCAGTGAATATTCAGGGTTAATTTTCTTTAGGATTGACAGGTTTGATTTCCCTACAGTCCATGAGATTCTCAAGAGTCTTCTCCAGGACCATCAATTCTTTGGCGCTTAGACTTCTTTATGGTTCAACTCTCACATCCATACATGACTACTGGAAAAACCCCAGCTTTGACTAGATGGACCTTTGTTGGCAAAGTAATGTCTCTGCTTTTTAATATGCTCTCTAGGTTTGTCATAGCTTTTTTTCCAAGGAGCAAGTGTATTATATGAAATTATTTTTAACTAAGTAAATAAGAAAATTAAAAGTCTTTTGTATACAAATTTTTTGAAAGGAAAACAACAAAACAGATGAGGAAACAGGGATACATTTTCCTGATTAATCATATAAACATTCCCCAGCTAGGCATAGTGAACATTTGCCTTTTGCCCCCTACTGGCTGCTTAGCACTTGCTATGTTTGGAGAAAGCCGCACATTAGAACAAAAAGGCCACCAGGCATTATAAAACTTAAAGGGAACTCACTTTCCCAGTCCCTCTAACAACTAGAACATGGCACCTAACCTAGATCTGGCCCAACAGCTGAAACCGTGTGGGACTCTGAATGAGTTGCTGGTGGCACAAAGAAGCAGAGAGAGGGGAGAATCCACTCTAGTGGCTCTGACTGCAGCAGCGATGCATAGTGTCCAGGGGTAGCTGGCATCTGGACCAGTAGGACAAGCCGTATCATCCAATGCTCAGCATCAGCGGCCACGATGCCCTCATGGAACTGGTGCTCATGATGTTGGCTGAGTTTCTTGGAGTCCAGCTCCACTTTGTTCTGTCTCTTTTCTGTAGTGGTATCTCCAGCATTCCCAGCAGCTCTGTCAGTTTCACAGATGCCAGTCAGTAAATCCATTTCCTGCTAAGTCAACCAGGGTCAGGTCCTGCTACTGGTCACCCCCCACCCTGGACAGATGCACCAGGCTTGCAACGTTGTTGGAGGACCCTGCTACACCAAGCAATACTGTCTCAGCTATGTTTGCATCCTCATTATTACTCATCATTAAAAGTTAATGGCCCTATATGCTATTTTCATTAATTTTTAGGTAAACATGTTTTAAAGTCAGATTGCATGTTAATCTCTATAAACGTTATCATTTATTTCTCCTAAACAAATCAGTCTAAATTAGAACTTGCCATCAGAATACCAGTCATGCATTGAAATTCCAAAATATACCAAAATATAAAAATGCCTCCTATGCTAAATGTTCTCAAGATTGGGTCACTTCTATTTTTGTAGCAATAGTTATATTTTACACCTCTGATATGCCTATAAACTCATAATTTGTCTGTGTGTCCATAATTAATCATTTCTCATGAAAACCATCATTATTTATAAGTAATCCAGATAAAGAATATGCTTTTGGTGATTAAAAGCATAGACTCTACGGCATGAGGTCAAATCTCAGGCTGCTGTGAGATCTTGAACAAATTACTATTAAAACCCTTATGCATCAGTTCGTTTATCTTTAAAATGGTAATAACAAAAGCATTGACCTGAAGATTGAGATATGATACACATAAAATGGTTGAAATAGTACCTCTTAGTAAATCCACTGAATTGTCTGCTTTTATTACATTCTGAGAAGCTCCTACAGAGGAAAACTATTAAAATGCAGGACAGTCATTTGTGCTATTAATCGAATTAAATTCTCATTCCTTCTAGCACATGGAACCCCCTACCTTCCTTGCGGTTTGGTGGGGCCATGTTTCTATCCAGACAATGAATAAGTCAAGTGAATTAGAATTTAAATGGGAGAATGAGATTCTCTAGTAAATCTTTTCCCTCTGTCTTGGTAACTAGGACTGTTGAATCTGGTGGAGCCTGGAGAACTAGGGTAATTAAAATGAGCAGAGCCTCTCTGCAGCCCTGAGATGGATATGTCACATAAGCAAAAGATAAGCTTTTGTTGGTTCAAGCCACTGGTGTGTTTTAGGGATTGTTTGTTCCAAAGCATAAACTTGACTATCCTGGGTAATGCAGAAAGTAAGGCAATTATCCGGATATTTCAATTAAATATTACTCTCTATTCAAGTGAATGACATCCTCAGGAATATCTAGAGTGGGATAATATATAGTGGGATAAAGAATAAACTGAAGGATTCTGTTTAAGTCTATGATGTCCGCAAATATCTGCCTTGTCTTGAGGAAAGAAAGGAACAAGCTGAGCTGACTCCATCTTGAAAAAGAAGGAAACTCCATCTTGCACTTTCAGTGAGCTTTGGACTATGTGCCTGGTAGCCATGGGAATAATGTACCTACAGCTGAACTGGCCTCCCAGACTGATAAACACCAGATTCCATACCATGATTTCCCATCACCAAAAAGAATGTAATAATCCCCTATGTAGTCAATCACCTTTGTGATCTTTATGGCACCCATTGGTATAGGCTACAATGTATAACCACTGACCCTTCTGATGATGAATCATGGCTGTAACCTGATTGTATCTCCCTTTAACACTTTCCAGGATAGGTTTAAGGACTTCAGGGATGTGGGCTTGAGCAGTACACTTAAGGTATATAAAATTTTCACAAAAGTCAGTCAGGGTCCTTGGCTAAGAGGAGACTCTGCCTTGGGCCTGCTGGTGTGATAAACTGCACTCCACTATCTGCATTGTCCTTCTGAGTGAATTTGTTTCCCAGAACGCGTGGCTATAACAGTCTCAGTCTTCGTTTTGGGGTATGACGCTCCATTCTGAAGATTTTTGAAAATCACTCTCAAGTTGTCCCTTTAAATATGGCACAATACCCTAGGATAAGTAATACACAAATCATCAAATCTTTATACATCCAAGTGAATGGGTTTATCTGATCTATTTCCAGGAAGAATCAGAGCAGCATAAGAGTTATGTTGGAAGATAAACTTGGACGATCTTCCTGATTTATAATTGAGAAAAGAATTATATGTGTGGGTAAAATCATGGAGGCTGTTTAACTATGGACATAATTATCTGAGATCCACATTCACTTATTATTAAGACAGACCATGCCAGCTACAGGAACTATTGAAGTACAGCCTCAGTAACCTTTCCAAGGACACTTAATAAGCCATTGCAAAGTTTGTCTGCCTCCCTTAGAATTTCATCGCTATATGCTGTTTGGTGACTGCAGCCATGAAATTAAAGGACGCTTACTCCTTGGAAGAAAAGTTATGACCAACCTAGGTAGCATATTCAAAAGCAGAGACATTACTTTGCCAACAAAGGTCCGTCTAGTCAAGGCTATGGTTTTTCCAGTGGTCATGTATGGATATGAGAGTTGGACTGTGAAGAAGGCTGAGCGCCAAAGAATTGATGCTTTTGAACTGTGGTGTTGGAGAAGACTCTTGAGAGTCCCTTGGACTGCAAGGAGATCCAACCAGTCCATTCTGAAGGAGATCAACCCTGGGATTTCTTTGGAAGGAATGATGCTAAAGCTGAAACTCCAGTACTTTGGCCACCTCATGCGAAGAGTTGACTCATTGGAAAAGACTCTGATGCTGGGAGAGATTGAGGGCAGGAGAAGAAGGGGACGACAGAGGATGAGATGGCTGGATGGCATTACTGACTCGATGGACGTGAGTCTGAGTGTACTCCGGGAGTTGGTGATGGACAGGGAGGCCTGGTGTGCTGTGATTCACGGGGTCACAAAGAGTCGGACACAACTGAGCGACTGAACTGAACTGATGTTGTTTTTCAGTCAGTTCAAAAGCAAGGGGCCAATAATGGTTGAAAAGAAAGAGGCAACAAAGAAGACATAAAAAGGAGAAGAAATGACGACTGGAAAGGTGGACAGTAAATCCCTTCCAATCACATTTCTAAGAACAGGTTACACCACAGAGCCCTGTATCCTTCTTTTTGTTTAAGTGGGCTTAGGTTTATTTCTGTTTCCACCTGGAGGGTCCTAACTAACCTATGTGCTTTATCCCTAGGTCCACTACTTACCAGCTCTTTAAATTTCAGCAATAGCTAACATCTTTGTGCCTTAGGTTACTTCTTTGTAAAGTTGTAAAAGGAGCTTCTGTTAGAATTAAGTAAAACAAAGAATGTAAAGTGTTTAACCCAGGCTTAGCATACAGCAGACATACAATAAGTGTTAGCTGCTATCATTATTTTCATCACTTCATTTTCAGTTCTAATGGGGTCTTTTTGCCAGAGGACTGGCAAAAGCACTGGTTACATTATTACTGAAACTATGTGTAGATTAGTCATGGAAGATCTTATACATCACAGCAAACAGGTGTCTATGTTTTTTATAATTCTGTTGAAATGCCAAATTAACATATCAGTTCCTCACCTAAACTGTTGTTAGATTTTTAAATCTCCCATCTAGTTAACCTCATAATCTTCTCTGAAAATTGAAGGTCGGACTTAAGCTGGGCCAAATGCAGAGAATTACCTTAACATATTTTTGATGAGTCCTGAAAACCTGTGTATTGCTTTCCATTCTGCATAAACTGTATCAACATATACTTCAGAAAGCTACTTCTTGTTTCCTGAACACCCCTCAGATGTCCTAGTACCTATAGCCCTATAACTCCAAACCAGAAGATGCAATGAAACACATGTGTTTTAAAGTCCTTCTTTTCTTTTTTTTTTTTTTAAATTTTAAAACCCATTTCTAGTTACAGCCACTTTGCTAATGTCTAATCTTCCTTAGAAACAAGTTGACCTACATGGTCTCTATCCTTCAGACTCTTAGCCCTGGATTATGATAAGGTCTGGCTGTAGCAGGAGGAGAGACCTAGAAATAGTGACCTCATCAGTTTTCCATTATGGGAAATCACCCTGCTTACACCTCCCTATTTCTGCATTATGCGTGCTTGTGTGCTCAGTCGTGTCCAACTCTTTGCGACCCCATGGATTCCTGTCTGTGGAATTTTCAAGGCAAGAATACTGGAGTGGGTTTCCATTTCCTACTCAGAGGATCTTCTTAATTCAGGGATCAAACCCATGTCTCATTTGTCTCCTGCATTGGCAGATGGATTCTTTATCACTGCACGAGCTGGGAAGCCCCATTTGTGCATTATACTTGTTAGCAACTCAGAGACAGGGACTATACTGTATTAATCTTTATATCTCAGAATTTAGCACAGTGCATGATACACCAGTTGGAACTCAAGAAGTTTCTGCTAACCCAAATTAAACTTTAGAGTGCAAAATATGGTCTGATCAGATGTTCTCATCATGGAAGTTGCTAATCGATGTGACTTTGGAAGCAAAATTAGCTTCATCCAAGAGGGTACTATTTAGCATAATAAACTAAACTTGACAGGCATTCCCAGTGCAAGCACCAATTTAGAATGATTTACTTAGGAAAAAAATAAATGACAGCTGCCACAAGATACATACACCACCTGTGCAACTTGGCTACTCCAGTGTCTGACTCGACTTTGGCTTCCAGTCAGAAGAGTATAGAAAAGTAGGGTTGGCAAGAATCTGAGAGATTAGCTACCCAATATTCCATTTTAAGGACAGCATTGCTGAACCCCAGGAGTAATAATTAACTGGCCTCAAGCATGAAGCTAGTTAGTGCCAGAGGTAAGGCTCAGCTTTCCAGTCTTCCCACAATACCAAATAGTTAACAAAACATACACTTTCTAGTTGGTCACTAAAGACATTATTTGCATGCAGCATAAGCAGTGGTTCAATCTGGTTGAATATTAGAATCCTGTAGCTTTTAAAGAGGATGCATGCCTGGATCCCACCCTTAGGAATTCTAATAGGGTAGCTGGATTCCCTGTCAATTTCAGCAATAATAATTTCTACTATTTCAAAAATAATTGCCTTTAAAAGAACATCCAGAATTTTTGTTGTTAGGAGGGGTTCTTGTTAGAGAAACATATCCTGAGAAACTAAGAAACAGACTCCAGGATCAGTAGACCTGGATCGTGACTGTCATGAACTGGCTTCATATTAAAACTTTGACCAAAAGAAAGAGCAGATGATTACATCTTTCTTGGACAAAGTGGGGATATGATATCTAAGCACTGATGAATTCAAAGCTTTTATTGAGCATCTACTATGCAGTGGTACTATGTGAGGTACTAAGGATACAACTGTGAAAATAGACAAGGTCATGGCCCTCATGGAGCTTATTATCTGCAGAACTCTCTGATAGAAAGGTATCTATAGAACTTGTAAGGTGAGCAATTCTATTATAGGTCAAGTAATTTACAAAGACAGGGATCCTGAAACAGCATGATGTGAACAGAAATGCATGCACTTCCCCACTGATAACTGTAATGTCTGGGAATGAATAATGAGACAGCATTTCAGACAGGACTACCTTTGCTGTGTATGCCAGGAAACTTAATCTCATAGGTCAGGTGGCAAAGTTTAAAGTATGAAGTCCTGAAGCTTGTTAAAAATGCAAATTTATAGACAGCATCCCCAGAGAATCTGATTCAGTAGGCTGGAATGGAACCCTTGGAGCTGCCTTTTTAACAAACATGCCAGGAAATCTCAAACAGGTGGTGAGAAACTCTGCTGCCAGTGAAGCACGATGGTCTCAAGGGCAGCTACACATTTTAGAAAGATCATGGTCTTACACTTAGGCCTCTGGGATCCAGTCATATTCAGCTCCCTCTCTACCATTCCCAACCACTTCCTCCATAACTCATGTTCAAGCCTAGCGTTCCCTTCAAACACCCAGAACTCATGCCAACAGAAGCAGAAACAACAAAGAAATTAGACGAATCCTCCAGAGATTAAGAAGTGGTTTTGTCTACACTGTGCAGTCAAGTCAAAGGGAACTGGGGCATAAATAGAGAATCCCATGGGAAAAAATCCAGACCTATTTTACTGAATTGCAAAGCATCTCCAGTGAAAAGAGTCAATCCAACAACCTTAGGTAAACACTGACTTAAATTAAAAGATTGCAGTTGAATGTGTTAGTTTCTGTACCTTATACTATCAAAGAAGAAACAAAGCAAATACCTGGAGAGTCAATAAAGCCATTAAAACTTCTGGTCACTTCTATAAAACCTCAGTGTTATTTTTTCCCCCCAAGCTATCTTGATTACTAGCCAGACCGATGAACTGTGTTTCTAACCATTAAAAAATCATCAGTCTACTGTGGCATACTGTATAGTGAGATTCATTGGGTTATAATTTTTTTTTAAAATGTGAGTTACCAAGTCATTATTTCAATATTGTTTAAAAATTAATTAGAACTTCTCAGAAATGTTTTATAACATCAAGGTTTAATTAACTTATTTATTTAAAAGATCCATAATGTGACCCTCTTTGCAGAAAGGCTGTGGATTTTTCAGCATTCAATAGTCTAGTGGGAAAGAAAGGGAGCAGATTTTTACTTTTATTGAAGAGCCGAAATACAGTCATTGTCTTTTTATCACTTTAATAGTTCTTTGTGTTGCAGGTAAAGCATTACTAATTCATGTCCAATGAGAAATACACAAGATTTTTGACAGTGTAACAAAAACTAAAAGATAAAAACAACCACCTGAAGGAAAGAAGAGGAATAGGTGAGACCTTTAGATGAAAACATATAATTCAAGTAAATAGTCAAAAGTAGAGCTTGTTTATTTCCTATCAAAAAGGAATGTCTCTGTCTCAAATTCATTCCTTGTTTTGGAAAATTATTTCACAACATAGAATTTTTAGAGCATTCCTGCCTTCATTTTATTCCAGCGTATGTGTAGACACTTGCCACTTAGGGTATGTGATGTCAAGCCAGTTCTTGTCAATAAGAAAAACGGAATTCTCTCTTGACCCCTCTCCCATTCGTTTTAGTGAGCAATTTTTATAAAGCATTAAATCAAGCTTAAATTTTCTTGTCAGTTTGGATCTGTCCTCAACTGCTCTAAACCCTTTCAGGAATCCATTTCTCATGCTGCTTGGTGAATTTTCTTGAAACAACTCTTTATTAATCATCATCTTAGCAGCAAAAGCCATTGTTTTGATACAAATGGAATAGTAGTGCATTTGTATTGTTTTGATACAAATGGAATGGTAGTGCAAATATTCTTTATAATAAACCCAGCTTTGGGTCCCTTCACTGTTCATCTGAAACTATCACAACATTGTTAATCAGCTATACCCCCAATACAAAATTAAAAGTACAAAAATAAATAAATAAATCTAGCTTGTTATTATCCCACAGTGTGATGGTCTCAACTAATGCCCTCCAGACATTTTCTGTAGCTCATACAGGGAAACAGTCACCTCTGCCTCGCTCCCTTAAACAGAGGGAAGGTGTCTTTGCTTAGGCTCCTCGTCTTTTATATATATTCTCTAAACTCTCTTGTTTATGAACAAAACATTGCTCCTTAAGTTCTCCAAAATGTTGACATATTATGTCTACCATATCACACATTCAGAAGCTGACATTACTATTATTTCACATGATTACCAACTGACTCCAGGAAGAGTCATTTCCAGAGAACCACCTTTGTTTTCTACAGAACAGGTGAAACCTGCATGGACATACTGTTTCTGTGTGACTTCACTACTGGGATTATCCCAATTCCACTTGGTAATGTTCTTAAATGACTAGGTGGACTCCTAACACTGCAACCCCATTAATACTTTAAAGGGTTTTCAGAGAGCTCTCTTCACCTGAAAAATGTGAAGATCCACTCCCCTCGGAAAATATTATTATGCCATTTTGCAAACATCATCACCAACAGTAAGACGCAACAAAGTAAGCAACTGTTAGTGTAGATTTAAACTGAGAGCTCTGCCTGTGGAGCTCTGGTTCAGCCTCATCCTTCTCCTCACCCACGTGAACACAGCTAGGTCAAAGTAAACCGCTCCACCCAAACTTATGAGCTCCTTCCCTCCTACCTTTTGGGACCGTGGCTCTATTTCTTTTTTAGACTCACTCTCTCCCTCTGCATTGCTTTCCTATCCAAAAATAATCTCTCTCTGACCCTGATTCTCCCTTTAAATAACTATCCCATCTCTCCTTCTGCCCCCATTTCACAAATGAGAGGCAAATGCTCAATAAATATTTATGGATTAAATGGGGGAAAAAAACTCTATTTCCCTATTGCTTCATCTCACATGTATTCCTCATTCCACTGCAAACTAATGAAACTACTCAGCCCACTCCTCTACTAAAACTGGTCTCCAGAGGTGGCCAGGAGCTTTCTAATTTAAAAAATCCATGAGTTCTCCTTATCCTTGATGCTACTTGACCTCCATGCAGCACCTGACATTGCTAACCAACCCTTATTATTAATATTCCTTTCTTCAAGTTTTCTTGCAATATACCAAGGCTTCTCTTATTTATATCACCAATCTTCCCCAACGGAGAAGGCAATGGCACCCCACTTCAGTACTCTTGCCTGGAAAATCCCATGGACGGAGGAGCCTGGAAGGCTGCAGTCCATGGGGTCGCTGAGGGTCGGACACGACTGAGCGACTTCACTTTCACTTTTCACTTTCATGCATTGGAGAAGGCAATGGCAACCCACTCCAGTGTTCTTGCCTGGAGAATCTCAGGGACAGGGGAGCCTGGTGGGCTGCCATCTGTGGGGTCGCACAGAGTTGGACACGACTGAAGTGACTTAGCAGCAGCAGCAGCAATCCTCCCCAAACTCATTGATAACATATGTTCTCTACCCCTCTTTTTGACTCTATACCTCTTCCAATAGAAGATTTCAACCACTGACAGTTTCAAATATTTCTGTCAGCATCATCCAAACATAATTTTAGTTCTCATTTTTCTTCTATCTCTCAGACTCACCTTTCTAAATGGCTTTTGAACCATTCCTCATAGATGCCATGTTGGCACCTCACACACAGTAGGACCAAAACAGAACTCAATCTTCCCTCCTTCCCGTTGCTAAGTCTGCCTCTCTTCTGTCCCCACCCTTAAGGTATAGCAGCACCACCCTCCCAGTCATGTTGTTAGCAATTTTAGAGTGCTTCTGGAGGTTAGCGTCCTCAGTACCTGCAACTTCTTCTCAGCTTCAAGTCCTGATGACACTGTCTCTGAGGCATTTCTTGATTCTGCCCCATAATTTCCATCCCCCTTGCTACGGTCCTAGTTTAAATTTTTCATAATCTCTCAGTAAGACCATACAAAAGCGTATTAATGGCGCTGCCACCCTCACCGTTCTCCAACCCATTTTTTCCCCAAAACATCAAGACTAAGTTCTCTGGAGTAGGATTGTCTGTTATCTTTGTATTTCCCTGCACAACCACTGAATACACGTTTGTGGAACTGAACTCCTACTGCCAGCAATTATCTTCCTAAAACAGAAATCTGATACTATAAATACACTGCCCCCAAATCTTCAATGACTCTTAACACAGAATAAAAGCAGAAACTCCTCAGCATGACATTCAGAGTCCTCTGGGGCCTGCCCTGAACCTGCTACTATGCCTCACCTCCCATCTACTTACCACTCCAGCCACACACACTGTTCACTCTTTTTTCTTTTATTTCTAGAATCCACTCTGTATTACTTACATCTATGGCTTGAGATATCTGTTTTATAGCTCTATTGAAATTCATGTAACTTTTAAGGTCAAAATAAAATTCTACTTCTTCATTAAAGTTTTCTCCAATCTTACTGTAAAGGAAAAGCTGCTTTCCCTCTCTCTGTACCCCAGCACTTAATAGCACCTCACAGCACACAGCGCCATGTACCCTGCATTACAGGCATGGACACCAAGGTTCCCCAACTAGACTGGAGCAGGCTCCCCAAGGATACCATCAATCCCCTACTATGCTTATGCCACTGCCTCACAATAGAAAGCATTCAATAAAAGGATTACTACAGTGAACCAGTAACTCTTGTCACCTCATTTTACAAGAGCCCAGTTAAATAATTTTAGTACTATCCTTCCCAGGGCTTCCCTGATGGCTCAGCAGTAAAGAATCCGTTTATCAGTGTAGGAGACCTGGGTTCGATCCCTGAATCGAGAAGATGCTCTGGAGAAGGAAATGGCAACCTGCTTCAGTATTCTTGCCTGGGAAATCCCATGTACAGAGGAGCCTGGTGAGCCACAGTCCATGGGATTGCAAAGAGTTGGACATAATTTAGAGACTAAACAACAATCCTCCTTGCTACAGGCACATTTGGCCCAACACAGGAAATGTACTCTGTCCACCTTCTGCTACCCGCACCCCCAAAAGGTGCTGCTAATACATGGTGCTAGAGTTCCAATCGACTGAAATACATGTTCATTAACAAAAATACTTTAATATATTAATTAAAATAGCTATTTAAAGGAAACGATACATATGTGGTTTTAATATGAAAACTAAGAATCTTGTCAAGAAATGTGGTTTTGAAGCATTAGTCTTTTACATCATGAGTCTGATCTTTGGGAAGAAAAGGAGCCCCTTTTCTAAGGTTGCCCATTCCAAGGTCCCTGCCATGATCCCTGAATCCAGTTTCTTACACCAAAATGATATCACAATGGTGGCTGTCAATGCTTCTTTAATGAATTTACTTCTCTATATACAAGAAAGGGTGATTATCAACTAAGAAAACTGGGAAACTATGCTCTATAAATTCTACTCTTTCATCTGTGCTTATCTTTATACAGCATCTAACTACAACAGGGGTCCCCCTAAAGGGGTCCTATGGATATGTGAGATGGCCACAACTAGAGGTGGCTCATCTGCATTTTATATTTGCCTGCAAACTGTAGTAGGCTTCACATCCCCACATGGAGCTGTAGAAAAAGAGAACTTCACTCCTCTATGTCAGGTAAAGGTGGTTCATTCTCTTAACAGTAAACTCACAGGTGATTTCTTTCATTCACTGGTTCATGAGAATCTAGGTCTCAAACCCAACATTGGAGTAACTAGGAGTGAAAAAGTTGGCTTAAAGCTCAACATTCAGAAAACGAAGATCATGGCATCTGGTCCCATCACTTCATGGCAAATAGACGGGGAAGCACTGGAAACAGTGTCATACTATTTTTGGGGGGCTCCAAAATCACTGCAGATGGTGACTGCAGCCATGAAATTAAAAGACGCTTACTCCTTGGAAGGAAAGTTGTGAACAACCTAGAGAGCATATTAAAAAGCAGAGACATTACTTTACCAACAAAGGTCCATCTAGTCAAGGCTATGGTTTTTCCAGTGGTCATGAATGGATGTGAGAGTTGGACTGTGAAGAAAGCTGAGCACTGAAGAATTGATGCTTTTGAACTGTGGTGTTGGAGAAGACTCTTGAGAATCCCCTGGACTTCAAGGAGATCCAACCAGTCCATCCTAAAGGAGATCAGTCCTGGGTGTTCTTTGGAAGGACTGATGCTGAAGCTGAAACTCCAATACTTTGGCCACCTCATGTAAAGAGTTGACTCATTGGAAAAGATTCTGATGCTGGGAGGGATTGGGGGCAGGAGCAGAAGGGGATGACAGAGGATGAGATGGCTGGATGGCATCACTGACTTGATGGACATGAGTTTGAGTGAACTCCGGGAGTTGGTGATGGACAGGGAGGCCTGGTGTGCTGTGATTCATGGGGTTGCAAAGAGTCGGACATGACTGAGCAACTGAACTGAACTGAACTGAACTGATACCACTGACTTAATAAAACATAATAAAATAATTAGCAATGTTACTCTGTATTCTTTCAAAGAGATCTTTAAAACATGTTTTCTTTTTCCCTCCCAACCACCCCCACCCCTACGTCTACACATGCACGCACACACGGGCATGCACAAACATAAAACTACCACAACTTGATTTGAGCTTAACCTCAAAGAATTTCACCTTTTAAATTCCAAAATATTAAATAAAAAATTATAATTCACAAGTAAAAGTTGCCTCTTAAAATTACATGCATCACAGAATCTTTTGGTTATCTATTATTTGTGTTCTATAATTAGTAAAAAGTGAATTTCCTACATTAGTTTTTGTTTTGCATCATAATCTTACAGGAATTAAAAAACATAAGAGTTATACTACAGTTTACAAAATTATATTTGAACAGGACACTGTGTTAACAAACTTTTTTCTGACTATATCTAATTATGATAAAATAGAAATTGGTTTTTAAAATGTAAACATATCCATCTTTGCCATAAAGAATCATCTAATTATAAAAACTTCTGTTTTCTTAATTCAAAGACAGTGACAGTTAATATTAAAAACTCACACAAGCAGTGTAAGTGATAAAGCAAATACGGCTGCCTTCTATATTAACATATAAGCTACTTCAGGTTTCATGACTTCTACACACGTCACAATTCTAGTATTTTTTTTCTATCACTGATTTCTTAAAGTTTTCTTCCTCCTGAGAGAACCATAATCAGCTGTGTTACCGATTTTCGCCCAGTCCAAATCAAATAACTCACTCAGACGCACACAAGCACCAAAAGCTTTCTTATTGTAGTGTGTATCTGAATTTTATACTGCTTCATAAGAAAGAGGATCTTTGCTTCTTTTCAATCTGTATTAAGGAATAAAGAGTTGAATCTATGAGAAAGAGTGAATCATCTGGATACTCATATTCACATTTGTGTCTTCAGACTCTAGTAAGTTCCAAACATACCTTAGGCACACAAAACTAACACTTGAAAATTAAAATAACCTATTTTATAAAGCAAGCAGGTTTATGGCTGGATACTGCATCAAGTTTCATTTACAGGATAAAAAAGCAATGAAGCTAATTTAAACAAATTTGATAAATAGCATCAGAAATTAAGAGGTAAGCAAATATATGCAATTCCCCACATTTCATACAATGAATGAGTCCAGGACATAATCTAATCCCAAAATTTAATCCATCCTTAGTGGATTTACATGACAAACAAAATTTTATACTGAATTCTGTACAATTAGGCTTTGATAATATTTACTGAAAGAGCCTGCCTTTGCTGAGATTATAAATTTTTATTAAGGTGGCTTTAGTAATTATCAATGATGTAATAGAGTCCAGGGTGCAGAAAGGCCTCTTGGGAATCACAGCAATGATCAACTAGGGTGGCACAAAAACACCAAAACAATTAGCATCACCTTTACCAACAATGTGGGAGACCTGGGTTCGATCCCTGGGTTGGGAAGATCTGCTGGAGAAGGAAATGGCAATCCACTCCAGTACTATTGTCTGGAAAATCCCATGGACAGAGGAGCCTGGTAGGCTACAGTCCATGGGGTCGCAAAGAGTCAGACACGACTGAGCGACTTCATTTTCACTTTCACTTACCAACAGCTAGTATTTTTTAATTAATTAATTTATTTTAACAGGAGGATAATTACTTTATAACATTTTTATGTTTTCTGCCATATATCAACATGAATTGGCCACAGGTACACATGTGTACCCCCAGTCCTGAATCTCCCTCACACCTCCCCCTCACCCTATCCCTCTGGGTTGTTCCAGAGCACCAACTTCGGGAGCCTGTTACATGGAGTGAAGTAAGTCAGAAAAAGAAAGACAAATATTGTATGCCAATGCATATAAATGGAATTTAGAAAAACGGTACTGACGATCCTTGGAAGAAAAGCAATGACAAACCCTAGACAGTGATTTAAAAAGCAGAGACATTACTTTGCCGACAAAGGTCCATATAATCAAAGCTATAATTTTTCTAGTAGTCATGTACGTATGTGAGAGCAGGACAATAAAAAAGGCAGAGCACCAAAGAATTGATGCCTTCGAATTGTGGTGTTGGAGAAGACTCTTGAGAGTCCCTTGACCTGCAAGGAGATCAAACCAGTCCATCCTAAAGATCAGTCCTGGGTGTTCATTGGAAGGACTGATGCTGAAGCTGATGCTCCAATACTTTGGTCATCTGATGCAAAGAACTATCTCATTAGAGAAGAACCCGATTGTGGGAAAGATTGAAGGCAGGAGGCAAAAGGAGTGACAGGATGAGATAGTTGGATGATATCATCAACTTAATAGACATAAGCTTGAGCAAACTCCAGGAGATGGTGAAGGACAGGGAAGCCTGGCATGCTGAAGTCCATGGGGTCGCAGAGAGTCCCACACGACTGAGAGACTAAACTATAACAACTGATGATCCTACGTTCAGGGCAGCAAAAGAGACACAGATGTAAAGAACAGACTTTTGGACTCAATGGGAGAAGACGAGGGTGGGATGATTTGAGAGAATAGCATTGAAACATATACATCACCATACGTAAAATAGATGACCAGTACAAGTTCGATGCATCAGCTACTATTGATAGGGGGTAATACTTCTGCTGCTTTCTGAAATTTTACCAGAATGATTGCAAAGGAGCAATTACTTTTTTTTCCCCCTCAGACTCAGTACTTCTGAGGGAAGACTGTCAAAAAGTATCATCAGCTCAGTACAGTTGCTTAGTTGTGTCCAACTCTTTGCGACCCCATGAATTGCAGCATGCCAGGCCTCCCTGTCCATCACCAACTCCCGGAGTTCACTCAAACTCACGTTTATCGAGTCGGTGACGCCATCCAGCCATCTCATCCTCTGTCATCCCCTTCTCCTCCTGCCCCCAATCCCTCCCAGCATCAGAGTCTTTTCCAATGAGTCAACTCTTCGCATGAGGTGGCCAAATCATATTCCTTATCAAAAGATTGTGTTCACTAAGAGGAAAGATAAATTGTGTATGACTGTAGTGGCTTTTTATTAAGGCATGTTTCTTCTGATTTATAGTTAGTACTATATTTGTTCCTTTGAATTGCTGAACTATATGCTGCTGCAGTGTTCCTAAGTAGGATTAGCCCGCAGGATGGGCCACTATTGAAGATCTATTTAGCCATCTTTGTATTCATTCTGATACAAAAGATGCATCCCAGAAAATCAAGTAATCAAAGCCAAGTGGTTCAACAGATTATGTTGAAAAAATTTTAACTTGTCATTCAAGTGTGCTGCTAAGAGACAGAAAGAAATACAAACAGATCACTGGATTCGGCAATCTGGAAGTCACTGTGATCTTGACAAGTATATTTTTACTGAAATGATGGGAAATAAAGCCTGATTGGAGTGGCTTCAAGACAAAATGATGGCTTCCAAAGAACAGTAAACCAGATTTTCTAAAAGAGCTCTTTTGCTACAAACCAAGTAGATCATGAATAATACATAGTGTTTTAAAGAACTTCTGGGTTTGCAAGAACTAAAAAATAAAAAAACAAAAAATCCAAGCAGCTCTACCATCATAACCAAAACATAAAATAAAACAAAAAAACTCCCAAGAGTTGAAACCTAAGTAGCCAGCACTGTGCAATACCAAATAAAAAGAGGAAATGGGTATGTTGAAGGCAATATTATTACTACTAACTAAGACCAAGCCTTGGGCCAACTGCAAGACATAGCAGGCTAGCTTCAGATCCTCAAATCAACCCAAACACCTCAAAGAGACTATAGCTCCAGGTTGCAAGTACCCTGGGCTCTGAGCAGAAGCAAATACCAATCTTTTCTGGAAAAGAGCACCCCCAATTTAGGCTCACAGTACCCCCACAACAACCTCAGATATGTGAATAATACCATTCTAATGGCAGAAAGTGAAGAGGAACTAAAAACTTGATGAGACTGAAGAAGGAGAGTGAAAAAAACAGCTTAAAACTAAATATTTAAAAAACCTAAGATCACAGCATCTGGCCCCATTACTTCATGGCAAATAGAAGGGGAAAAGGCTGAAGTAGTGACACATTTCCTCTTCTTGGGCTTTAAAATCACTGCAGATTGTGACTGCAGCCATGAAATTAGAAGACAACTGCTTCTTGGAAGGAAAGCTATAACAAATCTAGACAGTGTGTTAAAAAGCAAAGACTTCACTTTGCAGACAAAGATCTATATAGTTAAGGCTATGGTCTTTCCAATACTCATATACAGTTGCGAGAACTGGACCATAAAGAAGGCAAAGTGCCAAAAGATTGATGCTTTTGAGCTGTGGTTCTGGAGAAGACTCTTGAGAGTCCCTTAGACAGCAAGGAGATCAAAGTAATCAATCTTAAAGGAAATTAACCCTGAATACTGGTTGGAAAGACTGATGCTAAAGCTGAAGCTCTCTGGCCATCTGATGTGAAGAGTTGACTCACTGGAAAAGATCCTGCTGGGAAAAATTGAGGGCAGGAGGAGAAGAGGGTGATGAAAGATGAGATAGTTGAATGGCATCACTGATGCACTGAACATGAACTTGGGCAAACTCTGGGAGATGGTGAGGGATAGGGAAGCCTGGTGTGCTGCAGTCCATGGGGTTGAGAAGAGTTGGGCATGACTTGGCAACTGAACACCCACCACCACAACAACAAACTGCAGAAAATTCTTAAAGAGATGGGAATACCAGACCACCTTACCTGTCTCCTGAGAAACCTGTATGCAGGTCAAGAAGCAAAGTTAGACTGAACATAGAAAAATGGATTGCTTCAAATTTGGGAAAGAAATATGACAGGGCTGTATATTGTCATCCTGCTTATTTAACTTATATGCAGAGCACATCATGCAAAATGCCAGGCTGAATGAATCACAATCTGGAATCAAGACTGCTGGGAGAAATATCAACAACCTCAGATATGCACATACCACTTTAATAGCAGAAAGAGAAGAGCGAAAGAGCCTCTTGATGAAGGTGAAAGAGGAGAATGAAAAAGCTGGCTTAAAACTCAAGATTCAAAAAACAAAGATCGTAGCATCCAATTCCATCACTTCATGGCAAATAGATGGGGATAAAGTAGAATCAGTGACAGATTTTATTTTCTTGGGCTTCAAAATCACTGTGAATGGTGATTGCAGCCATGAAATAAAGACGCTGCTGCTGCTGCTAAGTCGCTTCAGTCGTGTCTGACTCTGTGCGACCCCAAAGACAGCAGCCCACCAGGCTCCCCCACCCCTGGGATTCTCCAGGCAAGAACACTGGAGTGGGTTGCCATTTCCTTCTCCAATGCATGAAAGTGAAAGTGAAAGTGAAGTCGCTCCGTCATGTCTGACTCGTAGCGACCCCATGGACTGCAACTTACCAGGCTCCTCCATCCATGGGATTTTTCCAGGCAAGAGTACTGGAGTGGGTTGCCATTGCCTTCTCCAAAGACACTTGCTACTTGGGAGAAAAGCTATGACAAACCTAGACAGCACATTAAAAAGCTGAGACATCACTTTGCCAACAAAGGTCCATATTGTCAAAGCTATGGTTTTTCCAGCAGTCATGTACACATGTGAGAGCTGGACCCTAAAGAAAGCTGAGCACCAAAGAACTGGTGCCTTTGAACTGTGGTGCTGGAGAAGATTCTTGAGAATCCCGTGGACTGCAAGGAGATCAAACAAGTCAATCCTAAAGGAAATCACTCCTTAATATTCACTGAAAGGACTGATGCTGAAGCTGAAGCTCCAATACTTTAGCAATCTGATGGGAAGAGACAACTCACTAGAAAAGAACCTGATGTTGGGAAAGATTGAGGGCAGGAGGAGAAGGAGGCAAAAGAGGATAAGATGGTTGAATGGCATCACCAACTCAATGTACATGAGTTTGAGAAAACTCTGGGAGATAGTGAAGGACAGGGAAGCCTGGCATGCTGCAGTTTATGGGTTGCAAAGAGTTGGACACAACTTAGCAACTGAACAACAACAGAAATAGATCCAAAGATGTAGAAAACAAACATATTATCAAAGGGGAAAGGAGTGGAGGGATAAATTGGGAACTTGGGATTAACATACACACAGTACTATATACAAAATAGATAAAGAATAAGGACTAGCACAGGGAACTATATGCAATATCTTATAATAACCTATAATGGAAAAGAATCTGAAAAAGAACATATATAAATATATATGTACATTTATGCTTATGGGCCAAATACATACATGTATATAGGTACATATATATATTTGAGCTACTTTGTTATACACCTGATACATTGTAAATCAAGTATAGTTCAATAAAAAATAATTTTAGAAAATTCTCAACCTCATTAATATTCAGGAAGGGACTTTCCAGGTGGCACTAGTGGTAAAGAACCTGTCTGCCAATGCAGGAGACATAAGAGATGTGGGTTTGATCTCTGGGTTGGAAGATCTCCAGAAGGAGGGCATGACGACCACTCCTGTATTCTTACCTAGAGAACACCATGGACAGAGGAGCTTGGCAGGTTATGATCCATTTGTTTGCAGAGTTGGACACGACTGAAGCAACTTGGCACCCTTGCAATAATCAGGAAATGCAAAGCTAGACCACAGCAAGATACCATTTTACACTGTCAATGCCAGTTGAATGGCAAAAATTCTCCATTCTGCTGGGAAGAGGGTAAATTTAGACAATCACCTTTGGAAAGCTATTTGCCATTATCTCATAAAAGTAAACATTCCCTTATCCTATGAGCTCGCAATTCTTGTCTTAGGCTTGTAAATCCTAGTCTACAGAAATTCTTTTTATTTGTTTATCAGGCGACATACAAATAAATTCATGGCAGCAGTAGACATAAAGCAAAAGACCTGGAAACAACCCTAATATACATCAACAGAGGAATGGGTAAATACATTGTATAATAGCTACACACTGGAATATTATATATTAGTGAAAGTAAAAAAATCACTGCAGCCTGGATGAATCTTAGAAATATAACAATGAAATGGAAAAAGCTAGGTACATAAGACATTATGCAGACTGTGCCATTTTCATAAAGCTCAAAAATAAGCAAAAATAAACATATAGAGATAGACAAATAGACGGAGATAAAATGAAAAACTCTGGAGACAAAATTATAAAAACAAACTTCAAGAGGAGTCACTTGGGGAGGAAGAAAGGGGCTAAATACAAATAGGTGAGGAAAGTACAAATAGATGCAACAATATTAATCATTTTCGTTCTTAAATTGGGTTCCAGTTGCTCAGGTGTTGCTTATCATGATTTAGATTTTACATATGTTAAAACAATCTTTTGTATATATCAAATATTACATTGTAAAAATACTTTTAAAGAGATAGGAGATAAGGAATAGAAATAGTATATGAAGACGAGTTTTACTACAAACAGTAGAAACAAAAGGGTTAAAAGTAGAAGAGGACATGGGAATAAGACAGATTTCAACTTTGTTTTTATTTTTTAATATGGAAGAAAGTACAGCATGCTCTTATATTAATAGAAATGATATAAGCAACATGGAAATGCTTGATGATGCAAGAGAGAAAAAGAGGATAATTATAAGAGCACAGACCTTGGAAAGGAAAAAGGAAATCTGATCTGGCACCTATGAGGAGGGATCCGTCTTATAACACAGCAGAGAAAATGCACCTGTTTCAATAAATGGACAGGCAGAGTAGATACAGTTAACGTATTTGTTGACGGAAAGATAATGAAGTTCACATCTCCTGAGTTGTTCTATTTTCTCTGTGAAATGTGAAGCAGGGTTATGCTGATTCTGAGTGGGGTGGAGTGAAGCAGGGAGCACTGATGTTTTGAGGAGAGAGAAGGTGAGAAATTATTAACTTTAAACAGGGAAATGTAATGGGACATCATCCACATTGATGCACATTCTATTGATTTTTTCCCCTACCTCACTAACCACTCCTTATCCTCCTTTACTAGATTTTTATCCTCTTCCTCAACTGCTGAGGTCCAGCCCTGGCTGATCCAGGGTATTTGAAGGAGAGACGGCTTCAGCGACCTATTCAAATGTTAATTAGAGATATAAAGAGTAATAGAATGAGGATAGCTCAGTAGGAAAATTCAGTGGAGAAAAGAAGCTGAGGAGCTTGGTTTACACAGAAAATCAATATAACCTGTGACACCAGGTTAGCTCTGACCACGGAGGCCACAGGCACCCTCTCGAATAGCGGAAGGTGCCCCACCTTAGACACCTTCTCGAGTGGGTCTTAGAAGCCCAGGCAAATAAATGGTCGCAGAGGATTTCCGCGCTCCAGATGCAGACTCAGCTGGAAATTGAGGGGAAGAATGACATGGGGAGATCAAGCTTTGGTGAGCAAGGTCCGTAGCTTTATTTTCAACAGGGGTTTTTATACCCTAAGTTACACATAGAGGATAATAGGGGATGCAAAGTCAGCAGTCTTTGATCCTTATCAAAAACTAGGGTTTCTTTCCTGCAAAATTATCGTATACAAATGGTTTAGGTGATTTACATCATCTTCTGGCCAGAAGGCCTATTAACATTTTATGACTCTTGACAAAGACTTATCAACAAAGACTTATTTTCTCTAAGAGTAATTATTTTAAGGTTCGGCGCCATCTTCCAAAGGTGTTAGATTAAATTGCATTCCTATAGGGTGGATGTGTAATGGGTTTACAACAAAGGAAAGAATTTATTACCTTAAGGGTCTAAAGTTACTAACACCAAGGCCACTACTTATTTTTTCTACATACCAACTATATTAATTAATACACATTCAAGGATACAATACAGGGGATGTGAAAACTTGGCAGCAAGCATTGGCTCATCAATGAAATCTTTTACTAGTTTTATTCTGACAGTTTCTAACTCGCTGAGAGGCTCTAAGCTATTTGAATATCTTAAGCTTCCCGTGCCTCTCGAGGCTGGGAGACTGTAAACAATCGTATGCATAACTGTAGGAGTCCGGGTAAACTTGTCAGGCGAGTTAGAGAGCTATCTGAGGGGTTTGGATTTAAACACTCCTAATTGCCCAGGAACTTTATTAATTGGAGCTGTAAGTTAACTCTTTGACAGAGAGAGCGAGATGGTGGTGGGGGACAGCCCCCAGTAAAGTCAGAGGTGAGAGCACAAAGCAATAAAGTAGGCAGACTCTGGTTTTTGGGGGTAGATGCTCAAGAATATCCAGGGGGACTCCTGAGGCTCAATCCCGCCTTTGCGTATGCCGAGCCTCCTTCCTCATGACCTTTGTCACGAGTGGAATGTCTCTCACCGGCTCCTGGCACTCAACTCTAAATGGACTTCCCTAAATATTGGAGTGACTGAGCTCAGTCCTCAGATACATTCTCACCATCATGTATCTATGTGAGTTCACCTACTCCCATGGCTTTAAATATCCTCCAAGCGCTAATGACTCACAAATTCTTATCTGCAGTTCCTAACCTCTGCCAGGAGCTCCAGACTTGTATATTCAACTGCCCATGTGATGCTTATACTTGGGTGTCCAAAAGGCATTTCTAGTTCCACATGTACAAAACAAACTTTTTATTTCTCTGTCCATTCCTCTTTCTTCCCAGTCTTCACAGCTCAGTAGATGGCATTAACTACTCATCTGGTTGCCCAGAACAGAAACCTAGTTTTTCTTGATTTTTCTTTTTCTCATACCTCACATCCAATCTATCAGCAACTTACAGAAGCTCTACCTTCAAAATACAACCCTTCTCAAATCCCAAATCTAATCCTTCTCACCACCTCCACCACTACTACTCTGCTCCAAGGCATCATCATCTCTTTGCTACATCTTTGCAATAGCTTCCCTGACTCCAGATCAGTTCCACTCCCACCCCTAGTCCATTCTCTATATGCATCCAAAATGATCTTTTAAAAGCATAAATCAGATGACATACTCTCATACTTAAATCTTCCTATGTTGTCTAATGCATTCAGTACAAAATCAAAGAGTCCTTACTCCGGTCTATCTGGCTGTACATCATCTGGCTTTGGCTAACTCCTCAACCGCATCCCTCCGCCACTCCCCCCACCTCTAACTCTGCTTCAATCACATCAGAATGCTTATCATTTCTAGCAGTTGTCAAGCTCATCTCTACTTCAGGGTATCTGCATCAACATTCAATGTGCCTCAGAAATTTTTGGCACATTCCTTTCATTAGTCGCAGTTAAACATCACCTCTTAAAGCCGGTATTTTTATCCAAAATAGCCCACCCTCTTTATCTACTTACTCTTCTTTATTTTTTTCTTGATTGCTTGGATGGCATTCTGTTTTATATACATTTTGTGAATTTCTCCCACTGGAAGGAAAGTTCTATGAAAGCAGAGACTGCCTTGCTCACCCCTGTTAACTGCATATAGTGGCCAGCAAAAAATTTTTGTTGGTTGAATAAGTTCAAATTTATTTCTTATAGCTTAGAAGTCACAACTAAATTCTCTCTTTTTAACTGGAAAATCTAGCTTAAGTAATTTTGTTTGCATCAAGTTTATGGATTTATGGATTGCTCTATACTCTAAGGTCAGCTTCCTTCCTTGTAGAATAATCATTTCTTAAATTTACTTTCTAATGTGTAAAATAACACTCACTGAAAGATTTGGAAGCAAATTACCTACAGAAATCACTATTTAGATACAATTAGTTCATTCATCACCATCATCAAATAGATTATAGTACCACCCTATTTGATAATGAACTTGCATTTACCATAAGAAGAAATAGTTCTGTGAAAGGTATCCTGGACCAGAAATGAAAACATTCAGAGTCCTTATTTAGTTCTTGATTAGTATATAAACTGAAAAAGTCTTCTGTTACTTAATAATTCCATTGCTTCATCTGTTAAGTAGGAACAGCTGCCCTCATACTCCCAAAGAATTCTCTATGGATTAGCATGAAGAAGTGGAATTGTTGAAATAGGAGCTGTAAAATATTCATTTTTATAAAGACTATTAAAGAAACTATTAATATCCTTCAGTGATTTCTATCTCTTTGAGCTTATAGGAAAAGTTTATAAAATTCCAAATGAGTTTAATATAGATTAATATACAAAAGTATAGATTATATAATATACAATAGTATAGATTAATATACAAAATCTAATAATATAGATTTTGTAAGGTAGGAATAATTCTCATAATAATAAACCACTTTTTACTTAGTTCTAGCTGTTATTACTTTGATAATGATTGTGTCTCTGGATAAATAATATAGGAAACATTCGGAGAAGGCAATGGCACCCCACTCCAGCACTCTTGCCTGGAAAATCCCATGGATGGAGGAGCCTGGTGGGCTGCAGTCCATGGGGTCTCTAAGAATCAGGCACGACTGAGCAACTTCACTTTCACTTTTCACTTTCATGCATTGGAGAAGGAAATGGCAACCCACTCCAGTATTCTTGCCTGGAGAATCCCAGGGACAGAGGAGCCTAGTGGGCTGCTGACTATGGGGTCGCACAGAGTCGGACACGACTGAAGTGACTTAGCAGCAGCAGCTGTTATTACTTTGATAATGATTGTGTCTCTGGATAAATAATATAGGAAACATTTTGACAGAAATATTTTTTAGTAATCTATGAGGCACTATAGAAAATAAGAGATGCTAAAATCTGCATGAGTGTGGCTGCCCTGATTTTCAAAAGGAAAGAGGATGGTTTCTGAATACTGAGCATACTTTATATTCCAAACAAATTAAGTGGATTATCAAGGGCAAAAAACATAAACCCTTCCTAAAAATGAAAGTGATGATTTCTAGAGACCCTCATAGGTAAACTAAAAAATAAACTCGTTCTGAATTAACCTCATTTTCTCTCCTCCTCTTTATTGAAATGTTTCTTGCCTATTTGCTGTCTAACTAGATGGATAAGTCAGATCAAGTCTATTAAAATAAATACACCAAGGATTCAGGAAGTCAGTTTTGCTTTTCAGTATACCTTAATGGTTTCAGAAGCATGATCTGGGTGATAGCACAATTTAATAAAATTATATTGGCAAAATTTAATCTCATAAAAAAGAATAAATTTGTGGTAATTCAGGGAGAGGTATATATGCTTTTGAAACATTTTTATCATTTATTCAAGTAAATATATAGAAATAATATTTAATCAAATATATAAATTATTCAAAGCTGAAAGAGCTAATAAACCTTTCTCATCTCAGTGAATGACATCACCATTCATCCAATTCAGTCCCCTCTGTCCACCTGGAATAATTAAGCTAAATTACTGAAACAAATCCATCCCAAAATACTGTGGTTCAACCAAGACAGGAAATGATCTTTATAATGCATAAAAATGCAAACGTGAGTAGAATAAAGCCAATGAAGAGGCTCAGCTTCACAAGATCATTCAAGAACCCAAGTTTCTTCTACCCTCTTCTTCCAGCCCTTAAGTTGATGCTCAAGCCACCACGGATGGAAACTGGATCACTAGCACCAGTCCGTGTTCCAGCCCATAAAAGTGGCTTAGAGTCCAGGGCAAGTAGCCCTTGACTTTTAGGAAGGGACTTGGTTGTTGGCCCAAATTTAGTCTGTGGTCACATTTAAATGAACAAGAGCCTGCTAAGAGACTCTAGCTGGATAATCATGTAAACAGCTAAAACTCAGGGTAGGGTAGGTGATACCCTTTCTAGAAGGAATGAAAGGAAAATGGATATAGGAAACAATGAGTGGGTTTCTGACACGCACATTCCAAAATGCAAATCTGTCACCAAATTAAGTCTGTTTCCTATATATTATTTCATAAAAAACACCCATTTACCTCCATCTTTAGCGTCATAGCCCTTGTCTGAGACATCATCACCTGTTTTACTACATCATCACCTGTTTTACTACAAAATCCTCTGAACTGGTCTCCATGTATTCACACTAGCATTTGCTCCCAAATCAGTTGTCTTCATTACAGTCAACCAGAGAAGACAATGGCACCCCACTCCGGCACTCTTGCCTGGAAAATCCCATGGACGGAGGAGCCTGGTGGGCTGCAGCCCATGGAGTCGCTAAGACTTGGACACCACTTCACTTTCACTTTCACTTTTCACTTTCATGCATTGGAGAAGGAAATGGTAACCCACTCCAGTGTTCTTGCCTGGAGAATCCCAGGGATGGGGGAGCCTGGTGGGCTGCTGTCTCTGGGGTTGCACAGAGTCAGACATGACTGAAGTGACTTAGCAGCAGCAGCAGCAGCATTACAGTCAAAGGGATCATTTAAAAACACAAATTTAATCATGTCATAATGCTGACAATATTTCAATTATTGCCCATTGTTCTTAGGAATTATTAACAGGAACTCTAAAGTCCTACATATTGGAGAAGGAAATGGCAACCCACTTCAGTGTTCTTGCCTGGAGAATCCCAGGGACGGGGGAGCCTGGTGGGCTGCCGTCTATGGGGTCGCATAGAGTCGGACACGACTGAAGCGACTTACAAGCAGCAAAGTCCTACATATTTGACACTATTTTTCTCATATTTCATCTAAATTTCACTATATTGGGCTGCTATTCTTCATAATTGTTTATCTTTCTTTTTTTCACTTGAACATAGTATTTCCTTCCCTGATTTTGGTTCTTTGAGGATTTAGGGGAGAGGTAGTTTGTTTTAGGAGTTTCAGGGAGGAAAGCAACATTGAAATGACCTTACTCCACTATCTTTAAGTAGAAATGTCTGTGCATGCATGCATGCTTAAGTCACTTCAGTCATGTGTGATTCTGAGAAGTGTCTGTAGTTATGAGTAAATGGTAACATACAGAAGATATGTCTGCTTGTTCCATGGCTTCATACCCCAGGAGAATGCTTGCCCCAGTTTAGGAAGCACCTTACAGTCTATTAAAGTAGATTTCCCCCAATAAAGCACAGAATATTACAAAATAAACTAATTATATAGCTTCACCATTAGGCCCACACATTTTCTAATGAGTGAAACTGCCTTTCCCAGCACTCATAGGGAAACAGAACTGCAAATGCTGTCTATTTGCTAAGGTTCTTGCCTCCAAATGCGTTTCTCCAAAAACTGTGCAGATAAACACCTGGCATACTGACAGGCACATATTAGGTTTTCAAATTGCTATTTCTCTCTTTACATTTTAATCCAGAAGGAAAAAATGTTTTTGAAGAAAGCTTTATTAAGAGCTTACTAAATGCTAGGCACACTGATCTAAACCAGAGGTCCCAGTCCTGTGGGTGAGAAAGACAAGTACACTCAAAACACAAACAGTGCTGTGAGAGCAGAGGATGTTTTAAGAAAACGAAGTAGACTTTCTAATCTGTCATAAAATGGGAATACCAAGGAAGTGGAATGGGGGCTTCCTAGAGATGTCTAAATCAAATTGTCAGACCAATAGTTACAAACCACACACAGCAGCAGGAGGGAAAGTATTCCCAGCAAAGGAACAGCAACATTCCTATAAACAACACAAAGACTAGACCATGGAATATTCAAAGAACTCTAAGTCCAGTGAGGGTGAACAACAGAGCAGGATGAAAATGGCAGGAAATGAAGTTGGAGAGGAATCAGGAACCATATCCTTTGATTCGATTCAACAAAATTTATTCAGCACCTACCATATACTGAGCACCTACCATACTAAGATTTTGAGTAAACTCCAGGAGTTGGTGATGGACAGGGAGGCCTGGCGTTCTGTGATTCATGGGGTCGCAAAGAGTCGGACACGACGGAGCGACTGAACTGAACTGAACTGATATACTGAGCATTGAGAATTCAAAGACTAAAGGCATATATGTGGAATCTAGAAAAATGGTGCACATGAATCTATTGGCAAAGAAGAAATGAAGACACAGAATAACAATAACAACAATATTAATGAAAAGGTATTCCATTTATTTTCTTTTTTAAAAAACTATTTATTTAATTGGTTGCACTGGGTGTTAGTTGCAGCCCATGAGGTCCTTCGTTGCTGTGAAAGACCCTGCATTGTGCAGTTATTTTCAGCGCACAAGGCAGGGGCAGCAGTCATGGTCTTTAAGGTGCCTAGAACCTTTGAAATGTTCAACCAATATCACAGTAACTTTAAAACATTCTTACACTCAAGCAGTGCTCAAGCATTGCTTCTAGACCCAAGTAATATAAGTAGAAAGTAATTTTGGGAAGAGTTGCTTTTATAACCAGATTGTATGGGTATCAGGTAGTCTTGAGAATAAGGGCAACTATATTAAAATTAACAACTCTATATGCATAGAACATAGACTATACAAATCGGTCTCACTGAATACACATTCTCTGCACTGTTCTCTCCATCTGAATGAGTACTGCAGCAGCAGCCCTAAACATTTGCTCTTGAACTCTGGAACTCTAGCTACAAGCAGGGTTTGTAATGTTATGATAATGAGAAGCCGTATTTTAAAAGAGATCATTATTAAAGTGCTCTGCCTTAATTTGGAGTTGCCTTCCTATTTCCGCCCAACTTTATTTGGAATGAGCTGCAATTTCTAACCTACTACCATTAACAGAAGCTCTGTGTGATTAAGACAATAAATATATTCACAAAATGTAATCGCAGCTTTTGGGGCTTTAAACATCTGCTCTGAAAATAAAACTTTTACAAACACACAGTCATGGGCAAAATGAAACCTTTCTTCCAAGACTTTTTTTTTTTTTTTTTTTGGAACTGAAAGGTCTGAAATACAAATAATAGTCTTTTCCCAAACCCAAAGTGCAAGTTTAAGCTAATTCACATGTGATATTGGTCAATTATCTGAGCCTTTATGAAGTTGCAGGGCACTCTCAGAGTCCTTTGACTGCTTTAGACAAAATTGTTCAATGGGGCTAAAACTCTGCATTCAAGATTTCAGTTAAATGTCCAGATTTCAGTAACTGAAATTTCCAAAATCTGTTTATTTTATTATCATTTTTCTTATTGCCTGTGTTATCAAAATAGGAATAACCTCCTGTCAACATTTAGTAAATCTTTGCCCTATTTCAATTTCTTACTCTAGAAATACAAGACTGGTAAAGAAAGAACTTATATTCAACTCTCTCCTAGTTGGATAACTTGTTCAGTATTGGCCAGGAATTTAAATGGGGTTTCAATCCCTACATATTTCATTATATCCTTTAAAATTAGTCTGACATCCTTGGAAAATTATCCAAAATATGGGAAGTTTGACAGGTATTTATCACCACAATAGAGCAAAAAACTAGAAGCAACCCAATCTCTAAGAATAAGGGAATGATTACATAAAGGCTGATATATTGATTAAATAAAATATCATGTACCATTCAGAAACACAGTTATACATGAAAAATGATGCTGTTATAACAAATATTCCATCAACTAAAAAATGTCCATTCTCTGATATTTTAATTGAATCTACAGATAGTAGAGTACATCATTACTTATATAACATGTTTGAAAACAGTTTTTAAATTGTTCCATTATAGATTTAATCTCTGATGGTTTTCACCCTTCTGGCCATGAGACAATACTATTTTTAGGTCACTTTCTTCATACATATTATTTTATTGAACCCTTTAAAAATCCAAAAAGGTGAATAATATTATTAATTCACTAGAGTAGTTATTATTATTAATATTATTATGAGTAGTTTATCCCAAGCCATTAGGTATACTTAATTGCTTTTTGGGGATCCCATTCCTATAAGTCAACCAGTCACAAAGTATTACTTGCTACAGTGACTATATATATCCTTTTCCAGCAAAAAAAAAAAAAAAAAAAAAAAAAGAAAGAAAGAAAGCCTTCATTATTTAAACACTATATAGACCAGCTCTGTCCAAAATAAATGTAATGCAAAGCACACATACAAGTCATGTAATTTTAAGTCTTCTAGAAACTGCATTAAAAGTAAAAAGAAATACATGAAATTGATTTTAGTAATATCTTTAATTTAACCCAGTATATCCCAAATATCATCATCATCCCAAATATTGTAATCAATATTATAATTACTAATGAAATGTTTTAAACTCTTTTTTTTTTACTAAACCTTTTATTAACCCTATGTTTTACATTTATAGCTCATTTCAACTCATATTTGTCACATTTGAAGTGCTCAGTAGCCCATGTGGCTGCTGCTGCTGCTGCTAAGTCGCTTCAGTAATGTCCAACTCTGTGCGACCCTATGGACAGCAGCCCTCCAGGCTCCGCTGTCCACAGGATTCTCTAGGCAAGAATACTGGAGTGGGTTGCCATTTCCTTCTCCACAGCCCATGTGGCTAGGGGCTTCCGTCTTGGACCGCACAGCTGAAGACTGAGTGATTGATGACAGAGTGATGAAAATACTCATGTAAGGTATACTGCAACATAATAAGCCTTATGCTGCAATACCATGTGGCATTTAAGACAATAATACCATTTACATAATTCAGCAGTAGATTTTACTACCATTCCCAGCTGAAAACATAATGATTTCTTTTCCATTTTCTTATTTTGATATACTGAAACCAATATGTGTGTAACTTAGTGAAAAAACATTAATAAATGTTATGGAGTATAACGGAATAGAAATACTATGCCATTGGGGTAAAATGTCCTGGTTATGAGACAAATGAAAACTAGTCAGCATATCCGGCCTCTCACAGGGAAACATTGCAGTTCAAAGGAAGGGGGCCTTCAAGGATGACTTGAATATTTCCTAAGTATCAAAAATTTTCTTTAGAGGCAGGTATTTTTCACCACCATTCATTTCACATCACATTGAAGGAATTCCCACAGTTCAGATGTTTCTACAAGAGTACCTAAGGAATGATCCTGGAAAGCGAAAAGCTTTTGATAATAACCAAGCTTTCAAATCAATCCTTAGAACAAGACTTCTAAAAAGAATTGAATGAGGTCCATACATGAAACTAAAAGCTTCATTTTTCGAAAACCCCAGGACCATACTTTACAACAACAGTTTTTCTTTTTTAATACCCCAAAGACAATAAAGAATGGACACATTAGAGAAAGCAAATGATGTATAGTTTTGCCTCCTTATAAATGTTCCTCACCTACTACCACAGCCAAAGTTAGGCCAAGTTTAATGTAATTCTTCCACAAAAGCTAGTTCATGTTATAGGAACTCTTCTGGAACATAAAATAGAATTTATAGCCTAGTGTGGATGACTACAGCCAAGTCAGCATCTAAATTATTATATAGTGTTATGACTGTGTAAATACAGGAGGTACAGTGGAAACACGTATGTGGGGCCATCACCCAGACCATGTTGGGGAGGGTGTGTAATTGGGATCAGCCTCCTGGAAAAAGTAAAGTCCAAACTAAACCTATTCCATGGGTGGGTGTTAACTTATGAAAGAAGTTTGAAGGAGAGGAAACAATGTTCCAAGACTGGGGTGGGAGAAGCATGGCATGTCAAAGAGCCGAGAGAAGTAAGGAAGCCAGGTGGAGAAATGGGGCTGGGCAGTGAGTAAGGTACAGGAACCTATGGCCTCTTGTAAACTAAGGAGTGTGAACTTGATCTTCACAGCAACGGAGAGCTTTTGAGTGACTGCTTTTGCTTTGACCTTCTACCTTTTGGGGTTTTCTAGCTCCCGAATTCCCTGAAAACCGTAGAACTAAAGCATACGACAAGGGCTTCAGGGAAAACAGCAAAAACCATAGCTTCAAATACAATGCATCATAACTTCAAATACAATGAAAAAAAAGGGGGAAAGGCCCAGTCAAATTCATTCCCTGAACCTGGAAAGCTAGTATTTTCTCATTGATTCCTAGATCTTTTTATTTTTTTTTTTTTCTTTTTTATGATCTGGCTGGGGTTTCTTTGCAGTTTCATAAAATTAATGGCTTGTAACATTTCATTACAGGGCAAATCTTTCTCATCACTGCTTGAATCCCTGCCTTAAAGGGAATCTCCAGGATACAAATCTTTCTGCGAGGTGGACTGTGGTTCTATTTGAGTCTGTGGACTGTGGTTCTATTTGAGGCCTTCCTTTCAACAGAGAATGTTGTTTCAAGTACCCCTCTGCATCTAATACATGCGCACACACAAACACCCATGAACTCAAGGGCAAAAGGAAGGGAGAGAATATCAGCATAGGCAGCTCTCAGAATCTTCCTAACCAAACCTTTCATCTCCCAGAGATGGAAAGGAGAGCACAGTCCCCCAATTAAGCAATCATCCTCCATCTGAGAGGATATAAAGATACTAATGCCTCTCTTTCAGATACTCTTTCTCTGTTTGGTTTGGTTTCTTTTCTAATTTATTCAAAGTATTTCCTATCTGGCATTCTAGTACCTTCTATGTCTTATTAATTTTCTTTTGCTAACTGTCTTAGACTGGCAGCTTTTACTCAGCTCAGTCATTCAACCCTTCAAGTCATTGCTTAAGTCCATGTGAAAGTAAAAAGTGAAAGTGTTAGTCACTTAGTCGTGTCTAACTCTTTGTGATGACCCCATGGACTGCAACCCGCCAGGCTCCTCTGTCCATGGAATTCTTCAGGCAAGAATACTGGAATGGGTAGCCATTCCCTTCTCCCAGGGGATCTTCTCAACCCAGAGACTTAACCTAGTCTACTGCATTGCAAGCTGATCCTCTATTGTCTGAGCCACCAGGGAAGACCATTTACTCTTTTTCTATGCTCAGAAAAGATCCAAATAAGCTAGTTAATATCCCCACCCATAAATTCTTCACAGTCTTAAGAACCATAGCCAAGTAACCACTAAACCACAAATCTCCCCTGATTTGTATTTATAATTCCATTTCATAATCATTCTTGATTTCCAGCTCCGAATGTCTTTCATAGTATGTCCTGGAAAGTCCTCCAGGTTCTTCACATCCCCACAAGGCAGGAATGGGAGAGATTAAACACCCTAATCTAGTAAGGCTCTTGCTCTTTGGGATAACTTGCAGAGCAACTATCCCCGAGTTTAAAAAAATAGTGAAACAACATGATGC
This sequence comes from Bubalus bubalis, assembly GCF_019923935.1. NCBI lineage: Eukaryota > Metazoa > Chordata > Mammalia > Artiodactyla > Bovidae > Bubalus > Bubalus bubalis. The sequence continues at coordinate 69,058,542 of NC_059162.1, read as the reverse complement.
CAAAGGAAACTGAATAATGAGCCACTGGGCATTTCTTCTTCCTATTTCTATGCCACTGAGAACAGACCTCTCAAGACAAAGGAGCAAAACTAGAATAAAAAGTCATTATAACAAAATTAAGGGTGGATCATGCAGGGAGAAGTGTGCAGAGCACCTGTCTAAGCACATTTCTGTCCCAGTCATGAGAATCAACTTCATTCACTCCTCTGAGAAGAAAGCCAAGGCATTTTTAAATGCAAAGCTGTTTAGACTTGGTACTCATTCTGCAAAGCTAATAACATTTTTGAGGGTTCATTAATCTCAACAAGTCTGAAAAAAATACATTTTAATGTTCTTGCTCTCCAGCTATCGTCTTTACAGTATATTTTTACATAAATAATTGGTTATGGCTCAAATTAAAATAACTTTGACAATTATCAAGCAGGCTAAGAGTTTCTGAGCTTGTGCTGGGATGAGAGATAGCAGCACCCCAGAGTGCCCCCAGACCATGTGTTATCTTATGATAACATTCAATTCACTTCTTTCCAGGCTCATAAAATATAAAAGTTTTTCATCTAACTGTCAAAATGACAGTGTTCTGTTTAGATAATATTCCCTTGTAGGAAGGTTAGTCTCAATAGAATTTTTCCGATTAAAGTATACATGTGGTATGTGTGAGGACTAGGTTTCATGTCCCTGGCAACCTGGGTGTCCTCAAAAGCATACAATCCTGTCCTCAGGATTACAAGTTCTGTAATGCTTCGCAGACCACTCTGTCCTCTATATTCAAATCCTTCTCCTCACAAACTAACAAGTGGCAAGCCTTCAATCCTACACACATTATCCTACACACGTTATAATCTTTCTTTGCATCATGCACTAAAGACCTCTGGTGTGATAAATTGTCATCTCCCTCAACCTCAGAGGTAACTGGCTATAAAATTGTTTTATGTTCCTAGTATTCCTAGTCCTCGAGTAAAAATACTATCCGTAATTCAATGTTGGCAATATGGTATTATTCATAAAGCATTCAAATTGTACTTTCCAGGTTGAGAATGCCACCAGAACTACCTGATTGAATTACAGTCTAGCCAATTCTGCTGGGTGTCCTTTTTTCTGCATGAAAATTACAAGCATTTCCCAACATCTCCAGGGCCTACATGGAAGCTCCAAAGGGAGTAATATTTTGCATAATCTTTCAAAACCTTCTTCATGGACATTCAAGAGCCAAGAACTGGATGCATGCGTGTTAGTCGCTCAGTCATGTCCGACTCTTTGCAACCCCATGAACTGTAGCTCACCAGGCTGCTCTGTCCACAGGATTCTTCAGGCAAGAATGCTGGAGTGGGTTTCCATTCCCTTCTCCAAAAGAACCAGATAAAACTATTTAAAATAATGATGGCTAAGAATGAATAAATAAGGTTCTACTATATATCACAGGGAACTATATTCAATATCCTGTGATAAACCACAATGGAAAAGAATATTTTAAAAAAGAAAATATAGACATGTATATATGTATAACTGAATCACATTGCTGTACAGCAGAAATTAACACAAATGTAAATAAACTACATTTTTATTTTTAAAAATTAAATTTTTAAAAAAGAATATCAAAAAATTAAAATACCTCATAAGGTATTTGTAGCTTTCCAAAAGGAAAAGATAATGTCTGAAGATAAAATTCAGTCTCACTGGTTGATTTCCAAAGCAAAATTCCTAAATTGATGACAAGGATTTAAACTGTATCAGACAGTTTTGGGTGAGGTAGAAAGGAGAATGGGGTTTTCTTATTTATTGAGTATGGGGGCTTGTTCTGTGCTGTTCTTTCCTCAAAAGGCATATATATATATATATAGAGAGAGGACAGAGTGGTCTGCGAAGCATTACAGAACTTGTAATCCTGAGGACAGGATTGTATGCTTTTGAGGACACCCAGGTTGCCAGGGACATGAAACCTAGTCCTCACACATACCACATGTATACTTTAATCGGAAAAATTCTATTGAGACTAACCTTCCTACAAGGGAATATATATATATATATATATATGCCCCAATTAAAATCCAATCACACACAGATGTTTCATTACCCTCTCTGCATTGATTTGGAAATATCTCTATGTTTACTTTCAAAAGACAATCATTTTACAGATGACTTTCTCCATTGTACTCAGCTTCTCTGATTCTAGCACATAATTAACATCTTATTTTATAAGCTTTCTCTTCTTCCTAGCCTTATTTTTTTCTCATATGCTTCCCATAATTTTATAAATTACCTTGCTTTTTAATAAGAAGATATTTTCCTCTGGAAGGCAGTAGGCTTTTTAGACTTTGTCCAATGGCAATACGTCTCACCCAGCTGTCAGTGGAATACTTCTTTCTAAGTAATGTAGTGAAGTGAAGTCAAAGTCGTTCAGTCATGTCTGACTCTTTGCGACCCCATGGACTAAACAGTCCATGGAATTCTCCAGGCCAGAATACTGGAGTGGGTAGCCTTTCCCTTCTCCAGTGGATCTCCCCAACCCAGGGATCCAACCCAGGTCTCCCGTACTGCAGGCAGATTCTTTACCAGCTGATCCACAAGGGAAGCCCAATGTAAGTAATGTAAGGTTACATTCTAAGTAATGTAACCCGTCTTTTAAACACAAGCTCTATGATTCTGCAATGTGACTCTGACAGTAAATCAGAGAGGCCAAATATTTTCATCCTTATTCAGTATATACAACATATACAGATATGACCTTGTTTTATGCCTGTATCTTAGACTCTAAGTCTTTCCTTTAGACTTGTTTTATTTCTTCAAAACTATATGCTAATAAAAACATGAACAGATTTGCTGCTTCATTGAATATTTAACACTCCTTCATTAAATCAGTTCACTTTCTTTTTTTTTATTTTATTTAACTTTACAATATTGTATTGGTTTTGCCATATATCAAAATGAATCTGCCACAGGTATATATGTGTTCCCCATCCTAAACCCTCCTCCCTCCTCCCTCCTCCCTCCCCATACCATCCCTCTGGGTCATCCCAGTGCACTTTCAATAGCAGATTTTATTCTAAAATCCAGGGGGAGGAAAATGACAACAATCTGATAACTAGAAAAGCCAAAACCACTAACAATATTTTTAAAATTTCATTACCATAAATACATTCTGCCTTTTTCATCATTTCCTAGGCACTTATTGTCAATAGTAAATGTGTCCAACCTAGACTTACTAGATTCCATTTTGCACTTTATAATTAGAGAAATTCATTTAACACTACTAAATTGAACATGTCCCAAGATAATTATATTTATATATGTTTACATTCACTTATTGTGTAACAGTCATTCAGTCATGTCCAATTCTTTGCAACCCCATGGACTGTATGTAGTTTACCAGGCTCTTCTGTCCATTGAATTATCCAGAATACTGGAGTGGGTAGCCATTCCCTTCTCCAGGAGATCTTCCTAACCCAAGAATTGAACTCAAGTCTCACTAGAACACATTATTTTCAATCTTGGACCATAATGAAAGCTGAGTGCCGAAGAATTGATGCTTTTGAACTGTGGTGTTGAAGAAGATTCTTGAGAGTCCCTTGGCCTGCAAGGAAAGTGAACCAGTCCATCCTAAAGGAAATCAGTCCTGAATATTCATTGGAAGGACTGATGCTAAAACTGAAGCTCCAATTCTTCAGCCACCTGATGAGAAGAACTGATTCATTGGAAAAGACCCTGATGCTGGGAAAGACTGAAGGCAGGAGAAGATGACGACAGAGGATGAGATAGTTGGATGGCCTCACCAACTCGACGGACATGAGTTTGAGCAAGCTTGGTGATGGTGTTGGTGATGGTGATGGTCTTGAAGTTGGTGATGGACAAGCCTGGAGTCCTGCAGTCCATGGGGTTGCAGAGACGGACATGACTAAGCGATTGAATTGAACTGAACTGAACTGATAATACTAATCTTTTCAACTAGATGTGTAAATACTAAACATCTTACCATTTCCTGGATTGATAATCAGCAAGCTGGAGTTACTGCCATTCATAAAGTTAAGATTGGCTAATCTTGATAATAAGACATTTATGTGTAACTTTTGACTAGAATGTTTTATTTTGTTTCTGCCCATTAGTAGGTCAAGTTCATGTAAGTTTGCTTTCTGAGACCTAGGATTATGTGGCTCTAAGACATTTTCAAAATGTCAATACAAGAGAGAGCCAAAATCAGTAGAATGTTATACCCTGTATTTCTCTTAACTAAATACATGTTTAATTCATGATCTATCCAAGTTTCTTTTCTTAAAAATTTCATAAATTTCTGCCTTGCACCAACCTTGTGATAAACAATGTAACAGTTCTCAGGCTTGTAAAATATCCCTTAGTAGAATTTTCAAATAATTCTGAATTCTTTCAAAGTGCCACTCTGCTAAGATGGTCCTACTAAGACTTCGGGTAAAAGCCATTCAGCTGCCTGCATGAAATGTCAAATGGCATAAAATAAAAACACTGTGCATCACCCCTGAATTATTCACACATCAGCAGGAAACTAAATGAGGAGACTGAGTTCTGTGTCCTTTCCTACTTGCCCTCTGTGTCATTTATTAAAGAAGTCCTCACAAGGCAAAATAACATCAACAATGAGGATTTTACACCTCATCTCTGATGTATTCACACCTCAGCAAGAAGCCAAATGACAAAAGTAGACTTTATGTCCTCTGTCTAGGTGTCCTTCCAGTATCATTTGAGGGATCCTTTCAAAAGACAAACAACACTCACAATAGCAAATTTATTTCAGAAGAGAAAACAGCACAACAAGGAAGGTCTAATAGATATTTTGTAGATGAGCTTGGAATTACCTCTTGATTTGCTCTCCTCTCAGAATGATCACCCCTGATTAGTTTAAACTCCTCTGAGCAAATATCATTTCATGGGCCCTACTCAGAAAGATCTATCTTCTTCCAAAAATACTTTATGATTACTTGTTCAGCCAGAATTGCACACCACCATTTCTTCTCTCCCATATTATATTCTCATGTCACCATCACCAGCTTCCTTTCATTACTACCCCCTACTATCTTCACTGCCACCCTAATATCTATTTCTTACTTAGAACACTCAATCATCTCTAAGTTTTTCAGAGTAGACACACATGAAAGCAGAGGATTAGGAATCAGGCTCAGAAGTGTTTGTAATCACATCCAGTAGCCTACCTGTTCAATAGCGTTAGCCACTCAGTCATGTTCAACTCTTTGCAACCCCATGGACTGTAGCCCACCAGGCATCTCTGGCCATGGGACTCTCCAGGCAAGAATACTGGAGTGGGTAGCCGTTCACTTCTCCAGGAGAACTTCCCTCCCTGGGGTTGACCCCAGGTCTCCCACACTGCAGACAGATACTTTACCATTTGTGCCACCAGGGAAAGGTGGCTATTATTATAGTCCCTAAGTACAAATACTATGTTAATGGCAACAATCTCTCATGTTTCCATTTCTTTGTCTGAAAAAGGAAAAGATTAAATTGGACCATCTCTAAAATTCCTCCTACTCCTAAAATATCAAGAGTTGAAGTATAATACAAATCCTTTTTTAAAAGCTTTAAGACTTCAGTAGCAATCTACTCTTAAACTTGATGAAAACGTAAAACCATAAAAGAAACACATGACACTGTCCCTTCCCTTAAGAATCATAAAATCTTGTTTTGAAGTGTTAGCTGCTCAGTTGTGTCCAACTCTGTGATCCCATGGACTGTAGCCCTCCAGTCTCCTCTGTCCGTGTGATTTTCCAGGCAAGAATAATGCAGTAGGTTGTCATTTCCTTCTCCAGGGGATCTTCCCAACCCAAGGAACGAACCTAGGTCTCCCACACTGCAGGCAGATTCTTTACCATCTGAGCCACCAGGGAAGTCCAGGGTAAAGACAAATTTCATTTATTCCCAAATATATATTCTTTTCTTCTTATATTAATTGATTAGATTTTCAGAAAAATCTGAAACACTAGGAAAATCCATTTATAGAAGAAATGATATGATATATTATGAAATAATAAGTCACATGAATGTGTTAAATTTTTCCAGCTAAATTTGAAAACTGAATAAATAACATATGGTAGAAATATAATAAATTATATTTTTATTCATATTCAACAAATATTTACTGAGTATCTACCATTTTCTGGGGATAAAAATAAATTAGAAAAGGCTTTACTATAAACATTTAGAAGGGAAGGAAGAACAAAATGAATGGCTTGATACCTCAGGACAGAGGGAAAACTGCATTGGCCAGACAGCCTGAGGAAATGAGTAGTGCTACTTCAGAGGGTTTTAAAAGCAGAGACATTACATTCCCAACAAAGGTTCATCTAGTCAAGGCTATGGTTTTTCCATTGGTCATTTATGGATGTGAGACTTGGACTATAAAGAAAGCTGAGTGCTGAAGAATTGATGCTTTTGAACTGTGGTGTTGGAGAAGACTCTTGAGAGTCCCTTGGACTGCAAGGAGATCAAACCAGTCCATCCTAAAGGAAATCAGTCCTGAATATTCATTGGAAGGACTGATGCTGAAGCTGAAACTCCAATACTTTGACCTCCTGATTCTAAAAACTGACTTATTGAAAAAGACCCTAATGCTGGGAAAGATTGAAGGTGGGAGGAGAAGGGGACGACAGAGGATGAGATGGTTGGATGGCATCACCAACTCAATGGACATGAGTCTGAGTAAGCTCCAGGAGTTGTGAAGGACAGCGAAGCCTGGCATGCTGCAGTCCATGGGGTCACAAAGAGTTGGACATGACTGAGTGACTGAACTGAACTGATGGGGTTGTGTGACCACCACTCTACTCTAATTTTAGAACATTTTTACCATGCCAACAAGGAGTCTCTTTAGCATTCACTTCCTGTCCCCCAGCCCTAGACAACTACTAATCTGTCTTTTCTATTGATTTGCCTCTTCTGGATATCTCATGTAAATGGAACCATAAAATATGTGCTCTTTTGAGATTGAATTTTAATAGTAACATTTTGTGATTATTCAGGAAAATTGCTTTAGAATTATTTAAAATACAGAATTTTTGTTTAATATTTTATTTTATATTGGAGGATAGCAGTCCTGAATATTCATTGGAAGGACTGATGCTGAAGCTGAAACTTCAACTCTTTGGCCACTTAATGCGAAGAACTGACTCATTTGAAAAGACCCTGATGCTGGGAAAGATTGAAGGTGGGAGGAGAAGGTGACAAAAGATGATGAGATGGTTGGATGGCATCACCGACTCAATGGACATGAGTTTGAGTAGGCTCTGGGAGTTGGTGATGGACAGGGAGGCCTGGTGTGCTGCAGTCCATGGGGTCGCAGAGGCAGACATGACTGAGCGACTGAACTGAACTTCAGAGGGAGATTAATCAGTCTGAAACTATGCAGTAAAGAAGGTCCTATACTAACGCATATATATGGAATTTAGAAAGATGGTAACAATAACCCTGTGTACGAGACAGCAAAAGAGACACTGATGTATAGATCAGTCTTATGGACTCTGAGAGAGAGGGAGAGGGTGGGAAGATTTGGGAGAATGGCATTGAAACATGTAAAATATCATGTATGAAACGAGTTGCCAGTCCAGGTTCGATGCACGATACTGGATGCTTGGGGCTGGTGCACTGGGACGACCCAAAGGGATGGAATGGGGAGGGAGGGGGGAGGAGGGTTCAGGATGGGGAACACATGTATACCTGTGGCAGATTCATTTTGATATTTGGCAAAACTAATACAATTATGTAAAGTTTAAAAAATAAAATAAAATTAAAAAAAAAAAAAAAGAAGGTCCTTAGGTGTAAATTTTAACAATGAGCAAGCTTTGGTCCCAAAATCAATATATCATTTATAACTACCACTACTACTATTATTATCAACATCCTAAACCTCAATAGAAGCTTAAAGATACCATATTCCCTAAACACACAAATTATCTAATAGCATCAAATTAATATAGGATTATTTATTTATTAAAAGTCCTTATAAGGGGAAACAAATACACTCTAGCCAAGATCTAGAACTTAAGAAAAGAAACATCCAAAAGAGGATATAAATAAAGTCTTAGAATGAAACAATTGCTAAAATGTTGAGGGGATTAAATTCCTCCTCTCTTTTTTATGAGAAAAGAAAATTAAAATGTATTCTTTATTGAAAGATTTTTATTCACACGGCTTCCCAGGTGGCTCAGTGGTAAAGAATCCACTTGCCATTTCAAGAAACACAGGAGAAACAGGTTCAACCTCTGGGTTGGGGAGATCCCCTGGAGGAAAAAATGACAACCCACTCCAGAGCCTGGCAGGCTACAGTCCATAGGATTGCAAACAGTCAAACACGACTGAGCACTACTACCTTTTATTTACAATCTTTTATTTTAAATGCATTTCAAAAAAGAAGCATTATACAAATTCATTTTGTTACTATCAGTTCAGCTCAGTCGTGTCCGACTCTTTGCAACCCCATGAATCACAGCACGCCAAGCCTCTCTGTCATGACAATAAATAATAAATGAGGTTATTGGACTAGATTATCTCTAAGAAAACTTCTAATTCTAAAATCATATAAGTTGCTTTATTTAGTAATAAAAAGTAATATGAAAATGCTGGTACATTTTCAAATATGTTCCCTCCACAAAGAAAACTTTAAAAGGCAAGGAAGCCAGCAAATGAAAGCTTGCTGCTAAAAAAGTTTGAGAAAATTTGACATGTCTGTTTCTGATTTGGACAAGAAAACTATTTCACACCTAAATCAATCAAGTCTCCAAGACAATTTGTACTTGAAAAAAATGCAGAATGAAGCTGTGTGCATATGTGAATGTGTTGAAGGCGTGATGTGAAATAATCAGTGTTTAGAGATTTTTAATGAAAATAAAGCTTAAAGGGGCTTAATTTCATAGAAAGAAAGAATATTTTTACCCTTTCCTATTAATTTACCAAAAATCAGAGGAGAGGGAAGAAACACAAAATAGTTTATCTTTGAAAACAACTAGCTTTTGTCTTGACAGTAAATCAGTTCTTTAGAAAAGCAAAAGCTTTTTAGGTGTCAAAAGAAACTGTCATTTTCTGTTCAGAATTCTACTATTTTTGATGCTGTATTACAATTAATAATATACTTAGGGAGGCCACAATTACTTGCTTCTATTATGCTTCCCAAATATAATATGGAATGAGACATCTCTTGAATTTATAACATGTGGAGGCTATTTTATATATGGAGAAAAGACAGAAAATAATCCAATATATTGCATGGTAAAAGCATGCAGGGGCTAAAGTACAACAACAGTAGGATTCTGGAGAATTGATTTGATTTGATAGGATTTGATTCCAGCCTTAATACCAGGATCATTCCCTCTGTCGGCAAATTTTAATAAACACCTACTATGTGCTCCGGTACCTATGGAGTCCTCAGTCCCCAAGAAGTGGTAATAAGGAAAAGGCAAAGACTAAACAAATCCTTAACTACAAACTAAAAATGTAAAATGAATGAAGAGACAATGCATAATAAGAGTGCATAACATCAAAAGGGATTTTGATGGAGTAGTCCAAAAAATGGCCTTTTAGAAGCAATGCTACTTGGCTGACACTTAAAGTATGAGAATGGAACTAGCCATGCAAGTAGAGAAAGGAAAACAGCTCTAGGCAGTGCCATGAGGCACGATGGAATTTGGGCACTTTAGAAAAATTTGAAGAAATAAAGCACAGAAAGGAATGTCTTGTCTAAAACCAAAAAATTATCCAGGATCTCAAGAAATAATCCACATGAGCTATCTGCTAGGTCAATTCAGATCTCACTAGACTGTGACATGAGGTTCTTAGGGTAAGGTACACTATTAGTGATTTTTGGCCAAGTCTGAATAAAAGTAACAAAGTATTGAGAAATTTATATCTGAATTTGGAAAAGAATGTTCAAGTAATTTATTTTTAAAAAATCACTCTCCTCTCTCATATTTAATCCTCCAGATTCATACTTATGTACTTATGCAGTAAGGTATCAGCAATAGTAAAAAATACTTGAACTTTTATCCTTTTCTTTAGAATGAAATTACTTATTTCTCTAAGGCAAATCCTGCTTTGTGATAATGAAATGCATGTGACATTTCCCTGTAATTATAGCACTCATTTATGTTCTATGGTGAAATGATCTGATGACATATATACAACTTGTTAAAAATGTGTGTAATTAAGTCAAATGTCTATGATAGCTGACTGACACCAGTTCTAAAGGTACGGAAGTTATTCTCCAATCCAAAATTAAAGTAGCCTTCATCATTGAAAATAAGCCTCGATTTTATTCTGTGAATTTAGAGAACAGAATAACAGACAATAAAAATTTGTGTGTTTGAGGAAAAGAGGGGTCAGAGAGCTTTAGTAGCCTGAAAGTAAAGATTCTCAAGATTTCTGCTTCATAACTCTTGCCTTACTGACTAAAATGTGTTTACAACCAAAACAGTTGGAATGAAAAGAGAAACAGCCAGCCAGCAACCAGATACTCTGTCATCATTTGTACAAACTACAAGACCATAAACTAGAGAATACAAAATCTACAGCTTGGTTATTTGTTTGTTTGTCCTAAAGTCTGGGCTTCTTCAGGCTTAAGCCCCTGAAATATCAGAATATCAGTTGCTAAGTTGTGTCCGACTCTTTGCAACCCCATGGACTCCAGCACGTCAGGTTTCACTGCCCTTCACTATCTCCTAGAGATTGTGCAAATTAATGTACACGAGATGATAACTGCCCACTTCTCCTCTTACCCTCAATCATTCCCAGTACTAGGGTCTTTTCTACTGAGTCAACTCTTTGCATCAGGTGGCCAAAGTATTGGAGCTTCAGCTTCACCATCAGTCCTCCCAGTGAATATTCAGGGTTGATTTCCTTTAGGATGGACTGATGTGATCTTGCAGTCCAAGGGACTCTCCAAGAGTGCTAGACTCTTTTCTAGCACCACAGCTTGAAAGCATCGATTCTCAGTGCTCAGCCTTCTTTACAGTCCAACTCTCACATTCATACATGACTACTGGAAAAACCATAGCTTTGACTATATGGGCCTTTGTTGGCAAAGTGATGTGTCTGCTTTTTAATATGATGTCTAGGTTGGTCATAACTTTTCTTTCAAGGAGTAAATGTCTCTTAATTTCATGACGGCAGTCACCATCTGCAGTGATTTATTTTGGCAAGTAGAAGTTAGCTTCAAACTGAATGGTTTATTTGTATTAGTAGTCTTGATCACACCTTTTGTAATGCAGTGAGTGAATGAAAATGGAACACATTGGCAAGTGAAGAAAACTAAAGATAACAGAAAATAATTTGTCAAAGAAGCTAACATAAAATAAGTAGATTTTAATATTCAAGGAAAGATATTTAGGAACCAATAACTCAAGTATCCCAATTTTCTAGCAGTAGATTTACTTTCAATAAGCAAAACAAATCACTTGTGACTTCTAAGAAGGAATTATTAATTCTTTATTTAGCTTCATGATGCACTAGCCCATATGAAAAGTTAAGTATAAGAGGCCACATAAATCATTATGTGCTAAACTTCCACTTAGGGTATTGATATATCCAGTAAAGATACTGATATTCACACTCATTATACCCTCAACTTCACATGAGGACATTAAGTTGTAAACAAACAAAAAGGAACAGTAAAGAAACTTAATAAACCATCAGGAAAAATAAACAGTGAAGCAACAATGCCTCCATTTAACATTCACCTATTATCTTAATGAATAATCTATTTTTCCTGTTGCTGCTGCTAAGTTGCTTCAGTCGTGTCTGACTCTGTGCGACCCCATGGACTGCAGCCTACCAAGCTTCTCCGTCCATGGGATTCTCCAGGCAAGAACACTGGAGTGGGTTGCCATCTCCTTCTCCAATGCATGAAAGTGGAAAGTGGAAAGTGAAGTCGCTCAGTCGCTCAGTCGTGTCTGACTCTTAGCGACCCCATGGACTGCAGCCTACCAGGCTCCTCCATCCATGGGATTTTCCAGGCAACAGTACTGGAGTAGGGTGCCATTGCCTTCTCCCATTTTTTTTTCCTGTAAATCACTAAAAAACTAGTCCCTCTGATTTTTCCCATGTATCAGCCAAAGGAGAAATTAATAATGTATTGGATATCTAAGAATATGAGGAATCATTATCATTGATACTAATTAATGCCTTAAGTAAACACAATATTACATTTAATCACTGATATTAATGTGTTTGTTCATTTTCTTTAATGAAGGCATTTGGGGTATCTTTGTAAATTACACAATTCCTTCTATTCTTCGTCTACAAAGTAGGAATTTTTTCCATCAATAGTACTGGTCTCTTTAAAGAAGTAATGTTTCAGTTCAGTTCAGTCACTCAGTCGTGTCCGACTCTTTGAGACCGCATGAATTGCAGCACGCCAGGCCTCCCTGTCCATCACCAACTCCCAGAGTTCACCCAAACTCATGTCCAACAAGTCGGTGATGCCATCCAGCCATCTCATCCTCTGTCATCCCCTTCTTCTCCTGCCCCCAATCCCTCCCAGCATCAGAGTCTTTTCCAATGAGTCAACTCTTTGCATGAGGTGGCCAAAATATTGGAGTTTCAGCTTTAGCATCAGTCCTTCCAAAGAACACCAAGAACTGATCTCCTTTAGGATAGACTGGTTGGATCTCCTTGCAGTCCAAGGGACTCTCAAGAGTCTTCTCCAACACCACAGTTCAATAGCATCAATCCTTCAGCGCTCAGCTTTCTTCACAGTCCAACTCTCACATCCATACATGACCACTGGAAAAACCATCGCCTTGACTAGATGGACCTTTGTTGGCAAAGTAATGTCTCTGCTTTTTAATATGCTATCTAGGTTGGTCACAACTTTCCTTCCAAGGATTAAGCATCTTTTAATTTTTATGACCTATTGAAAAGACCATTTTTATTCAAATTGCTTCATGTTATATTGCAGGTCAACATCTGAAGGGAAATAATTAAGACTAGTTACTCAAATCCTACTTCCTTCACACAGTCTTTATCCATCTAATCTTGCCATTATTACTCACTGAAGAGAGAATTATTTGTAAGAGATGCTTTAAAATGTTAGGGTTTTGGTCTTTCTCAAAACTAAGACATTCCCACATGTTAGACACAATATTTTCTCCCTCTCAGTCCCCATTATTTTCTACCTGCCCTTCCACACTCCTGAGCAAGTCCATTCCATTACTCTAGTGCATGTTCACAAAAAGCATAAGCAAAGGTCAGAGAGACAGGATGGAACAGATATCAGCACGCCAGGCTCCTCTGTCCTTCACCATCTCCCAGAGTTTGCTCAAATTCACACCCATTGAGTCAATGATGCCATCCAACCATCTCATCCTCTGTCATCCCCTCCTTTCTCCTCAATCTTTCCTGGCATCAGGGTCTTTTCCAATGAGTCAACTCTTCGCATCAGGTGGTCAAAGTACTGGAGCTTCAGCTTCAGCGTCAGTCCTTCCAATGAATATTCAGGACTGACTTCCTTTAGGATTGACTGGTTTCATCTTCTAGCTGTCCAAGGACTCATAAGAGTCTTCTCCAGAACCACAGCTTGAAATCATCAATTTTTCAGCACACAGCCTTCTTTATGGTCCAACTCTCATATCCATACATGACTACTGGAAAAATCAGTTTTGACTACACAGACCTTTGTCAGCAAAGTAATGTCTCTGCTTTTTAATATGCTGTCTAGGTTTGTCATAGCTTTTCTTCCAAGGAGCAAACATCTTTTAATTTTATGGCTGCAGTCACCGTCCACAGTGATTTTGGAGCCCAACAAAATAAAATCCATCCCTGCTTCTACTTTTTCCCCTTCTATCTGCCATGAAGTGAATGGGACCAGATGCTTTATTATCCTCCAAATCATACACTGCCATCCTTAGAATATGTGTACAGTTTAGGATGTGTCAGGGAGTTTAATAAATTCATATGCATGTGCAAACACACACATACAGTATTATTTCAGTTTTTGATAGCATCGTGGAGTCTGCAGAAAATAGGCTATGCAAAAATATAAGTTGTTTATTCTTCAAAAAGTGATTTGTCTTAGAAATTGAAACAGCTCTGATATGTTTTTTATGATTATAACAAATAGTAGAACATAGAACGTGAGTGGTTTCTTTTTCCATATCTTCCATTTTATTCTATCCTTTATTTGTTGTTACCCTGAGAAGCACTGAAATTTACTTCAGTACTTCACAGTGTTTAAAAGAATTTGAAATAGCCTATAGCTGACTAAACACATGGGTATGTTACCATTTTAATGAAAACAGAAATACACCAGGCCCTGCAGTTCATCTCTTCATGAAGGAGGTTTTGGCCTTCTTTGCCTCCTCCCTGAGGTACTACATTTCAAAACACAGTGAGGAGGTTGGTGTGCCAAGCCAAAATTTTCCCCTTGAAATCCCCATCATGGGTAACCTTTCAAAGGTCATTCTCTAGAATGTCTAGGCTTTTAAATTACAATAACAGGAAAATGAAAGAATCTAGTCTGTCAAAACCTTAGTAACAAAACAAATATTTTCTCAGAATGTACAGGGAAGTTTTATTCCCAGGCATTATTGAGTGTCCACTATTTTTCCAGGGTCTGTCACAATATTTGGCATAAAGGCACTCAATAAATAATAGTTGAATGAATGAATACATGAAGACTGTAAAAATGCAAAGGAAACTCTCTTACCAAAAAGAAATTACAGGCTAATAAGGGAGACAAACAAAGATATAGCTATAAGGCCAGGTGATAAACTTAAGAAAGCATATAAACAAGCTATTACATGCACATAGCTAAGGCTAAGGAAGGCTCAGTCATAAAGAGAATAACAGAGATATTGTTAGAAGAGGATTAGAATTAAGAAAGGATCATGTTCTCTAATCTGGGCTTTCCTGGTAGCTCAGTTGGTAAAGAATCCACCTGCAATGAAGGAGACCCCGGTTCAATTCCTGGGTTGGGGAGATCTGCTGGAGAAGGCATAGGCTACCCACTTCAGTATTATGGCTTTCCTGGTGGCTCAGCTGGTAAAGAATCTGTGTGCAATGCAGGAGACCTAGGTTCGATCCCTGGATTGAGAAGATCCCCTGGAAAAGGGAATGGCTACCCACCCTGGTATTCTTGCCTGGAGAATCCCATGGACTGTTTAGTCCATGAGGTCACAAAGAGTAGGACATGACTGAGCAACTTTCACTCACTCTCTAATATGGGAAAGTAATGGGGAAAAGGTTCACTTTAACTACTGTTTTTATCTACGCAGCTCCTCTTCCTCCTTCTTTTGGTAACAAATCCCACCTCCATCCTGCCTGACCACAATGTCAGCATATTAAACAGACTGACTCAGTCATGCCATTCATCCATTTGGCACAATGAACTGGACAATGGATGGGTGAATGACCAAAGTTGGGAAGACCAAAATCCTTCCCTAGGACTTCTCTACCTGGATCTGGCAAAAAACAAAAACAAATAAGTGTTAATCACTCAGTCATGTCTGGGTCTTTGCAACCCATGGACTGTAGTCCACCAGGATCCTCTGTCCATGGAATTCTACAGGCAAGAATACTGGAGCAAGTAGCCATTCCCTTCTCCAAGGGATCTTCCCAACCCAGGGATCAAACCCAGGTCTCCTGCATTGCAGGCTGATTCTTTACCATCTGAGCCACCAGGGAAGCCCAGATCTGGCAGAGTAGTACTCTTTATTTTATGGCTGCAATGTTCTTCATATATAAGCTATAAAGTGCCAAAAATCATGACCCTATCATATGACTGATCATATAAAGATGAAATTTATTTTTTACTATTGCTGTATTTGATTAATGACTACCAAAAGCGTAACATATTTTATATGTTTAAAAATATAAAACTAAAATTCTAGACAACAAAATGAGAAACATGAGAAAAAGTATGTTAATGGATATTTAAAGCAGATAAGGTTCTTGCCATTTTGGGCAGTTTGGATAAGAATACAATATAAACTTTTAAATTGTTAGAAAAAAAACATGATTATGTATAAACGTATTGTTGGCTCCTTGGCTTAGACATGTGGAAGAGGGAACGTCTACACTGACTGAGCATGTACAAGGTACGTGATTGATGATATCTGACCAGCTGCAAACATGGGCCAAAAAGTAGGTTTTAAGAAATATTTGTTAGATGAATAGATGGCATATTTTGGGGTTATTCAGTCCAGCATATTGTCAGTCTCAGTGTGGACTTTCCCTTTTGTCTAAGGAGCCAAAAATAAACTCTAAGAATAAAATCATTAAAATAGAAGCACTATTTTCCTAAAATTTGATGTTGTTTCAGTTAATTTAATCATAATTTCCCCTTTTAAATTTGAACCTTCGTGCATTTTTAGATATACATAAGAAAATATAGCACTCAGTCTATTCTTTTAACTCTATTTTCCTTAAAATAATAGCAATTTTCAGGTTTGATGCTAACATTTGCATGCCAATGCAGTTATTTTTACTTTAGTCTTCAAAGATATTTAATACTTTATTTTATTTTAATAACACAACAAAAGCTATGTATTCAGTCTATTCCATACAAAGCAATTAAAGTCAGACATGCTGTGATAGAAAGTATGTATTATCAAAACCACACATTTTAACTCAGCAGGAATATAAATTCTCCATAAAATGAATTTAATCTAGTTACAAATATAGATTATTTTCAAGATGAGTGATGTCTGTCACTGAGAGAACCTATTCATAGTTCTACAAACTATCCTATCCAAATGACAAAGTTGTATGCCGTACACTGCAAGTCAAATTTTTACTATTAGTAAATATAATCAAAACAGGTTTGCCTAGTGCTTTGCATATATGTAAGTATATTTTGTGTACTCAAATGAGAAACAGTAGCTTCCAGCTACAGCTAGGTAGATTTTTGCTGTTCCACCTCTTTTTCTGCTTATATGATGATTGGAATATTTTAAATACTTTTTCAGTTCATGTGAACACACAGTTTTTTATCATATTATAGATGTAGCCAATGTAAATATGCTTAGAAAGTCATTATTTCTTATGGAACAGAATAGAGAGCTATTTACCAAAACACCGCCCCTTTTTCCTGAGCACAGAGCTATACTACACTCCGCTTAGATGCGGCCATATGGCTTAGTTATGACTAATGGAATATGAGCAGAAGTGACAGACATCACTGTTGGACCCACCTATAAAACACTCCCATCCACGATCAAGATGTCAGTGCGCATGTGATCATGGAAGGCATCTGTTAAAGGTGACAAAATGGATGTCAAGATGTTCAAAAAACTGTGTAGATCATAGTTCCCCTAATCCTGGTTTATCCCACCCTCAACACACAAATTGTGGTCCCACGTTGCTAGTTTGTAAGTAAGAAATAAACTTCTAATGTGCTGCTGCTGCTGCTGCTAAGTCACTTCAGTCGAGTCCAACTCTGTGAGACCCCATAGATGGCAGCCCACCAGGCTCCGTTGTCCCTGGGATTCCTTAGTCTAATGTGATAAACCATGACAATTCTAAAGTTTATTTGGCACAGCAATTAGTCTGTTGCAATCAATACCAAAAAAAAAAACAAACCATTCCTTAAAATTAGGTATTGCTGTTAAAAAAAAAAAAACACCTAAAATATATGTGATTGGCTTTGTGGCCAGGCAGTGGATAATAAGGAATTAATGTCAGAGGCTAGAAAGCTAGAGGATCCTGGTATACTGTGGCAATACATCTGGTGAAACTATTACCTGCAAAAACTCAGAAAACTGGTCATGTGCCTGCTAAACCTTCAGCACTGCCCTGCCAGAGACTACACTTGCCAGTGTGAAGTGAAAGCGTTAGTCCTTCAGTCATGTCCAACCTTTGCAAGCCTATGGACTATAGCCTGCCAGGCTCCTCTGTCCATGGAACTCTCCAGGTAAGAATACGAGAGTGGGTAGCCATTCCTTTCTCAAGGGAATCTTCCCAACCCAGGGTCTCCCACATTGCAGGCAGATTCTGAGCAGTCTCAGCCACCAGGGAAACCCAACACTTCCCACTCCTCCTGCAGTTAAGTAGGGTCATGTGGTAGCTGGCTATCCTCAGAATAGGAACAGACATGATCTTTGTCATCACATTCTCCTTCTTCGTGTCCTTTCTACCAGTTCAATCTTGGAAACTGTATGTTTAAGATGAAGACTCCACCAAATGGATGGCAACCAGGTGCCTCAGAGTTACTGTTTGGAAAACAGTCAACTCCACCAATTATAAATATGAGGGGTTTTTTTCTTCTTTTTACTTTACATGGAAGAGAAACAGAACATTGAACATTTTTAGACTTTCTATTAGAGCAGAAGATACTTTAACTGACAAAACACTCTGAAGCTCATTTGTAAAAATGAAGCAAATCATTTCAGCTCATCAACACAATTCTCGATAAAATCAGAGAAAATTACCTTCATGAAAGAACCTTGAAAATGTCAAATGCACAAACATTTAATTTTAAAGTCAGTATGCTGGGTACAAGATTAAAAGCCCTGGTAAGGGGTTCTGAGAAACCTAGTCTTGAACACCAGTTCTACCACTTACTGGTTGTATAACCTTGAACATATAGATTTATCATCTTGCAGCCTCCTTGTTCTCATATATAAAATAGGAAAACTGTCTCTTCTTCATACAGTTATTATGACAACATTATAGCACATAAAACATGCTTTGGGCAAAGTCAGACATTAAGTAAAGTGCCAAATTGATTCTCTCTCCTTATTCTATAATAATTTCAGGCTATTAAGGAAACCTTAGAAAACTAGCAGTTTGTATTGCTATACAAAAAAGACTTAATTTTAGTGAAAGCCTTCAATCAGTGACTCTAATGAAAACTAAAAAACACAAGTACAAATTAATAGGGTGACGGAGAAACAAAGAGCCAGTCTTCCCACATCTTAGTGAAAGTCTCTTGAGAAATTATTTCCTTCTTATCTCTCTATTCCTCTGCCCCTCCTCAATCTCATCCCTCTTTGCCAAACACTGAAAGCCTATAAAGCAGTAGCAAAATAGATAATGGATCAGATATTTCTTTGTTAGCTGAGATTTTTCTTACTACATTCCCTCAACTTACAAAAAACTAAAGATAGCAGATCTTGCTCCCTTTTCAAGCTAATCTCACTTTATTAAGGTGAGCATTCTGGTAAGCATAACTGATGATAATAGCAATACTTTCATGTTTGCTAAGCATTCAATAAAGTTCAAAGCACTTTCACACCCATTTTCTCATTATAATGGAAGTAACATGATCAAGCAATACCTACAAGAAGGAAAAGCTTCCAGTCCTGAATTTCATGAGCCAAGGAGAGATTATGGTGGTATTGATAGTCATCAGTAAGCTGCCACATCACCCCCAAAAAGACAGCTGAAATAGCTTACACTCCAGGTTCTTATACAGAGGATTCTTGTTGAATAATTGTACTCCTCTGATGAATTGTTATCTGAGTTAAAAAGCTTCAGGCATAGAGAAATGACAGATGCCAATGAATAATGCCAAAGCCAAGTGCTTAATACAACAGCATTATACAGCAAAATAATTATCTTCCGCTGTTCTCTTATAAAAAAAAAAACAAAAAAACCTGCTTTTTCCCTAGGCACACATGTTCTAAAACTGGATATAATAAGCTTAAGTCACACATACAAAGCTGATCATTCAGATACAATGAGAATAAAATTACTAAATTTCTTTGTGATAAAACAATGCATAAGATAGATTCAAGTACTAAAAGCAAGTGTGAAAATCAGCACATGGTACCCAGTGAAGTGCCAACAACAGTTTTTATTAACAAAAGCAACATAAAAAAGGCAGCAATTTTGATGCACCAAATAAAAGGACAAATTCCATGTCATATCACACCACATAAACACACACACACACACACACACACACGCACCCTCCTTCCAACCCATAGCTCAGTAAGACTAAACAACATTGATTAAAGGACAAAAAATATTTTTGCCTATATATCTGCTAGTATGCTTTTAGCCAGCAGCATTTTGCTTTATCATTGTCTCATGGGAAGTCTGAACTCCCATGAAATTAGTCAATTACAGTGTCAACCACCCTGTGGATCCTCAGTTAATATTTATGCATGAACATAAGGATAAATGTTAAGATTCCTACTTTTTAAAACAAAAGTTTGTTTTGGCCTGTATACTGACATTGAAAGAATTATTATTTCAAAAGTGGTTCAAATGGGACTTTAGCATATTCTTTAACCAAGTCCAAGTACTGTGATAGAACAAGCCTGGTACTGGGAGCTCAGGAAAGGAGCTCCAATCTTGGCTTGGTTGGTCCTCAAATCACTCAACCTCTCCAGAGCCCTAATTTCCTTATCTTCTTCCTGCTCTTCTTGACTATCTCACATGGTTATTCTGAGAATTAAATGAGACTAAAGAACTATGGTAAAGTTAGAAGTGTAATGTGTAAGGTATCATTGCCACTATGTTTGATTCTCAACAACACTCACAGCCACAGGAAGAGTTACAAAAATATATGGACATCTCAATGTCTCTCAAGTGATGTCAATCAATTCTTCTCCTTAATAATGTTAATACATATTAATAATTTATATTTGTCAAAATCTCATACTTGAATCACATTCTTTTCAAAAATGCATTAACCTCTAAAGTAATAAATGTTCTGCTGAAACTTCATTTGTAAAAACAAGTTTTCACATGTTGACACAATCACTGACTTGCCATAATATTTAGGTTGAAGTGAAAGAGAAAGACTGTCTACATGAATGGTCATAGAACTACTCCAATAATATCATTTTGCCAGGCGAATCCACCACAAGCAGCACCCCAAGTCACCAAAGTAAGAGCTGAAAAGGATCTCTAATGTGTTCACATGGGTAGGCTAGAGATGTGAAAAAAGGAGATTAAAAGCACATGAAAAGAGGCTCAACAGCACTAATTATTAGAGAAAATGCAAATCAAAACTATTACAATGAGGTATCACCTCACGCCAGTCAAAATGGCCAACATCCAAAGGAGGGTATGGAGAAAAGGGAACATTGCTACACTGTCAATGAGAACGTAAACTGGTAGAGCCACCATGGAGAACAAGGTATGGAGGGGTTCCTTAAACAACTAAAAATAGAGCAACCATATTATCCAGCAATCCCACTCCTGGGCATATTTCTGGAGAAAATAATAATTAAAAAAATACATGCACCTCAATATTCACTGCAGCACTATTTACAACAGCCAGGACATAGAAGCAAATGTCCATTAAAAGAAGCAAATGTCCATCAAAAGGTAAAGAAAATGCAGTACACACATGCAATGGAATATCTGCTGCTGCTGCATCGCTTTAGTTGTGTCCAACTCTTTGCGACCCCATAGACGGCAGCCAACCAGGCTTCCCGTCCCTGGGATTCTCCAGGCAAGAACACTGGAGTGGGTTGCCATTTCCTTCTCCAATGCATGAAAGTGAAAAGTGAAAGTGAAGTCGCTCAGTGGTGTCCGACTCTAGCGACCCCATGGACTGCAGCCTACCAGGCTCCTTTGTCCATGGGATTTTCTAGGCAAGAGTACTGGAGTGGGGTGCCATTGTCTTCTCCGAATGGAATATCACTCAGTCACAAAAAAATGAAATGCCATTTGCAGCAACATGGATGGATCTACAAATTATCATATTAAGCGAAATCAGAGAGAGAAAGAAATATCATATGATATTGCTTATATGCAGAATCTTTAAAGAAAATGATACAAATGAGCTCATTTACTAAACAGAAACAGACTCATAAAGTTAGAAAACGAACTTACGGTTACCAGGAGAGAAGGGATATTTAGGAAGTTTGGAATTAACATGTACACACTGCTACATTTAAAATGGATAACCAACGAAGACCTATCGTATAGCACAGGGAACTCTGCTCAATATTACATAACAACCTAAATGGGAAAAGAATTTGAAAAAGAATATATACATGTGTATGTATAACTGAATCACTTTGCTGTATACCTGAAACTAACAACAATGTTAATCAACTATACTCCAATGTAAAATAAAAAGTTAAAAGTATCAAAGTGATGAAAATTAGTTGGGATAAAATACTCATATCGCAAGAACTGGAAAAATCAACATGTTTATTCAGAAATTTACAGCTTTGACCAGAAAGGTTTTAAATTGGAAGTGAAAGTAGTGCAGTGAAAATGTTCAGTTAAAACTATAAAAATAGAATGGTTACTTTGGAGGACATAAATGATATTGGAAGAAGACTCACAATAGAGGAGAGGCTCAATAATTTACATCAGAAACCCATTTGCAAAGGAGAGGCAGATATAAGAGTTATGATCTGAGATGTCTATACTCCAAAGCACAATGGGTAATAAATTTGAGATAATAACACAAGGAAATAAATACAATTTTATTTATCGGATCAGAAAATATTTATTGAATGCTTATTATGTACTAAGCCCTGAGTTACAGAGATGAAATACAGTGCCTGAGAACTTCAGTGGCTGCGACCTACAGTCTAGTGAGTGAGGCAGTTTAATGGACTAATAATTATAGTAGTTTAAATACTGATAGAGATACATATGGATTTCTGTGAAATAAGAGATGAGGGACATCTAACTGAGGAGGTTAGGGAAAATTTGCTAGAGTAGGTGGCTTCTGAACAGAGTCCAAAAGAGTAGAAAGAGCAGGGGTGTTCTAAGCAAAGAAGTCCAGTTGGCCTTTTGTAGGCACAGGTTCTACACACAGATTGAACCAATTAGAGATGAAAATATTCCCCCAAAATTCCAGAAAGTCCTCAAAAGCAAAATCTGAATTTGCCATACTCCAGCAACTATTTACATACAATTTACATTACATTTGCAACTATTTACATAGCATTTGCATTTTATTCTGTATTAAAAATAATCTTGAGATGTTCTAAAGTATCCACAGATTTTACATAGGTTATATGCATATACTATGCCATTTTTTAAAGAGACTGGAGCATGTGCAGATTTTGGTATCTGCAGGGGTTCTTTCAAATCCCCAATGAATACCTAGGGGTGATTGTAATGTATTTCCCAAACTTGATAGGATAACACTACAGCAAGATATCAGAGATTAAAATGTTATTATTTCACTGAAAAGAATCCCAGGCTGGAGAAAGAGCAATGTGATTGGTACAAAAGCTGGAGGAGACTAAAAGGAGAAAGAAAGAAACCTGAGACCACTCAGGGTATTTAAAACAGGCCTTTTGTCCAACTGAAGGGTGTAAATGCCACATTTCTGAAGCAGCCATTTTAAAAGCAAAAAAAAAAATTAAGATTTACTGAGCATCTACCATGTAGCTACTAGACACTGTGCAAAACACATTCACATATACTGTCTCAAGATATTTAAAGGGGGACTTCAAATGTCTGGGCTTCCCTGGTAGCTCAGTTGGCAAAAAATCCACCTGCAATGCCAGAAACCCTGGTTCAACTCCTGGGTCAGGAAGATCCCCTGGAGAAGGGATAGGCTACCCACTCCAGTATTCTTGGGCTTCCCTGGTGGCTCAGACAGTAAAGAATCTGCCTGCAATGCAGGAGACTTGGGTTCTATCCTGGGTTGGGAAGATCCCCCTGGAGAAGGGAATGGCTATTCACTACATTATTCTTGCCTGGAGAATTTCATGAAAAGAGGAGCTAGGTGGGCTGCAGTCCATGGGGTCATGAAGAGTCGAACAAGACTGAGCAACTTTCATTTCAAATAGCTAGATATCTCAAAGAAGTCTTTTTGGTAAAATCAGTACATCTTATAAATTCTTGGTGTGCATGATAAGAGCTCCTGTTTGAGAAGTTAGAAGAATAAAGGCACATGCTCTCGGAACTCAATTCTGACCAACAAAGATGAGAAAGTATTTAATGAAACAAAAGTGATAGAAACAATGGGGAAAATCCAAAATGGCATCTCAGATCTTGTTATACTCAAGAACAGAAATACTAAATATAGCCAGATTTGTATTCTAAATATAGTCAGACTTGTTATTGGACAGTACTTTCTAAACTTTTCAAGTATGGGGACTTCTTTTTTAACATATAATGTGTTTTACAGACATTTACATGGTAGCTGAAAGTGAAAGAAAGTGAAAGTCACTCAGTCATGTCCGACTCTTTGCAACCCCATGGACTATACAGCCCTTGGAATTCTCCAGGCCAGAAGACTGGACTGGGTAGCCTTTCCCTTCTCCAGGGGATCTTCCCAACCCAGGGATCTAATCCAGGTCTCCCGCACTGCAGGCAGATTCTTTACCAGCTGAGTCACATGAGAAGCCTTTGTGGCTACCCTTACATGGTGGCTATATCAGTTACTTTAAAACACACATAAAGCTTGTGGGGGGCGAGGGGCATGACTGCACAAACACTGCGGTGATAAAAGCAAATGTGTTTTGAGAACTTGCATGAACATATTCTACCAAAAATAAAGTATAATAATTCGGATGCAAAATAACATAAATATCAAGTACAGCAGTCTCTCTCATTTGAACAAATATTACCTAAAAAATCCATTTTAATATATTCTCAATACAGTCTCACCAGCAATATTTTTACAAGGTCTTAACAGAGCGATGCAACCAATATGCACATTTACGAAACTAACTCCTGCAAAGCAATAAAAAAGGTTGAATGCTTGGTTTTGCCAGTGAGAACCAAAAAATTTCTCACTACGGGGAGGTGTGTAACATCTTTGAGGCTAACCTGGGGTCATTTGGTAAATGATCTTTTCCAAGCATTAAATAGCTACTAGCTTCAGAGAGTTAATGAACCTCTTAAAAAGCAAGTGATTTACTTCTTTCTCACTGGTAGGGTCAAGTCAGTCTCTTCATTAATCCTCTCACCATTCAAGTGATGGAGAAAGAGACACACAATATAATCCCAATTACATGATTGAGACATTAAAGTCCAGAAGTGCTTACTGACTGGCACAAGGCCACAGAGAAGTTATGTGCAGAGCTGTGACAGGAACTCATAAGCCTCTGGGTCCTGTGTAACCTTGTTGATGTGCTATGGCTTGGCCTCAATAAATCTGATAAGGTGCTCATGTAAATAAGTACAGCTCAAGTAAAAAAAATAAATAAATAAAAGCCATAACATATAGATTTCTTTCCAAAAAACGTAATCTTACTGTAAGGAATTATTTTATAAATGAATAATGAAAAATTGACTCATTTATTTACAGCCAGAAGATTTTCAACATATGAAATGATTGATTGCAGTTCAATAAACGGTAAGAAAACCAGAAATCCTTTTCATGTAATATTAAAAGAATCAAATTTACTTTGAACCTAGGACCTCAAAAATGGTAATCAACATCTGGGTATATAGTAAACGTAATTAACCCAAGTTCCAGTAGAATGACTGACTATTCCTTGATTTCTGCAGTTATTATGTTGAGTTTTTGAGCAGTCCTAAACCCAATTTATGGACCTAACAGAATCAGAAGGTATTAAGAAGAGGTGCCAAGAATACCCAGAAGAACTGTACAAAAAAGATCTTCATGACCCAGATAACCATGATGGTGTGATCACTCACCTTGAGCCAGACATCCTGGAATGCTAAGTCAAGTGGGCCTTAGGAAGCATCACTATGAACAAAGCTTGTGGAGGTGATGGAATTCATGTTGAGCTATTTCAAATCCTAAAAGATGATGCTGTGAAAGAGCTGCACTCAATATACCAGCATATTTGGAAAACTCAGCAGTGGCCACAGGCCTGGAAAAGGTCAGTTTTCATTCCAATCCCAAGGAAAGGCAATGCCAAAGAATGCTCAAACTACCGCACAATTGCACTCATCTCACACCCTAGCAAAGTGTGCTCAAAACTCTCCAAGCCAGGCTTCAACAGTACGTAAACCATGAACTTCCAGATGTTCAAGCTGGATTTTAGAAAAGGCAGAGGAACCAGAGATCAAATTGCCAATATCCATTGGATCATTGAAAAAGCAAGAGAGTTCCAGAAAAACATCTACTTCTGCTTTATCGACTACGCCAAAGCCTTTGACTGTGTGGATCACAACAAACTGTGGAAAATTCTTCAAGAGATGGGAATACCAGACCACCTGACCTGCCTCCTGAGAAATCTGTATGCAGGTCAAGAAGCAACAGTTAGAACTGGACATGAAACAACAGACTGGTTCCAAATCAGGAAAGGAATATGTCAAGGCTGTATATTGTCACCCTGCTTGTTTAACTTATATGCATTTCACATGTGAAATGTCAGGCTGGATGAATCATAAGCTGGAATCAAGATTGCCAGGAGAAATATCAATAACCTCAGATATGCAGATGGCACCACCCTTATGGCAGAAAGCAAAGAGGAACCAAAGAGCCTCTTGATGAAAGTGAAAGAGGAGAGTAAAAATGTTGGCTTAAAATGCAACATTCAGAAAACTAAGATCATGGTATCTGGTCCCATCACTTCATGGCATCTGGTCCCATCACTTCATGGCAAACAGATGGGGAAATAATGGAAACAGTAAGAGACTTGACTTTTTTGGGCTCCAAAATCACTGCAGATGGTTACTGCAGCCATGAAATTAAAAGATGCTTGCTCCTTGGAAAAAAAGCTATGACCAACCTAGACAGCATACTAAATAGCAGAGACATTACTTTGCCAACAAAGGCCCATCTAGTCAAAGCTATGGTTTTTCCAATAGTCATGTATGGATGTGAGAGCTGGACTATAAAGAAAGCTGAGAACTGAAGAATTGATGCTTTTGAACTGTGGTGTTGGAGAAGACTCTTAAGAGTCCCTTGGAATGCAAGAAGATCCAACCAGTCCATCCTAAAGAAAATCAGTCCTGAATATTCATTGGAAGGACTGATGTTGAAGCTGAAACTCCAAAACTTTGGCCTCCTGATGTGAAGAACTGACTCATTGGAAAAGACACTGAGGCTAGAAAAGATTGAATGCGGGAGGAGAAGGAGATGACAGAGGATGAGATGGTTGGATGGCATCATCAACTCAATAGACATGAGTTTGAGCAAGCTCTGGTAGTTGATGACAGACAGGGAAGCCTGGTGTGCTGCAGTCCATGGGGTCACAAAGAGTCAGACACAACTGAGCGACTGAACTGAACTGAACCCAATATTTGGTTAGTGACTCAAACTGATTTAGATAAATGTATTAAGGGTTGAAATATTCACCTAACAATCATTCAGTGATGATTTGGTGCCACATTCTGTGTGGGTGACCAGGTATGTAAGTAAAACAAACAAGCTCTTGGAGTTCAGTACTTAAAGGGAAAGACAATCAAACATACACACAAGTAGCCATTACAAAGGGTGATGTGTGTTACATAGAGGAATTCTAGTGAGAACTAGATTGTATAAGGGAAGTAACACATCATTACCCGTTGTAATGGGGTAGGAGTGCAGGAGAAATCCGCAGTAAGACGCTCCTGAACACAACTGAGGTAAAGCTACCTAGGTAAAAAGGGTGAAGAAGAAAATGGACACCTATAACCTTGTGTGTGTGTGTGTGTGTGTGTGTGTGTGTGTGTGTGTGCATATGCTGTGCCCAACTCTTTGTAACCCCATGGACTATAGCCTGCCAGGCTCCTCTGTCCATGGAATTTTCCAGGCAAGAATACTGGAGCAGGTTGCCATTTCTGTCCCCAGGGGATCTTCCCAATCCAGGGATTGAATTCATGTCTCTTCCATCTCCTACATTGGCAGGTGGGTCTTTTACCAGCTGAGCCACCAGGGAAGCTCTATAAGCTCACATTCCATATTTATGTTTGCCACATATACTTTTGTGTCAGTAATTTCACTTTTGTTGGAAAAATAAATTTTTCTATTAAAATGCATTTGACAATGCATTGCCTACCTTACTTTTATTAATTGCAGTGATCACAGTATTCAGAGTTCTTTCTTCCAATCTATTACCTAATGCTACTTGATCCTCACCACAAATATTAGTTTGATAGGATAATATTGTTAGACTCATTTTACACTGGAGAACCTTGAGCCTGAGTTTTATTTTAGTGTATATTTACAGGGTCAGTGAACAATGAAGCCAGAATTGGAACACAGGACTTCCCTGATGGTCCAGTGACTAAGAATTCAGCTGCCAGTGAAGGGGACTTGGGTTCAGTCCCTGGTCTGGGAAGAGTCCACATGCCTCAGCTCAGCTAAGCCTGAGCCCAGAACTGCTGAGCCTGTACTATAGAACAGGCAAGCCACACTACTGAGCCCACTCCCCACAACTAGATAAAGCCCACAGGTAGCAAGTAAGATCCACTGAAACCAAACATTAAATTTTTTAAAAAAGAAGAATTGGAACCTAGATTCCAGTTCAGTTCAGTTGCTCAGTCATATCTGACTCCTTGAGACCCCATGGACTACAGCATGCCAGGCTTCCCTGTCTATCACCAACTATCAGAGCTTGCTGAAACTCATGTCCATGGAGTAGGTGATACCATCCAAACATCTCATCTTCTGTCGTCCCCTTCTCCTTATGACTCCAGGTCAGGTACTATTAGAGAAGAGACTCAGATCTGAACTACACAGAAAGGAAGTTTAAACTGCATTAAACAGAAGGAAGTTCTATAGCAACTATGTAGGTGGGCATTATTTATAATTTTGATGAAAAATTCATCTTAAAGCTTGAATTAGCCTAAATCAGCATAACATATCTCCCAAATGCATTTACCAAATCATATGATTTTAATAGAGGAATAGTATCCATTCAAATCTAATCATTACACTTCTCAAATTCAGATTATTGTTATATCTATCCTGGATGGTTCTTGTTTGCTGCCTCTTCTGCTACACTGGCCAGAACCAAGTATCACTAGCTAAAACTTTACAACAGCACTATACTTCTTTGATCTAACCTGGGAGCTCTTCAAATTTGGTCGACATTCTACACTTGCCTTTCAGTCAACTTTTGTCTGGTACTCAAGATTCTGAGGGTGACAATAACTGTACAAATGCATTACATTTCCAGGTAAGTCAGCACAGCCAACACGTGGAGTGCTCAGATCCTCTACCTGTGAAGCAAATGCTGACTGGTATCCAAGTAGTTAAGAGGCTTCCCCGATGGCTTAATGGTAAAGAATCCGCCTGCAATGCATCAATCCCTGGAATGGGAAGAAATGACAACCCACTCCAGTACTCTTGCCTGAAAAATCCCATGGATTTAGAAGCCTGGTAAGCTACAGTACAAAGGTTGCAAAGAGTCAGACACAACTGAGCACGTACAAATAAAAAACGAGACACAGACACTGAATAAAGGAGCTTCCTTTCTTGTCTAACTCCTTCCCCTGTAATCTGAGATGATCATTTTAATCTCTCTTCTTTACCAACATAAATTTGATTTGGAACAGGATTACTTTTTGGTACTTAATTAGGTAATTAGTATTTTCAAACATCTACACATCACCAGAAAACATACTGATTGCACCAAGTAGTTTATTTCAGACTATGCAAGGGTAATGGCAGATTTCTGATTTAAATAAGCAGGAATAAAGGTAAGTTATAATTATTCAGGGTCAAAAACTACACTGATCTATTAGTACAAACCCAGACCATATGTCCAGTACTATTTGGGGGCACCTGTTATAAATGGAAATAAAACATGATGCTTGACTACAGAAACTAAAATTTTATCTTGTCTAAATAAGGTAAATGTCTTTCAGGTATATGACTCAGAGATGGAGAGCAACTGATAAAACTGACAGCAATAAACTCAGAAAATAACTTTTTTTAATAACTGAAAAAGGTTTTAGAATCATCCACATTCCAATTATAGTAATTAGTACCACTATAAAAAGCTCTTGGTTATTTCAGAAATTTTGCCTCAGTATGAAATCTAAAATTTATCAAACTTAAATCTTATATACCATGGTATGAAGTGGTTTTACATACCATTCTTTCTGTATGTAGAACGTTAGTTCCCAAACGCCTTTTCTAAAACATGAGTTCCCATGGACAGAAGCAATAGTTTGGCTGTGAACTAGTTGAGATCAAGGTCTAAGAACTTGTTCATTCATGTTACATAAGTAAACGAATAAACTGATGAATGAATGTAAGTTCTGTGTTAGACTATGACCAAGGCAGGCACTGCATATGCCCATTCACCTATAACTTCCCAGCATCCAGCTAAGTATACATAGCAAGTCGTTCAATAAGCCTCGTCAAATTGACTCTTTGACCCTCTCTTTTTGCAAGGTGGGGTAAGAGTTCTTAAACAACCACTTTCGTCATATGGAGTACTGAAGCACATCACATGTGCAAATTTTTTGTGACATTTTTAAAACCTATTCCAAAGTAACTCTAGGCAGCTGCTTCCAAGAATGTTTCCCCTATTACAAGCCTCTGAAAGAGTCAATTCCGCTTATGGGAAGAATCCGCTTAGGGTGTGGCTCCTATAAATAATCCTACTTGGAGGGCCACCCTATTTTTAGAGGCTTTCTTTAAAGGTAACGACGAATCTCTGGACTTAAGCCAGGGAACTTAATAGGAGCAGCATGTTAGGAAAATTCCCCTTTTCATTGAGTCCCTTTTCTAAGCAAATCTACACTAGGAGCATGTTCCAGCAGTGACTACAGCAGCTGTCCTTTCCTTCCAATTTCTCTGTCCTCCATGAGTTTTCACTGGATGTGTAAGAAGCTACTGCAGAAATCTAGGAACAGAAAGGAACAGAGCTGAGGTGAAACAAATATTAATCAGAGAGAAACAGCACAGATACCAAACCATAACAGAAGAAATCCCCAACAGAAGGGGATTTATACTTGGATGACTTTGAGCCCAGGGAGACAGCTGACCTGCACATGAAGGAAACAGAAATAAATAGAGGAAATATCTTAATAAGGTAGGAGCACAGCAAAACAGACTAAAATGAAGAGAAACTTAAAAATGGAAAAGGAAAAATAAAAACCAAATAAACTCACAAGTAAAAAAGGGCTGCTACTGCTGCTGCTAAGTCACTTCAGTCGTGTCCGACTCTGTGTGACCCCATAGACGGCAGCCCACCAGGCTCTGCCGTCCCTGGGATTCTCCAGGTAAGAACACTGGAGTGGGTTGCCATTTCCTTCTCCAACGCATGAAAGTGGAAAGTGAAAGTGAAGTCGTTCAGTCATGCCTGACTCTTGGCGACCCCATGGACTGCAGCCTACCAGGCTCCTCCGTCCATGGGATTTTCCAGGCAAGCGTACTGGAGCGGGGTGCCATTGCCTTCTCCGAGTAAAAAAGTGAGTACTTCCCAAACATCAACGATTGTGGAGTTGTCATTTCTTTTAAAAGTTGATTTTCAACAATATCTTTTCCCACCCCTAACTTCCCAATAATCACCCAAGTGTCTACACTAACTCCAGAAAGAACCCTCAATTTGCAGTGCAGAGGGGCCCTTGAAAACTCAGCGGTCATTTTTGCCATCTCTTACACTGGATTTCTCTGAGATTTCCCAAATATCATAAAATGGTGACAGTGAGAGTGGTTATTAAAACAAAAAGTGCTGTAACCACCTTTTTATCTCCAGGAGCCATAAATTCTAAGTCTTGATTCTAGAAGGATCATGAAGCAAAAGGTACAAGATAGGCATATATTAATAGGAATGAACTGGCAGGTCTGGTTTATAAATACATATGCTTTCTCACATAAGCTTTTTGTCACTTTAAACTGCAGATGAATGCCACTATGAGAAGTTTAAATTCCAGTAAGTGTTGAAATCTCCAATAAATTTGATGTATCCATCCAGTAGAAAAGTATGAGGTCATTGAAAATAGCATTCTCAAAGAACATTTAAATGAATAGAAAAATATTCATCATATAGTTTTAAGGAAAAAAAGACACTAAACTTTGTGTGTCATATGACCCCAGTTATTTAAAATACATATACATAGGTATATATTAAATAACCTCTCGAGAAAAAGTAAACTAGATCTGCATTGTGCAGTACAGGCGGTCTACACTGATCTGCAGCACTTAGTGCAACGGTTATTACTTATTCATCAAGACTTCAGCTGCCTGTCTATGTACTGCAGTGTGTCCAATGCTGAGCACTGTGACTGATGCATATACTCAATAAATTAATCTACTAAACAAATTAATGAACGAAATAACAAATAAATAGACAAAGACTGGGAAAACAGATAAAACATGATTTAGAGTTTTTTTCTTAGCACTGATTTGATAGAAGTGGTTTTAATTTTCTTTCTTAAAAAATTCTGTCTTACAACCAATAAGGACCTACTGTATACTGCAGGGAACTCACTGCTGAATGTTATGTGGCACCATGGAAGGAAGGAGAGTTTGGGGAAAGAATGGATACATGTATTTACATATGGCTGAGTCCCCTTGCTGTCCACCTACAATTATCACATTTTTAATTTACTATACTTCAATATAAAATAAAACATTTTTTAAAAATTCTGTGTTTTAAATAATTCTAAAACAATTTTCCTGACTAATCACAAAATGTTACTAGTAAAAGCCAATCTCAAAAAAACACATATTTTATGTGCTTCTGAGATATCCAGAAGAGGCAAATCAATAGAAAAGACAGATAAGTAGTTGTCTAGGGCTGGGAGACAGGAAGCCAATGCTAAAGAGACTCCTGTTGCATGGTAAAAATGTTCTAAAATTAGAGTAGATTGGTGGTCACACAACCCCATCAGTTCAGTCACTCAGTCATGCCGACTCTTTGCATCCCCATGGACTGCAGCACGCCAGGCTTCCCTGTCCTTCACCAACTCCTGGAGTTGACTCAGACTTATGTCCATCGACTTGAGGATGCCATCCAACCATCTCATCCTCTGTCATCCTGTTCTCTTCCCACATTCAATCTCTCCCAGAATCAGGGTCTTTCCCAGTGAGTCAGTTCTTTGAATCAGGAGGCCAAAGTATTGGAGTTTCAGCTTCAGCATCAGTCCTTCCAATGAATATTCAGGTCTGATCTCCTTTAGGATGGACTGGTTGGATCTCCTTGCCGTCCAAGGGACTCTCAAGAGTCCTCTCCAACACCACAGTTCAAAAGCATCAATTCTTCAGCACTCAGCTTTCTTTATAATCCATCTCTCACATCCACACATGACTACTGGAAAAACCATAGCTTTGACTAGATGAACTTTTGTTGGAAAAGTAATGCCTCTGCTTTTTAGTATGCTGTCTAGGTTGGTCATAGCTTTTCTTCCACGGAGCAAGCGTCTTTTAATTTCATGGCTGCAGTAACCATCTGCAGTGATTTTGGAGCCCAAAAAAGTCAAGTCTCTTACTGTTTCCATTATTTCCCCATCTGTTTGCCATGACGTGATGGGACCAGATGCCATGATCTTAGTTTACTGAATGTTGCATTTTAAGCCAACATTTTCACTCTCCTCTTTCACTTTCATCAAAAGGCTCTTTAGTTCTTCTTCACTTTCTGCCATAAGGGTGGTGTCATCTGCATATCTGAGGTTGTTGATATTTCTCCTGGCAATCTTGATTCCAGCTTGTGCTTCATACAGCCTGGCCTTTCGTATGATGTATTCTGCATATAAGTTAAACAAGCAGGGTGACAATATACAGCCTTGATGTACTCTTTCCCTATTTGGAACCAGTCTGTTGTTCCATGTCCAGTTCTAACTGTTGCTTCTTGACCTGCATACAGATTTCTCAGGAGGCAGGTCAGGTGGTCTGGTATTCCAATCTCTTGAAGAATTTTCCACAGTTTGTTGTGATCCACACAGTCAAAGGTTTTGGCGTAGTCAGTAAAGAAATAGATGTTTTTCTGGAACTCTCTTGCTTTTTTGATGATCTAACAGATGTTGGTGATTTTATCTTGGTTCCTCTGCCCCATAAATATACTAGAAACCACTGAACTTCACATTTTAAAAAGAATTATATTAAATATAAAGTATATCTCAATAAAGCTGTTTGACACTTTAATTATTAAATATTAGATATCTTAAATATTAGTTAAAAATTATTTCATTACAAGCTTTCTTAAAAAACTTGAAACCTCAAGCAAGCCTTCAGGTTATGGCTCTGGAAATGCATATCCCTACTTTCTTTGTTTTCCCATATCAGGGCTCAGTTGGTAAAGAATCTGCCCAGGTTCAATCCCTGGGTTGGGAAGATTCCCTGGAGAAGGGAATGGCAACCCACTGCAGTACTCTTGCCTGGAGAATTCCATGGACAGAGGAGCCAGGCAGGCTACAGTCCATGGGACTGCAGAGTCAGACACGACCTTGCGACTTTTACTTTACTTTCATCACTTAAAGACAGTGAAGACAAATTGAGCACAAAGTGGGAAACCATCCATATAAGATATATTTCTTGGCTCATAAGCTAAATTACCTTAAGTAGAACTCCTTCTATATTTACTACATTATTATTTGTACCCTTCCCCAACACACACACAAAACTCTCCATATTAAAACACAGAAAAACCGTATATGCTGAAAATATGCAGTATTCCACAAAATATTAAAGAGACTGAAACCACTATTTCTCCTTTATTTAGCTTACATGTGTCTGACTGTCATCTCCTAAATAAAATATCCCTATCATGCAAGAACTCTCCAGTCACTCAGCTCTGAGTTACTAAATCCCTCATGATGCCTTTTGTAAGATGGAAATGGGGAGGTAGAGTTTTCTCTGAGGAAATCAGACTGAATTGCTAAAAGAAAATTCCCTGGTCACCTGTCATTTTCCTTCAGAGGAAAGTGAGATAAGGCAGTTGATATCAAGTTGAGGCAGTTGATAAGAGTGCCGAAGATTGAGGGCTATGATGCTAGCTGGACTGGCTCCATCCTGGCGGGGGGAGGAGGGGGAATACTGAAATGGCACAGTCACTGAAATCACAAGGATCAATTACTGAAACACACCTACACACCTCCATAGACACAGAAGGCCACTTTTATCCATACCCTGAACTGACAAAATTTCAATTTCTTAAGCAAAAACTTCTTAGTTTTCGAAGCCACATGGAGTCTCATAAATTATGAGTGCTTGACTAGAAAGTTATACTTAAAAGATAATAATATTATAATAAAAAACACTCTCAAAACTGGGATGTGGGCAGACCAATTCTAAGTTCGCTTAAACTTGCTCAATTTAAGAATACTTTCAAATTTCAAATTCTGAAATTGTACAGCTTTGGCTACTATGCATGCTAAGCATGGGCTTCCTATTACTAAGAGATAGAGATGGATGGATCAATGGATCAATGGGTAGATGAGTGAATATCAAAGAGTAGAATGGGGAGTGAGAAAAAGGAGGAAAGGAGGCAGGGAGGGAGAGAAAAGGAGGAAAAATACTGAGAATTTCAACTGGCAGTGATAAGCTACAAGAAGGCTGCTTAGAACAGAAAATAATTTGGGTCAAAAAGACTCATAAAATGAAGTAGTTGAGAAGTAGAAGTTAAAATAGCACCACAATAAAGTAGGGAAGATCTTTTCTCCATTTTATATTATGCTTTAACACATTGTGAGCAACATAAAGACAGCAGAGAAGAGACAGAGGGCTATTTTAGCATACACTGTTTTTCAAATATTCGTTTATTGAAAAAGAAATCTAATTCTGACTTATTTAAGACAACACTGTTATATGTTCAAGTTTGCTTGACAAGGAGAAGAGCCGAGGGTTTTTAAGTTATAGCTCAGCAATGCATCCTGGAGCCAAGCTGTCCTAACACAGGGTTTACAGGGGTCAAAACACAGTAATACCCAACCCATTAACAGAAAAGCTATCATAAACCCAAAATGTGATCTATGTAGAGCAATAAACTCTGCTCAGCCTTACACAAGGACAGAAAATAGGAAAACATTAAAAAGAGAGAGAGAGTAGGGACAGCACCCAAATTTCAGAGAACATAGTAGGTATACTTTGAAGTCTCACATCAAATTTGGGGGAAGGCAACCACATAATAATCATTATTTTAAATACTAGTCACAGGGGGACTAGTTTAAAATTCCAACAAAACTGTGAAAGTCTAAAAACATAAATTGTATAACCTCTGGAACTCCACAAGCACTGGGGTAGAGTTCAGACAACACTGACGTACCGGCATCAAGGATCCTCTGTCATTCTTAATTCCACAAAGCTTGAAAAATACAGCTTCTCCATGTTTCATTCCTTCTTTTGAAACATGAATGTCTGCCTGACTTACCGCTTACGGTGGTCAAAGAGCTAATATTTGCGAAAACTCTTCAAAGACCAAAGAATACTACAAAACATAAAGTAGCATACTTTGAAGTGAAGAACCGTTTCAGAATAGATGAAAATTCCCTCTGTTTCAGATCCAGGTCTCTTTTTTTCTCTCCTGGCCTAGTATCTTCTGGGGGAAAAGTGATTCTGTCATATCACTGTCATATCATATCTGTCAGCCCTGGGATTTCTTTGGAAGGAATGATGCTAAAGCTGAAACTCCAGTACTTTGGCCACCTCATGCGAAGAGTTGACTCATTGGAAAAGACTCTGATGCTGGGAGGGATTGGGGGCAGGAGGAGAAGGGGACGACAGAGGATGAGATGGCTGGATGGCATTACTGACTCGATGGACATGAGTCTGAGTGAACTCCGGGAGTTGGTGATGGACTGGTGTGCTGCAATTCATGGGGTCGCAAAGAGTTGGACACGACTGAGCGACTGAACCGAACTGAACTGAGCTGATTCACTTTGTTGTTTTAAAAATTTTTTAAAAGCAGTTAATCTCTATAATGGGTGTCAGCTCAGCCTGGAAAAACCAGCAATGAAAAAGGATTAACACTGGGGGGAAGGAAAAAAAAAAGAATGTACTGAAAATGCTCTCTCCAGTCTGATCTTCTCTTCACTCACCAGTCCTATGTTTCTATCTTTAGAATCTGTCCCCAGACAACCTGAAACTAAACTACATATGCAGTGTTTTGCTTTCAGAGATTGAAGACAGCTTTCTTATTCTGAACAGCTTTGAAGACAGAAGATAAAAAGATCAACATTTCTTTCAGGGACTTAAATTGTACTCCCTTCATTTGTGGATGACCTGAAGTCTGTCTCCTGTTTTCTTCAAAGGGCAAGTCATCAACATTAAGGGAAAGTAGAGAAAACAGCTTTTGGAGGCACAAAGAGGAAAAGGTAATCACTCCTCTTTCATTTGGTTTCCCCTTTAAGCCCTGCAGACTTATTAGCATATGGTTACAATAACTGTATGCAAGAGTAAGTGGAAACTAGTACCTATGGGGCAACTTCTATTCACACAGCCGATTCCATTTACAAATGATAAAAATAAGAACTACCTTGAACAATAAAACATCCCAAATGATTGCCAAAAGTTCACTGGAGAGAAAATACTTTGTTTGCTGTCTAACGATGGTGACTGCACAACAGTACTTACATGAGTCCTTCAGGCAGAAGGACACATGGATAAG
Organism: Bubalus bubalis; assembly: GCF_019923935.1. NCBI lineage: Eukaryota > Metazoa > Chordata > Mammalia > Artiodactyla > Bovidae > Bubalus > Bubalus bubalis. Next base: position 69,021,256 of record NC_059162.1, on the reverse strand, counting down.
ACTTTGAAGACAGATAGACCAGGTTCAAATGGCCACTGTGGGTCATGTAATCTAGAACAAGTAACTTATACCATTTCCAGTATGCTAAGTAAGCAATTCATTGATCAAAAACAAATGAGATTTTAAAAATGAGACAAATACACTAGGTAAGTAAGATGTTGCTGGTATTATTTCTGTACATTTTCTGAGTTCTGTTCTCAACTGAGGGTTATTTTGCACCCGGGAACATTTGACAATATCTGGGGACACCGTTGATTGTCAAGACTGGGGTGGGCATGCTACTGGTGTGCGGGCATGCTCAGTTGAACAGCCATGTCTGACTCTCTGCAACCTCATGGACTGTAGCCCATCAGGCTCCTCTGTCCATGGGATTATCCCAGCAAGAATTCTGGAATGGGTTGCCATTTCCTCTGCCACGGGTTCTTCCCAACCCAGAGACCAAACCTGCGTCTCTTGCATTGGTAGGTAGATTCTTCACCACTGAGCCTCCTACTACTGACATCTAAGAGGCAAAGGCCAGGAGTGCTGCTGAACCATACTACAATGCACATGATGGCCCTCTACAAAAAGGATTATCTGGGCCAAAATAATTGTGCCAGTGTTAAGAAACCATTCTCAAAGAGTGTAAAACTTTCAAAGTTGAAAGCAGATAAATTTGATGAATTCAGTTTAACAGTAAAGTATTTTACATATTTAACAAAAATACAAGCAGGACAATATGTAGACAAAACCTTAAAAAATGTTCATACTCTTTGATCTAGTCACCTCACTTTTAGGAATATGCCTTCACAAAATAATAGGAAACGAACAAACATTTAATATAAGAGTAAATAGGTTACAAAATTAAAAATAGCAAATGGTCAGTTGTTGGTTGGGTGTTTACAGGAAAGGTGACTATATAGTTTGCCTTCCAAACTGGATAAATCTGGGAGTAAATGAGGGTATTTTAATAATTCTGCCAGGACAACAGTCATACATAAGGAGTGCCCTTGGACAAATCAGAATGCATGGTCCCCCAGTTATAAGGGAATAGGGGAATAAAATATGCCTCATTATGAAACAGTATGTAGCTAACAAAAAAATTTTAAGGATTCAACATAGAAAAGCAATAATGATATATTAACTGTAAAAGGCTGGATATGAGGTTTTTCTGGTATCAAATTTTATAACAAATTTTATTCTACAGGCTTTAAAAGATGAATGGAAAGAAATATATTAAATTGTTAACATTGGTTTCAACTGGCTAATAAGATTATAGCTGATGTTTATGTTTTTCTCTATATTCAAAATTGCTAAATAATTTTTAAAATTATGAATGCATTCACTTCTTAAGGAAGAAATGTAACTAAGTCCCAGTTAATCAGAAAAAGTTATTAGTATATTTAACTGTCTTTGATGTGATGATGGTATTGTTGTCATATAAAATATTAACAACGATTGATACAGAGAACAGAGTAGTGGTTACCAGAGAGGAAGGGGTGGGGGGAGGGTAAAATGGGTAAAGGGGATCAACTATATGGTGAAGGATGGAAACTAAATTTTGGTGGTGAGACGTAGTGTATACATAAGTAGAAGTAAAATATTGTACACGTAGAACTTGTATAATGTTATAAACCAATGTTATCACAATAAAAAATTTTAATTATTTTTTAATATTTATGGTGAATATAAAGATATCTACAATTTATTTTTAATGCATTCATAAAAAGATACACACATGAAATATGGCAAAATATGAACTGTTGAATCAAAGTAATAAATATAAAGTGTTTATACTCTATTCTTCTTTCAACCTTTCTGAATATTTGAAAAATATTTAAATATAAAATTAAGAAAAGGACTTTCCTGCGGTACAGTGGATGAGAATCCGTCTACCAATGAGGGAGAAAGGAGTTCAGTCCTGGTCTCGGAAGAGTCCACATGCCATGGAGCAACTAAGCCCATGCCCTGGAACTGGCCAAAACCACTGAGCCCATGTGCTGCAACTCTGAAGCCTGCATGCCTAGAACCTGTGCTCCACAAGAGAAGCCACTGCAATGAGAAGTCTGCTCACTGCAACAACGAGTAGCCCCATTCTCTCCAGCTAGAGAAAGCCCACACAAAGCGACAAAGACCCAATGCAGTAAAAAATAAATATTAAAAAAAAAATAAAGTGAAGAAAAAACACAAGTTGTATTAAATGTAATTATATTTGAAGTAACATAATTACATTTAAAGTAATATAATTAGTACCATAGTCTTGGATTGGAAGAATCAATATTGTCAAAATGACTATACTGCCCAGTGCAATCTACAGATTCAATGCAATGTGTATCAAATTACCAATGGAATTTTTCATGGAACTAAAACAAAAATCTTAAAATTTGTATGGAGACACAAAAGACCCCTAAACAACCCAAACACTCTTGAAAAAAAAAAAAAATGAGCTGGAGGAATTAGACTCCCTGACTACAGACTATACTGCAAAGGTATAATCATCAAAATAGTATAATACTAGCACAAAAATAGAAATATAGATCAATGGAACAGGATTGAAAGGCAAGAAATAAACCCAAGAACCTATGGACAATTAACCTATGGCAAAGGAGGTAAGATTATAGAATGGTGGAAAGACAGTCATTTCAACAAATGGTGCTGGAAAACTGATAGCTACATGTTTAAAAATGAAAACAGATCATCTTTTAACATCACACAGAAAAATAAGCTCAAAGTGGATTAAAGACCTAAATGTAAGACACTTTTAAACTCCTAAAGGAAAACATAGGCAGAACACTCTCTGACATAAATAATATCAATATCTTTTTTGATCCATCTATCAGAATAATGGAAATAAAAACAAAAATAAACAAATGGGGCCTAATTAAACTCAAAAGCTTTGCCATAGAAAAGGAAACTATACACAAAACAAACTAACACAAAAAAACCCCACATATTGGGAGAAAATATTTGTAAAGGATATAACTGACAAGGTATTAGTCTCCAAATTTACAAACAGCATCAAAGCAAACAACCCAGTCAAAAAATGGACAGAAAACCTAAGTAGCCATTTCTCTAAAGAAGATATATAGATATACAGGCACATGAAAAGATGCTGAAAATCACTAATCAATAAAGAAATGCAAATAAAAACTACAATGAAATAGCACCTCATACCAGTCAGAATGGCTGTCATCAAAACATTCACAAACAATAAATGCTGGAGAGGGTGTGGATAAAAGGGAACCCTCCTACAGTGTTTGTGGGAATGTAAATTGGTATAGACACTATGGAGAACAGTATGGAGCTTCCTCAAAAAACTAAAAATAGAGCTACCATATGACCCTGCAACCCCACTCCTGGGCATATATCCAGAGAAAAACAGAGTCCAAAAGAATATATGTACCCAATAGACGTGATGGAATTCCAGTTGAGCTATTTCAAATCCTAAAAGATGATGCTGTGAAAGTGCTGCACTCAATATGCCAGCAAATTTGGAAAACACAGCAGTGGCCACAGGACTGGAAAAGGTCAGTTTTCATTCCAATCCCAAAGAAAGGCAATGCCAAAGAATGCTCAAACTACTGCGCAATTGCAGTCATCTCACATGCTAGTAAAGTAATGCTCAAAATTCTCCAAGCCAGGCTTCAGCAATAAGTGAACCATGAATTTCCAGATGTTCAAGCTGGTTTTAGAAAAGGCAGAGAAACCAGAGATCAAATTGCCAACATCTGCTGGATCATCGAAAAAGCAAGAGAGTTCCAGAAAAACATCTACTTCTGCTTTATTGACTATGCCAAAGCCTTTGACTAAGTGGATCACAATAAACTGTGGAAAATTCTGAAAGAGATGGGAATACCAGACCACCTGACCTGCCTCTTGAGAAACCTGTATGCAGGTCAGGAAGCAACAGTTAGAACTGGACATGGAACAACAGACTGGTTCCAAATAGGAAATGGAGTATGTCAAGGCTATATATTGTCACTTGCTTATTTAACTTACATGCATCATGAGAAACGCTGAGTACATCATGAGAAACACTGGGCTGGAGGAAGCACAAGCTGGAATCAAGATCGCCAGGAGAAATATCAATAACCTCAGATATGCAGATGACACCACCCTTATGGCAGAAAGTGAAGAAGAACAAAAGAGCCTCTTGATGAAAGTGAAAGAAGAGAGTGAAAAAGTTGGCTTAAAGCTCAACTTTCAAAAAACTAAGATCATGGCATCCTGTCCCATCACTTCATGGCAAATAGATGGGGAAACAGTGGCTGACTTTACTTTTCTGGGCTCCAAAATCACTGCAGATGGTGATTGCAGCCATGAAATTAAAAGACACTTACTCCTTGGAAGGAAAGTTATGACCAACCTATACAGCATATTAAAAAGAAGAGACATTACTTTGTCAACAAAGGTCAGTCTAGTCAAGGCTATGGTTTTTCCAGTGGTCATGTATGGATGTGAGAGTTGGACTATAAAGAAAACTGAGCACAGAAGCATTGATGCTTTTGAACTGTGGTGTTGGAGAAGACTCTTGAGAGTCCCTTGGACTGCAAGGACATCCAACCAGTCCATCCTAAAGGAAATCAGTCCTGGGAAGGACTTCATTGGAAGGACTGATGTTGAAGCTGAAACCAATATTTGCGCCACATGATGCAAAGACCTGACTCATTTGAAAAGACCCTGATGTTGGGAAAGACTGAAGACAGGAGAGAAGGGGACGACAGAGGATGAGATGGTTGGGTGGCATCACTGACTCAATGGACATGAGTTTGGGTAAACTCTGGGAGTTGGTGATGGACAAGGGAAGCCTGGCGTGCTGCGGTTCATGGGGTCTCAAAGAGTCGGACCAACTGAGCGACTGAACTGAACTGAATGTTCATTACAGCACTGTTTACAGTAACCAAGACATAGAAGCAATCTAAATGTTCACTGACAGAGGAATGAATAAAGAAGATGTGATGCCTATATACAATGGAATATTACTCAGCCATTAAAAGCAGTGAACTAATGCCATTTGCAACAACTTGGATGGAGTTCGAGACTGTCATACTAAGTGAAATAAGTCAGACAGAGAAAGAGAAATATCGTATTATATTGCTTATATATGGAATCTAAAATGAAACAATATAAATGAACTTACTTATAAAATAGAAACAGACTCACAGACTTGGAGAACAGATTTATGGCTACCAGTGGAGGAAAGATGAGGGGAAGGGAAAGTTAGGGAGTTTGGGATTGACATGTACACACTGCTATATTTAAAATGTATAACCAACATGGACCTACTGTATAACACAGGGAATTCTGCTCAATATTATATGGAAACCTGGATGGGAGGGGAGTTTGGGGGAGAATGAACACATGCATATGCATGTATGAGTTGCTTTGGTCACCTGAAACTATCACAACATTGTTAATCAGCTATATGCCGATATAAAATACAAAGCTTTCTTTAAGAAGTAATATAATTAGTAATGCCAGATTGATCACTGTAAAAGACAATGTACCAGAATCAGATATATACCAGTTACATGGAATTAACCCACAAGAGCCTCCTGAATCCTCCACATTGCTTCAGACCAGCTCTTCGTGATCTTTCATTGATTTCCTCAGTTCCTGTGATATACTTCAATTGCCCTCCTGTGCACCCTGAGGGGCTACCAGCTTCTTACCTACTCCATCTTTTGTGGTCCTTGTCTCCCCAGGCATAATGGGAATAGAGCATACAGCGATTCACTTCCTTACTAGGGCAGCACTCATACTCAGTGGTTAACTGATTCTAGAGTTCATGCTCTTAATAACTAGACTATGCCAGTTCCCACGTTTAATTATTCTCAGGAAAATATAGGGAGCTTGGGAACCCCACCTGTTCCCTCCAAGGTGAGTCTTGGTACCTTTTCTCATGCCCAGTCCAGCCCTTGTTTCCTTGCAGCTGCACCCAGACCCACAGCCAACTTTCTTCTCTGGTGATAATTACCATTATGTACCCAATATCCCTGAGGCTCTCTTTGTATTTCTGTCCTTGAAAACATGCACAAGAAAAATCTTTCATCGCTTGTTTGCTCTGGGGTTAATTTCTAATCACAATGGAGAAACAGACCTGGGAAAACTGGAAAATGGAACAAATGTAGAAAAATGATACAAATCTAAAGGTAGTGGTCCCTCATCTATGTATATTAGGTTGAACCATATGAACTTGCCAATATGCAATTGTTTTTGACTTATCAAAACACTTTCGTATGAAATTATTTCTGAATCTTTTCTGAGAGGATAACAGGAAATCCCTGTTTTTGCATCAGCACACCCATCCTTCCAACCCTTTCTTATGTGACTAAGAAAGAGCAATTGCTGTCATTTTGGAAAATGTGGGTCACTAAAGATGCTATGCATCCCCCTAAATTCAGGTGGAAACTCTAATCCCCAATGTGATGGTATTTGGAGATAAAAGATTTGAGAGGTAATTGGGTTAAAAGTGGAGCCAACATGACGAATTAGTCTGCCTATCAGTCTGTCTCTGTCTCTCTCTCTGACACCACCAGCAGGCAGCTATACACAAGAATCCAGGACACGGTCCGCTGGCAAATCTCAGACTTCCCAGTCCCCAGAACTGTGCGAAATAAATGTCTGTTCTTCAAGTAGATGGTATTTTCATGACAGCAGCCCAAACGGACTAAGGCAAGGATTTCCAGAGTAAGCAAAACCCATTTCCTCCAAATCATACAGCAATAAGCTTATTTCCTCAAAAAAAAAAAAAAAAAAGAAAGAAAGAAAGAAAAGTTAGGGAAGTTCTCTTTGTTGGGACTTCTACATATACTCTTGATGTTTTCCTTTGCTTTACCTAAGAGTATGTGTCATACTGTAATACACAGACAGAAAGGCAAGAATGCATTAAAAATGGTCTACATTGAATGACTTGGGAACAAAATACATGAAAGCCATAGCGGATTCATTTTGATATTTGGCAAATCTAATACAGTTATATAAAGTTTAAAAATAAAATAAAATTAAAAAAAAAATAAATAAATAAAAGGATTTTGAACTCTACGAATGAAGTATTGGCTTTGGACACCACTAATCCTGGAAGAAAGCATATCTAGTTCTATTTGAGAATTCAGATTTCTCAATTTCTTTGCCACTTATTGATTGGTAACATATCCAAGGTACAGTTTTACTCCTTTCATTTTAAATTGATTTCTCTTTTTAGCAAGACTGTGCTTTTTGAGAGTACTGAGGCAAAGAATTCATTTAACTTTACTTTTTTTTAAATCAATGCCTACAAGGTCCCCTCAAATCAATGAATTACCCTTTCCATCCATTAGACACCTTTCTAGGCTGTTCACTGACCTTCTGTGTCCCATGTACTATAACCATAAAATCCCAGCACTTTTAGTTAGTCTTACATGAAATGTTCTTGTCATTTTCCACCTTTGCTCTGTCTGTCATTTTTAAACTCTGAACTCCACTGTGTAATTTTGCAGCTTCTCTTTTGAACTTGACGTGTATTATGTGCCTTCTGTGCCCTTAATTACTTTTTGCACTTTGGGGTTGATCCATGTTGCTCTTTTCTAATCCTACTATATTGATTGCTGTACAGCAAGCCTCTTCTCTAGGAACACTGTTTGTCTTTATTTTCTTTCCTTCCAATGCCAAGAACCACTGATTGCTTTTCTGCTAGTCCTTTCCAGGAAACCTTAGCTTCTCCATAATTGTCACAACCAAGATCTACTAACTAGAATCACAATTGCTTCTCTCTCAACATTAATTCTCCTTACACAAATTTGAAAAAAAAAAAAATTACTGTGACAAAAGGTGGAAAAAACGTGTCCAGAGCAGAAAAGACACTGGCAAGAAAATACACAGGAAGCAACAAAACAATCATTTTCAAAATACGAGAGAAGAAATAAGAATGGTTTCTTGAAGAATTATAAAATGGGAAATAATGAGTTAAAGAATGACATAAAAATTTTAATGTTATAAAAGTAAATCACTTTAATGTCTAGTGTGCCAAACACAAAAATATCAGCCACTAAGAATGCTATTTTTTGTCAAATACAGGCTGCTGCTGCTAAGTCGCTTCAGTCGTGTCCGACTCTGTAACCCCATAGACAGCAGCCCATCAGGCTCCCCCGTCCCTGGGATTCTCCAGGCAAGAACACTGGAGTGAGTTGCCATTTCCTTCTCCAATGCATGAAAGTGAAAAGTGAAAGTGAAGTCACTCAGTCGTGTCCGACTCTTAGCGACCCCACGGACTACAGCCTTCCAGGCTCCTCCGTCAATGGGATTTTCCAGGCAAGAGTACTGGAGTGGGGTGCCATTGCCTTCTACCATCTTCATTTATGTAAACGTCTCTAAAAGTGTCCTTCTTGGCAAGGGCTCATTGTCTCCAGTATTATCTCCCTCCAACCCAATCTCCAGAATGCTGCCAGAGTCATTATCTAAAAACACATACCTAACCCTTTCTATGCTTGAAAGCTTTTCAATGGCTCTTTCTCCATCTAGGGAAAAAAACCCAAATGTTCACAAAACCCCACATGTCTAGACTCTGTCTACATTTCTAGCCACTGCTCCTTCCCAAGATCTGTGTGCTCTAAACAGAACTTTCTTTATGAACTTTTCCCAGACTTCTGTATATGCTTTTTTCCCCTTGCCCA